>NW_024070204.1:33245702-33845702 GCF_014754425.2 Oryx dammah
CCGCGGCCGTGGCGGCCGAGCCCTCAGTCATGGCCTCGGGCGACACCCTCTACATCGCCACGGACGGCTCGGAGATGCCGGCCGAGATCGTGGAGCTGCACGAGATCGAGGTGGAGACCATCCCCGTGGAGACCATCGAGACCACGGTGGTGGGCGAGGAGGAGGAGGAGGACGACGACGACGAGGACGGCGGCGGCGGCGACCACGGCGGCGGGGGCGGCCACGGGCACGCGGGCCACCACCACCATCACCACCACCACCACCACCACCACCCGCCCATGATCGCGCTGCAGCCGCTCGTCACCGACGACCCGACCCAGGTGCACCACCACCAGGAGGTGATCCTGCTGCAGACGCGCGAGGAGGTGGTGGGCGGCGACGACTCGGACGGGCTGCGCGCCGAGGACGGCTTCGAGGACCAGATCCTCATCCCGGTGCCCGCGCCGGCCGGCGGCGACGACGACTACATCGAGCAGACGCTGGTCACCGTGGCGGCGGCCGCGTCAAGAAGGGCGGCGGCAAGAAGGGCTACCTCGGCGGCGGGGCCAGGGCGGCCGGCGGCGTGGACGCGGGCAACAAGAAGTGGGAGCAGAAGCAGGTGCAGATCAAGACCCTGGAGGGCGAGTTCTCGGTCACCATGTGGTCCTCAGATGAAAAAAAGATATCGACCATGAGACGGTGGTTGAAGAACAGATCATTGGAGAGAACTCACCGCCCGATTATTCAGAATATATGACAGGAAAGAAACTTCCTCCTGGAGGGATACCTGGCATTGACCTCTCAGACCCCAAACAACTAGCAGAATTTGCTAGAATGAAGCCAAGAAAAATTAAAGAAGATGACGCTCCAAGAACGATAGCTTGCCCTCATAAATGCACGTTTGAAGGCTGCGGGAAACGCTTTTCACTGGACTTCAATTTGCGCACACATGTGCGAATCCATACCGGAGACAGGCCCTATGTGTGCCCCTTCGACGGTTGTAATAAGAAGTTTGCTCAGTCAACTAACCTGAAATCTCACATCTTAACACATGCTAAGGCCAAAAACAACCAGTGTTTTTTTGAATGCTGAGTTTTAAACCAGCTTTTTCATTCTTCTCTTTCACCTTTATCAAGAGGCTCTTTAGTTTCTCTTTGCTTTCTGCTAAATGTGGTATCATCTGTATATCTGAGGTTATTGATGTTTCTCCCGGCAATCTTGATTCCAGCTTGTGCTTCATCCAGCCTGGCATTTCACATGATGTACTCTGCATATAAGTTAAACAAGCAGGGTGACAATATACAGCCTTGATGTACTCCTTTCCCAATCTGGGAAAGTCAGACAAGCACACTATGAAAAACAGAAACATACAGACTAACGTCCTTTATGAACATTGATTCAAAAGCCCTCAACAAAAAAGCAGCAAATCAAATTCAACAGAATATGAAGAGGATTATACATGATGATTTATTCCTCGAAGGCAAAGATAGCTCAGTAAACAAAAACCAATTGATAAAAGATACCAGATTAACAGAATGAAGGACAAAAATCACATGACCAATTCAACTGATGCAGAAAAAAGCATTTGATAAAATTCAACATCCATTCATAATTTTAAAAAAACACTCAACAAACTAGCAATAGAAGGAAACTACCTCAACTCTTGAGAGTCCCTTGGACTGCAAGGAGATCCAACCAGTCCATCCTAAAGGAGATCAGTCCTGGGTGTTCACTGGAAGGACTGATGTTGAAGTTGAAACTCCAATACTTTGGCCACCTCATGCGAAGGGCTGACTCATTTGGAAAGACCCTGATGTGGGAAAGATTGAGGGCAGGAGGAGAAGGGGACGGCAGAGGATGAGATGGCTGGATGGCATCACTGACTCGATGGACGTGAGTCTGAGTGAACTCCGGGAGTTGGTGATGGACAGGGAGGCCTGGCGTGCTGCGGTTCATGGGGCCACAAAGTGTTAGACACGACTGAGCAACTGAACTGAACCTCACCATAATAAAAACCATATATGAAAAACCAATAGCAAAAATTATACTCAGTGAAGAAAGACTGAAAACTTTCCACTAAGGTCAGTAACAAGGCAAGGAGACTTCTTAACTATTTCTATTCAATATAGTATTGGAAGATGTAGCCAGAGTAGTCAGGCAAAGGAAGCAAGGAAGGGAAAAAGGGCATCCAAATTGGAAAGGAAGAAGTAAAAGAATCTCTGTTCACAGATGATGTAATCTTACATGTTAAAAACCCTAAAGATTCCACACACAAAAAAAAAATTTTAGAACTAAAAAATGAATTCATCAAAGTAGCAAGATAAAAAGTTCACACATAAAAATCAGTTCCCTTTCTATACTATAAATGAATACTCTAAAATATTTTCCAAAATAATTCCAAATACAATAGCATCAAAAAGAATAAAGTACTTGGGATTTAGTTTAGCCAAAGAGTTGAAAGATTTGTGAAGTGAAAACTGCAAAGCAATGTTGAAGGAAATTAGAGAATACAAATAAATGTGAATACATTCCATATTCATGAATTGGAAGAGTCAGTTGTTAAGATGCCAAAACCACCCAAAATGATCTACAGATTCAATGCAATCTCTATCAAAATCCCAATGATGTCTTTTGCAGTAATAGAAAAAAAAAATCTTAAAACTCCTTTGAAATCTCTGCTGCTGCTGCTGCTAAGTCACATCAGTCGTGTCCGACTCTGTGCGACCCCATAGACGGCAGCCCACCAGGCTCCTCTGTCCCTGGGATTCTCCAGGCAAGAATACTGGAGTGGGTTGCCATTTCCTTCTCCAATGCATGAAAGTGAAAAGTGAAAGGGAAGTCGCTTAGTCATGTCTGACTCTTAGCGACCCCATGGACTGTAGCCTACCAGGCTCCTCTGTCCATGGGATTTTCCAAGCAAGAATACTGGAGTGGGTTGCCATTTCCTTCTCCAGGAGATCTTCCCGACCCAGGGATTGAACCCAGGTCTCCTGCATTGTAGGCAGATGCCTTACCATTGGAGCCACCAGGGAGCTAACCCTGGGATTTTTTTGGAAGGAATGATGCTAAAGCTGAAGCTCCAGTACTTCAGACACCTCATGCGAAGAGCTGACTCACTGGAAAAGACTCTGATGCTGAGAGGGATTGGGGGCAGGAGGAGAAGGGGACGACAGAGGATGAGATGGCTGGACGGCATCACCGACTCGATGGACATGAGTTTGAGTGAACTCCGGGAGTTGGTGATGGACAAGGAGGCCTGACGTGCTGCGATTCATGGGGCCGCAAAGAGTCGGACATGACTGAGCGACTGAACTGAACTGAACTGAAACAAGAGCAAAACTGGAAATTCATCTTCAGAATTTTATAATTGCTCAGACTTATTTTATCCAACAAAGCTGCTTAATTTTGCAATTTTTTTTTTAAATTTAAGTTTTAGCAACTCTGATGGAGAAACCCAGAACTTAAAGTCCCAGATTCACCCAACAGAGGGGACGACAGAGGATGAGATGGCTGGATAGCATCACCGACTCAATGGACGTGAGTCTGAGTGAACTCTGGGAGTTGGTGATGGACAGGGAGGCCTGGCGTGCTGCGATTCATGGGGTCACAAAGAGTCGGACATGACTGAGTGACTGAACTGAACTGAACTGAACTGATTAACTTGCTTTGTGAACTCAAACAAATCATTCAAGTTCCCTGAGCCTCTGTATCCTTATCTGTCAACAGAGAAAAGCTGATCCGATTGATAACTTCATTTTAGGTGAAACTCTTTCAACCAGTGTCACTAGATTCAGTAACTCAAGAACTTCTGACATTGCTATATACAACTCATGAGACGACTGATTTTGCAATAATAATGTATGGAGGCTTGCCTGAAATAAAGTGACATCCAGATAAGGGGGTAAACTATAGACAAATAAAATGTAGAGGTTATTGAGATATCCAGCACTTGTATGACACAGGGAACTCAAACCAGGGCTTGACAACAACCTAGAGGGGTGGAATGGGGACAAAGGTGGGAGGGATATTCAAGTGGGAGGGGACATGGGTAGACCTATGGCTGATTTGTGTTGCTGTTTGGTAGAAACCGCAATACTGTAAAGCAAGTATCCTTCAATTAAAAATAAATAGGTCTAAAAATAAAATGCTTCCCAAAAATGAAGAAGGAACATTTTCTAAAAAAAAAAAATAAAAGATATCCAGCACTTAACATAAACACACACACACACACCCCACACACATTTTGTCCATTATTTCAATACTAGATTCAAAAAAGTTTTGTGTTAAGCAGTACATACAAAGGGCATTGCCTCTTTTTGGCTGGGATTGAAGAATTCAATAATTATGAAAAAAGATACCTGAGGCTAGACTTCTTCCTCTATTAGAAAGCATAGTGACGTTATGACCATGATCATGAAGAATCTGAGACACCCGCTGCATTAGTAGAACATGGCTTCCACCTAGGAACAATATATACCATTTTTGTGAAGATGAGAACAGAGGGTATGAAATTGATGTGGAAGTGTGGGGCAAACCAGGGTAAGATAACAGAAAGCTGACAGTGAGTAGAGAAAGATGGGTTTCTCCAGTTCCTCTTTCTCACTCTGGTTAAGCCCCAAACTGGATACCTGTATTCTGCCTGCCCAGATCTTTGACCTAGGGAAATCCTCCACTAAAGATTCCCTCTTATGACCTGTGGTCTTTGCAACAACGTAACATAATTTTGGTGTTTAAGTCTTTGGAGTTCCTGATGCTAAGGCACACACTGCATTTTAGCTGGGGGCTTATGGAGATGCCATAGCCTAAAGAAATAACTGTACTGGTAGATATTCTGGCCCAGTGCCATGCATGTGAGCATGGAGTGTCCCTAATAGGCAGTCAATAGGCAGCTATTTCTGAAATTCTTCTCTTTGGACATGAATGCTAGAGTAGGAGCCAGAAATACGGAAGCTTAGATTTGGTTCTAAGAAACGGCCATTGGAAGAAAAGATGTGGAGCCACCACTTAGAGCCAAAATGCTTGAGATTCAAATATATTTCACAGGAAGTTTCTCAGTTGAATGTCTCACATCCATTAAGACAAGCAGGAAAACTGTAGGCTCCATAGGATGGGCTTGCAGTATCTTATATGCATGAGAAACAGGACATCCATCCTAGGACAATTCTGGGATCTTTAAGAAAGAGGAGGCTTAATCCTTGGGAGAGATGTGAGCTTCATTACACCAATATCCTATCTAAAATTATGTACTATCATGGGGCATTTTTCTTGCATCTGTGAGTCTCAGCAGCAGAGAAAGCCAGATCTCCAGGGAAGGGACAGACTTGCTACAGTTGGGAAGCGGGGGTCATTAGAGGAAAGTCCCACAGTCATCAGGCCAGTGGTGAGTAGTACGTGCAGAGCTCAGTTGATAAGTCGTGTCCAACTCTGTGTGACCTCATGGACTATACAGCCCATCAGGCTCCTCTGTCCAAGGAATTGCCCAGCCAAGAATACTGCTGTGGATTGCCATTTCCTTCTCTGGGGATCTTTCCGACCCAGGGATGGAAACCCTGGTCTCCTGAGTGGACAGGTGGACTCTTTACCACTGAGACACCTGGGAAACCCAGAGAGTGGTACAGAGCTACATAGTGTATATCTGTGGGAGTTACTCTAGTATTTTATATCCATACTTGTGTTGCCTGAGGTAACACAAATTACCCAAAACATAGTACCCCTGCTTAGACTGCCTGCTGTTGTTCACATTAACTGTTGGAAGAAATGGTTTCGAGGAAGAGGTTGGCACAGACACAGCTGTTCACGTGGCTCTTCATAAGGGGCAAAGGTGGGGCTTCCGGCACCCGATTAACTGCCCCAGCTCTGCCCTTGGAGTTGAGGCTGGAGGACAGTGTACTTTCAAGAGAGAAAACTTTTTCTCCATTACCTCTATTATTTAAAAATAGGTTTATAATAGGCTTTTTAGAAATCCCCACTGTAAAAAAGGAAAAGAGTGGAATCTGTGGAAGAGGATGGTTTTGAGGTAAGAAATCATAAGTGATTCCCAGTGTGTGCCAAGAGAGAGGTCTGTTGTCCTCTTGTAAAAGGCACCCCATTTCCCTGACCCTCTGCTTTCCTCTCAGGAAATAAAAGGGGAGGCCCAGTAAGAGGAATTCTGTTATTTCTTCCAGCTCTAGGATCCCCAGGTTTTCTGGGATCTAAAAGCAAGCTAGGGAGCCCACCATCTTTTCAGGATGGGTCAAATAAAACTCTTGGAGAAACTCCATCCTCTGAGGACTCCTTATCCTGATAAAATTTCCCCTTTTTTCTTCTGTTCTCTAAGGGGCAAAAGTAATGGAAATAAAACTCGGTCCACAATGCGCAGAATCAACGGCTCCACTCTTCTTCAAAAGCTTCCATCAGCACGGGTGAGAGAGGGGCTCCCAAATGCACCACTGCCCTGGGGTCCTCCCGTCTGCCCGCCCGCTCAGTTTTCCAGTTGGGAAACAATCCCAGTTCGTGCCGCTGTCCCAGGAGCACCTGTCCCAGAGCCTGATATGGACTCCGCCTTCTACTTTCTACTGGCATCTGCTGCACACCCCTCAGAAGTTCAACGTGACCCTTTCAAAATCCCGCAGGTACCGTCGAGGAGACGGCCTGGGGTCTCAAGCTCAGAAATAGACCAAAACTTCTGGTTCCCGCTGTACCCACAGGGAAGCGCATCCAGAGCAAATTAAAAGAGAGGATAGGAAACTGCTCCTCTTCTCCAGGGCTATCAATAATTTCACCTTGGTAGTAGAGACCTCTCTCTGCCCCACAACCCTCGCCAGCCTCTCCCTCCTCCAGTCTCGGACCCAAGCCCAGCCTGGAAAACCATATGAAACCCCCTCTGATTAAGGGGGCTGTTGGCATGACTCCTGGCCAGGAGCCTGGGACAAGCCTGTCCCGATTCTCCGGCCAAGCACTCACCCAGTGAGGATATAGTCAGGATTTTGGCGGCCTCTGAGAGCAGGAGCGCAGGCAGTAAATATATGCCTAGAAGAAGCACCCGCTGCGCCCCCATCGTCGCCCCGGAGAGGCTGCGAAGCCGAGCCCTAGGCTGCACGCCCGGTGCCCCGGAACCCGCGCGCCCTCCGCACGCGCAGCGCGCAGGCAGGCAAGGAAAGACGCAGGCCGGGAGCCGGGGTCAGAGATCCTGTGGGTCTTTGCTCTGTACGTCCGTCTCGCCCTTTGGACTCTGCTCCCCAGAAAAGTACACCATTGGATATTCTGTCCTCACTCTCCCTAAATCTGGGCAGGGGAAAGGAGGGATTAGTGTGCTTAACCCTCTCAGTCCACGTAATCACCACACTTTCCGGATAGAAAAACACTCTGAACCAGTAATGGTAGGGACCTTAGGAAATCACATCGAAGAAAGTTGTACCTCCAAATGGTGCCGATCCAACTCCCTTTCAGAGATCCATCCAGAAGTTATGGGACCCCATCTTTCGAACTGCTCTAAAGATTTCCTAGGGCCATTGGAACGCTCCATTTCCCTGGTACCTGCTTAAAATCTCTGATTGTCTCACGCTCAGGATCTCAGAAATTGATTACCAAAGGAAAGTGACTTACCTTTATTGCTCAGAGTTTCTTTGGAAAGTACTGAGTAACTCACTCATGAACGTTGCTAGTGTCGTGATTTAAACACCTCTGGAAGTCCAGGTTCAGAAGACTGAACCTCTAAAAGCTGAAACTATAATTCTGAATGAGAATCATAAAATAGGATTGGTGAGTATCAAGATGTTCTATTTTTATAAAAATATGAAATTTTTATTTAGAAAATATTTTAAACTCTCCTAATAATTATTTCACTTTTTCCCCTTCCAAGTCCCTCCCTCTGTGTTTGGGCTATATTGTTTGAGGCTATGTGAGTATATGTGTTGTTGTTGTGGTTTAGTCTCTCAGTCAGGTCCAACTCTTGCAGCCCATGGACTGTAGCCAGGATTTCCCAGAAAAGAACACTGGAGTGGGTTGCCATTTCTTTCTCCAGGAGAGCTTCCACATCCTAGGATTGAACCCATGTCTCTTGCACTACAGGTGGATTATTTACTGCTGAGCCACCAGGGAAGCCAGATTACAAGCATACACATTGACAACTGTCATCTTTTCTGATATGTCTTCTCAGTGGGGGAAAAAAAATTGATCTGCAATATGAAGATACTATTTGACATTAGTGTAACCACATTACCTTATCTACAAACTTATTCAAATTCGATCAACTGTCTCTATAGATATCCTGTGCTGTAATACTTCTGGTGCAGGAATCAGTCTGGGATCACACACTGCATTTAGCTTTCATGTCTGTTTCATCCCCTTTAGTAAGGATTGATTTCTCAGCCTTCCTGTTTTTCTTTCATGTCTGACATTTATTTTGTAAAATGGCTCTCAATTTGGGTTTATCTGATGTTTCTCATTCTACTTCACATTACAGAGTTTTAGCAGGAATACCACAAAAGCTGTGTTGATTCCATCTCAGTGACTCACAGCAGGAAGCCCGTGATGTCAGTCTATCCTAATGCTAGTGATAATAACTTTGATCACTTGTTGAAGGTGGTGTCCAGTGAGATTCCCAACTGTAAAACTACTATTTTTAAGCCCAAATTAGGAAATAAGTTGTGGGGAGACCTTTTGAGACTGTGTAAATTCTGTTCTTCATCAAATTTCACTCATTTTATTATGTTTTCTATTTTTGCCTGATTCAATTATTCCTTTTGTGACAAATTAATGATTTTAACTCCATTTTCTTTCTTCATTTATCATACAGCATTCTGTTGTATGGACATGGGTTTGAGCAAACTCTGGGAGATAGGGAAGGACAAGGAAGCCTGGTGTGCTTCAGTCCATGGGGTTGCAAAAAGTCAGACACAACTTAGTGTATAAACAGCAAATACTGTTGCTAAAAAAAGTTTTGCCTTCTGCCCCATCTATTTAATTATCTCTCTACCTATCTATCTGCCTCCATTTATTATCAGTCTTTACTCTTGGATCCACATTTCTCCAATGGGATATATTCTCTTACCATCATTATTTTGGAGATTTTTCTTTCTTGCTTGCACATGATTTCTAGACTCATCTTGTACTTTCCCTTCCTCTGTTTTATATTTATCCATTCCTTTAGGAACCTTTTAGTAGGAATTGGTGTTTAGAACCCTGGATATGGCACTAGAAGTACTCACTGCTATTGAAGCACCACTGTTTATATCCCCCAAATGGACAGTTATGAAATATATAGTGCTCAGTCGCTTCAGTCATGTCCAACTCTTTGCAACCCTATGAACTGCAGCCCACTAGGCTCCTCTGTCCATGGGATTCTCCAGGCAAGAATACTGGAGTGGGTTGCCATTCCCTCCTCCAGGAAGTCTTCCCAGCCCAGGGATTGAATCCGTGTCTCCTACAGCTTCTGCATCGCAGGTGGATTCTTTACCGCTGAGCCACTGGGGAAACCTGTGAAATATATAGATATAGATATAAATATTACCCACCTGTATCTCTCTATATAGTCAGGTTTATATCTAGTTTATTTAAAAAGCATGCATTCACACTGATACCTTCAATTTCAATACAAACCAGTGATAATTCTAATCTTTGCCACTTTCACACTTGTGATTTCCTTTTTAAAGTTAAAAAATCTGACTCTCAACCTCTTTGTTGTACTGATATTTACTCCTTTGCTCAATCATACTGAGCACTGAAAGAAGGTGCCAATATACTAATCCACCAACTGTGAACAACAAACCTACTTAATAGACCACACAATTTTTTGCAGTTCTCTTTTTTTTGTACTGACAGCACAGTTTTTAAAGTATTGTGTTCAAACGGCAATTGTGAGATCAGATTTGTGGTTACCAGAGGAAGGGGTGGGGGGTATTGGGAGTATAAAAATTTTAGATGACATGATTCAAATGAATTCTAAAAATTTATGAATATCAGAGAAATAGGAGCATAATATTTGATGATATTAAACAGTTACTATTCATTTGGAGAAGCATCATGATGTTACTGTGGCTATTTATTTAAAAAGAGATACCTTGGCTTTTCAGATCTGTTCTGGAAGACAGATGAAGTATCAGGGTGTTTTGGATTTGCTTCAGAATAATTTGGGGCAGGGGATGGAGGTAATGTTGAAAATAGGTGGGAATATAGAGGAAAGAAAATTTTCCAGGAGTTTATAATCTTCAATGTTGGACATGGGAAAATTCTGATTTCACAAATAATTAGACATTTGTCATTAAAAATGTTTTAAACTCTCCCACTATGATTCTAATTTTTCTTGCTGTTCCAGTTTTTGAGGTCACACCAGTAGTGTGTATACGTTTTCATAGTTTCACACAGTCTCAGTGAAATAACTCACCTTCATTACAAAAATAACAATTTTGTCTCTAGTAAAGCTTTTCACCTAGAGTCTGTCTCATGTTATTCCTAATTATTCAAGTCTTCTTTTCCGTAGCATTCATGGCCTGTCTTTTTCTATCCCTTTATACTCAACCCTCCTGTGTCCCCATGTTTTGGATGTGCAATTAGCACATCTCTTGAAATGGCAATTAGCTTGTTGTTAATCAAACCAGTCAATCTTTGTATCTGAACTGAAGTGTATAGGTTTACATCGACCATGTTCTTATTTCTTCCTCTTATTCTTTCTTTTCTTCTCTGTTTTGTCTTCCTTTTCAGCTTGGAATACTTTTTGTTACTCCATTTTCTCTCTCTAATGATTCCCTTCTTGTCTCTTTTCTCCAAATAAAGTATCCCAGATTCACAGCATGCCTTTACCACTTATCAAGGTCAAAAATTAATCCTTATCTTTCCCTACTTCTGGGCAACACAAGGACCTTAGAAGTTCTATTTACCCCTCCTGACTTACATGCTATTTTTGTCACACATTTGGAGTCTATATTTTTAACCTCAGGAAATATTATTTTTTACTTTAATTATTAATTGTATTTATTAAAGACTTTACACCAGATTTCAGAGAACTCAGTAAGTAAATGAGAGATACTGAGGCAAGTTAGTAGCTATGGATGCCGCTACCACCCCTTGTGCTAAGGGAACAAAGGAAAGAAGTGAGAATTACTAAAATTTAGAGCCTTGGTAAAGAATCTACCTGCCATGCAAGAGACCCCTGTTTGATTCCTGGGTTGGGAAGGTCTGCTGGAGGACAGATAGGCTACCCACTCCAGTATTCTTGAGCTTCCCTGGTGGCTCAGCTGGTAAAGAATCCACCTGCAATGTGGGAGACATGGGTTCGATCCCTGGGTTGGGAAGATCCCCTAGAGAAGGGAAAGGCTACCCACTCCTGTATTCTGGCCTGGAGAATTCCATAGATTGTGTAGTCCATGGGGTCGCCAAGAGTCAGACACGAATGAGCGACTTTCACTTTGAGTCTTGGTGGTGAGAGCCATGCAAAGCTCGGAAGAAGGGAGGAGTGTCTTGCTCATCTGGGGCTGATGCTTTAGGACCACAGAAGGAACTGAAACCCAGACCTGGGAGGGGCAGTCACCAGCCTGCCAGTATCTGCCAGTGCTAATATCTGTGAGGGGCCCAGTGAGGCTGACTCCAGTATTTCGGAAAGGCTGCAAACAGAAAAGCGCTCCTGGCACTAAAACCATCACTGCCCCCGTGAAAAACCATCCTGTGGTGTTGCTGGCATAAGCAGGGAGCACACAGGATGTCCCAGTCCCCACCTGTCCCTGCGGCCTTCCTCTGCTGTCGCCTGTTTGCAGAGTCCCAGAGGGAGGGAGCTGGGTATGCATTTGGCAGATTGCCAGTGTCACAAGGCAGGACAAAGTTTCTCGAAGCTGAGAAACAACAGCTTCATAACTGGTATGCCTGGCCTGCCGTTTCTGGAACCAGAAATCCAACTGCCTCATTCTTGGTCTCATGGTTATATTAGCAAATAACTATTATTTCTATATCAATATCTTGAAAATGTAGTTCTCTTGACTGTATTTGCATTTGAACATGATAAAAAGTTCAAATACATTTCTTATTTTCAAAACTATTGAATAGATAAGATTATTTTTTTAAAAAAAAAAATGGACTTCCCTGATGGTCCAGTGGTTAAGAATTTGCCTGCCAACGCAGAGAACACAGGTTCAGTCTCTGCTCTGGGAAGATCCCATACACCACAGAGCAACCAAGCTCGGGTGCCCCAACTACTGAAACCCATGCACTCTAGAGCCCACGTACCGTAACTAGAGAGTAGCTCCTGCTCTCTGCAACTCTAGAGAAAGCCCACACACAGCTATGAAGACCCAGGGCAGCCGATAAACTTTTTTTTTTTAAAAAAGAGATATCTAGTTAATAATTGGTCTTAGGAAGTGTTCTAAGTAGTCGATTTCCATAATTCCCTAGTTTCCATAATCCCAGTGCAATTGGGGATCAGTTAATGCAACCACTTACCACAACTTCAACACACCATTTCACATTGGATCAGAAAGAAAATGTCAGGCCAAATACTCTAAATTTGCCCTTTGTGGACAGGTGGGAAACATATCAGCCGTGTGAGTCTCTATCTATACTGTACATACATATTTTAATTAAATTTTTTTAATTGTGGAAAAAGTCACTATTTCATTCATGTTCCTGTTCTTAATGTTTTGAATGATATAGCTATCCAGTGATGGACAGATGTCGATGTCTAAAAATATACAGAATTCTATAAATAATCTGCAACTACAGTCTCGTTGATGTATGACTTTTATTTTTTGGTGATGGGTTTAAGGATTTGTATTGTCCAATCTTCTAGCTTCCTGCTGTCTTTCAGGACTCATGTTTCCCTTGGTTGCTTTTTTTTTTTTTCCTACCCAATACCCAAAGAGAGCTTTCGTTCCCTTTTGCCCTCTCCTTCTTCAGAAATGAAGTGTTTGCAAGACCGTTACCTTGGGTCCCCTCATGTTGTCATAGCTTTGATCTACCAGGACTTTTTTTCAAGATTTTTTTTTTAATTTTAAACCAAATTTATTTTTCTTGTGCTCAACTTTTTGTTTACCATTATACAATAACTAATGAGTTTGCAATAACATGGAGAAGTCATAGAAATATTTTTTGCATTGCTTAAAATGTAGTTATTCTCCTTCTAGGTGCAGTTTTAACTCATCCTTGGGCCTTCTATGGCCTTTTTCTCTTTTTTATATTATTCCTCTGGACTTACCCTCTAGAACTTTGTAGCTTCCACTTATGGGAAGGTGTGGGTTTTATTTGCTCTTGTTGCTTGAACTTCTTTCGACTGTAAATAGCATCGGATTCTCTGTAGCTTGTGGAGGGCAAAGCCAGGAGAAAGGTCCCTGTGTCATGCTCCGCCTCCTCAGTCCTGTTCCCTACCAGCATTTTACAAACCTTAATGCCAGGCAAAGGGAAGAAGATTAGCAAAGAATTGGGTAGGCTTAATGAACAGTTTGGGGACAGTATGCATGAATGCTCAGGTTGAAACTGGCACCTGTTAATGGGTCTAACATCCACATACTCCTGCACATGGAGGGACATTTTGCTGTTTTTAACCTTCAGTCAATAGTATAAAGTCTTTTGCACAGAAGTTTTCAGAGTTATGCTGATTGACAAGAGAATCCGTTTGCAAATCACATGTTCCACAGAACTCTAAATAAGGTGACTTTCATCCTTCTGAAACCACGAAACTTAGTTCCCACTCACTTGGGGAAATAATCCCTTGATGGGCAGCATATATTCCTCTCTGTACTGTCCTTGGAATCAACAGTCACAATTCCATCCCCTTCTTCTCATCTGCACAGGGATCGAGGCTGGGGCTCTGTGAAGGAAACCACTCCCTCTCTTACCCTGACTGTGGTCCCCATCACACTGAGAAAGTCATTGAGGTCAACTCTGAGCCAGATGTCTCTTTAGTCCCATTCAGAGATAGTAACCAAGAGACAAAAGTTATTCTTTTTATTGTGCCAAGATTGTCTGATGATTTGATAGTCAGATATGTTCAGGAACTGATTTCATGATCCCAATCCTTACATCTTTTCATATCTAGAAAAGCACTAAATCCCTTCATGGTGACATGAGCTCCTCGTGACTAGCAGAAAACTTTTTGTAAAGTAAGTGCTTAGTTGCATTGAACTTCTCCTTCACCAAAATCTTATATATTGACCTTCCTCCACTACCTGTTTGGGACAGTCTCTCAGAGCTATCTGAGGTGCTGTCTCCCAGTTCTCATTTTGCCCCAAATAAAACTTAACTCGCAACTTTCCCATTGTGAATCTGTTTTAGTCAACACTATAAATATCAATAACCTCAGATATGCAGATAACACCACCTTTATGGCAGAAAGTGAAGAGGAACTAAAGACCCCCTTGATGAAAGTGAAAGAGGAGAGTGAAAAAGTTGGCTTAAAGCTCAACATTCAGAAAACGAAGATCATGGCATCTAGTCCCATCACTTCATGGGAAATAGATGGGGAAACAGTGGAAACAGTGTCAGACTTTATTTTGGGGGCTCCAAAATCACTGCAGATGGTGATTGTGGCCATGAAATAAAAAGACGCTTACTCCTTGGAAGGAAAGTTATGACCAACCTAGATAGCATATTCAAAAGCAGAGACATTACTTTGCCAACAAAGGTCCATCTAGTCAAGGCTATGGTTTTTCCAGTGGTCATGTATGGATGCGAGAGTTGGACTGTGAAGAAAGCTAAGAGCCAAAAGATTGATGCTTTTGAACTGTGATGTTGGAGAAGACTCTTGAGAGTCCCTTGGACTGCAAGGAGATCCAACCAGTCCATTCTAAAGGAGATCAGTCCTGGGTGTTCATTGGAAGGAATGATGCTAAAGCTGAAACTCCAATACTTTGGCCACCTCATGCAAAGAGTTGACTCATTGGAAAAGACCCTGATGCTGGGAGGGATTGAGGGCAGGAGAAGGGGACGACAGAGGATGAGATGGCTGGATGGCATCACCGACTTGATGGACATGAGTTTGAGTGAACTCCGGGAGTTGGTGATGGGAGGCTTGGTGTGCTGCGATTCATGGGGTCGCAAAGAGTCGGACACGACTGAGCGACTGAACTGGAACTGAACTGGATAAATATAGACTAGGACAAAATTTCAAAACACAGAAAATTAATCTTCTATGAGTCAAGCATTTGCGAGAGTCTTTTGGCCCTTTGCCATGTGCATCGCTACAGGTTGTTTAACCCGTCACCCACTTATAGCTGTTAATCCTCAGCAGCTGCCAATGCAGAAATTTTTCATAGCCTCTCTTACAGTCTTGACTGGTTCAGTGACAAGATTCTAGGCAAGAGGAAAGAAACCTCTTGGTGAGAGGAGGAGGGAAGGTAATTCTGTGAAAATGTTTACTAGCTCATATTTCCTCTTCTCCATTTTTGTCCTCCTTGGGACATGGACATGAATAATATTTGGAGCTGGGCAGCCATCTCGAAACCATGAGGGAGAATTATAAACATTTTCTTCCTGACACTGTAGAGCTATGGAAACATTGCTGTCAGTTGCCTGCTTCCCTCCCATCTACTTCTCATGAAGGAAAAACAATCCTCTTTTTGTAAAAGCCACTGACAAAAAAAGTAATCTTCTCAACTAATTTATACTTTGTAATAAATATAATTTGTAGAACAAATTTTTTAATTGACATCTAAAATGTCTAAGTTTAAATAACTGAATAGGATGTCATTTCTAGTCATTGTAATTGTATCATTTAACAATAAACAGTTGCATCATTCTGTTAAATGTATGCAGTGAGTTATAAAATCTCAGCATGTCAGCACTGATACCATCATTCATTCTTAATATAGATAATGAGCTGTCAACTTTCAGTGGGAAATTTTATGTCATTCCATTTTCTTCTTGAGATTTTATTTATGTTCCACTTTCTCCAGAGAATTTAATTCTAATCTATGTATCTTTATGCATGAAAGCAGTGTACTGAGTATTCTCTCATAACTTGGAACATCATAAATATTATTCAAGTTAATATTTATAGTTCCTATAAGAGCCCAATATTTTTACTAAATTGTCACTTTCTTTTAATACTTGCATTCACTTGGGCAAAGCTCATAAACATAATCACTTAACAAAACATAAAATTTTATTGGAAACACATCTTACAATGAGAAAGGGGCTGTTTTTTCAACTTTTAAAAACTTAATTTATGTATCTAAAAATCAATGTTGCTGCTGCTGCTGCTAAGTCGCTTCAGTCGTGTCCAACTCTGTGCGACCCCATACATGGCAGCCCACCAGGCTCCCCTGTCCCTGGGATTCTCCAGGCAAGAACACAGGAGTGGGTTGCCATTTCCTTCTCCAATGCATGAAAGTGAAAAGTGAAAGTGAAGTCGCTTAGTAAGTGTCCGACTCTTAGTGAGCCCATGGACTACCGCCTACCAGGCTCCTCCGTCCATGGGATTTTCCAGGTAAGAGTACTGCAGTGGGTTGCCATTGCCTTCTCCGCCATGGACCCTAGACCCCTCTAATTCTATGCCCAGGAAAAGGTCAGACTGTGAGCTGCTTAGACAACTCACAAGTCAGACAGCAAGTTGGGAAGAGCGCCCTCTAGTGTCTCAGCTGTCTGCACAGAGAGACACTCCACCAAGGGACTCGCAAAAGCATGGGACAACTGTCTATTCAGAAAAAGAAAAAAAGCCCAAAGTTACTTACAGTGAGCCCTGGTTCAGATTACAGCAAACACTTTGAAAACCGGCCACATAGTTGAAAACACAGGCCAAAATTTTCAACAGTATTTAACAAGAAACCCATAGGTAAGACTGTTGACTCATGTACTCAATATTTTGTGAATATAAAGCACCATTACACTGTTATGAGGATACAGCTGAGTTCTGGATAATACCTACCTATTGAAGACACTCAACCTAAGGATTAGCCAGGTTGGGGTAGAAAGTTCTTTTGTGTCTACGTATTGTTACGATAATACTGAGTCCTGACTACTTTGCAAGAAATTAACACTGAACCTTCAACTTGTTTTATCTGTTTGAAATAGGTAATTGAATTTACTTAGCCCATTCTTAGTAGAATGCTTGTGCAGGAAATTTAACTTGTGATTCACATATTATAATGGTTAATTCATTCTCTATGACTCCACTCACCTGAAAACTTCACCTGCATTTGAATGGCTTGAATTTACCAGGACTGTCTTCTCTGGTCTTGAATTTCTCCCTCGAGGCCAGTATATGTAAATTAACTTTGTGATCACAAAATTAATTCTGGAAAAGAGTATATATTTTCCTCTATGCCAAACGGAAGGATATTAATGGCATTCTTTGTGAGCTGTGACCGATGTCCAAAAGACAAATACTGTTGACCTTTGAACACGGGCTTGAACTGCCCGGCTTCACTTATATGTGGATTTTTTTCAATATATTGGAAATTTGGGGGGGAGATTACAATTTAAAGATACAGTTGAGCAGCATGACCCAGAAATATCTAAAAATTTGAGAAAAAGTTGGAGGAGAGGGCTGAATTAGTTGGCTGGCATCGATATATAGACATCACTATATGCAAAACAGACAACCAAAACAGACCTACTGTATAGCATGGGGAACTATACTCAATATCTTGTAATAACCTGTAGGAGAAAAGAATCCAAAAATATACATATATAACTGAATCACTGTGCTGTACTCCTGAAATCAACATGTTGTAAATCATTTATACTTCAGAATTCGTATATAACAGTGCATAATTTGTTTAATAAGGAAAATTTAGGTATGTCATAAAAGTATAAAATATACATAGATACTATAGGGTGAGTGAAACTTAATATAAAATTAATGTGTTTTTTCCTATTTTATAACTTTGCTCTCAAAGAATTATATTACCATACAGTATGTTTCTAACTGGAAGAACTGCGTGTCATCACAGGTAAGTTTCAAAAAAAAAAAAAGCAATATTTCCAATACTGTGTTACCTAGTTCTAAAGATTAGTTATGCAAACACTGAAAAACTATTCACATAAATAACAGGAGCACTAAGAGTTTTGTTATGAACTTTGTCTTGAAAATGATGTCCCTCCATTCTTGGAACGACTTCAGAATAATGTGCTACATAAATACGCCATTCTCACAGCAATCTACTACCAAAAGTTACTGTCTTTAAAGGTCTGTCAGCTGAAAAAAAAAAAATCACAGTTCATCTTTGGATTTTGTTAAAACAAAGAATTACAAATCATCTGAGTTACAAGGACTTTCTGGCTCAATCACCTCTACTTTTCCACCCCCAGGCAATGCACCAAGGGAAGAATGGGAGTGGGTGACAGGTGTCCATTTATTCTGTAAAATAAAAGTCAGGAAATCATGAAAAGTGTGGTAAGAAAGAGGATCTGTCAACTAAACACAACACCTTGTTAGGAAGACCAGTTTTAGAAAACTAGAGTACACAAAGGTGGAAATTTATCACCTCTAAACTCTGTGTCATGTAGCCCTTGGGAAGTTTTCACGTATGCATGATGCTGAAGGTAGCCTAGTTTGAAGGCTACTGGCTTAGGCTGTTCTACTGAGGCTTTCTGCTACTGCTTGCTAATTGGTTTCCTAGCAACAGTAACTCTCATCTGAGATGATGCCAAGTTCATCAATGGTCACTAAAGGAATATGGTACTGCAGGCTTTAGCTTAGTAATACTCCATGAGATGGAATAAACTATGAAAAGGGGAGGAGTGATGGCACTCTTTTCTGTTATATTTTTTAGGCTTACTCATCTGTAAAAAGTAAAATCAATTCGAAGATAGATGAAGCTCAACTCTCAATAACACAAATGAGAAAGCAAGAGTTGTCACCCAGTGTCATCATTCTCAATGATCTTATGGTCAGGGATATATAGTCAGGGATGTATAGTCAGGGAGGTGGCCCCACCACCTGGAGGGTTCACAGGCCTTGTTTGTGGAACCTTCCTTTCTTTGTGTAACACAAAAAGATATCTCAAAATTCATCTTGAATTTTTAAATCAGAAAAAAATAAATAAAACCCAGGGGGACTGAATCACCAGTTATCAACTATTAATTGATATCACTTACTGTTATCTTGAGATGAAATTTGAAGAAATTAGTTTAAAATCCACTCTGGCAGATGTGTGTGTCTCTAAATTTGGAACTTTCATTTAAGAACTTACTAAAAAGAAATAATTAACTAATTTAAAGCCTGGCATGGAGAAAGAAGCCTTCTTGGATCTTAGGGGCAAAAAAAAACAAAACCCACAAAATTTCCCAAGGGAATTCCTTAGCAAATCCCAGTGCCTTCTGTATGCATGAACATGAAATTGCCCCCGGTGGGAGGGGTATACCAGCCAGGACCACCCTGTGGTAGGGCAGATTATTCTTGGCAAACACATGCTCACAAGAAGGGGCCAGTGGGAGCTAAAACCAGCCCATCCATTCTCCAAGCCATGTACCCTGGCTGGAGGAGGCATCAGTGATGAGATGGCAACAAGATTGATTGCTATAGTCTTAATTTACACAATGACTCTCCTCTCCCTCTGTGGTTGCCCCTGTGGTACCTGTTTCTTTCCAGATGAATGGATTAGACACAGGTGCCCCATTAAATGGCAGAAAGGAAGATGAAAGAACTTGGATCAAATAACACATGTCACATTGGTAAAAGATTGCTATTCTTATTTTGAATGTTTCACTCAGAAAGGCAGTTAAGGCTGTCCCTGAGGTCACTGAGTCACCAGGTCACAGGTGAAACATAATTCAATCCAGCCCTTCCCCGCCTGCCCTCCATAAGTGACCGAGGATCTAGTTTCCTCCATTATCCACTGCCCTTTTTTTTTCTTTCTAACACCTATTCACCACCCTTCACCTCCCCCCGCCAATTACTTGGAGTAGTAGTGTACCCAGCATTGCAGTCAGAGCTGGAGAATATTTATATAGCTAGGAATGGTCACATGACTCAGGTCTCTCAATGAGATTTAACTGGAATTCTTTGGGAAACCTCTTTAAAGACACTAACTCAGCTAGCATGAACCTGCTTTATTCCTTTCCTTGAATTTCCCTTTTCCTGCCTAAAATTCCGTGTGCTGACTGGATCCAAAATGACTACCTGGAAAATCACAGTGACCTTAAGGCTGAAGCCACTCATTAAGGAAGGCAGATCAATCAGACAAGAAATTTGGACTATTGATGACATCATGGCACTACCACACCAGCTCTGGATGGCCTGCCTACCGACACTACACTGTTTTTTGGTGTTTTGTTTTTTTTGTTTTTTTGTTTTTTTTTCAGCCATGCTACCAGCTTGTGGGATTTTAGTTCCCTGATTAGGGACTGAATTCTCACCCTCTGCAGTGAAAGCTCAGAGTCCTAACCACTGGACCACCAGAAATTCCACTACACTTTCTTTTACATGAGAAAAAACAAGAAAGAAAAGAAAACCCTAAGCAATTCCAGTCACTCTTTTTTATTTTTTTCTGGTTTCCATTACTATCAAGATCACCGGGAGAAATGCCAGCAACCTGAGATGTGCAGATGATGCTACTCTGATGACAGAAAGTGGAGAGGAACTCAAAAGCCACTTGGTGAGGGTGAAAGAGGAGAGGGGAAAAGCTGGCTTAAAACTCGACACTCACAAAAGCAAGATAGTGGCATCTGGTCCCATCATTTCATGGCAAATAGAATGGGGAAAAATGGAAACTGGCAGATTTTATTTTGGGGGGCTCCAAGTAATGCTCAAAATTCTCCAAGCCAGGCTTCAGCAATACGTGAACCACGAACTCCCTGATGTTCAAGCTGGTTTTAGAAAAGGCAGAGGAACCAGAGATCAAATTGCCAACATCCGCTGGATCATCAAAAAAGCAAGAGAGTTCCAGAAAAACATCTATTTCTGCTTTATTGACTATGCCAAAGCCTTTGACTGTGTGGATCACAATCAACTGTGAAAAATTCTGAAAGAGATGGGAATACCAGACCACCTAACCTGCCTCTTGAGAAATCTGTATGCAGGTCAGGAAGCAACAGTTAGAACTGGACATGGAACAACAGACTGGTTCCAAACAGGAAAAGGAGTACGTCAAGGCTGTATATTGTCACCCTGCTTATTTAACTTCTATGCAGAGTACATCATGAGAAACGCTGGACTGGAAGAAACACAAGCTGGAATCAAGATTGCCGGGAGAAATATCAATAACCTCAGATATGCAGATGACACCACCCTTATGGCAGAAAGTGAAGAGGAACTAAGAAGCCTCTTGATGAAAGTGAAAGAGGAGAGTGAAAAAGTTAGCTTAAAGCTCAACATTCAGAAAACAAAGATCATGGCATCCGGTCCCATCACTTCATGGGAAATAGATGGGGAAACAGTGGAAACAGTGTCAGACTTTATTTGTGGGGGCTCCAAAATCACTGCAGATGGTGACTGCAGCCATGAAATTAAAAGACGCTTACTCCTTGGAAGGAAAGTTATGACCAACCTAGATAGCATATTCAAAAGCAGAGACATTACTTTGCCGACTAAGATCCGTCTAGTCAAGGCTATGGTTTGTCCTGTGGTCATGTATGGATGTGAGAGTTGGACTGTGAAGAAAGCTGAGCACCAAAGAATTGATGCTTTTGAACTGTGGTGTTGGAGAAGACTCTTGAGAGTCCCTTGGACTGCAAGGAGATCCAACCAATCCACTCTGAAGGAGATCAACCCTGGGATTTCTTTGGAAGGAATGATGCTAAAGCTGAAACTCCAGTACTTTGGCCACGTCATGCAAAGAGTTGACTCATTGGAAAAGACCCTGATGCTGGGAGGGATTGGGGCAGGAGGAGAAAGGGACGACCGAGGTTAAGATGGCTGGATGACATCACGGACTCAATGGATGTGAGTCTGAGTGAACTCCGGGAGATGGTGATGGACAGGGAGGCCTGGCGTGCTGCGATTCATGGGGTCACAAAGAGTCGGACATGACTGAGTGACTGAACTGAACTGAACTGAATATCACTGCAGACAGTGACAGCAGCCATGAAATTAAAAGACACTTGCTCCTTGGAAGGAAAGTTATGACAAACCTAGACAGCATATTAAAAAGCAGAGATATCACTTTGCCCACAAAGGTCCGCATGGTCATGGTTTTTCCAGTAGTCATGTACAGATGTGAGAGTTGGACTATAAAAAAGGCTGAGCACCAAAGAATTAATGCTTTTGAATTGTGGTGCTGGAGAAGGCTCTTGAGAATCCCTTGCACAGGAAGGAAGTCAAACCAGTCAATCCTAAAGGAAATCAACCCTAAATATTCATTGGAAAGATATTCATTGGTGCTGAAGCTGAAGCTCCAATTCTTTGACCACCTGATGCGAAGAGCTGACTCTTTGGAAAAGACCCTGATGCTGGGAAGGATTAGGGGCAAGAAGAGAAGGTGCAACAGAGGATGAGATAGTTGGATGGCATCACTGATTCGATGGACATGATTTGAGCAAACTCCAGGAGTTGGTGATGGAAAGGGAAGCCTCATGTGCTGCAGTCCATGGGGTCGCAAAGAGTCGGACATGACTGAGCAACTGAACTGAACTGAATGCAATTTCCAACAGTATATCAGGTACAGAAAGGCTCAGCTATGTAGAGGCTCTTCTTAGTTTATAAAGAAATTATCTTCTTTCTCATGACTTCGTTTTTTAAACAGGAAAGTTGAGAAGATAGCTCACAGCTATGAAAAGCAGAGACCAGGGACACTTCAGCCCATGACTAACCTTCAGTCTCCACTGCAAAGGAGTGATCTGCAGAAACCAAGGCAGAGACCATGCACACAGGCAAGGGTGTGTCTGGCCCCAAATGCTTGTGCCCAGGATAGGCTTCCTGAGCTTTGACAAGAGTTTGCAGGACAAGCAAACAAAAAGCAAAAGAAACAACAAAGCACCTGCCTTAGGGATTATTCCATGACAAGTGGTGGAGGAGGCGTGAGGGAAGGAGGCTGAGAAGATGCAAGGGAATGGAAACCGAAATGGTCCAGGCTCAGTGCCAGGAAGAAGAGTGTGATACAGAAGGCAGTTTCTAGGCTTCAGATCTGATGGTCACATATCCAAATTACCTAGGGACAGAATCACAGAACAGCCCTTGCTGACTGGCAATCAAGGCTACAAGGGCTCAGTAAAGAATTGCAGTCATGAGAAGAAGCCAGTGAGCAGGAATTTGTAGCAAAATAGCAAGTGGATAAGATGTGGAGAACCACGGTTGACAAAACTGGCTGGAGATGCCAAGAAATGCTGAGTCTGCCCAAACACTCCACCTTCCAAGGCTCCATTCGGCCTCAGGCCTTCTTCAGCTTCCTGGCCCCACAGAGCCACCTGGCCACCAGGCCCAGTAGCTTCCCACAGAGCCACACAGTGCCCAGGGTGACCACCAGCAGGAACAAGAGGACATCCAGGAGGTACTGCTCATACCACGGTTGCTGGAAGGAATGGGGCTTGAGGTGGGCTGCACCCCCTGTCTGGAGGATATGGTCGATCCAGCCCACCAGCCGCTGGGCAGGGGTCAGGGGCTGCGAGCGTCTGATGATGCTGGCAGCCTCTGCAGCAGATTTGTACCTGTCAACAGAGACAGAGGGGAGGTGTTAACTCAAGTGGTCTCAGAAGTCTTAGAGACCTTGTATCACACACACATGCACACACGTACTTTCTACCATAGGCACAAAAGACTTCCTTTCAAGAAAAAGTTGTTGACCTGGCCTTACCATTGTCTAGTTGGGTCTCTTTTAAAAGTTCAAACTGGTATATGCATGCAAAGATCCATGCTTGGTGCTGGAAGTGCTAAACTACAAAAAAGTGACTACGTCTATAAGGACTAGTCTCTCCCACAGGAGGTTCATGATATATACTACAGAAACCATTATATTTATTGAGTGTCTACCTTGTGCAGGTGTCTGGGCTAGATAATACATATGACTCTGAGAATCAGAGCCCAGGAAGACACCTGCATTTCTCTGCCCCTTTCAAAGCATCATGTTGACCAGCACTGGCTTCATGGGCTGTAAGCCTGCCTATTTCCTTAAATCAGCCATATTGTTTAGTCACTAAGTCGGGTCTGACTCTTTGTGACCCCATGGACTGCTGCCTGCCAGGCTCCTCTGTCCATGGGATTTCCTGCAAGAATACTGGAGTGGGTTGCCACTTCCTTCTCCAGGGGATTTTTTCCAACCCAGGGATCTAACCTGGGTCTCCCTGGGATTGAACCGGTGTCTCCCACATTGCAGGCAGATTCTTTACCACTGAGCCACCCGCTGCTGCTGCTGCTGCTAAGTCGCTTCAGTCGTGTCTGACTCTCTGCAACCCCATAGACAGCAGCCCACCAGGCTCTCCCATGCCTGGGATTCTCCAGGCAAGAACACTGGAGTGGGTTGCCATTTCCTTCTCCAATGCATGAAAGTGAAAAGTGAAAGTGAAGTCACTTAGTCGTGTCCAACTCTTAGCAACCCCATGGACTGCAGCCTACCAGGCCTCTGTCCATGGGATTTTCCAGGCAAGAGTACTGGAGTGGGGTGCCGTTGCCTTCTCCACTGAGCCACCTAGGAAGCCTTTTTAAATCAGGCATGCTTGATTTAATTATCTGCTGTCACCTTCTTAAAATCCTTACACATTATGACAAGGGGCTCCACATTTCCATCTCACATAAGGGCACATGAATTCTGTGGCCAGCCCTGATGTCCAATGTCTGTGGACCATTCCAGCCCAGATGATTGCTTCATAGGGCTGATGGATCATGCACATTTGGGTCTAAGTCTTTGAAAATATAATGAAACTTACAAATCCATTCATTATGAAATGAACATTTTAAACACATGAGATACCAAATATATATACAGTTTCTGGGTTATCTGATCCCCAGAGTTTAACAACTTTTCTGGGGTTGGCATCACATGTGATGTGGTTATTATTCAGTCATCTAACTACTTACATAATGTTGTACAGTAATGCTAAGTCTTGAGATATGCTTCAAGTGTGTGTCCCTGAAGCTGAGAGTTTTTCATTCTTTCTTCATTGTAAGAAAGAAAATATATATTTTTTTCCCTTCACACATGAGATTATTGCACTGGTTGGAAAGTTTCTTAAGAGATGAATGGATCCCTTTGTACTGATTCACTTAACAGAAATCCATGCAGACTTACTTTGTGCAGACCCTGAGCTGGACCCTGAGGACACAGCAAGAGACTCATGCTGTTATGCTGGAAGAGTTTACTCTCTATCTTCTCGTGTAGGGTGCATGCATGCCTGGAAAGTCACTTCAGGTGTGTCTGACTCTTTGCGACCCATGGACTGTAGCCCAGAAGGCTACTCTGTCCATGGAATTCTCTAGGCAGGAATACTTGAGTGGGTTGCCATGCCCTCCTCCAGAGGATCTTCCCAACCTAGGGATCGAACCCATATCTCTTATATCTCCTGCATTGGCAGGTGGATTCTTTTCCACTACCACCACCTGGGAAGCCCTTCATGTAGGGACAGATAATAAATTAAAACATAAAGAAATGAGGTGATCACAGATTCTGAGATCCATCAAGAAAAAAATAATGTGTTACAGTTGGGGTGGAAAAGAGAGGAAGCTTTGAGACTATCAGAGAAAGGTCTCTCTGAGCAGTTGACATTGGGATGAGACCTCAGTGTCATGAAGAAGCCAGTCTTGTGAAGAGAAGGGAAGGAGTGTTCTAGGGAGCAGCACAGGCAAGGGGCCTGAGGTGGGGAACAGTGTGGGATATCGGGAATAGAAAGGCAACCTCCTGCCTCTGTTGGAATTCTACTACAAACACCTCCAAAATAGAAGACTTCTCAAAGACAGACTCTGTCAATAGTTCCAGTTCCTCACAGCTAGAAGGTAGAAAACCAACATCTAACCTAAATTTCCTTAGTCTTCTTCTCAGAGGAAATAAGTCAGCTATTAGCATCATACACATATGATTTCATGTCCTGGAAGTTTCCGCTTTTACTGCAAAAAGACCCACGTGGTGCCCGTCATGGTTTATATCTTCACTCATCATAAGCAACCACAAGCCCAGAGAACTGCACACCTCTTATCCTCTATGACTTGCTTCATCTTCAGAGCCAGTGTCTCAGCCTTGATCTGCTTTAATTGGATAGAGACACCAAACTTTTTGGCTTTAACTCGGAGCAGGTTTTCATGTTGGTCTCCAAAGAGGGGAATCCCCACCATGGGCACACCATGTTGGATGGCCTCCATGATACTATTCATCCCGCCATGGCTGACAAAGAGGCGGATGCGAGGGTGCCCTGTTATAAATAAGAAAGAGAGCGGGACATCTCAGGATGAAAATTTTCAGGACAACAAGGAAAGCAGAAAAGGCAGAAGATACCAGTGGGAACTCAAGGAGTGTTGGAGCCACTGTAAAGATGATTTTGCTTGCTACACATCCAAGGATTTCAAACCTTGCCTTTGTAGAGACTCCTTAACTTGGTCATAACTGGGGGAAGACTCAGAACCCAGGGAATTCTATAGAGAACAGTGCTAGTGCTAATCAAGGCAACTATCTCCATCCATCCATCCATCCATCCATCCATCCATCCATCCATCCATCCAACATTCCATCTATTCTTCTCTCTATCCCCTCAAGTCTCTCCTTCTCTCATCTGTTTTCTCTTTATGTTTCCCTATGTCTATCTTTGTCTTGCTTCTTTTCCTTGAGAAAACCTCTCTCACTCACCAAATAATAGCCCTCTCCTATAAATTCCTTGACATCACATTCATTGACATCCCAAGTCATATAACACTCATAAAACTTATACAGTATGTGTTGTGCTCTTTAAATATTTAAGAAGCTCCTTGAGATAAGAGACTGGACTCTGCCCATCAGTATTTGCAATTCTAGCCTTTGCATCCCATCCTTATGTAGCAATAACTAAAGTGATTATTGATAATGAAGAGTTCATCTCAGCCTGTGCTGGTCTACTGGGATGCGCATCAGAGCCTCCTCATTTCTTTTTCAAAATGAGAATCATGTCCCACACCCAAGATATAAAGAAATACATTTGCAGACACAGAAATAAGAATTTTTTTTAAATTCTACAGATTACTTCGTTATAATATTGGTTATAAGCCTCTGATCCAGTCAGTGGCTATGGCAGTGAGGGGTCTCTAAGAAGCAGTGCTAGCTATAGAGATACCCTGTTGGGGGTGAGGAAATTCTCTGGTATCAGAGACTCAATGTGTCAAGTAACTGGCTAGGAGGTTGCTCAGCTTGGGACTCAGGTATATTGGCATCAATGTTGTGAATCTATGAATTGCTTACACCTTAGTAGCTAAGGAAGATATATCTGTGTGTGTGTGTGTGTGTGTGTGTGTGTGTGTGTGAATGTGTAAGGGAACATAAGTGAACAGGTGCTCTTGAAGCCACTGAAGACAGTGGCAGTGTATCTCCTGGTATGTGTTCTCAGAGTTCACAGATTGCTTAGGATTATTTTGTTGTGATCTTGTTCAAGACCAAAGGCAGTAGGTGAACATGACTTCAGTGGTTTCAGACATGAGGTCTGAGATAGAAAAGAATGAAAGGCAGATAGCTGTTTTAGTATTTGAGCGTGATTCCCCAAGGGCTCCAGCTCACTGCTCCATTCCTGTCATCTAAAGACTTACCTTGTGTTGTTGAAATAATCCAGCTAGAGATCAGAAGCCCAATGATCCCCAAGACATGTAAATGAGAAGAAAAAAGCAATCCTGGACAGTCCTTACCCAAGAGGTCATTCTGAGGAAGCCAGTGCACAATTTTCACATTTGGGGCCAATTTGATGTCTCTGGGCCAACGAGAAGGATTATACTTCCATATCACACCTTGAGGGAGATGAGCAAAGGCAGCATTCATCTCTTTGAGAACCTCCTGGGACCGAATGAAACTCACCATGGACCCCAGGCTTACAAGGACAAAACCAGCGTCTCCAAATTTGGTGATGAAATTCTCAAATTCCTAGAAAGAAATAAGGAAGGAAAGAGGAGAAAAATGTTCACAAAAGACTAGATGGTCACGAAATGAAGTTGGTTATTCACTGAACACACTCTCCTGTCCTTCGTGGAGTTCACTGTCCTGAGACAGCTCAGCACTCTCAGTTGTGCTCATGCCCACTGTGTTGGTACAAACATCTTTCATTTTTGAAACCTTGACCCTACTGTCAAGGCAATCATAGACACTCTACTCATTGTAGGTCCATGAAGATATAGCCACTTGGGTGTTTTCCAAAGCCAGACCAGAAGTGGAATGTAAGGAAGAACCTCATAGGCAGTCAGGGTCCAGCAGAGGGAGGTGGGCTATCTGGAGGGTAGATGGAGAAACTAAGAAGAAATGGAGGCAGAATAGGGAGGTGACTGGCCCCCCATACTCCATCCACCATGTAGTGTGCGTTCCTCTGATATCCCATAACGTTCTTAGTCACTGATCTTTGCAGTTTATCTCCTGTATCAGTGGTTCACCCACATGACTGCACATTATATTCACATGGGAAGATTTTTTAAAAGTAGCAATGCTGCACCAAGTCTCAGACCTCAGCAGTTCTTTTCTTCAAATCCCCGAGGCAGTTCTGAAAAACTGTTCTGATCTAATGCTGTCATCTTGGTTTTAACACGTTTTTGTCAATTCTTCCAAATATTTCTTTGGACCCTGACTCTCTCTGGATTTCTTGTGACTCCCCCAATCCCAGATCCTAGTTGTTATTGTTAATTCTCTCAGTTGTGCCCGACTCTTTTTGATCCCATGGACTGCAGCACACCAGTCTTCCCTGTCCTTCACCATCTCCCAGAGTTTTCTCAAACACATGTTCATTGACTTGGTGATGCCATCCAACCACCTCATCCATCTCATCCAGCTCCTAGACCTTCACCCTATTGGGCTGATTTCATTTAGCATAACATTGCCTGATTTATTGCTTCAGAGGACCACTTTGACAACAGTTTTGTCATTCTGTTATAATTAAAAAGCAATGTAAAATCATTATATAAAAACTGGAAAATGCAAAGGAGAAAAATTTTTGAAAAAATTACTGTTATCTAACAATCCTTCCTCCCATCATACTCCTGCTTAACAATTCCCTTATGCAGTCTTGTGGCCAGGGCTGACCCACCCACCTATCCAGTGAAACTTCCTGCAGTCTGGCCTGGGCATCTTTGTGCAACTGCATCTTCCTCTTTCTGGTCCAGCTGGAGTCATCCAGGGAACCAAGAGACATCTCACTTCATCTTCACACTTTGGGCCTCCTAGTCTCTCTACCTGGGAACGTCTTCCCTCCCAGCTTCATTCTTAAAAAATTCTTCCGCCACCTCAAAACCCACATAGCCCAAGGATCATTCCCCAACTCTTCCTGCTCACCTGATGCAAGTTCAGTAGGGGATGGATAGATAGCTTCATTCCTGAAAGGCCCAGGCCAAATCAGGACTCTCTCTGGCTTTAAAATGAATGAAAGTGGGACAGCCACTTACACCACCAGAGGCTTGTCCCCTTCTTTATAAAGATGGAGGTCATGGGACTTCCCTGGTGGTCCAGCAGTTAAGAATCTGCCTTGCAATGCAGGGGACATGGTTTCAATTCCTGGTCAGGGAACTAAGATTCGACATGCCGCAGAGCAACTAACCCACACTCTGCAACTACTGATCCTGAATGCTTTGGAGCCTGTGTGCTACAACTAGAGAGTCTTTGTGCCACAAAGAAAGATCCCACATGATGCAATGAAGATCTTGCATGCTGCAACTAAGACCCAACTGAGCCAAATAAATAAACAAATATTCAAATTTTTAAAAATTAAAAAAAAAATTAAAATGGAGGTCATCATACCTCCTTCTAGGTGGCAAGAGATTATATAAGATAAATTCCATAAAATTGCAAGCCTGTGCTATTAAGTGACAAGCAACCCACTCCTCTTAAAGTGTTAGTCACTCAGTCATGCCCGATTCTTTGTGACCCCATGCACTGTAGCCCGACAGGCTCTTCTGTCCATGGAATTTTCCAGGCAAGAATACTGGAGTGGGTTACCATTTCCTTCTCCAGAGATTGAACCTGGGCTTCCTGCATTGCAAGCAAATTCTTTACCATCTGGTCATAACTCCCCTCCATTTTGAAACCTTCTACAGCAGTGGTTCTGAGTCGATGCAGTCAAACTGATTGGGCAGCTTTTATAACTTACACTTTCCAGGCTTGACCCCACATCAGTCAAATCAGGAGGTATAGGCAGAGTTAGGGACCAGGGCACTACTGTCTCAGGATGCTGGCGATAAAGCCTGCACTCTCACTATCAGTCCCACACTCACACCACCTCCATAGTCATGCTGGCTTGTGTTTCTATGTGAGTAACTCATCCCCTTCATGATTCTTCCATGTGACCGATGCTCACTACATGCTTACTGAAAATATGAGCATAGAATTAAAATGGAAACTTCAAGTTACTAAAAGTCTTTTTCTACCAGTGCCAGGACTAAGGTGAGGCAAGAGAAAAGACTTTGGATATAGTATTTAAGGAGGTCAATCTCTGTACTTTCGTGATACTGAAAGTGAGTCTTTCCTTTCAAAGGGTCCCCTGGAGCCTCACTTGCCTCACCTTATGCTCTCCCAGGATCTCAGTGACAGGGTGGCTACCAGCTCTGCACTGAGGACTTCTACATGAATCCTCACCCTGAGCATTTACTTACTTGTGGTACTGGTTTAACAGGTTTGGACATTAAACCTCCAATACACACAGTGTTGGGAAGCAGGGGCCGAGCAAAATCAAAGGCAAAGTCGGAGTTAACAAACCACAGCTCTGCTTTTGTTAGAAGATGAGACAAAACTGGCCTAGAGTCGTCCGGGAAATGCTCCTTGATGGTGTCATCATACGCAGACTGGATTTTCCACTGCTTCTTGAAGAACTCAAAGAACATCAGGAAATTCTTTACTCGGCCCCAGAAGTCCATCTGGTCAGTTAACATGGAATAGAATACTGGCACATAAGACAGAGGACTTGGTAGTCCAAAGTCCACAGTGCCCAATGGGGAAGGGAGAACAGCCACAAATGGCTTCCCAAGCTTCTCAGCAACCAAGAAAGGACAGTAGTCAAACATTTCTACTATCACCAGGTCGAAGTTCTCATTCCTTAAAGAACTCATGACATCATTTCTCCTTAGCAAATGACTGCAGTGATGCCCTAGTAGTTCCATAATATTTAAAAAGTGTTCAAATCTGCATCTGCAAGAAAAATAAATAAATGATAAATATATGTTGAAAATGTTTATATCACAATACATAAAAGAACCTTGGTCCATCAACAGATGAATGGATAAAGAAGATATGGTATACATACACAGTGGAATATTACTCAGCTGTAAAAACAAAAAGAATGAAATAATGTCATTTGCAGCTACATGTATGGAACTTGAGATTATCATACTAAATGAAGTAAGTCAGAGAGAGAAAGACAAATACCATATGACATCACTTATATATGGAATCTTAGAAAATAATGCAAATGAGCCTATTTATAAACCAGAAATAGACTCACAGACATAGAAAACAAACATGGCTGCCAAAAGGGAAAGTGGGGAAGGGATAAATTGGGAATTTGGGATTAACATATACATACTCACTTGCTCACTAAGTCGCTTCAGTAATGTCCGAGTCTGTGCAACCCTATGGACTGGACTGTGGCTCCTCTGTCCATGGGATTCTCCAGACAAGAATACTGGAGTGGGTTGCCATTTCCTTCTCCCATATGCACACTACTATATATAAAATAGATAACCAACAAATATCTACTGTAGAGCACAGGGAACTGTATTCGATATCTTGTAATAACTTATAAGTGAAAATAATCTGAAAAAGAATATGTGTGTGTGTGTGTGTGTGTGCATGCGTGCTAAGTCATTTCAGTCACGTCTGAATCTTTGTGACCCTATGACTATGGCTGGCTAGCCTGCCCTATTCATGAGATTCTCCAGGCAAGACTACTGGAGCGGGTTGCCGTGCCCTCCTCCAGGGGAGCTTTCCCAACCCAGGACTGAACCCAAGTCTTCTGCAACTCCTGCATTACAGGCAGATTCTTTACCACTGAGCTACTGTGGAAACCTATAAATGTGTGTAGGACTCAGATGGTAAAACATCTGTCTACAATGCAGGAGACCTGGGTTCGATCCCTGGGTTGGGAAGATCCGCTGGAGAAGGAAATGGCAATCCACTCCAGTACTATTGCCTGGAAAATCCCATTGACAGAGGAGCCTGGTAGGCTACAGTCCATGGGGTCGCAAACAGCTGGACATGACTGAGCGACTTCACTTACTTACTTACTTATACATATATATATAGAGAGAGAGATATGTGTGTGTGTATATATATGAACTGAATCACTTTGCTGTGTACCTGAAACACTGTAAATTAACTATATTTCAATTTTTAAAAAAGGATCTTGGGAATTCCCTGGTGGTCCAGTAGTTAAAAATCTGCCTTCCAGTGCAGGGGACTTGGGTTTGATCCCTGGTCAGGGAACTAAGGAGCCTGGTGGGCTGCCGTCTATGGGATCGCACAGAGTTGGACGCGACTGAAGTGACTTAGCAGCAGCAGCAGGGAACTAAGAGCTCACATGCTGTGGAGCAACTAAGCCTTCATGCCACAGCTACAGAAAAGTCCTCACACTGCAGCAAAGACCCACTGCAGCCAAAATTTAAAAAGTTGAATTAAAAAATCTTGGGCTACAAAGGAAATATTCCAGGAAAGTAAGCCCACACCCAGCAGCAGCCATCCCACTCCACCACTGTCCACACACACGTTCCCTCAGGCAGTGCAAGCAGAGGTTCTGCTCTTGAGAGTGTTCCCTTCCGTTCCCTACTCCCTTTCCTCACTGCTACAAATCCCTAGCACTCTCCATAGCACTTCTCAGACAGTAATTCCAGAAGTCATTGGGCATAGATGAATTATGTTAATGGAAAAGGAATTCCCATCCTTGGGACTTCTGCTCTGGGAGGCTTCTTTGACCATAGCAGGCCTCACAGGTCTCTTTCTACTTGAATTCTGTGACACTCTCCTTAAACTTTACTTACATACTGAACCTTGATGAGTGGTTTCTTTGTTTACTCAGCAAAACTGTGGGAATCGCTGATGACACAATCTCATAAATATTGACAATACAGACTATTTTTTAAAATCACTGTGTATTCGCATATGACAGATTTCCTCATCCAAGAGGTTATCGGATCATACTAGAACTCAAAATCTCAGTTAAAAATGGAAACTATCTTTCTATGTCCACAGTAAACAAAGGGGAAAAGTCTGGTTTTGAAACACATGATTAGCCTTTCCAGTTCACTGCAGGCTAATGGATCCAGAGAAGAAAAGCTTCAGTTCAGTTCAGTTCAGTCGCTCAGCCCTGTCCAACTCTTTGCAACCCCATGAATCACAGCACACCAAGCCTCCCTGTCCATCACCAACTCCAGGAGTTTACTCAAACTCATGTCCACCGAGTCAGTGATGCCATCCAGCCATCTCATCCTCTGTCGTCCCCTTCTCCTCCTGCCCCCAAACCCTCCCAGCATCAGAGTCTTTTCCAATGAGTCAACTCTTCGCATGAGGTGGCCAAAGTACTGGAGTTTCAGCTTTAGCATCAGTCCTTCCAAAGAACACCCAGGACTGATCTCTTTTAGAATGGACTGGTTGGATCTCCTTGCAGTCCAAGGGACTCTCAAGAGTCTTCTCCAACACCACAGTTCAAAAGCATCAATTCTTTGGCGCTCAGCTTTCTTCACAGTCCAACTTTCACATCCATACATGACCACTGGAAAAACCATAGCCTTGACTAGACGGATCTTAGTCGGCAAAGTAATGTCTCTGCTTTTGAATATGCTATTAGGTTGGTCATAAGTTTCCTTCCAAGGAGTAAGCATCTTTTAATTTCATGGCTGCAATCACCATCTGCAGTGATTTTGCTGACATGTAATTAAGACATCTCCTATGGGGTTATCCCAGGAAGCTATCTTCTTGCCATGCTTTCCCACCACTGCCTAAATAGATTATGATTCTGTTTCCTCTTTGTACAATACAAAGGGAAGTAGGATATCCATCTGCACTCTCTCTGAGATACCAGAGGTAACAAATGCAAGGTCTCAAGACATCAGAGGCTTCCTGACTGCATGAACAACCAAGAGAATTGGTACCTTGGTATAGTTATAACTGTCTGCCACTGCACCATTCTGCCTCAGATAGAGATTGCCCAGAGACTAAAAAGTTATTAGCAATATGCAGATCTCTGTCTGATCTTTAGGGTTAACTTCAGGTCACAACAATGGAAGTGATTGGCTCACATCATCTTCTACTGTGTATTTTTTAAGATATAACAAAGGAGAGGTTACCAAAACTTTTGGATAACTTTCAGTTCAGTTCAGTTTAGTTGCTCAGTCGTGTCCGACTCTTTGCAACCCCATGAATTGCAGCACACCAGGCCTCCCCGTCCATCACCAACTCCCGGAGTTCACACAAACTCATGTCCATCAAGTCGGTGATGCCATCCAGCCATCTCATCCTCTATCATCCCCTTATCCTCCTGCCCCCAATCCCTCCCAACATCAGTCTTTTCCAATCAGTCAATTCTTCACATGAGGTGGCCAAAGTACTGGAGTTTCAGCTTTAGTGGCAGTCATTCCAATGAACACCCAGAACTGATCTCCTTTAGAATGGACTGGTTGGATCTCCTTGCACTTTAAGGGACTCTCAAGAGTCTTCTCCAACACCACAGTTCAAAAGCATCAGCTTTTGGCGCTCAGCTTTCTTCACAGTCCAACTCTCACATCCATACGTGACCACTGGAAAAACCATAGCCTTGACTAGATGGACCTTTGTTGGCAAAGTAATGTCTCTGCTTTTTAATATGATGTCTAGGTTGGTCATAACTTACCTTCCAAGGAGTAAGCGTCTTTTAATTTCATGGCTGCAATCACCATCTGCAGTGATTTTGGAGCCCAAAAAACTAAAGTCTGACACTGTTTCCACTGTTTCCCCATCTAGTTCCCATGAAGTGATGGGACCAGATGTCATGATCTTCGTTTTCTGAATGTTGAGCTTTAAGCCAACTTTTTCACTCTCCTCTGTCACTTTCAACAAAAAGCTTTTTAGTTCTTCATTTTCTGCCATCAGGGTGGTGTCATCTGCATACCTGAAGTTATTGATATTTCTCCCGGCAATCTTGATTCCAGCTGGTGCTTCTTCCAGCCAAGCGTTTCTCATGATGTACTCTGTATATAAGTTAAATAAGCAGGGTGATAATACATAGCCTTGATGTACTCCTTTTCCCATTTGGAACCAGTCTGTTGTTCCATGTCCAGTTCTAACTGTTGCTTCCTGACCTGCATATAGGTTTCTCAAAAGGCAGGTCAGGTGGTCTGGTATTCCCATCTCTTTCAGAATTTTCCACAGTTTATTGTGATCCACACAGTCAAAGGCTTTGGCATAGTCAATAAAGCAGAAATAGATGTTTTTCTGGAACTCTCTTGCTTTTTTGATGATACAGCAGATGTTGGCAATTTGATCTCTGGTTCGTCCGCCTTTTCTAAAACCAGCTTGAACATTTGGAAGTTCACGGTTCACGTATTGCTGAAGCCTGGGTTGGAGAATTTTGAGCATTACTTGACTAGCATGTGAGATGAGTGCAATTGTGCGGTAATTTGAGCATGCTTTGGCATTGCCTTTCTTTGGAATTGGAATGAAAACTGACCTTTTCCAGTCCTGTGGCCACTGCTGAGTTTTCCAAATTTGCTGGCATACTGAGTGCAGCACTTTCACAGCATCATCTTTCAGGATTTGAAATACCTCAACTGGAATTCCATCACCTCCACTAGCTTTGTTTGTAGTGATGCTTTCTAAGGCCCACTTGACTTCACATTCCAGGATGTCTGGCTCTAGGTGAGTGATCACACCATCGTGATTACCTGGGTCGTGAAGATCTTTTTGTACAGTTCTACTGTATATTCTTGCCACCTGTTCTTAATATCTTCTGCTTCTGCTAGGTCCAGACCATTTCTGTCCTTTATCGAGCTCATCTTTGCATGAAATGTTCCCTTGGTATCTCTAATTTTCTTGAAGAGATCTCTAGTCTTTCCCATTCTGTTGTTTTCCTCTATTTCTTTGTGTTGATCGCTGAGAAAGTCTTTCTTATCTCTCCTTGCTATTCTTTGGAACTCTGCTTATATCTTTCTTTTCCTCCTTTGCTTTTCGGTTCTCTTCTTTTCACAGCTATTTGTAAGGCCTCCCCAGACAGCCATTTTGCTTTTTTGCATTTCTTTTCCATGGGGATGGTCTTGATCCCTGTCTCCTGTACAGTGTCATGAACCTCATTCCATAGTTCATCAGGCACTCTATCTATCAGATCTAGTCCCTTAAATCTATTTCTCACTTCTGCTGTATAATCATAAGGGATATGATTTAGGTCATACCTGAATGGTCTAGCGGTTTTCCCCACTTTCTTCACTTTAAGTCTGAATTTGGCAATAAGGAGTTCATGATCTGAGCCACAGTCAGGTCCCAGTCTTGTTTTTGCTGACTGTATAGAGCTTCTCCATCTTTGGCTGCAAAGAATATAATCAGTCTGATTTTGGTGTTGACCACCTGGTGATGTCCATGTGTAGAGTCTCCTCTTGTGTTGTTGGAAGAGGGTGTTTGCTATGACCAGTGCATTCTCTTGGCAAAACTCTATTAGTTGCCCTGCTTCATTCCGTATTCCAAGGCCAAATTTGCCTGTTACCCCAGGTGACTTCCTACTTTTGCATTCCAGTCCCCTATAATGAAAAGGACATCTTTTTTGGGTGTTAGTTCTAAAAAGTCTTGTAGGTCTTCATAGAACAATTCAACTTCAGCTTCTTCAGAGTTACTGGTTGGGGCATAGTCTTGGATTACTGTGATATTGAATGGTTTGCCTTGGAAACAAAGAGAGATCATTCTGTCATTTTTGAGATTGCATGCAAGTACTGCATTTTGGACTCTTTTGTTGACCATGATGGCTACTCCATTTCTTCTAAGGGATTCCTGCCCACAGGAGTAGATATAATGGTCATCTGAGTTAAATTCACCCATTCCAGTCCATTTTAGTTCACTGATTCCTAGAATGTTGACATTCACTCTTGCCATCTCCTGTTTGACCACTTTCAATTTGCCTTGATTCATGGACCTAACATTCCAGGTTCCTATGCAATATTGCTCTTTACAGCATCGGACCTTGCTTCTATCACCAGTCACATCCACAGCTGGGTATTGTTTTTGCTTTGGCTCCATCCCTTCATTCTTTCTGGAGTTATTTCTCCACTGATCTCCAGCAGCATACTGGGCACCTACCGACCTGGGGAGTTCCTCTTTCAGTATCCTATCATTTCATCTTTTCATACTGTTCATGGGGTTCTCAAGGCAAGAATACTGAAGAGGTTTGCCATTCCCTTCTACAGTGGACCACAGTACTGTTATAAAAATTCCTAGAATGTAATTCATTAGTCATAATTAATATTAAACTGCTGCTAAGTTGCTTCAGTCGTGTCCAACTCTGTGCGACCCCATAGACGGCAGCCCACAAGGCTCCCCCATCCCTGGGATTCTCCAGGCAAGAACACTGGAGTGGGTTGCCATTTCCTTCTCCAATAATTAACTAACAAATAGGAAAAATATCATGAATGCCTGGTTACTTATATCTGTTTTCAAAATATTAAAGTAGGGAGGAATAGACAAGCATATACTTAAAATATATGAATAACACCACAAGATGATGTAAACTAAGTATCAGTTAGGTAGATTAGATCAGACCTATACTGGAGGGCTTCCCTGGTGGCTCAGACAGTAAAGAATCTGCCTGAAATGCGGGAGACCCAGGTTCGAACAGGAAAATCCCCTGGAGAAGGAGATGGCAACCCACTCAAGTATTCTTGCCTAGAAAATCCCATGGTTAGAGGAACTTGGTGGGCTACAGTGCATGGGGTCACAAAGAGCAGACATGACTGAGCGATTAACGCACATACCAGAGGGACCATGGTCATCCAGTCTGAGTGAGGAAAAGAGGTTTTATGGAAATAGTCAGATTTGAGCAGTACCTTGATTAGTAAATAGATTTTCAAGAAGAAAATAGGGGAAGAGTCCTCTGTCATTAACCAAGATAGGCATGGATTTCTTTCTTTCCCCTTTAACATTAAGAGTAAGGAGTTATGTGTTCCTTTTCATGTCAGATGAAGCAAAAGGAGCCAGCTTCACATCTTATTTTGCACAAGGTTGACTGCTTTTTAAAAGGACTTTACATGGCCAGATGCTCAACTTCTACAAAAGCACTGTTTAAAAGTCTTCTCCATTAATAACAACATATGAGGAGAAAATGAAAAAATAAGTAAAAAGGTGTCTTTAATGTCCCTACCAACAGTGAGAGGTTGAGATACATATACTTCTGTGTTGGGGAAATTATAGACAAAGATTGCAAGTGAAGTATTGTAAGGAAATCCCAGAAGAAACTATCTACCTCCTACTTGCTACAGGAATGTGTGTGTGTGTGTGTGTGTGTGTGTGTGTGTGTAATACCTTCATGACTATAGTAGAAGAAAGGACAGAGCAAGGAAAAGCCTTTAGTGGCTGGAATGGGTCATCTACTGTGAAACACCTATTTACCCAAATATCAGTATCATTCATCCATATCTCCATCCCTCTGTCCATCTATCCAACCATCCTTTATCACATCTGCACTCTAAGCATCTATCCATTCACTTATATTACCAAAATTGTGACTCTTTAAAAAGCAGGGACATTACTTTGCCAACAAAGGTCCATCTAGTGAAAGCTATGGTTTTTCCAGTAATCATGTATGGATGTGAGATTTGGACTATAAAGAAAGCTGAGCGCCAAAGAATTGATGCTTTTGAACTGTAGTGTTAGAGAAGGCTCTTGACAGTCCCTTGAACTGCAAGGAGATCCAACCAGTCCATCCTAAAGGAAATCAGTCCTGAATATTCATTGGAAGGACAGATGCTGAAGCTGAAACTCCAATATTTTGGCCACCTGATGCAAAGAACTGACTCATTTGAGAAGACCCTGATGCCAGGAATGATTGAAGGTTGGGGGAGAAGGGGACAACAGAGGATGAGGTGGTTGGATGGCATCACTGACTCCATGGACATGAGTTTGAGCAAGCTCCAGGAGTTGGTGATGGACAGGGAAGCCTGGCGTACAGCAGTCCATGGGGTCACAAAGAGTGAGACACGACTGAGGAACTGAACTGAACTGAACTGTGACTATTTAGTTTGAATAATTTAAAAAATTACCTGCCCACAAAAGTTTTCTCCATAAAGGAATGAAAAGACCTCTTAAATTCTTCATTACAGTCTTCAGGCAGAAACCAGTTAAAAACTTTGTATGATTTCTCCTCCTCTTTAAAACCTACAAAAACATCAATGGGTTAAACACACTAAATGTGTCACACAACATGTATTAACATTAGCATGATGATACTAACATTTGATTGTATCTTTTGAATTATTTTTATGACGTTGGTTGCTTTCTCATTCAATCTTGTATGCTGAAAATATTTCATGAGGACCTTGCAATAATTCAGGAATGCTCTTTAGTTTAAAGTTATGGAAACTTCCATTTAAAGCTTTAAGTGAATGTGTCACTGTCTGTCTCATTTTACTGTTGAGAAAACAAAGTTAGTTAGTTTAAGATAATGTGTCAAGGTTGGTTCCAAAGTCTCTGCTTGTTCTGTTTTAGAAAAATTCATCTTCATGATTTAAAGTGATATATCCAAATAGTTTTGTGATTCAGTAATCTTCTGTACTTCTACTTACTAACTTGGTTTCTCCCTCAATTACCCAGGTGTAATCAAAAGTCTGAGTTCGTTTCTGATGTTTGATGCTGGTGGGCTTCCGTCCCTATCTCCGTTTCCTGGGCAAACTGGTAAGAAAGGTGCATGCTCCCTCTCACGGCCCTAAGTGGAAGTTTCAAACCATGCAAGTCAGGTCAATGAGGGGTAATCTTCACCACATACCACCCCCCGCCCCCCCACTCACAATAAAAACTCAAGCTAATCATCCTTCCGTACACTGGATGGCCATTTTTCAGGTATTTGGGAACCTGTCCCATTCTTTCAAAAAGGCCTTATTATTTGAGTAATAAATCTTTCATACTCTCTTAATGCTTGCATGCCTACATCAGTCATGACATCTAACCAACTTGCAAGGTTTGGGAACAGATAATGCACAGTTCCACACATTACAGCTTCCATACTTAGTGTTAGTAAAATGACCGACTGTCCAAGGATCTACTGGAAAATACTTAGCAGTCAGATTTGGCTAATATGTTCTGCTCAGTATGTCTTTAAGCAGGCCCTCGCCTATAGTTTGCCTCCTTGTGGCTCAGCTGGTAAAGAATCCGCCTACAATGCAGGAGACCTGAGTTCAATCCCTGAGTTGGGAAGATTCCCTGGAGAAGGGAAAGGCTACCCACTCCAGTATTCTGGCCTAGAGAATCCCATGGACTGTATAGGCCATGGGGTCACAAAGAGTCAGACAGGACTAAGTGACTTTCACTTTCACACACTGTCACTGGAAAAGGCACAAGGAAAAGGCACAATATAGCTCTGACTGGTTACCAATGGATACTTCAACAGCTCTACCACTGGCCACAATCTTTGCTGGCAAAATATCAACCACATTCAACTTCCCTTAGGATCATAGGTATTATATTACATTGAGGATATCCTCCTCCAAGGTGATTTGTTCCACACACTCATTCAAGACAGAAATGTTCTCAAAAGCTCACACGAAGGGATGTGCCATTGCCCCCACACAAAGCTCAAGACCTGGTGAAAGTGAAAGTGTTTAGTTACTCAGTTGTGTCCGACTCTTTGCAACTCCATGGACTGTAGCCCACCAGACTCCTCTGTCCATGGAACTCTCCAGGCAGGAATACTGGAGTGGGTTTCAGTCCCTTCTCCAGGGGATCTTCCTGACCTGGGGATTGAACTCAGGACTCCTGCATTACAGGCAGGACTCTTTACTGTCTGTGCCCCCCAGGATGGCCCTACCCCCACCCCATACCTAAGTTAAATTTCTCAGAAGGATTTGGTTGGTCTAAAACTTTTCTATCACTCACATGGTAAAGAAACAACTAATGATACCACAACATTTCAATGGCTCCAACATCTTTTAGGGCTTTTTACATCCTAGAGACAACATATTTCTAATTTATATGTTTTACTTAAGTTCATGTGTGCTTGAAAATCAGCCCACTTTGGATAGAAGCCCAAATAAGAAAAGCTCTAGGACTTCCCTGATGGTCCAGGGGCTAAGAATCCACCTGCCAATGCAGAGGACACAGGTTTGGTCCCTGGTCCAGGAAGATTCCATGTGCCACAGGGCAACTCAGCTGGTGCTTCACAACTACTGAAGCCTGTGTGCCCTAGAGCCAGTGCTCAGCAACAACAGAAGCCACCGCAGTGAAAAGCCTGCACACTGCAATGAAAAACAGCTCCAGCTTGCTACAACTAGAGAAAGCCCATGTGCAGGTCTAGAATCCATCCGAATTATAATACAATGGCCACTGCAATTAGTGGCCCTCAAAGTTGGCTTTAGCAACCTACTCTCCTGCCTTTAGGAGGGATCTAATCTCCTGTGATGATTGTAATAGCTTCCTAGGGCTGCTGTAAAATTTACTGCAAACCTAGAGGCAAAAAACAACATTTATTATCTTATAGTATAGAAATCCAAAATGGGCCTTATTGGAGTAAAAGCAAGACATGGGCAGGGTTGCATTCTTTCTGGAGACTTAAGTGGACAATCTTTTTCTTGCCTCTTCCAGCTTTCAGTGGCTGCCTGCATTCCCTGGCTCATAGCCTCCTTCCAACTGGCAATTATATCACTCTGACTTTTCCTTCCTCTATCACATTCTTTCTGTTACTCTCTTGTTAATTTCTTTCATTTAGAAGAACTCAAGTAATCACATTGACCCCACATGGATAGTTCAGGATAATTTCCCCATCTCAAGACCCTTATGTTAATCACATCTGCAAAGTCCCTTTACCATGTAAGGTAGCATATTCACTGGTTCCAAGAATTAGAACAGGGATACCTTTAGGGGGACACAGTCTGCCTATTATATTCTGTTCTCTGCACCTCCAAACTCAAGTATATCGCACAAACAAAATGTATTCACCCCATCCCAGCATTCCAAAAAGTCTTAAACTGTTACATCACCAATCCATAGTTCAAAATCTCATCTAAATATCATTAGTTCAAATGTCCCAAATTATAGCATCCAAATAATTTAATAAGTATGGGTGAGAATCAGGGTATGATCCATCCAGAGGTAAAATTTCTATCTGTGGACCTATGAAATTAGGGAATAGGTTTTCTGCTTCCAAGAAACAGTAATGGGACAGATATAAGACATGGGTTACTGATCTTTATTAATCTAGGTGCAACAATTTGGAAGGAAAACATCAATCACTGGTCATAAGAAATTTTGACATCCAAGTGGGCAAATAGTACTAGATTTCAAGAACTGGAAACAATTTTCTGTTATCTGAAACTCAGCCCTGTGAGACTGAAATTCTAACTTCTAATTCTTCACCTTCAGAATTCTTCTTTGTTCTCCATAAAATATCACGAGTTTGCAGCTGAATAGTTTATCAGCTTGTTTCTTCCTCTATGGGAGTTCAAAGGCTTCATTTCATCTCATCCTTTCCCTGTCTCCTTCATCCCAAACTAGCCATGTTTCTTATGGTATAAAAATCTCAAGTACCTTGTGGATCTCCTGGTTATGTCATGGGAGTTACCTCCGTTAGACAAGAGGCTGCCCCACAGATCTTTACAAACATCCTCATCTCCACTTTTGGCTTCTGCCAATGTGTCTGAGGGCTTCCTTGATGGCTTAGATGGTAAAGAATCTGCCTGCAATGTGGGAGACCTGGGTTCAATGCCTGGGTTGGGTAGATTCCCTGGAGGAGAACATGGCAACTCACTTCAGTATTCTTGCCTGGAGAATCCCCAAGGACAGAGGAGCCTGGCGGGCTAGAATCCATGGGGTCGCAAAGAGTTGGACATGACTGAGCAACTAAGCACAGCACACAATATGTCTGAAGGGATCCATGAGTCACACGCTTCATCTTCAAGAAGCTCTCTGTGAGAATTTTGGAGATCAAGATGGTGGAATAGCAGGATGCTGAGCTTACCTCCCATGATGAACACATCAAAGATACATCTACCGGTGGAGCAAGTTTCACTGAAAGCAAACTGAAGACTGGCAGAAAGACTTCTACAACCACAGCTGTAAGGGAAGACTACATGGAGCCCCGTAGGAAGGAAGGAGAAGTAATCAAGTCAAGACCCACTCCTCTAAACAGGGGACACAGAAGAGGAGTGGGATATCACTTGGAAATCTTACATGGGGGTGAAGGGCTCCAGTCACATATTGGGCAACCCAAGCCTGGAGTCCAAAGCAGGAAGATGAATCCCATTAGCTGGTTTGAAAACCAGGGGGAATTATCAAAGCCTGTAAGAGATCAAGATTCCTGAAAAGTGAGCACACACACTTACTTACCCCCAGGAACAAAGCAGAGGAAGCAGATGAGCAGAAAATGTGACAATACTTGGGAACTTGGCTGGTTTTCTGAAACCACCCCAGTGTGCACCCTGGTCCACACTAGACACCTGTTCCAAACCATCTTGCTCCAGTGTCGTCCCCACTAGAATGAAGGCTGCTGTCATCAAGAAGTACGACAAGCAGAACTTAGCGAGAACAAAGCCTCCTCAGACACAGCCCTGCATGTGAACAGAGCAAAGTAGCCATTGCTGGTGTGCAGGGAGGCAGTCCTCATTAGTAGATTTTTTAAAATCTGCATTTCCACTAACAGTCTGTCAAGGCAATCTAGGCTTTCTCTTTCATACTCCGCAATATTCTTTAGCCTCCATCAGTAACCCAATTGTGACTGTACACACTGATTGCAGCACATGAATCCACACATGTGAGTATCAGGGATCTTTGCTTCTTTAGTGCCAATGATGTTATTTTTTTCACTAAAGTTTTTAATAAATAAGAAATATGGGTAAGTGTGTTCAAATTAGGAGTTAGAAAATGGTTCAAATATTTCAATGCACTGAGGTGAGCACCAGGTCAGAAATTTAGATTTAATCATGTATTTTCCTGATTTGCAGATACCTAGCCTAGCTCTACTAATGAAGTGAAGAGTGAAAATGCTGTTTCAAAGCCTCAGGAATGCCCATGATTAGGGAATATTGAAAGCAATCCTGGACATTTAAACCTGAAACCTAAGAATAAAACTGAATGGATCCATAAACTCCCTAAATTGTTTGTAGACTTTAATGCACATATGTTTATTAAAAGGGTAGAATATAATTTCAGTAGTTTCCCAAAGTTCGTGCAAAACTTATTTTTAATCTAAAATTTTGATTTAAATTAAATTAAAAAGAAATAAAATTAACAATGGAAAGGCCTTCTGCTTTTGTGATTACATGGAAGGGCATTTAGACTAACTGTAGTCAGGCTCTGTCGTAGGTGTCCCCTTCAACATCTCACCTAGACTCTTTAAATAGCTTTTACCACTCTCTCTCTTTTGGTTTTAGATCTCACACCAGTCATTCTCCATAAAGGAGTCAGGTAAATTTTCTAAAAATACATATCTTAACTGTAGCTCCCAAGTGTTTCACAAGTTTGAAGATCAAGGTCAAAAAATATTTTAAAAAATACATTCTGGTTTAAATTAATTTAAATTTTTAATTAGGTTAAATTATAATTTTTAAAATTAAGTATTAATATATTACACCTATTTCATCAGATCTGCTGTCAAAAAAAGGTACAAAAGGATATACATATAAAAGATGTTCACTGAAAAATATAGAACTTAATCTAGAAAGTGATTAAAGTGGATTTAGATAGGGACTCAGATATTTGTACACCAAAGTTCATGGCAGCATTATTCACATATCCAAAAGGTAAAAGCAATAGACATATCCATCAATAGATGAATAGACAAACAAAATATGGTATAGACATCCCATGGAATGTTATTCAATCTTAAAAAAGAACAAAATACTGATACAGACTCCAACATGAGTGAACCTAAAAGACATTATGCTAACTGAAATATACCAGATACAAAAGGACCATATTGAGTGATTTCACCTATATCAGGTATCTAGAATAGTCAAATTATTAGAGAAGTGAAGTGGGAATGTTTACCAGGGGCTGGGGAAATGGGTAATGAACAGTTATTTTTAATTGGTACAGAGTTCTAGTTTGTGATGATAACAAATTTTTGGAGGTGGATGGCAGAGACAGTTGCATAACCAGGAATGTACTGATGTCACTAAATCTCAGTAATGTCACTAAAGTCTACACAAAAATAGTTACAGGGGTCAATTTCATGTTCTGTATATTTATCACAATTAAAAAAAGAAATTTCAACAGAAAAAGAATTATTTTAATACAGTTTGAACACTTGCAAAGCCTGAAGTCACCTTCTAAGTTTTATCATTTCTCATGATTTTGTTCTTTAGTGATTCCACTTAATACTGGATTTTCTGTTTTTAAATCAAGTCTGAGCAATACTTTAGATTGAGCAATCCAGAGTTTAAAGTCCTAAATCCACCCAACACTGTTATTAACCTGTCATGTAACTGCGAGAGAACCACTGAAGTTCTCAGGGTTGCTATTCCCCTTTCTGTTGACAGAGAGGAGTTGCTAAAATGTAGGAGCTCATTAGAGCTAAATTCTTTGGATTTAGGCCTCTTTTGTGTCAATATGCACAAATTCATGGGCAGTCACTGATTCTCAAGAAAACAAGATCACCTTAATGGTAGAGTCTGATCTTAGCTGCATAAATAAGGAACCCCTTTAGAAAGCTTCCTTAAATTTCAGATAAGTCATCTATGCCATAGAAAAACAAAAATGATCTTTACCTATTAGAAATATTGTATGTTGGTAACACATCTGTTCAACAGGTTTTCAAGCCAAGTTATAAAGTGGTATCAAAAAGTCTACAAACAATAAATGCTGGAGAGGGTGCGGAGAAAAAGGAACCCTCTTACACTGTTGGTGGGAATGCAAACTATTACAGCCACTATGGAGAACAGTGTGGAGATTCCTTAAAAAACGAAATAGAACTGCCATACAACCCAGCAATCCCACTGCTGGGCATACACACCAAGGAAACCAGAATTGAAAGAGACACGTGTACCCCATTGTTCATTGCAGCACTGCTTACAATAGCCAGGATGTGGAAGCAACCTAGATGTCCAACAGCAGATGAATGAATAAGAAAAACTGTGGTACATATACACAATGGAATATCACTCAGCTATTAAAATGAATTTATTTGAATCAGTTCTAATAAGGTGGATGAAACAGGAGCCTATTATACAGAGCAAAGTAAGTTAGAAAGAAAAACACCAATACAATACATTAACACATATATATGGAATTTAGAAAGATGGTTATGATGACCCTATATATGAGACAGCGAAAGAGACACAGATGTAAAGAACAGACTTTTGGACTCTGTGGGAGAAGGCAAGGGTGAGATGATCTGAGAGAATAGCACTGAAACATGTATATTATCATATGTGAAACAGATCACCAGTCCAGGTTTGATGTATGAGACAGGGTGCTCAGAGCTGGTGCACTGGGATGACCCAGAGGGATGGGATAGGGAGGGAGGTGGGAGAGGGGTTCAGGATGGGGAACACATGTACACCCATGGCTTATTTATGTCAATGTATGGCAAAAACCACCACAATATTGTAAAGTAATTAACCTCCAATTTTTTTTAAAAAGTAGTATTTACCAACATGGTTTGTGGGAATGTGTAGAGGGTTTGCTTGAGATGCAGAAGTCAGGTAAGGGAGGAGAAGGCTTCCCAGGTGGTGCTAGTGGTAAAGAACCTGCCTGCCAATGCAGGAGATAAAAGAGATGTGGGTTCAATCCCTGGATCGGAAAGATCTCATAGAGTAGGAAATGGCAACCCATTCCAGTATTCTTACCTGGAGGATCGAATAGACAGAGGAGCCTGACAGGCTACAGTCCATGGAGTCACAAAGAATCAGGCACAACTGAAGTGACTTAACACAAGGGAAAAGAACATAAGATCACAGAACATGGAGTTTCATGCTCATACTAAGTTGCTTCAGTCGCGTCTGACGCTTTGCTACCCCATGGACTGAAGCCCACCAGACTCCTCTGACCACGGACTGTTCCAGGCAAGAATATTGGCGTGGTTTGCCATTTCCTACTCCGGGGGATCGTCCCAACCCAGGAATCGAACCCACATCTCTTATATCTCCTGCATTGTCAGGCAGGTTGTTTACCACTGAGCCATCTGGGAAGCCCATACAGAATCCTGGTGAACAGAGCCAAGAAGCTTTCCTAGCTTACATAGACACACACACACACACACACACACACACACACACAAGTGCGCGCGCGCGTGTGCTTTTCCTTCTTTTAATCCAATTAGATTTAAAGAAACTATCTGAAAAGCCCTTCTATGCAAAAAACATTAGTTTCTTTCCAGGAATATAGGAAATCAAGGATTAGTGGGGAAAAATTTTTTTAATAATTAATGGGGAAAGGTACCTGGTAGCAATAAATTTCCCCTTTGGAGAAGCATGGTGACATCATGACCATGATCTTGAAGAATCTGAGAGATCTGATTCATCAGTAGAAAATGGCTTCCACCTACGAACAAAGTGCAAGTTCATTTTTATAACGATGAGAGTGGAGATTCTACAATTGATAGGCTGATAAATCCAGGAGGGGAGGGGTAGGGAAGCAGAGAGGTGATTGGGAGTGGAGGAAATGAGTGCCATCAGTCAGCCTCTCCATCTCAGTCTGAGTATGTCCAACTCACCCCCAACCCCTTTCTCCCCCCCACCACCTGCTGGCCCAGCTCCTTGACAAGTGGCAAACCTCCATCAAAGATTTCCTCTTGTGACTCTGGTCTCCATGTCAGTGTGATAAGCTTCTCAGTGCTTAGGTCCTAAGGAGTTCCTGATCTTAAGGTACACACTGCCTTTTAGCCAGGGGCGTAGGAAGACACCATATCCTGAAAAAATAACTGCACTGGTAGAAATTTTGGCAGAGTGCCATGCATGTGAGTGTGAAGAGTTCCTAATGGACAATCCATCAGAACTATTTCTCTGATTTTTCTCTTTGGAAATGTATGCTGGAGTAGGAGTGAGAACTGTGGGAGCTTGAATGTGAGTCCAGGAAGCAACCACTGCAGCAGAGGGATGTGCAGCCATCAGTTAGAGTCAAAGTGCTTGAGATTCTAATATAATTAGCAGGAAGTTTCTCAGTGGAGGCCTAAATGTTTCACACCCATCAGGACTTGGGGGTGGACTTGTGGGACAATTGTGGGATGGCCTGCAGAATCTTATATGCATGAGAGACTGGAACACTATCTATCCAAGGACAGTCTTGGTATCCTAAGGAAAGAGAAGCTTAATCCCTGGGAGAAGTTGGAGCTCCATCACACTAAGTTCTTCTCTTAGAACCTGCACCAACACAAGGATGCTGCTTGAATCTAAGGGTCTCAGCAGTAGAGAAAGCCAATCAGAAGAGGAGTTAGAGGAAAATGGCAAATGGCAAATGTTTGGAGACTAAGGTTAGAAGGACATGGTGCTAGAGAAATAGTGGGTACCTATTTCTCAATTTTTTTAAAACACAAACTTGTACAGTCTGACATAACAGGAAATGATAAGTACAAATCTCCCACACCTCTTGCCCATGTGTTAATCCCTAGACCTGGGAGAAAGGGGAAGATGAAGGGCAACCACACACGCATCCATTCATGGAGGGTCCTGGGGAGCCCCAGTGCGTTCTGAGTTACCAGCCCCTCACAAACCACACCAGCTCCCTCCCAGAGTCCAAGGCTAGGAAAGAGTGTACTCTTAGCGGGGTGAGAAAGCTGTCTTGCATTATCATTACAAACAACCAATAAGTAAAAAGATTTCAAACAGAGACAAAGAGTGATTTTTAAAACTCCCCACTGAAAAATGAGTGACAGTGGAAGCTTGAAGAAGTTGGTCTCGGGGATAGGAACTCCTGAGTAAATATCTGGTATGTTCCATTAGGGGCTTCTGTTTGCTCTTGCAGTAGATGCCTCACTTTCCTGACCCTTAATTTCCTGCTCAGGAAAACCTAGCGGGAACTCAATTAGAATTTATGGTTCTTTCCAGCTCAAAGATTCTCAGTGAAATAAGAGAGCCCACTGTGGGTTAAAATGAAGTCTTAGGGAACCTCCATCTGTGATTACCCCTGTATCCTGATATATTCCTCTGGGTAAAACACTCCACTCTTCTAATTATCGTTGTAATATCGTCCCTGCTCCACTCTGGCTCTCATGCAGGCTCAGAAAATTCTTAATATTACTGCTGCCCTCAGGGGCCCCTTTCCTTCCCCCTCTACATCCTCCCCCCCACCACACACACATGCCCACCTCCCTGCAAACCACTAGTTAACCACAGTCCTTACTGTGTGCCCTCCAAATGTTTAGTGAGAGCCTCTGAATTTCCAGCTCACCCCCTGGAGGAGGCAGCCCGGGGCCTCCTGCACTGGTCTGGATCTCAAACTTCTAGTCCCAGCCCCACACCTGACCCACATGGATGGCTCCTACCTCTGCATCAGTCAGCCAGGGTAAAAAACATGGCTCAGACTGGAAAAACACACAACTCTCTCACCAAGGGCTGTTTGCCTGTCTCTGGATCTTCAGTCAAGCACTTACCCACTAGGGACACAGTTAGGATTTTGGCAGCCTCTGAGAACAGGAGCCCAGGCAGTAGAAATCCAAATAGAAGCAACGCCTGCTGCCCTGCCATCCTGGCTCTGTAGAGGCTACAGAGCTGAGCCCAGTGCCCTCGCACACAGACCCGGAGTACACGCAGGCAGGGAAGGAAAGGCGCTGGCTGGGAGCTTGGTGAGAGATAAGGTATCCCTTTGTCTTCCTTTCTGTTGGTCACCTCTTGCTCTCTGGCCCCTCCTCCCTCTGTGAGTAAACCACTAGCCTGTCCTCACCCTCCCTAACCTTGGCCAGCAGAAGGAGGGGTTAGTGAGCTAATCCAGTGCTGTTCACATCATCTCCACCCTCCCTGCCAGGAAAACACTCCGAACCAGTAATGGTCGGGACGTTTAGAGAGCTAGTGGATGACAGCTCCACCTCCAAGTTACTTGGATCCACCTGTCTTATGGACCCTTCCCCCAAACTTTTGGTACCCCACCTAATGGTTCTGATTACTTCATACTGCCCATATCCAGGGCTTCCCTGATAGCTCAGTTGGTAAAAAAAAAAAAAATCCACCTGCAATGCAGGAGACCCCAGTTTGATTCTTGGGTTGGGAAGATCCTCTGGAGAAGGGATACGCTACCCACTCCAGTATTTTGGGGCTTCCCATGAGGCTCAGCTAGTAAAGAATCCAGCTGCAATGCATGAGACCTGGGTTTGATCCTTGGGTTGGGACGATCACCTGGAGAAGGGAAAAGCTACCCACTCCAGTATCCTGGCCTGGAGAATTCCATGGACTGTATAGTTCATGGGGTTGCAAACAGACAAGCTCCATTTCCCCAGGTACCTACTTAAAATCTCTGCTAGTGTAGCAAACTCAAGACTTGCTAAGTGCTAAGTCCCTTCAGTTGTGTCCAACTCTTTACGACCCCATGGACCATAGCCCACCAGGCTTCTCTGTCCATGGGATTCTCTCCAGGCAAGAATACTGAAGCAGTTTGCCATTTCCTCCTCCAGGGGATCTTCTCGAAGGATTGAACCCGGGTCTCAGGTCTCCTGCACTGGCAGGCAGATTCTTTACCACTAGCACTGCCTGGGAAACTCAAAATATCCCTAGGCAAATCCCCAAGGGAACTTGACCTACCATTTCAGGACTATTGCTCTGATGGCCTCTTAAAAAGGTCATTGTTTCTGAACAGGTATCAGGGTCCTAACTCTAAAGTCCACATCTTTATCTGGAGGACTGAACCTCTAAAGCTGAGATTTAATTCTGAATAAGCTTCATAAAATAGGACTAGGGGTCTTGCCATAGTTTACTGATGTATAAGTTGAGGTCATCTTGTAATTTTGCTGCCTTATAATTTTAACTCCGGGAAGGACTGGGCCTGAAAACTCCAGAAGATATCTTTGCATTTTCTACCCTCAAAACAAGACTGGCTTCAATGCTGGTTTTTAGTGCAACTCTGAAACAGACAGAAAAGACCTCCATATAAGGCCGAAACCAGAGAACTCCTAGAAGAAAACTAGGTGCTCCTTGACATAGTTCTGGGTGATTTTTTTTTTTTTTGATTTGACACCCAAAGCAAAGGCAACAAAAGCAAAAATAAACCTATCTAAACTTACGTCTTTTGCATAGCAAGTGAAAGTCGTGTCTGACTCTTTGTGACCCCATGGACTGTACGGTCCATGGACTTCTCTAGGCCAGCATACTGGAGTGGGTAGCCTTTCCCTTCTCCAGGGCATCTTCCCAACCCAGGGATCGAACCCAGGTCTCCCACACTGCAGGCAGATTCTTTACCAACTGAGCTATCAGGGAAGCCCTGCATAGCAAAGGAAACATCAACAAAATGAATTATTGTAACTCACCACAATAATAGAGTAAAAATGAAGTACCATATGATCTTTTCAATAGATGCAGAAAAAAATTTTGACAAAAATCATTACCTTTTTATTATAGAAACTCTCAACATAACTAGGAATAGAAAACAATTTTTAAAAAAAATATTTACTTAGCTGCTCCATGTCTTAGTTACAGCTCGCAGGATCTTTGATCTTCCTTGCAGCCTGTCGGATCTAGTTCCCTGACCAGGGGTTGAATCGCGGGCCCCCTGCATTGGGAGCTTGGGGTCTTAACCACTGGACCACCAAGGAAGTCCTGAAAGCAATTTCTTCAATGTGATAAAAGGCATGTATTTTTAAAAGTCTTGATCTACAATCATACTTAATGATGAAACATTGAACTCTTTCCATCTAAGATAAGAACAAAGTAGAAATGCCTGCTCTTATCATTTGTATTCGACAACATGGTAGAAACTCTAGCCAATTCATTTGTTCATAAATACATACATACATAAATAAAATAATCAGGAAGGAAGAAAACTGATATCCATCAGAGACACCATTGTGTACATAGAAAATACTACAGAAGTGATAAAAATTCCCAGTAAAATAAGTCAAATTATCAAAATTGCAGGACTCAAGGTCAATATATAAAAATCAGTTGTATTTCTGTCTAATAGCAGAAATTATTGGAATTAAAATCTAAAAAAAATCCAAAAACTTTACACAGCTAAAATTAAACCTAGCAACAAATTGTCCATGACCTCTACACTCTACAAAGGATTACTGAAATTGAAAGATATACAAAGTTACTGGCTCTGAAAGCTCAAAATTGTTAAAATCTCTATTCTCCCAAAAATTGATCTATAAATTCAATACTCACACATTCCCAGCAAGATGCTTTGAAGGAAAAGAATTTATTTATATTTTTTAAAAAGACCATAGTCACCTAAATCATATATGTACAGACTTTAATTCAAGATGGATCATGGCCTAAGTGTAAAAATCTAAAACCATAAAACTTAAATAAAAAGAAAGCATAGGAGAATACCCTTATGACTTGGAGACAGCAAAAATTTCTTAAACAATAAAATTGATAAACCAGGGTTCATCAAACATAAATGCCTCTGTTCATCAAAAGACAAGTAAGAAAGCGAACAGGCTATCCATGGAAGATCTTTATTCCAGAACATATAAATAACTTGTATAAAACAATTAATAGATTAATAGTTTATTAATAAAAAGACAGACTTTAATTTTTTTGGCTCCAAAATCACTGCAGATGGTGACTGCAGCCATGAAATTAAAAGACGCTTACTCCTTGGAAGAAAAGTTATGACCAACCTAGACAGCATGTTAAAAAGCACAGACATTACTTTGCCAACAAAGGTCTGTCTAGTCAAAGCTTTGGTTTCTCCAGTAGTCATATATGATTGTGAGAACTGGACTATAAAGAAAGCTGACCGCCGAAGAACTGATGCTTTTGAACTGTGGTGTTGGAGAAGACTCTTGAGAGTCCCCTGGACAGCAAGGAAATTGAACCAGTCCATCCTAAAGGAAATCAGTCCTGAATATTCATTGGAAGGACAGATGTTTAAGCTGAAACTCCAATAGTTTGGCCACCTGATGCGAAGAATTGACTCATTTGAAAAGACCCTGATGCTGGGAAAGATTGAAGGCAGAAGGAGAAGGGGACAACAGAGGATGAGATGGTTGGATGGCATCACCAACTCAATGGACATGAGTTTGAGTAAACTCCAGGAGTTGGTGATGAACAGGGAGGCCTGGCATGCTGCAGTTCATGGGTTTGCAAAGAGTCAGACACGACAGAGCAACCGAACTGAACTGAACTGAATAAAAAGACAAACAACCTAACTAAAAATTGGGCTATTTTCTGTTTCTTTGTTTCTGTTTCATAAGGTAAGGGGGAAGGAAAGAGGTGGACAACATGACCTCCTCTATGGTGGAGGTTTCTGGATCTGAATGTATGGATCGCTCCAAAAAAAAAAGAAAAGGAAGAGCAAAGATGAACAGACAGTTCAAAAGGGAAGATATAAAAACAGCTGTTAACACACGGAAAAATGTTTAACATCATTGGACATAAAGGAAATGAAAACTGAAACTAGAGGTACCATGTCACTCTCACCAGTAAGTTTAAAGTGAAAGACTGACCACACCAATGTTGGCAAGGATGTCCATATGGCCAAAGGTTGGAGAACTACTTAGCAATTTCTCCAAATGATAAGCCCACATTTATTCGTTTCCCTGTTTTTGTCTTTGCTACATTCTTTCTGGTGTTTAGAGTGTTCTAGCTTTCTTCCTTCTGCCATTCTTCCCCTAATCTAAATGGCACCCATCATTTAATGCTCTTCCTGCTCTGGGTGATGTTACCAGCTATGGCTGGTGTCTCTAATCTCTCTCTACTGGCTGAATACTGAAGCTCATCCATGATGCTGGGTATTACCTTCAATTCTATGCTAACTTTGCTCTCAAATGTACCTGTGTGTAAGACTTGTTTCCTTGATGACAGAATCTCATAAACTCAAGCATTGTTTTTCATTATTATTGGACAAACCACTCTAAAAGCCGTGTGCCAGTGACATCTGCTGGTCCCCTGCTTTCAACTGTTGGGCCAACAGATGTCTTCACATTCCATTGGCAGCAAATTCTTCAAAAAGAATGCCACTGTTCACCTGTGACTCCTGTTTAAGAGCCAGTGAATGAGGACTTTATATTTCTCTTCATCCCAACGGCCTCTTCTGTGATAGTTTCTGAAAACCCTGGTGAGAAGTAACATCCTGTGTCAGCTTTTACTTGAGGTTTTACTTTGCTTTACTGGGGCTTCATTTTCTTTTCATGTTTAAACATTTGCTAATTTATACAGCATTTGAGAAATGCCCCCACCTAAGAGATTCTACACTTAAAAATCTCAAGACAAATTGGCTGAAAAGTGAGATTCCTAGTTTTCAAGCCCAGGAATCAGGCAGTCAGCTGACAAACTGAATGAGCAGCAGTCAACTCTGACCTCCTTTTGCTAAAGAGGGCTGACATTTAGAGAAAACCATGTGGAGAGAGCCCTGCCCAGTGTGTTCTGGTAAGTGAAGATGGGGGAAACAGAGATGTGACTGTAGAAGGGAGAGTCTCTACCTTGTGGACTGTAATTCCTGGGAGCTGTACAAATACATCTTTGCCTGGACCCTCCCCATAAGTAATCTACATAAGACATTCTGAAATAGGACCCAGACATAAGTATGCTTTCAAAGTTCCTCAAGTGATTCTAACATGAAGCCACGGTTGAGAATATCAGTTCTGGAGGGAGACAGAAGGCAAACATGCATTTACCCTAAATACATAAGGACACAGGGTATATCACCATTCACATATATTTAAATGGTTCATGTATATTTAAAACTGGTTTCAGGAGAAAGAAGACGGAATGAACTAATGTGGGGACAAATGGTGTTGAAACTTCTGTTTCAATGAGAAAATCCTTCCTCTGAGGATGATTACTGATAATGATTGGGAGCAAATAAGAGGAAACTGATATTTCATCAGTGAGACATGTACAGTAGGCTTCTTCCAAAAGAGCATGAGTTTATGAATGGGGAGAATAAATATGACCAAATGCATAGTCAGTTTAGGCTATAGTAGGTTGATGAGCATCTTCTGATTGGATTGGGAAAATAAGCAGATAGCTAGCTTTAGGCCAGAAGATAATAGTGCAAGGAGTCTTCTTGAATTCAGTAACTGAATGAGGATAATTTTCCAAGTTATATCTGGAACAATTTCAAAGGGTTTCATTAACTGCAAAATCCTAGTCAAGAAAGATTTATACTTTGGCTTAATATATCTATAAATCTTGATCTTTAGGTAATGCAGCAGTTGTTTCAATTCAGTTCAGTCGCTCAGTCGTGTCCAACTCTTTGCGACCCCATGAATCGCAACACACCAGGCCTCCCTGTCCATCACTAACTCCTGGAGTTCACTCAAACTCATGTGCACCGAGTCGGTGATGCCATCCAGCCATCTCTTCCTCTGTCGTCCCCTTCTCCTCCTGACCCCAATCCCTCCCAGCATCAGGGTCTTTTCCAATGAGTCAACTCTTTGCATGAGGTGGCCAAAGTATTGGAGTCTCAGCCTCAGCATCAGTTCTTCCAATGAACACCCAGGACTGGTCTCCTTTAGGATGGACTGGTTGGATCTCCTTGCAGTCCAAGGGACTCTCAGGAGCCTTCTCCAACACCACAGTTCAAAAGCATCAATTCTTTGGTGCTCAGCTTTCTTCACAGTCCAACTCTCACATCCATACATGACCACTGGAAAAACCATAGCCTTGACTAGATGGACCTTTGTTGGCAAAGTAATGTCTCTGCTTTTGAATATGCTATCTAGGTTGGTCATAACTTTCCTTCCAAGGAGTAAACGTCATTTAATTTCATGGCTGCAATCACCATCTGCAGTGATTTTGGAGCCCAAAAAATAAAGTCTGACACTGTTTCCCATCTATTTGCCATGAAGTGATGGGACCAGATGCCATGATCTTAGTTTTCTGAATGTTGAGATTTAAACAGTTGTTTATCATCTATTAAATGCTGTACACTATGGTACACTCTGTGGACTGATAGTGAGGCAGGCAAACATGACTTTTGACCTCATGGAGCTGGCAGTTTGACTGGAAAGAGAGACATTACAAATCATTACAAACAACAGATTAAAAAATAAGATGTTAAGTCTTTCAAAGGAAAGAACTAGATATTATGAAAGTTGTTTAGTCACTAAGTTCTGTCTGACTCTTTGTGACCCATGGACTGTAGCCCACCAGGTTCCTCTGTCCATGGGGTTTTCCAGGCAAGAATACTGGATTGGGTTGCCATTTCCTTCTCCAGGGGGTCTTCCCCACCTAGGGATTGAACCTGTGTCTCCTGCATTGCAGGAGGATTCTTTACCCCTGAGACATCCAGGGAAGCCCTATAGACACAATCTAATTAGTCTAACAGTATATTGATTCTGTCTGTATGCTACTATCGATTTCATGTAAATCAGTTGGGAGGCTTTCATTAAGTTTTAAAAAAACATTTAAAGTAACATGTGGGAAAGTTTTGAGAAATCCTGCTTACAAATCCAGGGCTGAGGAGTCTCTACAAAAATCACATTTCAAAGTGGGCAAGTGACACTCTGAGCAGCACTGGCTCAAAATGCCAACTCAGAATACCAGGAGTCTTCCTTTGGTATTCCCATTCTCTGGACTCTCTCCTTTCTTACTAATTCTAATACTCACACACATCTAATCTCCAACCCTCACTCCCTCCACAGGGAAAAGACAAAGATGTTGTGAGGTTTAAAAGATGTCACAAGGCTTCTCCTATTGATATCCCATTGAACAATCCCCAGTACCTAATATCATGCATTAGCTCAGATCAGGGCAGGATGGAAACTGAGTAAATTAATCTACTGATTCAACACAAATTGAGTATCTATCATGGGTCAGGCACAAGTGGTTCCATAAACAAAAATGATTCCTTTTGGAGCTTATGTCTGAGAAAAGAGGTGAGAAATAGCATAGTATGTTAGATAGTGCTAAGTTCTGATGATTTTCAGAATTTGGCCAGGCAGAATACTCTTCCCTAGGGGCTCAGACAGTAAATGAGGGAGACCTGGGTTTAATCCCTGTGTTGAGAAGATACCCTGGAGAGCATGGCAACCCACTCCAGTATTCTTGCCTGGAGAACCCCATTGACAGAGGAGCCTGGAGGGCTGTAGTCCATGGGATCACAAAGAGTCAGACATGACTGAGCAACTAAGCACAGTATGTTAGATAGTGCTAAGTGCTAAGAAGAAAAATTAAGCAGGGATGTTCCCTAAGAAATGACTTCCAGATAAGGACCTGGAGGAAGAGGTACTTAACCAGACAGACACTTGGTATTCCTTAAATAATGAGAATCTTCTGTGGGGCAGCATTTTACTTAGTACATCCATTATTTGATTATAATCCTCACACTAATGAGCATTGTATTGTAAGCCATCTCACTCACCCCACCCCCTTTTTCAAGTCTAAGGATTGGGTTTACTGGGGAGTCTCTGAACTAATTAGGGTTCAGGGGCCCCAAACACCATATTAAGAGATGCCACTTTCTTATCAATTCTAATAATTTGTGTATTTTTGGATCTTCCACATAGATAATCATGTCAGAGTAAATAAAACTTTCTCATTCTTAGGCCTTTTATTTTTCTGATTATAGAACATACAATGTTAATAGAAGTGGTGATGGTAGGTATCCTTGGCTTTCTCTGGGTCTTAAAGGTAAAGATTATAGCATAAAGGATGACATTTGCAGTAGTTTTGCATTCATTTATACACATATATGTCTATATATATGTATGAATATATGTGTTCTTTTACCAGAAAAGATTGTTTTTCATTTATTTTTCAATTGAAATACAGTTGATGTGCCATGTTATAGTATAAAAGTGATTTGCAATTTTTAAAATTTATACTTCATTTATAGTTATTATAAAATATAGGCTATATTTTCTGTATTGTATAATGTATCCTTGTAGCTTATTTTCTACATAATGGTTTGTACCTCTTCATCCCCTACCTTTATATTGCCCCTCTCCCTTTTCCTCTCCCCACTGGTAAACACTAGTCTGTTTTCTATGAATCTGTTTTTTTTTTGTTTGTTTGTTGTTGTTATATTCACTACTTTGTTGTCTTTTCCAGATTCCAAATGTAAAAGATATCATACATTATTTGTCTTTGCCTGACTTATTTCACTTACCACAATATCCTCCAAGACTATCCATGCTGTTGCAAATGACAAAATTTCATACTTTTTAACGGCTGAGTAGTATTCTGTTTTATGTATATAGAACATCGTCTTTATCCATTCATCTGCTGATGGACTCTTAGGTTGCTTCCATATCTTGGCAATTGTAAATAATGCTGCTATGAACACTGGGGTGTGTGTATTGTTTCAAATTCCCAGGAGTGGAATTGTTGGGTCATATGGTAGTTCCATTTTTAGTTTTTTGAGAAACCTCCATTGTTTTCCACAAAGGCTGCACAAATTTACCTACCAACAGTGTTATAAGGGTTCCCTTTTCTCCACATCCTAGCCAACACTTGTTACTTGTGTTCTTTTTGATGATAGCCATTCTAAGTGTGAGGTGATATCTCATTGTAATTAGCAATGTTGAACATCTTTTCATGAGCCTGTTGGCCATCTATATATCATCTTTGGGAAAATGTCTACTCAGGTCTTCTGCTCATTGTTTAATTGGGTTGTTTGGGTTTTGCTTTTTTTTTTTTTGATGTTGAGTTGTATTACCTGTGGCTATTAACCCCTTGTTGGTATTTAATAGCATCATTTGCAAATATTTTCTCCCAAACTGTAGGCTGTCTTTTTGTTTTGTTTATGGTTTCCTTTGCTGTGCAAAAGCTTCTAAGGTTAATTAGGTCCCATTTATTCATTTTTGCTTTTATTTCCTTTGCTTTAGGAGACAGATCAAAAAAATATTGCTACAATTTATGTCAAAGAATGTTCTTCCTATGATTTCTTCTTGGTGTTTTATGGTTTCCAGTCATACATTTAGGTCTTCAATACTTTTTGAGTTTACTTTTGTATATGGTGTTAGAGAAAATCACAATTTCATTCTTTTACATGTAGCTTCCCAGTTTTCCCAGCACTAGTTATTGAAGGGACTTTTTTTCACTGTTTATTCTTGCCTCCTTTGTCATAGACCGACCATAAGTGCATGGGTTTATTTCTGAGCTAAATATTCTTTTCCACTGTATCTATGTCTGCTTTTGTGCCAGTACCATACTGCTTTCATTACTGTAACTTTGTAGCACAGTCTGAAGTCAGGGAGCATAATTCCTCCAGCTCTGTTCTTTCCTAAGATTGTTTTGCAGTAGTTTTACGTTCTTACACATATACATGTCTCTATATATGCATGCAGATATGCACTATCAGAAAAAATGCTTTTTAAAAAATATAACTTTAATGTGTTGATTAAAAATATTTTATGCAACTATTTGAGATGTGATTTTGCTCTTATTAACATGATTTACAGATTTTTCTTTTCAGAAAACTTCTACAGTTTGAAATACAGACATATTCAGAAAAGTGCATAAAATATAAATGTATAGTAGTAGATAAGTATAAAGAGAAAAATGCTGTACAAAATGCCCACATATAAGGAACAAAACATTGCCCATAGTAACCCAGAGGCTCTCTGAGTGATAGCTTTGAATGTTCATCCCTATCAAAGGCACACTGATTTCTATACTAAATCATTTCCCATGACTTTACTTATAGTTTTCTCAACTATGTATGCATTTCTAAACAAAAAGTTCCAGTCTTGGGTAGTTCTGTTCTTTTGCTGTTTTGAGTTAAAAATTTTTGTTGCTTAATTTTTCCTTTATTTGTTGCTATATCCTATTTCTGTTCTTTTAATGATTACCAAAGAAGACTGTAGCATGCATCCTCAATTGAAAATCTAGCTTAAAGCAACATCTTTACTCCTCCTGAATATTATCATGACCTTGGAACACTATAACGCAGTTTCTTCCAGTCCCAACTTTTAAGCTATGTAATTTAAATCTCTATATATATATTTTTTTTTAATTTTTATTTCTTTATTTATTTGGCTCCCCTGGGTTATGGCACACAGGATCCTCTATCTTCACTGTGGCATGTGGGATCTAGTTCCCTGACCAGGAATTGAACCCCGGCCCCTGCACTGGGAGCTCAGAGTCTTAGCCACTGGACCACCAGGGAAATCCCAAATCTCTATATTTTTAAACTTCATTATAAAACAAGATGTACACATAGCAAAGCACACATAAAGCATGTTCAGTTCAGTGGCTCAGTCGTGTCCGACTCCTTGTGACCCCATGAATTGCAGCACTCCAGGCCTCCCTGTCTATCACCATCTCCCAGAGTTCACTCAAACTCACGTCCATTGAGTCGGTGATGCCATCCAGCCATCTCTTCCTCTGTCGTCCCCTTCTCTTCCTGACCCCAATCCCTCCCAGCATCAGGGTCTTTTCCAATGAGTCAACTCTTCGCATGAGGTGGCCAAAGTACTGGAGCTTCAGCTTTAGCATCAGTCCTTCCAATGAACACCCAGGACTGGTCTCCTTTAGGATGGACTGATTGGATCTCCTTGCAGTCCAAGGGACTCTCAAGAGTCTTCCCCAACACCACAGTTCAAAAGCATAAATTACTTGGTGCTCAGCTTTCTTCACAGTCTAACTCTCACATCCATACATGACCACTGGAAAAACCATAGCCTTGACTAGATGGACTTTTGTTGGCAAAGTAATGTCTCTGCTTTTGAATATGCTATCTAGGTTGGTCATAACTTTCCTTCCAAGGAGTAAGCATCTTTTCATTTCATGGCTGCAATCACCATCTGCAGTGATTTTGGAGCCCCCCAAAATAAAGTCTGACACTGTTTCCACTGTTTCCCCATCTATTTCCCATGAAGTGATGGGACCAGATGCATATACTGTTTAGCAATTCATTACCACCAAGTGGACACCTGTAAAACCACCATCCAAGAAAGGGAACACAGGTAGCAATCCAGAAGTTTCTCTTGTGCTCATCATAGTCACTAATCCCTTCCTTCTCTTTAAAGGTAAGCAATAGCCTGATATGTATGGTAATTTCTTGTTTTTTATTCTTTATGATTTTACTAAAAGCATTCATTTTTTAACTCTACAACTTAATCTTTTTTTGAACTTCATATAAGCAGAATCACACTATAATTTTCATGTCTGACTTATTTGGCTCCATATCTTTGCTTCATCCATGTTGTTACATTGTTGTATTAATAATTAATCACTTCCACTTATTCATGCACATATCCATCATGCTGAATAAATATACTCTGTTGACTGAATTATCTATGGTTGAAATTATATGAATAATGCCATTCCTGTACATATCTCTGGGTACATATATATATACCCACATTTTTGTGTGATATATATATTGTCTGCCAAGCCCATGTTTCCCCCTATGTTATCTTCTAGAAGTTTTGTATTTCAGGTTTATGAACCATTTTGTTAACTTTTGTAAAAGGTGTAAAGTTAGTGTCTAGATTATTTTTGCATTTGGATGTCCAGTGTTCCAGCATCATTTGTTAAAGATTCCTTTCTCCATTGAATCGCCTTTGTTCTTTTGTCAAAGATCAATTGACTATATTTATGTGGGTGTACTTCTGCTCTCTGTTCTGTTTCATTGTCTACTTGTCTATTCTTTCACCAATCTCACAATGTCTTGATAATTGTAGCTTTATTGGAAGTCTTGAAATTGGCTGGTGTCAGGACTCCAACTTTGTTCTCCTTCAGTATTGTGTTGACTCTTCTGGGTCTTTTGCCTCTTCATATAAACTTTAGAATCAGTCTGTCAATATCCATAAAATAACTTATTGGGGCTTTAACTGGGATTACACTGAATCAATAGGTCAGTTTGGGAAGAAGTGACATCCTGGAAATATTGGGTCTTCCTGCTCATTATAGAATCTATTTATTCTGCTCTTTGATTTCTTTCATCAGTGGTTTGTAGTTTTCTTCATATAGATCTTAGATATACTTTATTAAATTTATTACCTAAGTATTTCATTTTAGGGGATGCTAATGTAATGGTATTATCTTTAATTTTGAATTCTACTCTTCCATTGCTGGTAAAAGGGAAAAGGACTCACTTTTTTATATTAGCCTTATATCCTGCAAACTTGCTATAATCATTTACTCATTCTAGGTTTTTTTGTGGTTGTTGTTTTTTGTTTTCATTTTTTCAGCCAGTTCTTTTCGATTGCTACATAGATTATCATATGATCTGCACACAAACACAGTTTTATTTACTTCCAAAACTGCATATCTTTTATTTCCTTTTCTTCTTACTCTATTAACTAGGACGGATGTAAATGATGTTGTTTTTAATCTCAAATTTCCATTGTTATTTTTGGTATTTGGAAAAGCAACTCTCTATTTTCTTTGTCAGCCTGGCTAGGGTTTCATCAATTTTATTGATCTTTTCAAACACTCAGTATTTGGTATCATTGATTTTCCTGTTTTCAACTTCACTGAAGGAAGTAAGGTGGAGCCTAAAGTATAGGTATTTAGTTATTTATCTTAAAACATTTCTTTCGTGATATCTGTTAATAATTTGGAAGGAACAAAAAGTCTTAGTTTACTAAAAAGAGTATAATCTCAAAGATGGTTGAAGGAAAACACATAAATGACCAGCAAAGTTCTTAGTAACTTGTAGAAATGTACTTTATTTCATGCAAAGCTACATGATTTCCTATATTTTAACAGCTAATCAAATAAACATCTCAAAAAATCCATTACATTACAATAAGTTAAAATACTACAAAGCAATTCCAAGTCCATGAGTCTGTCAAAGCCAAATTGAGAGAACATTATGCATAGATAAGGCCAAAGATGCTAACTTAATTACAGGTAGCACTTTGCAGGTTTTTTTCAAATACATATTTAGTGAGAATCTGCAGAGAAAAATAGTTATATCTACAACCCATTGATCAGAAAGGGAAACATTTGCCATTACATACCAGGTACTATTCTTACCTGGAGAACTCCATGGACAGAGGAGCCTGGTAGGCTACAGTCCATGGAGTTGCAAAAAGTCAGACACAACTTATTAATAGCAACTAAACAACAACCAGGTAGTAGTGGCTGATTAAAGATAAATTTGGCATCATGCACCAAAAATGAACATGATAAACATTTTGAAATTTATGATCAGATGCACATTTGAAAAGACTTACTCTCTACTTCACCTAATCCACTGAATAAGATAAATAACAAGTACTTTATTAATGCAACACAGAACTTAGGCTTTTGGTATACTTTGCTTGAGTACTGGTATATATAAAAAGATACTGAAGAGATGTAGGAATATTTCAAACTCATACTAGACTACTGAACTTTAGAATATTGACCCAAGGAAATAAGTCCTGGGCAGAACTTATTTGAGAAAGATTTTTAAACTACTTAAAAGCAATACTACAATTAGTTACTTACAAAAACATTTTATAAAAATTAAATACCAGGAAGTAACAACATCATTATTAGAGCTCTTTTTCCAATGCTATAATTTATAAATATATATATTAGATTACAATTATTTAAAAGACAGGTTCACGTGTTCTCTATCTTCGAAATGAGAAAAGTTCTTCAAGTTGTTTACAAAATATGGACAAAAACAAATCCATTGGATTGCTTAAAAAAAAAAAATACATAGTCTCTCCCCTACAATTTGGTGTACTAAGTAGGGAAGATGCTAGCCAGCATTCTTTTGAGAAATACAGCTCTAAGTGACTAGACTGATAAGATTTGTGTCAATAATACCAACTCAAAATGGTGTTGTACAGTCAGATTAACAAATTATGACTTTATTTTATATATGTCTGCCACAGTAAACCATTCTTTCTACTCTTTTGCACTAAGTACAGTAAAAATCTCCTTTTGCAAAATGATGTGAGATCAGGATAATCACAAAAGAAAAGATTTTCATAGCAAAAAAGGTAAATTCTCTCCAGGGAGTGTGTTAAAAACAAAAGTCTTTTAGGGTATCTATGAGAAGAGGAACATGCCATTATTCTTGTTTCATTAACAAATTTAAAACTGCGATGAGGCTTCAATCTACCACAATGGATATAAAATGTTAGGAAAACCAAGCTGAACATAAAAGGAATTAGGGGTGTGGGTATGTTCCCACTGCAATAGGACTGGGGATGGGGCAGGGCTAATAGCTGCTCTGATGGTAGAGATGGCTCACAGAACCTGGTTTCCAGGAGTTAGTAAAGGGAATAACACTGCCTAGTCTTCCAGGTCTCTGAGCAGAAAAATAAGTCATTGAATTGAAAAGAAGTAACCCACACAACAGGAATTAATATTTCCGAAGGCTCCCTGTAACACTCTTACATTATTTCAACCTCTTCTAATGAAAACTTTGACAACGATGTATGTTGTTTACAAACTCCTTTTCATAAAATGAGGTCTCAAGGCTTTTAATGTTTGGGGTTTGTTTGCTTGTTTTTAATAATCACTGGTTTTAGAAATATAATTTTATGTTAAAACATTTACACTGAGAATATTTCATTTTACTGAAGTGTCCTATTAGTGGTGAAAAAGACAACACAGTGAGCTAGCATCCCTCATATTTACATCTAGATGTTGCTTAGTTGTCTAGCAAAATCTGTTGTACTACTTTAAGTGCAATACTGCTATTCAAGTAGTGGGATCTGTAGTCAGAACTACTACCTCTTGAGTGTACTGACCATCAAAAACAACTGTATACACCAAACAAATGGAAGAAAAATATGTCAGCTCATTATAAGCGATACTATAAAGACAGGCTTCAGAGAGGAAAGAAGATATAAAAGGAATGAAAGGAGGAAGGGAGAAAAGAAAGGAAAGATAAAAGTCTAGATCCATTTACTTATTAACATTTAGGAATTAATAAATATGATCCATTACACTTTGGAGATTCAAGTACGTTAAGATTTCTCAGGGATATGTTCTGCCTCTTAGTGCAAATATATTTATGTGATTTTCAGGCATGGCCCACACAAATCACAAATATAAAACTCACATTACTGAACAGTGTGAATTAAAATTATGGAGAGTTTATTTTTCCTTTAAAACAGTAATCTACATAAAAATCAAGAACATTCTCTAAATCTACTACACGTATACAAAAATGAGGTTTGCTGCTGTATATCAATGAATTCCTTCATTAATATTCTAAAATATACTTTAAAAAACACACACTGACTTTCCTATCCACATTTAATTTCATTTGGGTATACAACCAGCATACATTTAAGAACTGATAATCTAATCAAATAGTAGTATCCAAAAACAAATTGGCAGCAATATTTTAAAAAACTTTGATTGTCCAATCCTCTGATCTATTCTTTATAAATTGAAAACCCTTGAAAGTTCTTATTTAGTTCTTATGACTTGTGAAATGAGGGCCTCTAATATAATGAATTTATTCCAAAGCCCCTGTTCGTTTGGTAAGAAAACAAATTCTATTAGTCTTAATTTAATAATGATTTTTTAAAAAATGTTCTAATAATAACAAATTATTGATGTAATAAAAAAAGTTAATAGCAACTTACAGATCTATGAAATTAATAGATTACTTGTTATTTTCTGCAACGGCTTACTGAACACTGGCTTACTGAATATTCTAATAATTATTTAGAAAAATAATTTAGAAAGTTTAACTAGGAATCTATTACAATATAAGAAACACTCAAAAGGGAATTGTCAGAAGTAATTCTTCAAGAAATGTACTTTGCATGTAAAGTATATGAATTTAGTAGTAATGTTTTGCAGTAGATGTCATTTTAGTAAGATTCTCAAAACAGAAAACTTTTGTTCATATTACAGTTTTTACAAAGTTGCTTAACAAATATTAACTTAGTTCCCCAGCAATAAACTCTTAAGACTTCAGGGATTAAATAATTAACTTCTAAACACAAAATTACCCAGCCAGGTAATCTCCCTATATGATCATATATGAAATCCTGTAACATAAATTCTGCCTAAACAATTGAATACTCTGGATCACTTAAACAACCAAAATTATTTTGGAAATAACTCAAAAGTCATAAAGGGGATCTATATTATTTTATAGAAGTATTACATACACTCCAATTATTATAATAATTTTAAAATTTAATAATAAATAAAGTAGTACATCTTTTACATATTTCTATCAACATATCTTAGAGTATTATAAATTATAAAAGTAACTGGATCATTTCTTCTCTTTTTCTGCTTCTACTTCTACAATAGCATCTGAGTTTCATGATAAAACCTATGAAAAACAACATTATACTTACGGAACATATTCCAAAGTAAACTCAAAGACTAAATAATAAAACAATATTATTTTCACAGGATTTTGATTACTTATTCCAGAAAGAGTTTTTGCTTTGGGAACTTGTAAGCTTCTCTGTAATAATAAGAAATTGGACCACTTTCTGGGGTGATCTGTTTCCTATCTAATATCTTCAAATACCACTTGTGTGGAAAACCAGCATAGCTAACAACTTATTTTGTCTTTTTAAACACCACTATATAACCATCAACTCAATACCCTCACAATTGCTTTGTGAGGTAGATCAGTAGGTAAATAGCAAGTATCCTCTTCATTTTGAAAATGAAGAAACTGAGGCACAGAAAGGTTACATGATTTGCCCAAGGTTTCAATGGTCAGTCATGAAATTACAGTGTTAAATTATCTCTGCTCCTGGACTATTGCTCTCTGACCACGCTTCACAATAAAAGGCTGTGTGTCTGTCTTCTTAAATGGGTAGTCTATATAATTTTGATTGAGAGGAAAATCTATTAACTGATAATTATTTTAAAGGGGATCTAATCTTTAAAAAATCATAAAAATTTAAGAAAATGCGATAACTAAGATGATACACTATCATTTCAGTATCTAACTAAAACTGTGGCTTCTAACGTATTTATGTGATAACATTAAGAAAAGAGGGAAATGAAACATTTAAAATTATGATTCAGGGAAAAATGACCTTCAAGAAACATATAATCAAATTGTCAGGTGACTATATAATTCATCCTCAAACTGGAATACTTAAGAGTGAAAATGAGCACTACTAAAAGGATAACAGGTGAAACTAAGATGGCCATGGGGTGGCCCAGTCACCACTGGGTGAATCCATGGTATGGATTCTCAAAGAGTTGCAAATATTTCAGGGACATAAACAACTCTTTTTGAAAAATGTTGTGCTGAACTATAGTCACTGTGCATAAAACACTGATGATTTAAAATGTAATACCTAACTTTGGCTTAAACAAAAATTTTAAAAACTCAATTTAAAATGATAACATGTTTAAGCAACAAGTTCTTACATATCTCCACTCTAAAGTAGTATTCTATAAATCACAATTTAAGTGTGAGTAGTAACAGTAAGTGGACTCACTTTTTATCTTTGAATAACCAGATATTCTTTTTCAAAAGGAATAAACAGGCACCTTTTAACAGTTGAGAATTTTGTGGGACTCTCTGGCTGTTAAAGGGAAGTCGCTCAGTCGTGTCCGACTCTTTGTGACTCCATGGACTGTAGCCGACCAGGCTCCTCCATCCATGGGATTTCCAGGCAAGAGTACTGGAGTGGGTTGCCATTTCCTTCTCCAGGGGGATGTTCCTGACCCAGGGATCGAACCCGGGTCCCTCACATTGTAGGCAGACATTTTACTGTCTGAGCCACCAAAACCTCACTATTTACCATTAAAAATTATGACTCTCCTTGAATGGAATGATCAACACTTAAATCACTATGCTAAATGGTAAAGGTGAACACTCCTCTCTGAAATGAATATCTTTTACAAAGCCATACCAAAAGCATAAGACAACTTCCAGTTACAACCAAAGACTGAAAGAATAATTCACCACCTGATTAAAGTACACATGCTGAAGATACAAACACTATCAGTTGTAGTATAGTCTTAAACACATGCAAAAACCTAACTAATTTGCATACAGTGTTGAAAAAGGGCTTTCTACATTCAGTTATGTCTGGTAAGTAAGCCTTGTTTTAAGACATGGGTTTTGTAAATATGGTTATTATTGAGGTCTCCATCTCTTTGGGAAATAAAGGATCAACATATTTTTTAGAAAGAATATGTAAATCACAATAATAAAACTATAATATTATTCAGTTATAACTATGGCTTCCTTGAACTTTTAAAACAATTTTTCCTGAAAAAATTAATCTGAAACAAACTGAACTACATATTTTCAACATATACTGATCTTTATCATGAATTAAATCCTTCCATTGTAACTGTACTTCTAAGACAGACATTTCAGGAATGGTATGCAACAAATCCTATTAGAAATAAGGACAATATTCAATGAATAATAAGCCATTATCACTAAGATCTGATTAATTTTTTGTGCCTTTTTTATCCTGACACTTTTCACTGGGAGTTCAGTAGTTAATTCCAGAGCATATGGATGTTCATAAAGACTGAATTTGTTCGTTGATCTTGGTTAGCTACTCCATAAATTCCTACAGACTTTAAACATCATCAAATATTCTGCTGCGAGACATTGAGAGGTATCGTCCACCAGGCTGATACCTGAAAGGTGGATAAAGAAATGATCTGAGGCATCAAAAATAAAGAAGGAGAGAAAAACAAGGACACATTAAAAGGAAGTGGGTACATAATTTTTAAGAACTGTAAAATCTACTCAGTAGCTGAAATCAGAAACTTATTCTCCAAGGATATTATCCCAAAGAGATTTACCTATAATTATAAATCAACCAACAACTGTTTTACAGCCTATGATATGACACATATGGCAGGATGAGAGATGTTAAAAAGAAAGGAGAAGAGAGATATAAAACTCATCATGGATTTTGGATTTAATACCTACTCTATATTGCTGAATATAAACAGAATATTCCTCTTGCTATTTATAAGCAAATATCTTCATGCCCATGATGTTTTGCTTTTGTTTAAGTATTTCTACTTGGTATAATAGCTAAAAGCACAGACTCTGAAGCCAGAGTCCTGGGGTTTAAATGCCTGATTTTGTTACTTAAAAGTTGTATGATCCTGGGTAAGTTACTGAGCCTCTCTAGATTCAATTCCAATTGGACTTACAACCATAAAATATGATTACTGTTGTTAAAATGCACAGAATACAGTGCCACCCAGTCATATCTATGTAACTATTGCCAAATATGATGGATTTCATAAATGAAATTGTCAGAAATAGGAATATAAATATTGTTAAGATTCTACCAAATGATTTCAATTCTTTGTTATTTATCATACTACTAGTAATAATTTATGAAAGTACTAATTTCAATTACTACCACTGGATGATATAATTTTTAAAATATAAAAGATCAGCAGGTGTTAAAAGGTATCAAACATTGCTTAATACATTTTACATTAGCAATAAAGATGAATATTTTCCTTATGTGTATCTTGTCAAGTCAGAATGTTATCAAATTTTTAGAGGAATACTGGAACCAAAAGGACAAACTGGAACTTACCTTCCTGATTCAGATTCAAGAGGGTCATCAGTGAACGTTTCTGCATTAAAATCCAAAGGTTCCGCATCCTGAAGAAGTTCTATTCGGTCCCTTTCAGTCCTGTTATTAGCCCTGGCATATTTAGATGTCGCTGCAAAAGAAGAAAAAAATTTCCACTTTCTATTCTTTCCACTTTCTTTATGGGTCACAGTCTACGGACACACAGAAACTCAAGATTATAAAGGATCTGAATTTTCATTGTGAAGACAATATTAAGAAAGGATAACTACATGGTTATCTTAAAATTATATTAAAATGATTAACAGTTGATAGAAAATAAGAAAGAAGAGTTCTCCCTTGTATGTAGTCTAAGCTCAAAAGCAGCTACAGCAACAGAATTAGTATTTAACTTCAACACAGATGGTGACTGCAGCCAAAAAATTAAAAGACGCTTGCTCCTTGGAAGAATAGCTATGAAAAACCTAGACAGTATATTAAAAAGAAGAGACATCATTTTGCTGACAAAGGTCCATATAGTCAAAGCTATGGTTTTTCTAGTAGTCAGGTATGATGTGAGAGTTGGGCTATAAAGAAGGCTGAGCGCTGAAGAGTTGATCCTTTTGAACTATGGTGTTGGAGAAGACTCTTGAGAGTTCCTTGGACAGTAAGGAGATCAAACCAGTCAGTCCTAAAGGAAACCAACCCTGAATATTCATTGGAAGGACTGGTGCTGAAGCCGAACCTTCAGTACTTTGGTCACCTGATTCAAAAAGCTGATTCATTGGAAAAGACCCTGATGCTGGGAAAGACTGAGGGCAACAGGATAAGGGGATAACAGATGATGACATTGTTGGATGGCATCACTGAGTCAATGGACATGAGTTTGAGCATACTCTGGGAGATAGTGAAGAACTGGGAAGCCTGGTGTGCTGCAGTGAATGGGTTTGCAAACAGTCAGACACGACTTAGCGAGTGAACAACAATAGCAATCCTAACAGTGAAGCTGTTCACAATTAAATAAGTTTCAGCTGGTTTCATAGTGAATCCAGGGGCTGCTACATTTCATTTCTCAGCTATGATTTTAAGGTGCAATCAACTCAAACTCTCCAAGAAAGGATTAACTCTTTTTTTTCCATGGGGCAAGAATTCAGGGTTAGATATTGCTTCCCTGAATTCTTGCCCCATGGAAAAAAGAGTTAGTCCTTTCTGGGAGAGTTTGAGTTGACTGCACCTTAAAATCGTAGCTGAGAAATGAGATGTAGCAGCCCCTAGACTGGCAATCCACTCCAGTACTATTGCCTAGAAAATCCCATGGACAGAGGAGCCTGGTAGGCTACAGCCCGTGGGGTCTCAAAGAGTCGGACACGACTGAGCGACTTCACTCACTCACTCAATGTCCAACAGAAATAAACTGCAAGTCCTGTATTTACTTTTTACTAGTAAATACATTTAAAAAGTAAAAAGAAATAGTTGAAATTAATTTTAACATATTTAACCCAATATATCCAAAATATTATCATTTCAATATGGGGCACCAGCTACCCTGCAAATGCTAAATAGTCATATGTGGCTAATGATTACCACCTTGGTCAGCACAGATCTAGAAAACTAACTTTCCTTTCTCTATATGAATGATGTTTTCTCCATAAAAACTTAAATTTTCACAGTGTTATTTTCAGCACCTCAACAGCTTCAAAACAAACCATGACACAGCTCTTTTTGAAAATTTAAAGCAAGCCAATTCTCTCTTACCTTACATTGTTGTCATCTTGGACTCTGCCCTCCTCCACTGTTTCTCTTATTCGTTCAGCAAATACTGATTGCCTCCCACATGCCAGGTTCTAATTCTTCATCCCAAAGTTTTGTGTTTCCTCTTAACCATTCTCCTATACCCCCCAGATCTCTGCACTCTGTCAAGTCCAAATCCAAGATAAGCTTCCAAATATCTTTGTAGAATTATCCCTCTATTTCCTAGCTTTAATTGAAACTTCAGCTTTCTCTTATTTCTTTTATGCTAAATCTCATCCAAACACATCCTCGCTTCTTTATCTCCAGGGTTATCTCAAGGAGGCTTATTTTAAGCCCTTATCATTTTTTTTGTTTTTTAATTTATCTTTAATTGGAGGATAATGGCTTTACAATGTTGTGTTGATTTCTTCCATAAAACATATACTGTGTATTAAGGCCCTCATCATTTTCTGACTGCATTACTAGAACAGACACTAAACTGGGTTGTGTCTCACTTCCCTGGAAATAATACTTTATATAGATGTCAAATTCATCTTTCTAAACCAAAAATCTAAGCATGCTTCTTTCCATACTGAAATCTTACCTTTGGGATAAAATCCAAACTTCTCAGTGTGATAATACATTTCCCAACTATCTCTGTAAGCTTTCCTCTCATCAAGCTTCTCATACTTCAAGTTCTAGTCATAGAGGAAAATCTACATTTCCCCAAAAGTTCTCTCATGTTGCTCATTCTTTGTTCTGCCTAAAAACCCCTTCAACTGGCTAAGTACTACTCATTCCTAAATAGTATTTCTTTATAACAGAAATCCTTTCCCAACGAAAAATTCTTTTTCCTCCCTTGAGCTGAGTCCTTCAGCATCACATGTGTAGCCTCACACTCTCTCAGCCATCTCTCCTCTGCCTTCTACTCAGTGCTGGATCCTGCATATAAATAGGTCTCTTGTCACCCTCCCAGAAGCATATGACAAAATCAAGAATGTGGGGAGGCTTCCTGACTCAACCCACTGGCCAATGTCTTCTGCCTGGTATCAGTTCCTCATTCAATTAAGGGCAAACCAAGGATGGAAATTGTCTTCTTCATACTCCTGGGAAAGTACCTGACACATAAGAGTCAGTCAGTAATTTATTATAAAAATGACCAAATAGCCTGAAAAACATCTAGGTTAATAGAAACTGATACTTGCCAAAAATATGCCTGGGATACGTACTATCGTTTAGATAGTATAATGACAACTATTCATTTGATGTCCCAGAGGTCTCCTTCTCCTACCTAATGCCATTTGACTTTCCTCTTCCTCCCATATACTGAGGGATGAAAAAAGGAAAGTCACTGCAGAACCTCACTTATTGTTCTATAAAGGCATTTTCTCAGTCTCTATACAAGCAACCATAAGAAAAAAATTTCTTAAGCAAACTAGATAATAAACTACTTACATCGGTTGGTACTCATTTCTGAGAAGTTTGATTCTTTCGGGTCAATATGAACATTTCTGTTTCTAGTGGAATCTTCTCTACTGTGTCCATAACGTTCTTTCCATTCCTAGAAAAGAAACACGAACATATAACACAAAAAAACACAGTCAGAAAATAATTGATCAGTGATAACAGATTTAGATTATATATGTAGAGTAATATAATCTAATTCTTTTTCATCAGGAATTTGTCAGATAATCAATATAATTAGCACAGTACCTTTAGAAATCATAGATAATTTCCTTTATTTATAAATGATTTTAATAGTCATCAAACTTAACTTGAAGACATTTATAGACATTTTTGCTAGCTATGATTATTTTAAGTTATTGACTTCCATCTAAAACATCAAAATAATACAACTACAGTAAGGTTATCTTGACCATGGAAGGATTATGAAACTCAAAATAATAAGATGTTAATAAAATTTTATTCTACCCAAATACCATTCTACAAATCATAGAGACCCAAAAAGTCATTTTTGATAGCAAAATTAAAGTTGTAGACAAACATAATTAAGTAATGACTTACGTGGCATTGTGTCTTAACTGTACTAAAATCTTATTAACTGAGATTCTACTCATTAAATTCTTAGAATTGAAAGGAACCCAGGCAGTGCAGAGTTTCACTCTAAAATAGCCATAGGTGAGATGAAGTTGCTCAGTCATGTCCGACTCTTTGCGACCCCGTGGACTGTAACCTACTAGGCTTCTCCGTCCATGGGATTCTCCAGGCAAGAATACTGGAGTGGATTGCCATTTCCTTCTCCAGGGGATCTTCCCGACCCAGGGATCAAACCCGGGTCTCCCGCATTGGAGGCAGACGCTTTAACCTCTGAGCCACCAGGGAAATAGCCATGCCAGATGCTATTTGGCTGTCTTATTAGAAGACATGAAAAATTCTATGTTTGATCATCCTGTTCCAATTTTGGTAAACTCAGAGTTTTCACATAGAGGTGAACTCTATTCCATTCTTTGGTGCCAGTTATACCTTCCGAAATAAAGAACAAGTCTCCCTTTCCATGACATACAACGACAACTATCGCGTCTCCTGAGTCTTCACTTCTCCAGTATGGACACACTCAGGTATTGAAAATTTGTAGTGACTATGACTAGACTTTTCTCATTTTTTGCCTTTTCAATTCTCTAGGAGGCTAGTTTGCCTTAGCAAACAAAGGATTAAAGAAAAATTAAAGAGGAATAACATTAATGTCATAACACAAAAAAGCATATTTTTTAAGCAATCAAAATCACTTCAACAGCAAGACTTTATGAATTTATTCACTTATTCAATAAATATTTACTGCCCCTAGCTTAGGCAAGAAACTCTTAGATGTTGGACATGAAGTAATCTATTACTAATGACTTTTTACAACAGGTCTGACAGAATTCCTAGCATGTATATCTAAAACTATTAAAATCGCCTTTCTGTAAAAATACATCCTATGTCATTGTCCCAAAGTTTTCAGCCAAAATCAATTAGATTCTTATGATAGTTCACATTAATCTTTAGGTTATAGCAAGTTAGTAAGTACTATACTTACTCTTCTTCTATTTTCACCTTCTTCTTGCCGTTGCCTTTTTCTCTTCTCTAGAGACAGAAAAGTGGTCTCAAATTTGGTATAATATGGTTTAATTAGATGTAGAGTAACTGAAGTAAAGGTATCAGGCTATGACCAATTTCCTTTAAATTACTACAAAGTCAAAGGTAATAGGTTATTGTTGGAAAGAACGGGAGAGGTCACCTAACTCCGTAGAGAATACCTTCCCAACTTCTGCTGGAGATTGCTCTTAGGCGCTATCTAAACAGTTTCAGTGAGGAAAAACTTCTCCCCATGGTGACTTGAAATTTGCTTCTAGGCAGCTTCTCTTTTTCTTTGTTTTGTCTTCTAAATTAAATTCATACTTTTTTCTGCATAAGATTTTTTTTTCCCATTACTCTCTTCTGGCTATATACTCAGTGGATTTTTCCCATAAGATATACCTGACACACTCATCATTCTGCCTACCCTACTCTAGATTCTTTCTGACTTATCAGTCCTACTCCTGAAAATCTTATCCAGGACTGGATATGATACTCCAGATGAAGTCTGATTAATGCAAACAGCAGAACTATTACATTAACTAGACACCACCTTCCTGTGAGAGCATGTGAAGGCTAGACTAGCATATTTCAGAGCCATAGTGCATTTGGGGTTTATGTTTAAATAAGATCATAAAGAACCCCATGCTCAAGTAGGAAGAATGCCTAAAAGCCAATGTCCCCAAACTCAAGTTTTGTTCTTCTTTTCCTCCCTATTCTACTATCACTTGAACATCAAGAAATTTGATACACTCAGTTTTGAGATTAGATTCCAGTAGCGCACAATGCATTCTAACAGGCTGTTAATGACCACTACATTCTAAAAACCAGCCTTGGTTTGAATGAAAAACTATGCAGCATTAAACTAATGGTGATTCTTTAATGAGTTTTATACTGTATTCAATTTGACAAATCTATTTCAAAGAAAACAAGAAAATGACTCCAATACTAAACAAGGGTATTATTTAGTTGTAGACATATTAATAATTTCTGCTACAGAATTTCTTAAAGACAGATGAAATAACCATATATGTTATCAAATTTTTTTTGCTATGAAGTCTTTCCATAGAATTTTAGCTAAAACACATTAATTTGTAATTTCTTAAGATAGAAGTTTCAAATCATACAAACATTAATTTTGTATTTTGAATCAGTACTTTCTCTTCATTTATTTTAAAAGACAAATCTTACCTCGTCTGATTAATTCTTTTCCTTCATCAACTAAGTCTGATGTCATATCATTATCTCCCATGAACTGCTGGAAACCAAGTAGATTCAAACAACGAGTTCCCAAGCTAATAAAAGTAGATTTTCAAAAAGATAAGCATTATTTCATACTGTAAATGTTTAAACTGGAAGCCTCTGTTGTATTTCTAGTTATCATGTCAAGTTATACAGTGCTACATTTGTCTTTCTTCAAGAAGTACTTATTTCCCTTTTTAAGAAACTTAAATGCCCAGTACTCCACTGACTAGGGTATGCACCAAAGCCCAACTTCTTACAGACACAAATTAAGTCAGGCCACAGCATACTTTCAGAAGATTATTATACTAGGATGCTAAGCAATAGCTATAATACAAAAGCAATTTATTCTTTTCTTGTATTCAAACAGCAATTTTAATACACATATACAACCAGTATTTACAAGGGCAGAATATTCTTGGCTTAGAAAGTCTTAATTATGCAAACTGATTTTCATGTTCTATTTTTTTAATCCTGAGAACTAGTCAATTCTATTTAAATCAGTGTTACTATAAATTCAGAATTGATTACTATAGCTTATCTGGGGGCTATCATTTATATCTTATCTGGTTTTTACTTTAAACCTCATTGTTGTGCAGGACAGGAATACTCAGAAAATATGGTACATAAGGAAGGAAGGATTAATATGGGCTTCCCTGGTGGCTCAGAAGTTAAAGCGTCTGCCTGGAATGTGGGAGACCCGGGTTCAGTCTCTGGGTTGGGAAGATCCCCTGGAGAAGGAAATGGCAACCCACTCCAGTACTCTTGCCTGGAGAATCCCATGGAGGGAGGAGCCTGGTAGGCTACAGTCCATGGGGTCTCAAAGAGTCGGACACGACTAAGTGACTTCACTTTCACTTTCAAACTACTATTATGCATCAGATAGTTTACAGATACTCTTGTTTAATTCTTACTATAACTCTAAGAGATAAATATTACTTTATAGATAAAGAAACAGAAGCAAAGGGCGTTAAATACTTTGCTAAAGACCAATTAATAAATTTTAGAGCTGAGGATTTAAATCTAAAACAAAACAAAGACCAAGTTCTTTTTACTACCTTAGTTTTCAAACTTTTTCACTAATGTACTTTTAATGGCAGAATTCTGGACACCATACATGAAGCAAGGCAGAGAGAGGAAGAAGAAAGGGAGGAGTGTGTGTGTGTGTGTGTATGCATGTGTGTTAGGAAGAAGAAAAAACAGTGAAGCAATTAAGAAAAAGTAAAGATCTCCCATTTTACATCAGTGATATGTAAAAATCTGACTAGTTCATAAATTATCTGCTTGTTTTAATATATAAGGAATGCTTGTATGACTTACCAGTGAATAAAATTGGGGTTTCAGGTAGATGGTCATGCTAATTCTGCGACTTTAAATATTCCCCTACCATCCTTATATACTTGTGGGAATACTATACTGCAGGATGAGATCATTGTCTCTGGAAAGGTTGTAGCTTTGTCTGAAGTGTCAGGAAACAGATTTATAGGCTCTAGGCAGTTAAGTCTGAATATTATTAATAGCTCTGTGTATGGTTATGTGCTAGTAATAAAGGAATTAGACTATTATGGCAGCATTCCAAAAGAAAATCGACCTGTAAAGTCAAGTTAATGCTGAAATGTCTCCAAGGCATTTCTTCAAATATTTAATACAGTATATTTTTTAATACAGTATATTTTATATATAAATACATATTACATATTATTACATATATAATATATATAAATTATAAAAATATAATTTGATAATTGAGGTATATGACATTTCTTTTCCTTAAAGACAAACTAGCAAAGTTTATCTTAATTATAAAACAACACTTTTAAAGAAATATTTTTAAGTTAAACAATTTTCCTTTTAGACATAATTCCTTACATTAAAATTTTATAGTTGACAAGACACTATCCCATCCATCTATTCCTTGATGCATATGTCAATCTAATAAGATGCTAACCTTAAGTAGAGATGCCAATCTTACCAAGATAACCACTAAGATGAGGAGATAAGATTTATACATCACAAGCTCTTAATGTTCCATTTGTAATTTATAAACTTTTTAAATGAATAAGCACATAAAAAAAGTTTAGTTTTGGACATCCAAAGGATGATTGGTCTCTTACTTTTAACACATCATTTTCATAATAAATATAAACCTCTTATTTTTCCTACCTTACAGAAAAAAGCTAAAATTATTATATTGTTTTATCAGTTCATGGGCTTCCCTGAGAGCTCAACTGGTAAAGAATTCGCCTGCAATGCAGGAGTCCTGGGTTCAATCCCCAGGTCAGGAAGATCCCCTGAAGAAGGGAATGGCAACCCACTCCAGTATTCCTGCCTGGAGAATTCCATGGACAGAGGAGTCTGGTGGGCTACAGTCCATGGGGTCACAAAGAGTCAGACACAACTGAGCGACTTTCATTTTCACCAGTTCATATTGTTTTATTTTAAATTATAATCATTTGGCTCCTTTACTTATGAGAAGATAAAATATAGATGCTTTAAAAAAATTCAACAGAGAATTTATTTGAAACAATATTTGTCTTTTTACTCAATATCCAAGTGTTAGAATATCAGTATAATAATATACGCTATTTGTAAACTATTTGTAATAACTAATTACACTGAAAGATTTAAGTGAAAACTGGTTGGATGAAACTTATTATCAATAAAATTTTTTTAAGTGGCATTTTTGGTGAGTCATGGAGCACTGAAGCAATGAAGAAGGTAGGTAGGCAGAGTACAAGATGAAGGCACTTAACGTGGAAGTAGGGAAGACAAGCTGCTAGAAGCCAAGGACACCTGTCTTTTAACTCCTCTTGAGTCTGATCTCTCCCAAGCTTCTACCAATTTTTCTGATCTGATAAAGAGAGTAGCCCATGTACTTTCCATGTACTGTCTGATTACAACTGCTCCTTAATTGATCTTTTGTGCTGATTATGGTCGGAAACATCCAGAAACCCAAAAATTATTATGCGGAAAGCCCTAAGACTAATACATGTTACCAAATAGAAGCTGGGCAAGCAGGTGTTTTATAAGATACACTGGCTACCATGACCAAAGGCCAGGACCCAGAGTTAACATGCTGTTATTAATCCTATCACTTTGTAGACCAAATACTTAGAATAACTCTCTTTTCTTGATAATATCTTTGGAGGGAGACCCTGACCCAGCACTCAAGCAATCTCTTTAAACTATCCCCAGCATTCCCAAAGCCACAATAAAACAAACAACTAAAACCCAATCAGTGAATATTTAAAAGAGTTTTAAGGAGAAAGATACCCAGATCAGGATACATATATAAGAAAAAACAAGCAATGCTAAGTTTCTTACCTAAAATACGTAGCAATGCAGAGAATTACCACCAACATAGGATAATATATATAGAACCCATCTGCAATAAAGGATAAAACTTTCATGGAACCCATAATCTGAGGAGCAAGAAAAAAATTTAGTTAAATCAGTACAGCTCTATATATTTCATTCTTTTTCATCATTAGAAAATTTATCCATAACCAACTATAGCAATAAATTTGGAGTTTTCAAAAAAGTAGAAATGAAGCATTAAATAGACTGATTTTTAAGTCCTTATCACAAGAGGAAAAAAATTGTGACTATGAGGTGATGAATGTTAACTAAACTTACTGTGATAACTATTTCACAATATATACATATACTGATTATGTTGTACACCTTAAAATAATACAATGCTATGTGTCTATTATGTCTTGATATGGCTTGTTTTCTCTTAAGAAATTAATATAAATATTACTGAAAATCATCAATTACATTAAGACCATAAACATAAAGGTTAATATTATTATAGGTCAGGTCTGTGAATATGCTTAGCTGGGCCAAAAAAATTTTGTTTATAATAAAACAAAAGCAATATTACCTTTACCCAGTCATTAGTAACTACATATACAATGTATAAAAGAAAGTTCAAGTAATTTTTAAAAAGATTCTAATAATGCGATAGAACTGTTTGCCAGCAGTAAAAAGAAATTTCATAATAATAGCATCCCATATAGATAATGAATCTAAAGAACTCTTTTTTACCATACTTACAGATGTATAAGCAGTTGGCTGTGTATTTTGGTGAGAGATGGATGAATCCATGTGGGTCAAACCCAAGAAATTAAGACATAAAGGAGGAGTCAAACGGCAAAATAACCTGCAATAAAGCATAAACAAACACAATATATAAGAATAAAGCAGCAACACACATTTTATGTTATCTTGAAATACACTGAGAACGTTTCAGATCATTGTATTATTCTTATCTATTTGTATTTTGAATTCTTAATATGAACTGCCCTTACTTGGAAGACATTCTGAAAGTCCTATTAATACCACAGTCTCCTGAAAAACATCAACACCTACAAAACAAAACTCCAGTCTCAGGATGCCTCCTTTGGTGAGGTTTGCCACTGCTTTATACAAACAATTTGTAGAGTGGTTTTGTATGTGCCTCTTCTGTGCAATGTAGCTCAATCCTCAAGGTGAACTGTACTCAGTACATAAAAGATCTGAAGTTGTACCACATTATGTGAACTCTGACAACTACAGATATAAATAATTGTTGGAGCTCAGTTTTTTCTTATTATGTTTTATTTTTTAAATTAGAGGATAATTACTTTACAATATTGTGACAGCTTTTGTCATATATCAGCATGAATCAGTATTAGGCATACATGTCCCCTCCCTCTTGAACCCCTTTCCCACACCCCTCCCCATCCCACCCATCCAGGTTGTCACAGAGCACTGGGCTGGGCTGTGTTAAGCAGCAACTTCTCACTGGCTATCATTTTACATTTGGTAATGTGTATGTTTCAGTGCTTTTCTCTCATATCATCCCACACTCTCCTTCCCTCACTGTGTCCAAAATGTCTGTCTCCTTTGCTGCCCTGCAAACAGGATTGTCAGTACTATCTTTCTAGATTCCATGTATATGTTTTAATATATATTTGTCTACCTTTTTCTGACTTATTTCACTCTGGACAATAGGCTCTAGGTTCATCCACCTCATTAGAACTGACTCAAAGTGCATTTCTTTCTATAGCTGAGTAATATTCCATTGTGTATATATACCACAATTTCCTTATCCATTCATCTGTCAGTGGCCATCTAGGTTGCTTCCTTGTCTTAGGTATTGTAAATAGTGCTGCAATTAACATTGGGGTACATGTGTCTTTTTCGATTCTGGTTTTCTGAGAGTATATGCCCAGTAGTAGACTTGCTGGGTTGTATGGTAGCTTCATTCCTAGATTTTAAAGGAACTTCTATACTGTTTTCCAGGCTTCCCTAGTAGCTCAGCTGGTAAAGAATCCTCCTGCAATGCAGGAGACTCTGGTTCAATTCCTGGGGCAGGAAGATCCCCTGGAGAAGGAATACGCGATCCACTCCAGTATTCTTGGGCTTCTCTGGTGGCTCAGACAGTAAAGAATCTGCCTGCAATGCGGAAGACTTGGGTTCAATCCCTGGGTTAGGAAGATCCCTGGAGGAGGGCATGGCAACCCATTCCAGTATTCTTGTCTGGAAAATTCCATGGGCAGAGGAGCCTGGCGGGCTACAGTTCACGGGGTCTCAAAGAGTTGGACAAGACTGAGCAACTAAGTACAGCAGCACAGCATACTGTTCTCCATAGTGGCTATATCAATTTGCATTCCCACCAACAGTGTAAGAGTGTTCCCTTTCCTCCATACCCTCTCCAGCATTTATTGTTTGTAGACTTTTTGATGATAGCCATTCTGACTGGAGCCAGATGATACCTCATTGTAGTTTTTATTTGCATTTCTCTAATAATTTTGAGCTTCGTTGAGCATTTTATCATGTGTTTATTAGCCATCCGTATGTCATCTTCGGAGAAATGTCTGTTTAGGTCTTCTGCCCACTTTTATACTAGCCTGTTTGTTTTTCTGGTATTGAGCTACATGAGCTGCTTATATACTTAGAAGATTAATTTTTGGTCAGTTGTTTTGTTTGCTATTAATTTTTCTCATTCTGAGGGTTGCTTATAGCTTATAGCTTCCTTCATTGTGCAAAAGTTTTTAAGTTTAATTAAGTCTTATTTTATTTCCATTATTCCAGGAGAACATAGAGGCTCTTCCTATGGTTTATGTCAGAGTGCTCTATTTTCCTCTAAAAGTTTTATAGTTTTTGGTTTAACATTTAAGTCTTTAATCCATTTTGAGTTTATTTTTGTGTATGATGTTAGATGTTCTAATTTCATTCTTATACAGGCAGCTGACCAGTTTTCCCAGCACCACTTGTTGAGGAGACTGTCTTTTCTCCATTGTGTATTTTTGCTTCCTATGTCAAAGATAAGGTGCCCACAGGTGTGTAGAATTAGCTCTGGACTTTTTATCTTGTTCCTTTGGTCTATATTTCTGTTTTTGTGCCAACATCTCTCCACTTGTTCATGCCATCTTTGATGTCCTTCATCAGTGTCTTATAGATTTCTGCATATAAGTGTTTTGTCTCTTTAGGTAAATTTATTCCTAAGTAGTTTATTCTTTTTATTGCAGTGGTGAAAGGGATTGTTTCCTTAATTTCTTTTTCTAATTTTTCATTGTTAGTATATAGGAATCCAAGGGATTTCTGTGTATTAATTTTATATCCTGCAATTTTACTATATTCATTGATTAGCTCTAGTAATTTTCTGGTGGCATCTTTAGGGTGTTCTATGTAGAGAATCATGTCATTTGCAAACAGTGAGAGTTTTACTTCTTTTCCAATCTGGATTCCTTTTATTTCTTCTTCTTCTCTGATTGTGATGGCAAGGACTTCCAAAACTATGTTGAGTAACAGTGGTAAAAGTGGGCACCCTTGTCTTGTTCCTGAGTTTAGAGGAAATGCTTTCAGTTGTTTACCACTGAGGATAATGTTTGCTGTAGGTTCGTCATATATGGGCTTTATTATGTTGAGGTATGTTCCTTCTATGCCTACTTTCTGGAGAGTTGCGACCAGATAAAAAGAGAACCTTACAAAACAAGGAGCTGGAGAACAGGAAGAGATGAAAATGAACAGAGGGTATGAATATAAAGAGGTGATGAGGAGTTATTTTGTGGTGACAGAATAGTTTTGTATCTTGATTATGGTGGTGGTTACAGGAATCTACACATACACACACACACACACACACACACAAATGAATAAAGTATGAAAAATAGTGAGAACTAATAAAGTCTGCTATGGTCTAGTTAACAGTAATGTGTCTGTGTAAATTTTTTGCTTTTGATATTGTACAACAGCAATATAAAATGTCTCCACTGGGGGAGGCTGGGTGAAGGTTACCAAGATTCTGTATTGTATTTGCAACTTCCTTTGAATCTATAATTATTTGGGGAAAATGGGTTTAAAAAAAAGTCTTAGAGATGCTTCAGATATTGATTCCTCTTGAAGTTCCCAAAGTCCAGTCCTAAAAACCTAATATAACTAGTTTAATAATATGGACTAACAATAGATTGTGCAATTTAGCCCAAGCTGGAGCCATCTCTCTAAAATTCTGCTAAATCTCTTAGCAAAAGTCATTCTTTTGGTCTTCTTAGTCCTCTACAATTCAGTGTGAGACCACTGAGTTTTTCTGATTCTCAGAACACTTTCTAGACTTAAGTCTCTAAAATCTCAAATGTTTCTATTATTACTAACCTATTTACTGACTTCTAATTGGTAAATCCAGACTCACTATGCCCTTCCTTTTGTTCCTAATCTAGCATACCTATTTTAACCCTAAACTTCAAGCAGGATTTAGTTAGCAATCAACAAGCATCTAATTAATATTTAAACCTAAGCAACTAGCTCATAGAAATATAGGTGTTAGTAAAAGAGCCATAAATAACAAAAAATAAAAGAAACATTTATGTAATGGAAACATTTTCCTTGTTTCTAAACACAGTCTACTTACATGCCACTGAAAAGAAGGCTATAAGCATCAGTCTGGTGATGTGAAGCCAGGTAGTAATAGTTAAATACACGAATCCTGAACACAGTAGAATAAACACAGATACTGAGGAAGAAGATGGAAAGAAAGCAAGCAATCTGAAAAAAACAAAACAAAAACCCAGTTTCAGACTAATAGACTTCAGTTCTTTATATACTATTATAAGCGTTATCTTTTCATTCCAACTAACATTTACTGACATTCTAAAATTTAAACACAGTAATAGCTTTTTAACCACCTAAGAAAATGAAATTATGAGAAAAAAATCTAGATCTTAATCAGTCTGACATCCTATCCGTAAGTTTCAAATCTACCTCCTGAAGTGAGCCTGTTCTCTCATTCCCTTGGCAACTCTTCACATGAAGACTAAAATTTATCTAGCTTCACTGGCATCAGTTCAGTTCAGTTCAGTCCCTCAGTCGTGTCCGACTCCTTGCAACTCCATGAATCGCAGCATGCCAGGCCTCCCTGTCCATCACCAACTCCCGGAGTTCACTCAGACTCACGTCCATCGACAGTGATGCCATCCAGCCATCTCATCCTCTGTCGTCCCCTTCTCCTCCTGCCCCCAATCCCTCCCAACATCAGAGTCTTTTCCAGTGAGTCAACCCTTTGCATGAGGTGGCCAAAGTACTGGAGTTTCAGCTTTAGCATCATTCCTTCCAAAGAAATCCCAGGGCTGATCTCCTTCACTGGCATAAAGTGGATCAAAATATTCTCATAAAAATATTGTACGCTATTTTGCATCTTTTCATCTCTCTTCAAATACAATTCTTAATTTTTATAGTCTGGGTAAAATAATGAAGCTCATTTTTGGAAATCTGAATAATAACACTGTGGGGAACTTCACTGCTTTCATTATTACTGGAAGAAATATGTGGAGAAAAGATACAACAGTTAAGGATTAAACTTAAACCACAACTGGCATTTATTTATGACACATATAAAATAAACTGACCTCGATATAAATATAATTGTATGTTTTTTCAGCCAGCTGTATGAAGACTGCAAAGAGGGATAAGACAGGTCTAGTGCTAAAGAATGTGCACTCTGACCACACAACTATCACGGAGAATATGGACAACACCACAGCAAGTACCCGATAAAACCAGGGTCGCAAAAGACATTCCCAGTACCACTCTGTAAGATAAAAAGAAAAAAGATGATTAGGAAAACCATAAAGAAGCAACAGTGTATTTACAGTGTTTCAAAATTCCCCCACACAAGATACATAATTGCAAAGAAACATTGGGTGGAAACAAGCAGACAGCATCCTAAACAAATGATCACCAGCAACAGAACAAACTGATATTATGGGCCTCCTGCTCTGAGAAGAACACAACATCACTGCTGAGGTATTCCTGCCAAAAATGCAGAACCTGCATCTGATCATGAGGAAACATCAAACTCAAATTGGTGTAAGTCAAAAAACACAATTATAATTCAACTCTGCATTGGTGAAAATATACACTTTCCACCAGGAAAATTATCAGCATCAAACTTTGAAATGTATATCAAAAATTACATACCAACTGTAGGATTATAAAAATATTGAATAAATCTATTTTCTGGCTCTGGCGATTGAAAGGTATGAACAAACTGACAAGTAGCACTTGTTTCATTTTTTGCTACATCTTCTAGATAAAACGCTTGTTCCAAAAGAATCTGCCATTGCACTTGAGTTCGCCGATGTCTCTGAACTGAATAAATCACCTAAAAAAGACAGCAGGGGGTATACCTGTCAGTGTTCTGAAACAACAGTGATTCAACTCCCCACTAAGGACCATGTTTTGGTTGTCACAACAACAGGGAAGTGCTAATGGCATTTACTGGGTGGGGCTGAGGATGTTAATATTCTGTAATACATGTAACAGTTTGCTCAGTGAATAATTCTCTTCCCCAAATGCCAACAGTACTCCTGTCAAGAAACAGGAAGTTAAAACACTTCCAAGAATAATGATAAGGACACGATCAAAGGAAGTTTCTGATATACATTCACTCAAAACTCCTTTTTTGTAGGCAGTAAATCTAACTAAAATCATCAGAAGGTAAAAATGCTATATAAAGTTACCTGTTTATGTAGTTTTACCAGACTTTTTTCACTTGGGTAGGTATTATGCTTTTCATCAAAATCTTCATAATCATCCATGTTCCTGCCCATTTTTTCCTGATACTCTATAGGGCACTAAAAGGAACAAGTAGATTTTTAGAAATTTTATTTGAAAAAAGATAAAAAATTTTATTTTTGTTAAGAATCTTTCATTCTTAAGCATATCTAATTTTCCTGCAAATATCTTCCAGAGGTGGAGTCACCTACCCTATTAGTCATTTAATACACCTATGAACTTGGGCAAGTTAGTTAACCTCCATAAATAGGTCTCAAAAGATAGCAAATATAAGAGAAATGATTACAGAATTGATTCTCATGACTGTCATCTTAGTCAAAAGAAACACTAGCTAATGATTAGTATGACAGATTTAAAACATAGGAAAAGAACTGAATAGCCACATGCAAAAAATAAAATAAAAAATGAAACTAGACCACAATTGCACACCATATATAAAACTCAACCCCAAATCGATTAAAAACTTGAATGTAAGACCTGAAATCATAAAAATCCCAGAATATAGGCAGGATGCTCTCTGATATCACTCTTAGCAACTATCTTTCTAGATATGTCTCCTCAGGCAATGGAAGCAAAAGCAAAAATACACAAATGTGATGGTTTTTCCTGTGGTCATGTATGGATGTGAGAGTTGGACTATGAAGAAGGCTGAGCGCCGAAGAATTGATACTTTTGAACTGTGGTGTTGGAGAAGACTCTTGAGAGTCCCTTGGACTGCAAGGAGATCCAACCAGTCCATTCTGAAGGAGATCAGCCCTGGGATTTCTTTGGAAGGAATGATGCTAAAGCTGAAGCTCCAGTACTTTGGCCACCTCATGCGAAGAGTTGACTCATTGGAAAAGACTCTGATGCTGGGAGAGATTGGGGGTAGGAGGAGAAGGGGATGACAGAGGATGAGATGGCTGGATGGCATCACCGACTCAATGGACTTGAGTCTGAGTGAACTCCGGGAGTTGGTGATGGACAGGGAGGCCTGGCATGCTGCGATTCATGGGGTCGCAAAGAGTCAGACACGACTGAGCGACTGAACTGAACTGAACTGAAAAAGCTTTTATATAGCAAGGGAAACCGTCAATAAAGTGAAAAGACAACCTACCAAATGAGAGAAGAATTTCAAACGATATATCCAATAAGAGATGAATATATATGGAGAAGGCAATGGCACCCCACTCCAGTCCTCTTGCCTGGAAAATCCCATGGATGGAGGAGCCTGGTAGGCTGCAGTCCATGGGGTCACTAAGAGTCGGGCATGACTGAGTGATTTCACTTTCACTTTTTGCTCTCATGCATTGGAGAAGGAAATGGCAACCCACACCAGTATTCTTGCCTGGAGAATCCCAGAGACAGAGGAGCCTAGTGGGCTGCCGTTTATGGGATTGCACAGAGTCGGACACGACTGAAGCGACTTAGCAGCAGCAGCATACAAAATATATAAAGAACTCATACAATTCAACAATGAATAATCTGATTGAAGAATGGACAGAAAAGCTAAATGGATATTTCCCAAGGAAGACATACAGGTGGCCAACAAGTACTTGAAAAGATGTTCAACATCACTAATTATTAGAGAAATGCAAATCATCAATCAGCTATTATCAAATGAAAAGAAATAAGTGTTGGTGAAGGTGTGGAGAAAATGGAATCCTCACACACGATTGGTGAGAATGTAAATTGATGCAGGCCACTATGGAAGACAGTATGGTGAGTCCTCAAAAAATTAAGAATAGAACTACCATATGATCTAACTATCTCACCTCTGGGATTTTATCTAAAGAATAAGAAAACAGTAATCCTAAAAGATATCTGTACCCCTAGGATCACTGCAGCATTATTTATAATAGCCAAGAAACAACCTAAGTGCCCATCAATGAATGAATAGATAAAGAAGGTGTAGTATACGGGTACATACACACACACGCATGCACACACACAGTGGAATACTACTCAGCCATCAAAAAGGGAAAATCTTGCCATTTGCAACACAGATAGACCTGGAGGGTATTATGCTAAGTGAAATAAGTCAGATAAAGAAAAACACTATATGATTTAACTCATATGTGGAGTATAAAAAACTAATAAACAAACAAATGAATAAACCAAACTAAATAAAAACAAACACTGATACAGAGAAAAAAGTAGTAATAAGGATAGGGTAAAATGGGTAAAGGGGTTCTACTGTATGGGTAACTGATGGAAAATAAATTTTGGTGGTGAGGATGGTATAGGGTATATAGAAGTAGAAATATAATGTACACACAAAACTTAAAATATGTCATAAATCAATGCTACTTGAATTTAAAAAAGACTTACATATAAGTCTTTAAAAATAAACATAGGAAAAGGAATAGTTCAGTGGTTCTATGGTTGCTGAGAAGATAACTGGGAAACTCATTTATGGAATAATCATTTTTGTAAGTATATGAATACCTCCAATTCAATACTAAGGCATTAAAATCTTAATTGTATAGTTTTTTTAAAATATCTATATGAAATATCTTACAATATCATTTATTTTATGAAAAATTCTTATAAAATAACATGTACAAAGCTGCTTAAAAGTGATTACTGAGAACTTAGTTTAGTTTCTTACAGGAGATATGCCTTTAGTGACTACATTTAATGACATTTTTACAACCTATAAACATCCATCTCCATCACTGTGTCACAGCAATAATTTTACATTATTTAACATAATCTCTATAGCCATATTTCAATGGAAAATACTGCCAATAAATAATGTTAAACATATAATAATGAACAAACTTTATGTACAATTACTATTAATTTACTGTTAACATAAAAATGGAAAAGGCTGGAAGACATCAATCATACACTGTTTGTATACTTTTCTGATGCTTTTATTATAATATTAATTATGTATCTTTATATTTCAAAAGAAAGTACATGAGAATATTATTTAATTACCTTTTTAAGTATTGTATCAACACATTTTCTCAGTGGGTGGTTATACTTGATGCTCTCATTCACTTTACGAACTTCCTATAAGAACAGTAAGAGAAATAAAAATATTTCCATTTCTATAGATTAGGTGTTTCAAATCAGGATGCTCTAGGTATTATATATATTCTCACAAGTTTCGTAACAACCTAAATTACTCAGCATATAAAACTCAGAGTTCCATCTCTGAATAAAAGTTCTTAATAACAAAAATAAAAATATAAAATTATAGAACAAATTTATCTACACCCTCACACTTTCTATACATTTCTAAGTTTACTGCCTTATCATTTGGTATACAAAGATGAATATGCATTAGAAAAACTCATGAACCATCTGTCCAACTTTGCGATTCTAAAAGAATAAGACTTTGTTCTTCCACCTTGCTCCTCAAGCTCAATTATCTCATTATCCAAAATGCAGCAAAGAAACCAGAAGAAGCAGAACAGGCTAAAAATATCACAAAGCACCTGCTCCTTTCCAACAACAGAGTACTTTCAGCAGTCACAACTAATGATTCATTCCACATTTTTAAGATTAAGAGTACATTATATGTCAGCACTGTCCTAGGTGAAAGGTCACCACAATCCATACTGGAGGGTGGAGTGGGAAGACATGGTGTTGTAAGTCTTTCACTAAGATTACAGTGTGGTGATGAGATAATTAAATAAACAATTTAAAGAGTAAGAAAGGCATGAAGGCATTAGGCAAGGGAATCTTTAGAAGCACTAGTTCTCAAAGAATCGCAATATCCTATAATACTACAGGAAATTTTTGAAAAGTTGGAACCACTTTTCTAGGAAGAAGAAACAGTATGTTCAAAGGCTGGGAGGCAAAAATGAACCAACCAGGATATTAAAAAGAACATTCTGATTACAGGGCAGAGAAAGGATTTAAGGGATGTAAAACTGGAGGCAGAGAAACCATAGAGTGTACAGACAAAGCTGTGAAAAAATAAAATATATATGGAAAAAAATATCATCCTTAATATATGAGGCGTTTTAAAAAATCAACAGAAAAATGGGAAGCTATAGAAGAAATGCCACTGGCAATAAATAACTGAAAAAAAATTCAATCTCACTAAAAAAAAACATAAGTTTTAAAAATAAGGACAGTTTCTCTTGCAAAATTATAAAAAATTGCTATTTTGTAATGAGGTAAGACTGTAGGGGGGAAAGGCCTCCTATATACAATAAAATGTCAAATAATCTATTTGGAAAATAACTTAGCAATATCCACCAAAATTTAAAATACGCAGACCCATGAATAATCTGTACCAACAGACATTGCTCCTGTCAAAGAGCTTAGCTGAGTGAAGAAAACAGGTATGATTCAAACAGAAATGGTGTGAAAACTGCTCTATAATCTAACATGGAAAATTTTCTGATGAACTGATTATTTAAACTGAGATAAAAAGCTAAACCGAGGATATGAGTGAGCCAACCAAAGGAAAGAGTAAGAATATTCCAGACAGAGGGATAGCATGTATGAAAGTCTCCAAGCAGAAGAGAACAAGGAGTTTCAGGAAAGTGAAAGAAATCCAGTGACTAACAGGTAAGGAGAGTAATGGTCTGAGTACTGCTTGATCAGGTTGAAGAGTAAGAGCAAAGTACTCCAGAAGGCCTTAGCAGCAGTTCATTTTGAGGTCAATGAACAGGCCTAAAAACAGAATGAAAAGATTTGGCTTTTTAAAAGGTGCCTGAAGTAATCATTACAATTTTCCATTCTAAGCTACCTTAAAGTTCTGTTGACTTGTTACCATAACTTTGAATATAAACTATAGTCTGTTTTTATTTCATTAATGAAAGTATTTTTCCTCTAAATTCTTTAGTTATAATAATAGCTTATTATACAAAAGTTAAGTTTAAGTATAAAATATTGATATTGGCTATACCTTATGAGTTTAAATTCCTTCAAAGTTCATAATTTTTATAAAATGCAGAAAGTATTTGAAATAGTAGCTTCTCTTCTTCATATAAAATAACATAATTTGAATTCTGTCTTTATTGTATCATTATAGTCAACTCAACATAATTTGAACTCTGTCATTACTGTGTCATTATAGTCAACTCTTCACCAGACAAAATACATCAAATCAGACTAAAAGGCAATTTTCAGTGGAAGTAAGTAGCTGTTTTTCCCTCTCCAAAATCATCTGCCTCAAAAAACGACAGCAGGTAGAGGTGACCTCTAGCCATCTAGCAAACATTTCTTTTGAATGATTTGACATAGCTTGTAAGTTTTATTAATGGTTCAAAGAAAAGAAACGGACACACAAGATATACATAATTCACTCCATGTAAAACATATCATAAAACACTAAACTGGTTTTTATAAAACATATTTGGGAGATTTTATGGATAGCTGAAAAATATAATTAATAATTACCCCCTAAAAAAGGTGACTGTGATCTGTTAAAAGATGCATTCAAAACCAGTGTATTTCAAGTTTTCTCTCAAACTAAGTTATCAATAGTCTCATTCCATGCTTTATTCTGCACAACTCCATCTGATTGGTTATCCTAAACCATATACAAGGTCTCAATGATTCCTCACTGCTTTCAAAACATAGTCTGGACTTCAGTCTGACTTTCAAGGCCCTCCCTGGCTGTATATCTTTCAAACTTTACAAACTTTACATATTATGTTATGCTTAATTAGTTTCGTTTAAAAATCTCCTGATATCTGAGCAGAATGCTGTCAGCTATGAAAATTCTACACTTCCTTCAAGGCCCAGGTCATATTTCACCTCCTCCATTTCATCTCCACTGATCGCTACTCTGAAGCGAAACTTCTCAACACTGGAGCATGCATCATTTACACTGCATTTGCCATAAACTGTGAGGAACTGTACAATTTTGTACTCTAGACAGTTAGTACCCTAATAGCTAGTTCCACATAGCACTTCAGATGGCAGAAAGATATTAAGTATTTATTAAATGATAAAAAAAAATTTTTCTCCACAAGTTTATAAATTTTCGGACATTCAGAAAACAGGAAGGACCCAAAATTCCCTTAAAATACATAGACAAAGAAACCCATCTGATAAATTGGGGGAGGGGGTAAAAGGTACAGAGTTCTTTTATTTTGGGGAACTTCCTGCTATTTGCAAAACAACCATTAAGAAAAGAGTATCTCTTACGATATAAAAATGGATCAAATTAACACTTTGTACACCTTAAATTTAAAGAGCCTCTTGATGAAGGTGAAAGAGGAGAGTGAAAAAGTTGGCCTAAAGCTCAACATTCACAAAACTAAGATCATGGCATCTGGTCCCATCACTTCATGGGAAATAGATGGGCAAACAGTGGAAACAGTGGCTGACTTTATTTTGCTGGGCTCCAAAATCACTGCAGATGGTGATCGCAGCCATGAAATGAAAAGACACTTACTCCTTGGATGAAAAGTTATGACCAACCTAGACAGCATGTTGAAAAGCAGAGACAATGGTCAACAAAGGTGCATCTAGTCAAGGCTATGGTTTTTCCAGTAGTCATGTATGGATGTGAGAGTTGGACTATAAAGAAAGCTGAGCGCCAAAGAATTGATGCTTTTGAACTGTGGTGTTAGAAAAGATTCTTGAGAGTCCCTTGGACTGCAAAGAGAGCCAACCAGTCCATCCTAAAGGAAATGAGTCCTGAATATTCATTGGAAGGACTGATGCTAAAGCTGAAACTCCAATACTTTGGCCACCTGATGAGAAGAACTGACTCATTTGAAAAGACCCTGATGCTGGGAAAGATTGAGGGCAGGAGGAGAAGGGGACGACAGAGGATGAGATGGTTGGATGGCATCACCAACTCAATGGACATGGGTTTGGGTGAACTCTGGGAGTTGCTGATGTACAGGGAGGCCTGGAGTGCTGCAGTTCGTGGGGTCGCAAAGAGTTGGACATGACTCAGCGACTGAACTGAACTGAACTTATATCAGATATATTCAATAAAAAAAGTGCTTTCTTATTTACATGGAAAATTTTCTCTTATATAAAATGTTTTAAATCCCTCACACCGTAAACCTATACTAAAATAGCAAAGAAGGCATCAATCCCAATCCTTAATTTACCACAGCCTATTTTTAAGTACAGGACTCCTACATAAAAACAACAACAGTAACAAAATCTATCTTTATTAAGATACTAAAGGTTCCTCCCCAAATTTCTGTTGTTTAAACCACCCAGTTCACAGATCTAGAATAATAAACTGCATTTAATTTATACTTGGTGAAGGAATTTTGAATAAACTCGTGAAATCTACATTCCTTAAATATGAAAGAACTGAATTTTAATATCAACTTTTGAGGGGAATGCTATCAAATGATCTTTCAATTATTTTATTATCAAATGTAAATTTTCAAATTTTGTAAAAAATTCAAATCTTCAGTTAAAATTTTTCAAATATATCAAGTATAAAAATTACCAAATATAAATTAATTTCTTTTGAAAAATATAATAGTATCCATCATATGCCTAAGGAATGCAACAGTTCTTAACATTTTATAAACAAATGCTGAAAAGTCAACATAAAAATTTTCAACCACAATCAAAGAATCAGTATTCATCAGTATTCATTCTTTTGTTCACTTAAAAATGGTTGCTGAGTATCTAAGAATTTAGAGAACCAAGGGAGGTGTTATGGGTTGGAACTCTGTTCCCCCAAAAATCATATGTTGTCTGAACACCCAGTACTTCATAATGTAATCTTATCTGGGAATAGGGCTTTCACAGCTTTAACTGGTTAAATTAAGAAAAGGCTTACTGGAATGGGGTGGGCCCCTAATCTTACTGGTGTCCTTATAAACAGAGGAAAATTTGGACACACACAGGCACACAGGGAGAATATCATGTGAATATAAAGACAGAGATCTACAAGCTAAGGAACATCAAAGATTGTCAGTTAACTATCAGAAGACAGGAGATGTGGTACAAATTTCCCTATAGCCCTCTAAAGGAACCAACCATGCTGACACCTTGATCTTAGACTTTAGCCCCCAGACCTCTGAGACAAAAAATTTCTGTTGTTTAAACCACCCAGTTCATGTACTTTGTTATGGCAGCCCCAGGAAACTACCAGAGAAGGCTTCCCTGAAGAATTCTCATTTGTATTGAGAACTGAAAATGAAGTAGGAATTAGCGAAAGTGAATGGAGAAAAGAGGGTTCCAAGATTCTGGGAACACCGCACTCAAAAACAGAACAAAGAAAGCAATGAACATAATGTTTAAGAGTAGGGGTCAGCAAACCAGATCCAATCCAGCCCACCATCTGTTCTTATCTGAACACATCCACTGCTCATTCATATTGGGTAGGGCTGCTTTCCATGCTAAAGCAGCCAGTGAAGCAGTTTCAACAGAGAGCATATGGCACAGAAAGCCTAAAACAGTTACTATCTGGCCCTTTACAGAAAAGGGCCTGTCCCTATAAAAGCACTAACTAGAGTCAGACTGCCTGGCTCCATCACTCGGTAACTGTGTGAACATGGGAAAATTACCCTCTCTGTGTCTCACTTTCCTTTATAGAAATAAGGATAAAAAACCTCCCTTATAAGGCTGTTTTGAGAATTGAATGTATTAATATATATAAAGTGCTCAGAAAGGCATAGGCAAATATGTCTATAAGTCTATATATTTGTTTGCCTACATGTTTGCTATTATCATCACCATTAATAAGTTTGAGGAACCAAAGTTGACCAGTGTTAGAAGACTTTAGAGGCCTGAGATAAGGCTTCAGATTTTGACATGGGTCAAATCATTTTTTGATTGGCCACATTACAGTATCTTGGAGACTACTCTAACATGAATGAAAGCTTTTAGTATAAGGTTTCAAGCTGAAGATAACATTATTGGAATAGCATATTTTCACAGAAGAGCAAAATCTGAGGTGACTACATTCTTTTTAAAATCAACTAAATTATTAAACAGCAAAATTTTGTACTTTGCTGTATTTTACATGTATATTATTGAAATTTATACTTTCAACAACTTTATGAGATTTGTTCAAATTATATGCATATTACAAGTGAGCAAAATGAAGCACCTTATTAAGATTATAGACAGGAAACAAAACTGAGGCATACAAATTCCCATGAATATTGTTCTCTAAAGAGGTTTCCAGACTTGGTGGGATTACTTTGGGTCAAACATTCAGGAAGAAGCCTGACCTTTAACAGCAATTTTCATTTCTACTATGTCATGGTAACTATGTAACTTATCATCTAACTCTGACCACTTTTTGAGTCTCAACTTTTAACTTTTAAAAGTTACCCCAGGATAACAAGCATAAGCCTGTACTGTTAAATACATTCACCCTACATCTTTGTCAATTAGAAGATGGAGATGATATCTTACGAAGTTGAAATGCCAATGAGTCATCTGAATGGGTGAGAAATTCTTTAGAATTAAACATCACCAGTTTTTCAGTCTAAAGTCCACCAGTATGCTGTTAACACCACCAACAACAACAAAACCAACAGTGTATACAAAAAGTGATACTTAAAACTTGATAACTGTTGACTCCAGCATTTAAACTTGCTTACCTCCATAACATCTTCTAAAGTCTCTTCTGCATCTGCTTTCTCTGTCATCAATTTGGCTGCCTTAAAATAAGTTTTCATGAGTAGATAACCTCTTTTTGCACCATTCCAGTATGACCGAGGAATTTCTACCAAGCCATACCCCAACAACAGCACAAGAAGAAACAGACCCCATGTATTTGCAGCTGCTATCCCAATTGTCTGAAGCTGGTTCCTTAGAAAGAGAAAACATAAGCAGATAGCTGTGATAAATTTTTCTAACAAAAACATAAAACGAAACTAACTAGTGTTAAAGGGTTTTTCAGAAAATAACTGCCCTACAATATAGATCCAATGTTATATGAAAAGTTTCAACCTTCAAATCTCAGCTCCTCTTTTAGTAACAGTAGATAATCTGTGTTGTAATGAAAAGTTAAGAGTGTGACTGCAGAAATAGACACAGCAAACACTGCTTCTATTAGAGTTAAAATTAGAATCTTAGGAAAATTTATGGCAAAAATTATCCTGAAGAAAATACATTTTTCATTAGGCACTTTCTTATTTAATATTAACCAAGAGAAGACTGAAAAGAATTTAAGCCTGAAAAAATTTTGTTTTGAAGCAGACACACACATCTCTCAAGAATCCAACAGTAAGGATAATCACTACTATTCTATTCCTAAACTTTTCAGATATGACTCTTCACATATATCATAATACATTACAAGTATAACACAGATTTCAACTTTATTTGAATGACAAATCTAAAGTTAAAGAGAAATAGGCCCTCATATTATAATCAGAACAAAAGAAAATATTCACAACTTACAATGAAAAATAAATCCAGGTATTTAGTCATACACAAAATTTTAAAGTCCCATGAAAAAATCATGAAAGTTAATACTTTAACATAGCTCTTTGATAAAACATCAGTTCTTTGTCTAATATGTATATTCAAAGAAGTTATTCTATATTTTCCTTCTCAGTAATATGGGTTATTATGATATTCTTTTGGGGGAACCCGTAAAACATGTCATGGTAGGTTTCCCAATGAAATGTTTACTTGTATATGAAATAAAATTTCATTTTAAAAAATGCAAATTATACATAGAAACAATGTTAAGAACATGGTTTATCTTACCATTCTAGGTGCAAGTGTGGGTTGACAGCTACATAAATTAAAAATGCTCCAAAAATCAGCAAATAGGTGCCATAATAGATTGCATTCTCAATTAGTGCAGTTTTGATCTTTCCAGTGATGGAAAACCCTCCTGATCTTGCATATGACTGCATGAAAGGTAACAGAATCCTGGATGATTAGAAAAAATATGATTAAAAAACACTTGACATGTCTGTATAATTTCAAAACACTGGAAACATCTAAATCTCAATTTTAATGTGTGGATCTTCTCATGAATCAATATGATTTTGAGTAATAACACTGAACCAAACTATAAGAGAGGGCTGAATATTTTCTAACATTAAATTCTGGGGAGAGAAAAGCATATTCCTGGGAGCAAAAACAACGACTTACAAGGAATCTGAAAAAGGCCTTTAAAGCTTTTTTGAATTATTTAGATTACATCCAAAGAATAGTGAGGAATCATTTTCTTTAACTGAAGGGAGACACGACCAAACTTTTTGTTTTCTATGGACTGATATGGGTTCAACATGGAGAATGGGCTTAAATGCAACAAAACTGTAACTATTTAGAATGGGTAAGGGGTGGTGGTGTGGTAAGAAGCAGGAGAGAAGGGTGGCTGTCAGTATACTGATTTTGAAGTATAGGTAGGTCTAGTCCCTCAGTCATTTGACTCTGGGAACGCCATGGACTGTAGCCTGCCAGGCTCCTCTGTCCACGGGCTTTCCCAGGCAAAGATAATGGAGTGGGTTGCCATCTCCTTCTTCAGAGGATCTTCCCGACCCAGGGATTGAATCCGGGTCTCCTGCATCACAGGTAGACTATTTACCACCTGACTGAGCCACAGGGAAGCCCAAATGTCAGGGAAAAGTGTCCTGGATACATCCTAAAGGAGCTTCACAGGAAGTAGCTGGCCATACAGCTTCAGAATTCAAGAGAAAGAACAGAAATACAGATAGATTTGGAGTCATCATCATATCAATGGTACTGAAATAACATCAATAGATGAGATCTGGAAGGGTGTATATACATAGAATGAATGAGAAGGAAAGATCTGAGACTGACGCCTCAAAAATATCAACTTTTAAATGAAAGGCAGACAAACAGAAGGAAAAGCCAACAAAGGAGACTGAGGGAACAGTCAAGAATTATGGAAGACAACAAAGAAGTACATGGAGAAGAAAGTGAAAGTGGAGAGAGGAAACAGTAAAATCAAAGGCTGCTAAGAGGTCAATATATTAAGAGCCTGTATGTGTAAGTGGAGAAGGGAGAACAGGAAACAGGGTCCAGTGGGTTGTGGAAAGAATAAGCAGTGAGCAAATGGAGACACAAAATGCAGACAATTCTAGAAGTTTGGCTATGCAGGATAAACTATGGTATATTCAAAAAGTAGAAACCTGAGGGGCGGTCCTAAGATGGCGGAGGAATAGGAAGGGAAGACCACTTTCTCCCTCACAAATTCCTCAAAAGATCATTTCAACGCGGAGCAAACTTCACAAAACAACCTCTGAATGCAGGCAGAGGACATCAGGCAACCAGAAAAGCAGATCATTGTCTTCAAAAACAGGTTTTTAATCTTTGCTTTTCAGTTTTTGTTGTCAATCTTGTACATTTCATAACCCAATCTTACCTGACAGCGAGATTACTGGCTTGACCACTCTCTCCTCCTTTTGGACTCTCCTTTTTCTCCACCAGGTGGCCTCTGTCTCTCCCCACCCTCCCCCCCCCCAACTCTTCTATATCCAACTCTGCGATTCTCTGTGTGTTCTAGATGGTGGAGAACACCTAAGGAACTGATTACTGGCTGGACCTGTCTCTCTCCTTTTCATTCCTCTCTCTTACCCTCCTGGCCACCTCTGTCTACTTCCTCTCTCTCCTCTTCCCTGTATAACTCCGTGAATACCTCTGAGAGGTCCAGACTATGGAGCGCACATAAGGAAGTGACTATTGACTAGCTTGCTCTCTCCTCTTTTGATCTCACCGCATCTCATTCCAGTCACCTCTAACTACCCCCTCCCTCTTCTCTTCTCCATGTAACCCAGTGAACCTCTCTGGGTGCCCCTCAATGTGGAGAAACCTTTCATCTTTAACCTAGATGCTATATCATTGGTGCTGTATAGATGGAGAAGTCTAGAGACCACTGTAAAAATAAAACCGAAAACCAGAAGCAGGAGGCTTAAGTCCAAAGCTAGAGAACTCCTGAATTCAGGGAACATTAAGCAATAGGAGCTCATCAAATGCCTCCATACCTACACTGAAACAAAGCTCCACCCAAGGGCCAACAAGTTCCAGAGCAAGACATATCACACAAATTCTCCAGCAACACAGGAACACACCCCTGAGCTTCAATATACAGGCAGCTCAAAGTTACTCCAAAATTTTAGACGTCTCATAACCCATTACTGGTCACTCCACTGCACTCCAGAGAGAAGAAACCCAGCTCCACCCACCAGACCTCCAACACAAGCCTCCCTAACCAGGAAACCTTGACAAGCCACTGATACAACCCCACCCACAGTGAGGAAGCTCCACAATAAAGAGAACTCCACAAATTACCAGAATATAAAAAGGCCATCCCAAATGCAGCAATATAACCAAGATGAAGAGACAGAGGAATACTCAACAGGTAAAGGAACAGGAGAAATGCCCACCAAAACAGACAAAAGAGGAAGAGATAGGGAATCTACCTGAGAAAGAATTCCGAATATTGATAGTGAAAATGATCCAAAATCTTGAAATCAAAATGGAATCACAGATAAATACCCTAGAGACAAGGATTGAGAAGATGCAAGAAAGGTTCAATAAGGACCTAGAAGAAATAAAAGAGTCAATATACAATGAATAACGCAATAAATGAGATCAGAAACACTCTGGAGGCAACAAATAATAGAATAACGGAGGCAGAAGATAGGATTAGTGAAATAGAAGATAGAATGGTAGAAATAAATGAATCAGAGAGGAAAAAAGAAAAACGAATTAAAAGAAATGAGGACAATCTCAGAGACCTCCAGGACAATATGAAACGCTCCAACATTTGAATTATAGGAGTCCCAGAAGAAGAAGACAAAAAGAAAGACCATGAGAAAATCCTTGAGGAGATAATAGTTGAAAACTTCCCTAAAATGGGGAAGGAAATAATCACCCAAGTCCAAGAAACCCAGAGAGTTCCAAATAGGATAAACCCAAGGCGAAACACCCCAAGACACATATTAATCAAATTAACAAAGATCAAACACAAAGAACAACTATTAAAAGCAGCAAGGGAGAAACAACAAATAACACACAAGGGGATTCCCATAAGGATAACAGCTGATCTCTCAATAGAAACTCTTCAGGCCAGGAGGGAATGGCAAGACATACTTAAAGTGATGAAAGAAAATAACCTACAGCCCAGATTACTATACCCAGCAAGGATCTCATTCAAATACGAAGGAGAAATCAAAAGCTTTACAGACAAGCAAAAGCTGAGAGAATTCAGCACCACCAAACCAGCTCTCCAACAAATTCTAAAGGATATTCTCTAGACAGGAAACACAAAAAGGGAATATAAACCCGAACCCAAAATAATAAAACAAATGGCAACGGGATCATACTTATCAATAATTACCTTAAACGTAAATGGATTGAATGCCCCAACCAAAAGGCAAAGACTGGCCGAATGGATACAAAAACAAGAACCCTCTATATGCTGCTTACAAGAGACCCACCTCAAAACAAGGGACACATACAGACTGAAAGTGAAGGGTTGGAAAAAGATATTCCATGCAAATAGAGACCAAAAGAAAGCAGGAGTGGCAATACTCATATCCGATAAAATAGACTTTAAAACAAAGGCTGTGAAAAGAGACAAAGAAGGCCACTACATAATGATCAAAGGATCAATCCAAGAAGAAGATATAACAATTATAAATATATATGCACCCAATATAGGAGCACCGCAATATGTAGGACAAATGCTAACAAGTATGAAAGGGGAAATTAACAACAACACAATAATAGTGGGAGACTTTAATACCCCACTCACACATATGGACAGATCAACTAAACAGAAAATTAACAAAGAAATGCAAACTTTAAATGATACATTAGACCAGTTAGACCTAATTGATATCTATAGGACATTTCACCCCAAAACAACGAATTTCACCTTTTTCTCAAGTGCTCATGGAACCTTCTCAAGGATAGATCACATCCTGGGCCATAAATATAACCTTGATAAATTCAAAAAAATCGAAATCATCCCAAGCATCTTTTCTGACCATAATGCACTAAGATTAGATCTCAATTACAGGAGGAAAACTATTAAAAATTCCAACATATGGAGGCTGAACAACACGCTTCTGAATAACCAACAAATCACAGAAGAAATCAAAAAAGAAATCAAAATATGCATAGAAACTAATGAAAATGAAAACACAACAACCCAAAACCTGTGGGACACTATAAAAGCAGTGCTAAGAGGAAAGTTCATAGCAATACAGGCATACCTCAAGAAACAAGAAAAAAGTCAAATAAATAACCTAACTCTACACCTAAAGCAACTAGAAAATGAAGAATTGGAGAACCCCAGAGTTAGCAGAAGGAAAGAAATCTTAAAAATTAGGGCAGAAATAAATGCAAAAGAAACAAAAGAGACCATAGCAAAAATCAACAAAGCCAAAAGCTGGTTCTTTGAAAGGATAAATAAAATTGACAGACCATTAGCCAGACTCATCAAGAAGCAAAGAGAGAAAAATCAAATCAATAAAATTAGAAATGAAAATGGAGAGATCACAACAGACAACACAGAAATACAAAGGATCATAAGAGACTACTATCAGCAATTATATGCCAATAAAATGGACAACCTGGAAGAAATGGACAAATTCTTAGAAAAATACAATTTTCCAAAACTGAACCAGGAAGAAATAGATAATCTTAACAGACCCATCACAAGCACGGAAATTGAAACTGTAATCAGAAATCTTCCAGCAAACAAAAGCCCAGGTCCAGACGGCTTCACAGCTGAATTCTACCAAAAATTTCGAGAAGAGTCAACACCTATCCTACTCAAACTCTTCCAGAAAATTTCAGAGGAAGGGAAACTTCCAAACTCATTTTATGAGGCCACCATCACCCTAATACCAAAACCTGACAAAGATACTACAAAAAAAGAAAACTACAGGCCAATATCACTGATGAACATAGATGCAAAAATCCTCAACAAAATTCTAGCAATCAGAATACAACAACACATTAAAAAGATCGTACACCATGACTAAGTGGGCTTTATCCCAGGGATGCAAGGATTCTTCAACATCTGCAAATCAATCAATGTAATTCACCACATTAACAAATTGAAAAATAAAAACCATATGATTATCTCAATAGATGCAGAGAAGGCCTTTGACAAAATTCAACATCCATTTATGATAAAAACTCTCCAGAAAGCAGGAATAGAAGGAACATACCTCAATATAATAAAAGCTACATATGACAAACCCACAGCAAACATTATCCTCAATGGTGAAAAATTGAAAGCCTTTCCCCTAAAGTCAGGAACAAGACAAGGGTGCCCACTTTCACCACTACTATTCAACATAGTTCTGGAAGTTTTAGCCACAGCAATCAGAGCAGAAAAAGAAATAAAAGGAATCCAAATTGGAAAAGAAGAAGTAAAACTCTCACTGTTTGCAGATGACATGATCCTCTACATAGAAAACCCTAAAGACTCTACCAGAAAATTACTAGAGCTAATTAATGAATATAGTAAAGTTGCAGGATATAAAATCAACACACAGAAATCCCTTGCATTCCTATACACTAATAATGAGAAAGCAGAAGAAGAAATTAAGGAAACAATTCCATTCACCATTGCAACAAAAAGAATAAAATACTTAGGAATATATCTACCTAAAGAAACTAAAGACCTATATACAGAAAACTATAAAACACTGATGAAAGAAATCAAAGAGGACACTAAGAGATGGAGAAATATACCATGCTCATGGATTGGAAGAATCAATATAGTGAAAATGAGTATATTACACAAAGCAATTTACAAATTCAATGCAATCCTTATCAAGATACCGGCGATATTTTTCACAGAACTAGAACAAATAATTTCAAGATTTGTATGGAAATACAAAAAACCACGAATAGCCAAAACAATCTTGAGAAAGAAGAATGGAACTGGAGGAATCAATTTGCCTGACTTCAGGCTCTACTACAAAGCCACAGTCATCAAGACAGTATGGTATTGGCACAAAGACAGAAATATAGATCAATGGAACAAAATAGAAACCCCAGAGATAAATCCACACACATATGGACACCTTATCTTTGACAAAGGAGGCAAGAATATACAATGGAGTAAAGACAATCTCTTTAACAAGTGGTGCTGGGAAAACTGGTCAACCACTTGTAAAAGAATGAAACTAGATCACTTTCTAACACCGCACACAAAGATAAACTCAAAATGGATTAAAGATCTAAATGTAAGACCAGAAACTATAAAACTCTTAGAGGAGAACATAGGCAAAACACTCTCCGACATAAACCACAGCAGGATCCTCTATGATCCACCTCCCAGAATTCTGGAAATAAAAGCAAAAATAAACAAATGGGATCTAATTAAAATTAAAAGCTTCTGCACAACAAAGGAAAACATAAGCAAAGTGAAAAGACAGCCTTCCGAATGGGAGAAAATAATAGCAAATGAAGCAACTGACAAACAACTAATCTCAAAAATATACAAGCAACTCCTGAAACTCAATTCCAGAAAAATAAACGACCCAATCAAAAAATGGGCCAAAGAACTAAATAGACATTTCTCCAAAGAAGACATACAGATGGCCAACAAACACATGAAAAGATGCTCAACATCACTCATTATTAGAGAAATGCAAATCAAAACCACAATGAGGTACCACTTCACACCAGTCAGAATGTCTGCGATCCAAAAATCTGCAAGCAATAAATGCTGGAGAGGGTGTGGAGAGAAGGGAACCCTCCTACACTGTTGGTGGGAATGCAAACTAGTACAGCCACTATGGAGAACAGTGTGGAGATTCCTTAAAAAATTGCAAATAGAACTGCCTTATGACCCAGCAATCCCACTGTTGGGCATACACACGGAGGAAACCAGAATTGAAAGAGACACATGTATCCCAATGTTCATCGCAGCACTGTTTATAATAGCCAGGACATGGAAACAACCTAGATGTCCATCAGCAGATGAATGGATAAGAAAGCTGTGGTACATATACACAATGGAGTATTACTCAGCCATTAAAAAGAATACATTTGAATCAGTTCTGATGAGATGGATGAAACTAGAGCCAATTATACAGAGTGAAGTAAGCCAGAAAGAAAAACACCAATACAGTATACTAACACATATATATGGAATTTAGAAAGATGGCAATGATGACCCTGTATGCAGGACAGCAAAAAAGACACAGATGTGTATAGCGGACTTTTGGACTCAGAGGGAGAGGGAGAGGGTGTGATGATTTGGGAGAATGGCATTGAAACATGTATAATATCATGTAAGAATCGAATTGCCAGTCTATGTCTGATGCAGGATATGGCACGCTTGGGGCTGATACGCGGGGATGACCCAGAGAGATGTTGTGGGGATGGGGGTGGGAGGGGGTTTCATGTTTGGGAACGCATGTACACCTGTGGTGGATTCATGTCAATCTATGCCAAAACCAATACAGAATTGTAAAGTAAAAATTAAAATTAATTAATTAATTAATTAATTTAAAAAAAAAGTAGAAACCTTTACAGAAATAAAAAAAAAATAAGAATACTGAGACATACAACACAGAAGAATCTTCCAAATTATATGAGCAAAAAGAGAAGCAAAAAGGTACATACTGTATAAGCCCGTATTTATAAAGCTGAAAAAGCAGGCAAAACTAATCTATGGTAACAGAAGTCAGAATCATATGTTACCTTTGGGGAGCGTAATGACTGGGAGAGAGGTATGTGGGAAGCTTCTGGGGATATTATTAATGTTCTATATCACAATCTGAGTGCTCATTATATGGGTGTATTCACTTTGAAGAAAAGTCAAACTAAATACAGTCTGTGGGATTTTCTGTACTAATTTATACTTTAAAAAAACGTCTCTCTAAAAAAAATACAGCAGTGATGAGTAGATCATCTAGGGGAAGACAGAAAGTTGGAAAGGGCTCTGACTTGAATTTTCTAACAAGAGCTAAAGGAGATAGGTCCATTATTTCAGGACGAGGGATTAACTTTAAGAATGACTCTTACATTCTTGGAAGGAAGGAAAGAAAGGATAGGTAGATAGGTTTGTTGGTGAGAAGCTGAAAAGAGGTGCCATCTGACAATTCGTTTTTCACTGGATGGCAGAAAGTAAAGTCATATACAAGGAGAGAAATTGGCTGTTTCTAGGATGTAAGAGAGAGAGTCACAATCACTGCTGAGATTTGCAGTAACTGGAAAGATTTGTTGTGGAGAATGAAGAGCAAACAGATGAGAAACTCAAAGGGTCAAAGTTTGGCAATGTTGAAGAACTAGCCGAGTTCAATGTGCACACTACAGGCATGCTATACTCTGCTGTGTGATTTTTCTCTTGCCATGTTCTCCACCTCCAGTTTACTTGTACTATATTTATTATAAAATGCTCAATAGGCAGTGGAAAAAGTATGAATGAGTCTGGAGCACAGCAGAAAGACAAAGCTATAGGGTAGAAAAAAAAAAAGATTTGGAATGCATCACAGGTTAATGAAACCATGGCTATAAATTACAGTTATTCAGGGAGAGTCAGATAACAAGATGACCAAAGATGGAACCCTTGGGAACACCACCATTTAGAAAATGGGCCACAAAAATGGAGCATTTAAAGGAAAATCAGAAGTTTGCACTAAGCATACAGAAAACCAGGGGTTAATGATGACCTTAGCAAGAGACCAGTTTCACATAACAACAGGGCTTGAAGAAAACTGAATTGAAGAAAGTCCAGAAAGAAGGCAGTAACGAAGAGGAAATGGTGACAAGGAGAATTTTTTGTCTCTGTTTTCTATTTCTTGTTTATTTATTTCTTTTCATTCCTTTTAAGATAAGACAGACCTGAATGAGGAGAGAAAGCATATAGATTTAAGGGAAAATATACATGAATAAGTTCTAAAATATGAAAGTTCACTGAAAAAATAATCACTTTTTAAAATTTAACCAAAATATTGAAAATTTTATCCTTCACCACCACTTACCATGTTAAAAATTGTGAAGTCCAATATACTACCCTCCAGAAAATTGGCATGATTCCATCAGGAATGTAACTCCATGGCTTGAAACACGGATGTTGGCTAATAACAATTTAAAACCAATTAATCAAATGCTACTTAAATGAACTGCACAATTAATTTGTGTTGGCAAAGTTCACTTACATTCAGCTTTAAATTATGGATTCTATCTTGTAAAATTTTATAGAAAATTAAAATTCAAAACTGTCAAAAAACACACAGAGGGAACAAAACTCTTTTAAGGAAGAATGTGTTTAAATTTTCAATTTTTTTAAGTCTTTTAATAAAAAGAGGACATAATGTACTAATAGACTAATGAAGTGACAGCTTTAAAAATAAATGCATTATGAAATCAAACTCTTGAGATGATTACCTTTAAATTATACACTCACTTCATTGGGTTGGTTATGGTGGCAAGAAAAAAAGGTTATCAGGTGATTAAGTCCTAGAAACTGGAATCCTAACTTATCAGTCACTATAGCATATGTCCTATGGAGACAGATGCTAGCATCTATACATAATTCTGTTTGAATTTTCTGAAAACATGTTTATCTGACCATAGATTCTTTCAGTAATAGTCAGCATTCCTAAATTGTAAAGCTATTCTTTAGTCCAAGGGCTTCCAACACTCCACAGTGGTGCTTCAAAAGGGAATAACTACTACATTCAAAATTCACCCTTATCTAGCTTTGATTTTAAAATAAATAAATAAAAGCTGCATGCTGCTAAGTCACTTCAGTCGTGTCCAACTCTGTGCGAACCCATAGACGGAAGCCCACCAGGCTCCCCCATCCCTGGGATTCTCCAGGCAAGAACACTGGAGTGGGTTGCCATTTCCTTCTCCAATGCAAGAAAGTGAAAAGTGAAAAGTGAAAGTGAAGTCGCTAAGTCATGTCCGACTCTTAGCGATCCCATGGACTGCAGCCCACCAGTCTCCTCCGTCCATGGGATTTTCCAGGCAAGAGTACTGGAGTGGGGTGCCATTGCCTTCTCCGTAAAAGCTGCATAAAGAAGTATATAATACTACTTAAAGCACCAGTAAAAGCTACGTGTGTTAGTCGCTCAGTCGTGCACAACTCTTTGCAATGCCATGGACTGCAATCCACCAGGTTCCTCTGTCCATGAGATTTTCCAGGCAAGGATACTGGAGTAGGTTGCCATTTCCTATAGCCAATACTTACTAGTTTTTTACTGGGAAGTTTGATATGAATTCAATATAACCTTTTGATAATTTGAACTTTATTCTCAGTCTAAAACCATAATGTTTTTAAAGGATGCATATATATCAAAGGAATATCCTATGTATGGAATAACCTCCTCTTCCTTCATTACAACCTTGTAAATTAGGAAAACAAGAAAATGCACACCCCATTTTTTTTTACTGGATTGGAAAAACAGCTTTTGGAAATCTATTCTTAGCAAGGAACTAAAAAAATCAGGTATTCTCCAAGTTTCTATTAGCATCTGCTGAGAGGTCTTGAATGCCAATAAATATTTAAAATGTATTCAAGATTAAAATTTAAATAGGATATAGGTAATGAAAAGTCTATTAGCGAAGGATGAAGAAGGGAGGTGAGTAGAGAATTAGGATAAAGTTATAAATATAAAATCCAGATGCTAAAACTGACAATTTTTAAACAAATTGACCCTACAACATTTTTTTTAAAAAAGGAAGAAAGTACCTTGGGATTGGGGTAGCAGTTGCATACAATCCTGTCATGTTGCTACCCTCAGGAGGGCTTGAGTTTGCAGCAGCATGTTTGCACCGGTTGTATATTGTCTAAAGCAATAAAGGCATGGTTTAAAAATGAAAACCAAAAAGTTACCAAGTACTTAAGGGATACTGGAATGTATCAAGCTCTTTACCCAAAATTACCTTCCTGGCTATGCTTTTTAGTGATCAAATTCATATGATTAACACTTGCTTAAAATATAAGTTAACTTTTATGTAACTGAGCTATCTTAAAAACATATCTCAAACATGCTGTCTGATTACAACTGCCTTTTAAATTGTGAAAATTAGTTTCACCTCTTACCGTACTAACATCCAGAGGGAGTATAAACACAATCAGAAAGCAGAGATACCAAGCTAGCAGTGTTCCAACAATGACAAGTCTATGCTGCTTCTTAAAGTCTCCATATCGATGAAGTAGGAATAATGCCAGGAAAAAGACAAAAACAATCTCGAGTCCCAAAGCTGCACCACTCATTATTCAATGTTTCCTTTGATTCACCAAAGTAATTCATATATAGGCCTGGATCATTTCTATAAGCCAAGAAGAAAAAAAATAAGGCAGTGTTAACATATAAAATGACCACTTGGAAATTTCCCAATTATTTTTCATTCATGTACTAACAAATTCTTTAGAAAACTGTCAGGCTTTACACCTGACTCTGAGTAAGATAAAAAGGATAAACCCTGTTCTCAAGTACTTCTGTTTTTTAAAGCATATGTTGAAAATTTTGCATAAATTATATCTTTAAGAAAAAAACTATTTTAGCAAAAATAACACTAGTTCCAAAAATATTACAAAGTAAGACTACTAGATATGAACAGTTTAAATACAGTGTCACTTGGAGTTGTTCCTTAATATTATAAATCCTAACATAATATTTTATATAAATACACTATTGACTGATCCTACGAAATTAGATATTTTGTAAAATAAAGGTTTCTAAGTCATCCATAATCATTACTTCAGATTTTCTAAAAGAGAGGGAGGGAGAAACAGAAAGAGAAAGACCATTTGAAAGTAACATTTCCTTTGTTTGAAGCAGTATTTTTCTTTCATATGAATCTTGTCTAAATTTCAGGACTTGAAATTCTTATTCATCTCCTGTGTCACAAAATATAGTTATCTTTTCCATCTATCTATATCAATCTTATTGTCTTTAAAGTTACTTCACCTATTTTATAGGCAGAAAAATTTATCAATGATTAGTGAATAAAGTTATATATTTGAAAATATTTTAATTATAAATGTTGATGATACAGACATCAGAAAATGGTTTATTTGATATCTCTCTACTCTTATAAAATAATTTACCTTTACTAACTGAAGATAATATATGTGCTTTCCACTTCTATAAAACCAATGTCAGGCATTTCTGGGTATCTATGGACTAACTACAATATCCCAAGGAAAAATTAATATCTTAACATAAAGAATCAGTATCATGATGCAACCCACCAAGATAAAATAAGGTAGAATCAATAAAATATGTCAAATTAACAAACATTCCCAACCAAAGCTAGTTATTAAAAGAATAAAGAAAGTCTGAGTACTTTACAGGCTAAATTTAAATTTATATAAGAAATACCCTTATATGGAATATCACAAATGAAAATCACATTTAATAAACTATTTACTTCATTATTTCTTTATATTACTGAAGTAGTTTCCTTCCATCCCTCTGTGGATTTCAACCAATATTTTCATTCTTCAGTTCAGTTCAGTCACTCAGTTGCGTCCGATTCTTCGTGACCCCACGAATTGCAGCACGCCAGGCCTCCCTGTCCATCACCAACTCCCGGAGCTCACTCAGACTCATTTCCATTGAGTCAGTGATGCCATCCAGCCATCTCATCCTCTGTCGTCCCCTTCTCCTTCTGCCCCCAATCCCTTCCAGCATCAGAGTCTTTTCCAATGAGTCAACTCTTCGCATGAGGTGGCCAAAGTACTGGAGTTTCCGCTTTAGCATCATTCCTTCCAAAGAAATCCCAGGGCTGATCTCCTTCAGAATGGACTGGTTGGATCTCCTTGCAGTCCAAGGGACTCTCAAGAGTCTTCTCCAACACCACAGTTCAAAAGCATCAATTCTTTGGCGCTCAGCTTTCTTCACAGTCCAACTCTCACATCCATACATGACCACTGGAAAAACCATAACCTTGACTAGACGGACCTTTGTTGGCAAAGTAATGTCTCTGCTTTTCAACATGCTATCTAGGTTGGTCATAACTTTTCTTCCAAGGAGTAAGCGTCTTTTAATTTCATTCTTAGGTATCTAAAATAGAAACCCATTTGTCATTCTCTATCTCCATTTCCTCTATATTTTACTTCAAAGCACTTATCTACCTGATACAATGTATGTTCTTTATTGTTTCCCTGTAAAAACCCCCACCAAACACACATAAACACACTCTCTCTCCATGAGCCCAGAGGGCAGGCATGCTCAGTTGTCTTGACTCTTTGCAACCCCACGAACTGTAGCCCACCAGGCTCCTCTGTCCATGGATTTTTCCAGGCAAGAATACTGGAGTGGGTAGCCATTTCCTACTCCAGGGGATCTTCCTGACCTAGGGATCGAACCCAAGTCTCTTGCATCTCTTGTATTGGCAGGCAGATTCTTTACCACTGCGTCACCTGGGAAGCCCCATGAGAGCAGAGGCTTCACTGTTTTGTTCAGTACTGTACTCTATGTCTATATGATAGTGTCTGGCATATAGTTAGTTGCTATTCAAAAAATATCTGGCAAGTGAATAAGTAAATGAATAAAAAACATTACTGTATACTATAGCACATACACTATTATTACTGATGACTTCGAAGATAACATAAGACCCACTATTGTCTCCAAAATTGATTTTACATATATTTATTACAACTCAAGGGCTTCCCTGAGGGCTTCCCTCAAGGGCTCAGTGGTAAAGAATCTTCCTGCCAATGCAGGAGTAAAGAGTAAAGTGAAAGTCACTCAGTCCTGTCTGACTCTTTGAGACCCCATGGACTATCAGTCTAAGGAATTCTCCAGGACAGAATACTAGAGTGGGTAGCCTTTCCCTTCTCCAGGGGATCTTCCACATGGGTTCAACCCCTAGATTGGGAAGATCCCCTAGAGAAGGAAATGGCAACCTGCTCTAGTCTTCTTGCCTGTGAATTCCCAAGGACAGAGGAGACTGGTAAGCTACAGTCCATGGGGGTCACAAAAGACTCACACATGACTTAGCAACTATACAACAATATTACAACTCAAAAGGCTTAAAATTCTGCTCATTACTAACTATTACGCAAAATTTCAAATTTCAATATCAAAGGAAAATCTTATATCATTACGGTATGCCAAATCTTATTTTTAAGCCAAGAATAGGTTAAGTGACAGCCAGATGCAGAATATGCTGATGAAAACCATTACCATCTTTAAGATACAGCACTTTTAGGAAAAAAATTATTCAGTGTGAATTTACTAAATATAATTATCATATGAAAACCCTTTTATGGTTTGACTTAGACATTTATTTTCCCTGAAATTGTTCAACACAAGGAGTATGACAACCATAGAAAAAAAAGAATGAATATCAGAGATAAGCAAGGAGATGCTAAAGCATGGCAGACTGAAATGACAGAATGTTACTAAAGTATAAGAAATTATATTTGTTAAGATTATGTAATAACATTAGAAAACTACCATAACATTAACAGAAAAACTAGATTCATGTATTTTTACATAATATGCATAAAAATAAGAATGAATGAACAACAATGAAATACATGGAGACCTTAATAATCATTAGGTAGTAAGATAATAGTTTAAGCAAACAACACAATCAGTTACAAACTTCCTGGTAGTTACTAATTATTCTTTTATAATGGCTGTCAATTTTTCAGCTTGATTCATACTACTTTTAATGTTATAAATGAATAAGCAGAATTATGGATCCTTTATTCTAGTAATAAAGAAATGATTTGGTTACATTTCTTCCCATACTCAGTGTATGTGTCTCCTATTGCTATTGCCCATTTGAATGCAGAGTTCCAAAGAATAGCAACGAGAGATAAGAAAGCCTTTCTCAGTGATCAGTGCAAAGAAACAGACGAAAACAATAGAATGGGAAAGACTAGAGATCTCTTCAAGAAAATCAGAGATGCCAAGGGAACATTTCATGCAAAGATGGACTCAATAAAGGACAGAAATGGTATGGACCTAACAGAAGCAGAAGATATTAAGAAGAGGTGGCAAGAATACACAGAACTGTATAAAACAGATCTTCACGACTCAGATGATCATGATGGTGTGATCACTCACCCAGAGCCAGACATCCTGGAATGTGAAGACAACTGGGCCTTAGAAAGCATCACTACGAACAAAGCTAGTGGAAGTGATGCAACTCCAGTTGAGCTATTTCAAATCCTAAAAATGATGCTGTGAAAGTGCTACACTCAATATGCCAGCAAATTTGGGAAACTCAGCAGTGCCCACAGGACTGGAAAAGGTCAGTTTTCATCCCAATCCCTAAGAAATCCAATGCCAAAGAATGCTCAAACTACCACACAATTGCACTCATCTCACACACTAGTAAAGTTATGCTCAAAATTCTCCAAGCCAGGCTTCAGCAATACGAACCGTGAACTTCCAGATGTTCAAGCTACTTTTAGAAAAGGCAGAGGAATGAGAGATCAAATTACCAACATCCACTGGATCATCGAAAAAGAAAGAGGGTTCCAGAAAAACATCTACTTCTGCTTTATTGACTATGCCAAAGCCTTTGATAGTGTGGATCACAACAAACTGTGGAAAATTCTGAGAGAGATGGGAATACCAGACCACCTAATCTGCCTCTTGAGAAATCTGTATGCAGGTCAGGAAGCAACAGTTAGAACTGGACATGGAACAACAGACTGGTTCCAAATAGGAAAAGGAGTATGCCAAGGCGGTATATTGTCACCCTGCTTATTTAACTTCTATGCAGAGTACATCATGAGAAATCCTGGGCTGGATGAAGCCCAAGATGGAATCAAGATTGCCGGGAGAAATATCAATAACCTCAGATATGCAGATGACACCACCCTTATGGCAGAAAGCAAAGAATTAAAGAGCCTCTTGATGAAAGTGAAAGAGGAGAGTGAAAAAGTTGGCTTAAAGCTTAACATTCAAAAAACTAACATCATGGCATTCAGTTCCATCACTTCATGGCAAATAGATGGGGAAACAGTGGCTGACTTTACTTTGTGTGAGAGGGCTCCAAAATCACTGCAGATGGTGACTACAGCCATGAAATTATAAAGACGCTTGCTCCTTGGAAGGAAAGTTATGACCAACCTAGACAGCATATTAAAAAGCAGAGACATTACTTTGTCAACAAAGGTCTGTCTAGTCAAGGCTATGGTTTTTCCAGTAGTCATGTATGGATGTGAGAGTTGGACTGTAAAGAAAGCAGAGTGCCAAAGAACTGATTCTTTTGAACTGTGGTACTGGAGTGCATGGAGATCCAACCAGTCCATTCTAAAGGAGATTAGTCCTGAGTGTTCACTGGAAGGACTGATGATGAAGCTGAAACTCCAACACTTTGGCCACCTGATGCGAAAAACCAACTCATCTGAAAAGACCCTGATGCTGGGAAAGATTGAAGGCAGAGGAGAAGGGGTCAACAGAGGATGAGATGGTTGGATGGCATCACCAACTCAATGGATATGACTTTGAGCAGGCTTCGGGAGCTGGTGATGGACAGGGAGGCCTGGTGCCGTCCATGGGGTCGCAAAGAGTTGAACACAGCTGAGTGACTAAACTGAACTGACTGCTGTTGTAAAGAATTAGAAACTCAGTGGTTTAAAACAACACCCACACATCAGTTTCAGTGGGTCAGCTATCTAGGCAGAGTGTGGTTCAACTGAATTCTCAAGACTGAAATTAAAGTGTCAGCAGGTGTTCCTTTCTGGAGACTCCAGGGACAAATCAATTTCTAAGATCACTTAGGCTGTTGGTAAAGATGGTCGGATGGCATCACCAACTCAATGGATATGAGTTTGAGTAAACTCCAGGAGTTGGTGATAGACAGAGAGGCCTGGTGTGCTGTAGTCCATGCGGTCGCAAAGAGTCGGACACGATTGAGCAACTGAACCGAACTGAAAATTCAGTTTTTATGGCTATGGGACTGAGATCCTGATTTCCTTGCTGGCATTTATTCTTAATTCTGGAGACTTTTTCCCAGTCTTTGCATGTGGTCCTATATACCTCAGAGCCAGTAATGGCTTGTCAAATCCTTCTCAGGTTTGAAATCGCTGACTTTCTCTTCTGCCCTTAGCTGGGAGAAAGGTTTGCATTTAAGGGTTCACCTGACCTCACTGGGCCCACCTGAATAATCTATTAATAGTCATATTTACTGGTTCCAGAAATTAAGGCATAGATACCCTTGGAGGCTCTATTATTCTGTTTACCACAGCATCTATTTCTCTTCAAACTGAATACTTATTGGCTTGTTTTGACACAATGTTATGCCTAGGGGGGTGTCCCATGAAACTAGAAATGAAACTTGAGGGTTACCCTAATATGAGATGAAAAAATAACAGTTTAAAAGTACATACGTTTGACCTTGTAACTACTTCAAGCAAGGAACTGTTTTATTTTTTACAGTGCAGAATGATAGTACTTTCCAAGGTTCCTTATGAATTCCTATAGCCTGCTTTGGTTGTTTTAAATGAATAATTTTCTATTCAAAGCTGGAGGCACTTTATCTCCATCTTATTTAGTTACCTGTATATTAAATTCATAAAATAATCGTCAATTAAAATCTAATAAAAATAAAGATTGAACAATTCAAGTCTGGCATATTACAAAACTCATTGCCAAGGAGGACAGAAATTTGGCAGTATCAAAGATCTTAAAAAAGGTACATAGCCTTTGTCCTAGCAACTCCTCTTCAAACAACTTAGAGAAAAAACAAAATGAGGTAAAAATTTATCTACAATATTATTTTTCATAGCAATATTATTTAAACATTAGAAACATAGAAACAACTTAAACATTTGTACTAAATAATTCAGGAAGTCTTAAGAATATCCACCAGTCTCATTGTTGTCCATTATCTTTTTTGACAAAGGGTTTCATAAATCACTAATCTTGCTAACCTATGGGAGCAGGAATCTGTGACAGAGTCAAGGACCACCTAACAGAAAGATAATGATGAAAGGAGCCCACCAGATTCCTTCAGTCTAGAAGAAAGATGAGATCCAGAAGGATTTAGAGATGTTAAGTGGGATCTTAGGGAGTATACAAAAGAAACACACATATATGCATGGACAAATATACATCAAAATACTAACAGCAGTTGTCACAAAGTGGTAAACAGATGACTTCTACTTCTATTTCCCTTGTGCTTTCTTTGGTATGTGTGAGCTTTTCATTTAAATTAATAAACATGCATTTTTGTAATTTTAATACAATTAAAAATCAGTGTAGTAATACAAAAGCAAAACACATGGCAACTAGACAATGAAAATTTTTGCTGTGGTGTTAAGTGCCTAGAATTAGAACTATTTTTAAACACAAATGTTCTATTATATATCATGGGAAACCTGGATTCCAAATCCCAACTCTAATAATTGTGTGATTTTAGGCATTTCTGCTGTTAAATGAGAATATATGATCACCTCACACACACTGCTATGATGGTCAAATGAATTATAAAACACCAAATAAGAGTTCCATAGTAGGTCTTCAACAAATGCCAGTTGCTAATCTCCACCTCCTTCATACCTTGTGCTTCTAGAAGATAACTGGTTGCCTCAATGGTCTCAAAGCATAGCTTTACCCTAAATGGTCTCCCCACCTCAGCCCGCCTGCCCCCCCAAAAAAACAATGAGTGGATACCAAAGAACTTTTGCTTCTCACTCTCTGTGGTTACGACCGTTTGTGTCACATTTATCCCTATAAAACAAAACACGAGCTTCACGCTCACAGAAATTGCTCCCCTTGCCTCACCTGACAAAGTAAGATTACCTCTCTAGGTCTACAAGTTGGCCAAACACCCTTTCAGCATCTATCGTGTTCTATCCCTTGTGAAGAGACAGAACACACCTCAAAGCCACATCAAGAGGAGCACTTGACACACCAATGTCATCCATTTTTCCAGGCAAAGTATCAAAATGGAGGCGAATCAAAATGAATCATTTGCTGAACTGCAATGAGGTGTAGCTATGCAAAAACACAATCAGGGACAAAAGGGCAAATATTTCTTTGACAACAACAATGGTCCTTCTGAAATACTACTGTTTATTTAAACAGTGTGTTTAGACTAACAGGTAAAAAAAAAAAAAACCCACTAAAATTTAGAGGCAAATCAAAATTTAGTTTCACATGATTAGAAAGGAAAAGGAGACATAAAGCTATTAATATCATAAATGGACATTAACACCACAGTAGCAAAAGTAGGTTTTATTCAAAAATCAAAATGCCAATCCATTCACTCAAATTTTAGTACCTGATGAGCAGGCACAGTCTGCCTTTGAAAGACCAGCTCATAAAGTCTCAACTCAGTCTTTTACCAATCATCAAGACACTATGTCAGAGTTGGACCATAAGAAAGCTGAGTGCCGAAGAACTGATGTTTCTGAACTACAGGGCTGGAGAAGACTCCTGAGAGTCCCTTGGACTGCAAGGAGATCCAACCAGCCAATCCTAAAGGAAATCAACCCTGAATATTCATTGGAAGGACTCATGCTGAAGCTCCACTACTTTGGCCACATGATGCAAAGAGCCGACTCACTAGAAAAGACCCTGATGCTGGAAAAGATTGAAGGCAAGAGGAGAAGGGGACAACAGAGGATGAGATGGCTGGATGGCATCACTGACTCAAAGGACATGAGTTTGAGCAAGCTCCAAAAGATGGTTAAGGACAGGGAAGCCTGGTAGGCTGCAGTCCATGAGTGGCAAAGAGTTGGTCAGGACTAAGTACTATTTATGTTCAGTTCAGTTCAGTCGCTCAGTCGTGTCCGACTCTTCGCGACCCCAAGAATCACAGCACACCAGGCCTCCCTGTCTATCACCAACTCCCGGAGTTCACTCAGATTCATGTTTATCAAGTCAGTGATTTCATCCAGCCACCTCATCCTCTGTCATCCCCTTCTCCTCCTGCCCCCAATCCCTCAGGGTACTATTTCCTGAGTACTTTATGGCTGATAATAATTTTTCAGACTAAACACACTTTAAGTAGAAAATTTAGAGGTTAAGATCATTTTGGAAACTGAAACATCCCATCCCAAATATTTTCCAAAAGGGAGGTGGGGGAAGATAGGAAGGAAAGATTGGTATCAACTGAACAAGAGAATACAGACAAACATTTTATCAAAACCTGACTCTGAAATTGAATAAAAAGTTTTCAACTAGACCTAATGATTCATCACACAGGCTGTGTTAACTTAAATATGTATCTTTACTCAGATATGTGCATAAGAACTAGGAGACAACTCGAGATCCAAACAATGAAAAATCAAAAGAATTAGAACAGAACCAGATGTGAGTAATGAAAGTCAACAGTACCACCAGTCAAAATTTAAATCTTCGAAAGATAATCATTAATTCCACATTAAACGATTTCAGGTATAAGGACAATTCAGCTTAGGATATAGATAGAATACCACAAGAGAACGTTAACTCCCACTCTAAAAATGCAAAAAAGGCATAACATCTTTTGAAGCCATCTTTAATAAATGAGCCGAGTTGGCAAACCAACCAGGTGAACTGAATTCCAAAGTGTAACAAGCCCTTTTGAAGAAAAATGGACATATTCAAACTGTTTCACCTTTGGCAAGGCATAAGAGGCAGCAATCATTAAGTAGGTAAGAAGAAAACAACTGGATCCATTGTAATGAATTCTTAAAGATTTTAAGTAAAGAGATTATAAGATTCACTTCAGTAATCAGAAAATAATCCATAGACTATTTCCTAGCAGCAAAATATTTTTTTTTAAAGGAGTAGCTAATATTGACCCACTCCAGTGTTCTTGCCTGGAGAATCCCAGAGACAGGGGAGCCTGGTGTGCTGCCGTCTATGGGGTCGCATAGAGTCGGACATGACTGAAGCGACTTAGCAGCAGCAGCAGCAGCTAATACTGAGTTTACTATTAAATAGATTCCAAGCACTTTGCTACCACTTAACATGCTTTATCGAATTAGACTTCACAACCCAGTAAGAAAGGATTATTAGCATCCCCATTTAACAGAGAAAATGGTACAAGAGAGTGTAAGAAGTGGGATTCAAACAGAGGCATCCTGACTACAGAGCCAGGCTCACAATTAGGATACCGGATACTGGAGTCTTTAATCCATTCCAGACATACTTTTTTTAATGCAAGTTAGACTGTTTAAGTCATTCCTTTTGCTCAGCTTTCATCTGTTAATTTCATTTCCATGAACAAAGTAGACACATTCTCCTGTTATTCTTTTAGATATATCAAGATAGAGTGCTAATAAAGTCATGTTTAACACAGAATCTAACCAACTGTGTAACTTTGCAGGTAAGTCTGCCATAATTTAAGGATAAAACATGACTGTAATCTACAAGATGAAAGTAAAAAAGAAAGCACAGAGCAAAACAGAATTGGGAAAGAACCCTTCTGTTCTTGCCCCAACTTGCCCATTGTAGAGAACATTAAATTGCAAAGAACTAAAAGATCTACTTTAAAATTAACCGAAGGAAAAAGAATCTTTTGAATTTTGATGAGCAGATAGAAACTTCTTGCTATGTAAGTGTTGTTAGTCTTTTGTTCACTTAAGCTAAATAACATAAAAAAAGTAAAGGAATCTTAAGATTTACTTCATGCCATTATAGAACTAAGGAAAAAGCACATCACATTTCTATTTAATAGAATCTCCTTGTCACATTTGATTTTCAAAAATAATAACATACCGTGCTCTGCTGTGCTTAGTCTCTCAGTCGTGTCCAACTCTTTGCCACCCAGTGGACTGTAGCCTGCCAGGCTCCTCTGTCCACAGGGATTCTCCAGGCAAGAATACTGGAGTGGGTTGCCATGCCCTCCTCCAGAGGATCTTCCCTACCCAAGAACCAAACCGAGGTCTCCAACATTACAGGCAGATTCTTTACCATCTGAGCCACCAGGGAACCCCATATAATATACTACTGAATACTGAATATATATGTATATATAAATATGTACACATAAGCTAGTTCTATGCCCTAATATTGACCATCTTGTAACTATGCTCTTGTCCCAGGTATGAGAAACACCTTTCTAATTTACAAAGTCACTTTGTACTCTATCTGAAACTTCCAAAGAGTATTAGAAATTACTCACTCTAATGACATTTGCAGATATATTTAAAATGTAATTGATTTGTCCTAGATACTGATCTAGTAATTCTAGAAATATGGTATACTTCTCTCACTAAAATGGGACTTGGGGTGTACTGAGTATATTAAATAAAAAACTTAATCAGGAAAACAAAAGAATCCACATCAGTAGCAATCACAATGCAGTTCTTGGAAAGACCAGACAGGAAACTCTATGTAGCTAATAATCTCAAACCTTCAATGGACACAATTCCTTATATTAAAGAACCAATTTACCAAGTTAAACTTTTACTTAATATATTAAAAGAAAAGCCATGATTAAAGGAATGCAGAAATGATTCCATTTTCATAAGCTAAAATATTTCTGCTGCCAGGGCAAACTATTAGAGCCATATCTATTCTAGAATTTGAACACTTTGATTTTCCAAGTTGACAGGCTGTCTCTGAAGCCCTATAAAGGACCTTGTTTCCACTAATTCAGATATTTCAAATATTCTGAAAACTAGAAATGTTTCCTAGCTCTCAGGCTAAATCCTAGCACAAGGATACTTCTCATTTTTAAGTTTAGCATCATCCTATTAAACCTTCCTTGTAAGAGCTCTATGTGCCCTCTTCCAATTATTGGGCTTCCCTGATGGCTCAGACAGTGAGAATCCGCCTGCAATGCAGGAGACCCGGGTTCGATCCCTGGATCGGGATGAGACCCTGGAGAAGAAAATGGCTACCGATTCCAGTATTTTTGCCTGGAGAATCCCCATGGACAGAGGTGTCTGGAGGGCTACCGTTCATGGGGTAGCAGAGTCAGACAGGACTGAGCGACTAACACTTTATAAGACCTCTATCTGAAGTACCCTCTTCCAATTATATTTCAAAACTTTACTCTCATCATGGCATTAAAATTTTTTTTTTGTTTATTCCTTCTCCTCCATTAGTTTATAAGCTCCCTCTGTCTTGTTCAGTTTCCTGAAGAAGACTAAATATTTCCTCTGAATTGCAATTTTTTTGTTTGACATTTTGTTTTATTTTACTTTACAATACTGTATTGGTTTTGCCATACATCAACATGAATCCGCCACGGGTGTACATGAGTCCCCAGTCCTGAACCCCCCTCCCACCTCCCTCCCCATATCATCTCTCTGGGTCAGCCCAGTGCACCAGCCCCAAGCATCCTGTATCCTGCATCGAACCTAGGCTGGCAATTTTAAGAGAAAGGATGTAGACTTCAAGCAGGCTACTGCTTTCTCCTTAGCCACAATATCATGAAGATAACTTTATGTAAAAAATAGAACACTGAATTTAAAAATATTTTTCCATGTAACATTAGCTTAATGAATTGTGAACATTCAGCTTAGTATTCTTCCTCTAGTTTCAACTAGAGTCAATCAGTGAACAGATCCATTCTTTACCCCAGTTTTACCTAGTTTCAAGAATCAACTACTAAAGGATCACGAACGCTCTCCTCTGTCAAGAGGTGGTTCCATTTCAAGCTATGCACCAAGCCTGAAACAAGCTGATATACAAGCGGGGGAGGTTTAACTCCAGTGTAAATTGAATTTTTTTTTAAGAAATAAGAAGGTATGCCACACAGCATGCTTAAGTGATATTCTAGTATTTTTTTTGATGACGCTGGGTGCTTATTTCTGAACTTTATAAATCCTCTCCATTTTTATTAGGGTTGGAAGTTATTCCCCTTCTCTCTTCCACTGTTTTCCCAGGCTCGCAGTTATAGAACATTTGCACAATGGATTTCGCATGGTCATCCTACCCCGAAAATGGCACTCTAACCATCTCCAAACTTTTCTCCGTGGCTATAGTCTAAAAGCGAGCAGGTGGCTTTTAGGACGTGAGGCAAACAGAATTTTTTTTGAGACAGTAATCGAATGGTTTTGCTGGTGGCCGCTAGCGTGGCACGGAAAGCCTTTTGCAAACAACAGTCACCTTATTTGTTCTCATGCTAGCATTTATGAGACTTCTCAAGGCTGCCGGGGATGCTGAGCTTTCCCCTGGCACTCACCGCAATCTCCTGCTCCCCTTTAAATTAAACCTCCGCCTGACGTTTGAACCGCGCTTTCGTTTACAAAACGCTCTCACGAGCCTCCTCTGATTTGACCGCGTCTGTGAAAGGAGCGTTCTTGCCGTGGTGCCTATTTTACACGTAAGGAAAGGATCCTGTCCACAGACCTAGTCCTTAGGGCCGCCCTCACCCGGGTGGAGTACGCAGCTCCAGGCAGAGAGGGGAGCAGGTGTGACGCCCACGGCCGCAGCCTCTCACCTGGCCGGCAGGGCGTGCCACGGCCTCCACTCAGCTACCTGGGACGTAGGCCCCGCGACGGCGGCCTCTCGGGGTCTCCGGGGCCCCCCTCTCTCCGTCCGCGCTCGGCCCCCACACCTCAAAGTGCCTCACGCTCTCCTCCTCGGGCTCACCGTCCGATCTCGCCGGACAGCGTCCAGAAGGGCCTGGAAACCCCGCGGCCGCCACAGCCTTACAGGGTTTGGGACCCACACTCCTTGGCGACAGCGGTGGCAGTCACCTAAAGGTCGGGGGGGTCCCGAGAAAGGAAACCACGACCCCAGTCAAGCAGCTGACATTTCCCCAGTCAGCCCGAGCACCGCCCACTTCCGCTTCCCCGCCTACCCTGTGGGTCGTCCGGTCCCGCAGCCGCGCGGGGTTGTGGGTATCTCGAAGGCGGCAAAGCTGCAAGGAAAGGAAGTAGTGGCGAGGCAGCCGGACTACCAGGCTGGGCAGAAACTACAATTCCCAGCAGGCAGCGGGGCCGCAGACGACGGCTGCGGAGGAGAGCCGGCTGGCTGGAGAATTCTGCGCGCGCTGCTGGGATGGAACGTTGATAGAGTTCGCGGGTTTCGCTGCAGCTAGCCGGGGCCGCACGCAGTGCGCCGCACGCAGTGCGCCGCCGCGCGCCAAAGCGGGAATCCGGGGGGCGGGCACCTCTGCAATTAATGCACGCATTTAAAACTCCCGAACCTGCGGACGCCATGCACAGGTAAACCGATTGCAGAAGGAGACAGAGCATGAATGGACCGTGTTAATTCTTTTAGGCCGCGTGTTTTGCTACTTGCTAATATTGTTAGTAATGCTGTAATGTGAATGGCTGCTTAGCCTCTTTGGGAAAACGTGGATGGGTGGATGCTTTAGTGCGGTGGTCAGCGTGGATGTTATTTGTCTTCCCTTATTGGGCTTTCCTGCTGCTGTTTTCAATCAGTGTGTGATTGCCCTGCCTCTTTCCTTGTATGTTCCCTCCACTTTTAAGAAATTCTTGAGGCCTTCTGCATGATCGGAAATCGAAAAGCCTTTTCGATGTGTTCGGTTATTTTCTCTTTTATTCTTGGGGAGTCGCCGCCGGGACGTAAAAATGCAGTTTAGTTAACTGCTGTGAAAGCTTTCTGCGGTGCATAGCTTGCAGCTTCCTTTAGGCCTGTCTCGGAATTATTTACTGGCGTGTTTTTGAAAGGAACGTGGGGCTATTGTGCGTTTCTGCAGGAAACACCTCCAGGAGATACCCGACCAGAGTAGCAACGTTACCACCAGTTTCACGTGGGGATGGGATTCTAGCAAGACTTCTGAACTGCTTTCAGGCATGGGGGTCTCCGCCCTGGAGAAGGAGGAGGTGGACAGTGAGAACATCCCCCAGGAACTGCTTTCAAACCTGGGCCACCCACAGAGTCCCCCACGAAAACGGCTGAAAAGCAAAGGAAATGACAAGGACTTTGTGATTGTCCGCAGACCTAAGCTAAACCGAGAGAACTTTCCAGGTAAGGTATGAAGGTAAAATACAAGCCCAGTCAATGGTGGATTAAATTGACCGGTTATTTTGTCTGTAGACCTTTGTTTAGGGGTATTTAGCATGGGCTGGGGCCCTTCTAAAGAAATTGTTATTTAAACTTATTTATTGTCCGTGCTGGGTCTTCCTTGTTGCCTCGGCTTTTCTCCAGTTGCAGGGACTTCTCTTTGGGGGAGCATGGGCTCTAGGACGCAGGGGCTTCGGTAGTTGGAGCACGTGGACTCAGCAGTTGTGGGTTCCAGGCTCTAGAACACAGCCTCAATTACTGTGGCGCTGGGGGCTCAGTTGCTCTGCTGCGTGCGGGATCTCTTCCCAGATCAGGGATCGAACCGGTGACTGTTGCATTGGCAGGCAGATTCTTTACCTCTGAGCCACCAGGGAAGGCCAGATAGGGTCCTTTTAAAATTGCCCAATTCCTAAGTTATTTTCCAAAGAAACCAGACAACTGGTTGTGCTTACAGAAATGGTGGTATGTGTGTGTCTTCAGAGACAGAACTGACTTGTAACCCGTGAAAAGACATTCCTTCCTTTTTCTTTAGGAGGGACTCTGCCTGGTTAAGGGCCAGCTCAATACCTCTGAGAAATAGAAACAAAGCAATGATCCATAGAATTCTTTTTGTTTATATTTGGCTGCTCTGTAGCCATGGTTGAGCCGTTTACCATAATCACTTTAGTTATTTATCAAAGGACTGCTGAAGTGAATGTTGAGCTAAGGGGAAGAGACTCATCCTTCCAGATCCATTCCCAAGAGGAATTCTTTATGCCGTCTCCGTCACTCACTGTGTTATCTGTTCAATTTCCCCAACCCCATAACCTAAAGGTCAATCAGATTCCCACCATCCCCCCAAAATCCAACCAATCATTGAATCTTTCCCTCTTGTCTCCTAAATATTTCTCATATTTAGGAAGGGACTCATAATTCAGAGCCTTATCCTCCCCAGATCCATCCCCCAGAGCTAGAGTGGACTGATTGAAATGTAGAACTCCACTACGTCATTCCCCTCTAAATAGCTCTCTGTTTCCAGGCTTCTCAAGCTGATGTATAACTGCCTCCCACGGTGGATCAGAGCTCCAGGAATACTCAGAACCATAGGGTAAACATAGTGCGTTAACCTGGGGTTATCAGTTTTTCTTACTGGCAAGCCATGTAAAACATTAATTCAGCATATATTTGCTGAGCACATTGTGTCTGCTAGGCATTGTTCTAAGTACTGGGGATACAGCAGTGAGCACAACAAAAGCATTTCTACCCTCGTGGAGCTTCTCTTCTAGAAAGAGGATGCAGTATGCACAAATCTGGTATGTAGTATGTTAGAATAAGTGCTATAGCTTAAAAAAAAAAATAGAACAAGCCTAGAGGGACAAGAGGTCCTGGGATGGGAAACTGGTTTGCAGGGTATTGAGGAAGCCTCACTTGGACAGTGAGCTGTAAGCAGAGGCATAAAGGAGATGAAGGAATGTGCCATGCAAATATCTTGGAGAAAAGAGCCCCAAGCAGAAGGAGCAGCTAGTGCAAAGGCCCTGGAGCAGGAGAATGTTGTGTTTGTTCAAGGAACAGCAAGGAAGCCATATTCCAAGAGTAGAAGAACAGAGGGGAGAATAGTGAGAACTGGCTAGAGGTGTAGTTGAGCAGAGTTGCTGTGTAACCTTTGAAAAGGATACACTGGTGTCTTGAGACTAAACTTTGAGGTCTTGAGGATAAAAGCTTAGAGACTTGTTGAGAGGTGTGAGAGTGGTGCTAAGCAGCTTCTGGATAGATTTTGACATTAGAGTGGACAGAGAAAGGTTTTGAAATTGTAGAAGTGATCATACTCTAAATTGAAATTGCGTGGGTCATGATGGAGAAGAGACAGTCGAGAAATAAAGATGAAGTCTTGCAGAGCCAGAGTAAATTAAGTATATTCCTGAATTCCCCCATCTGGCTTTCTTAGAGAAAGCTTGTTTGATCGCTTGCTTGCTTGAACAAAATTTTAAAAAAAAGAAAAAAAAAAGATTTTTAGGCTTTTGACCCTTTCTTTAGAAAAGAGAACTTCCAAATTATGGTCTGAGGATCTATGTTAGGTATTGGATTAATCAGAAAGGCAGTAAGGATTGTGGTGAAGTCAGACAGAAATGGCTTTGAATCCAAACCCTGCTGTTGACCAACCTCAGGAAGCTATTTGAGCCCTCTGTTCCTTAGTTTCTTTGTGCAATGGGATAGTAATGCCGGCGTCGTGGGATACTGTAAGATTAAATGAAAGAGTACGTGTAAAGCTGCTAGCATGCTCCCTGCGTAGAACAGTAAGTAAACCCAGTTAATTTGGTGGACAAAAGATACCTAGCCGAGAGGCTACTTCACTTTATCTTTTGTCCTTAATCCTGTTAGTCTGGCCCTGTTCATGTAGATCTTTTTTCTTCAAAACTGAATGTCCCTGCTATTTTTAGTGTCAGGAATGCAGCAGGAGCAATTTGGTGCTTGACCAACCAAATGTGGTGAAAGACGTTTCCTGCTAAGATGAGCGGCTTTTGACAACTTTGTCCAGTGCTGATAGCATCTGACATGGAGTGTGATTGCTGTATGTCCTGTATGTCCTTCCACATTCACACACAGACAGAAATACAAATGACGTTTTTAAAGCAAGGCACTAAGGAAACAAGATGGAAGATTCAGGCACGGCTGCTGTCTCTAGGAAACTGCAGTTCAAGTTGAGAGAAGAGGATACACGGTAAGAGAAGCTCACAGCAAAACATGGCATCTCATACACTAGCGGCTGCTGAGTGGCTGAGGCTGTAGTGGCTCAAGTGCTGTAGGAGGCCAGAGGGAAGGAGCCCCTTGTACCAAAATGACCCAAAGCTTCTCATGGTGATCCTCAGTGCACGTGGGCACGCTTCCTCCTGCCCTTTAGCAAAGCAGAGGCTCTGGAAGAGAGAGGACCTGGAACGGATTCAGTCACTGCATCAAGATTGTTAAAAATGACTTCAGATGTATTTATGGGAAGTGAGAGGGGAAAAAAATCACGACTTTTTTGTTTGTTGTGACCTGAGAGAGAGGCAGGGAGGGAAACCACTGGTATGCTGTGCGGGTGCATGGAATTACGCACCATAGTGATTGGTAAATTGGTATGGGGCAGGGGGGTTGCAGGGTGAGGAACAGCTGGTGTAGAGTGTTCCCAGTGGGCCATCAGGAGCCTGGGCCTCTGGCGGCGCTGGATCATCATTGTAGCGAGTTTGTCTGCAGTTGTCAGGACAGGTGGCGGAGAGCTCTGCAGGATTAGGCTGGAACGGACCACACCTGCTTTCCATAGCGATCTGATGACAGTGGCCCTGGGCTGTGTGAGTTTTTCTTGGTTCCTCACTCGACAGTCTCTCTTTTCTGCTGGCCCCAAGCCAGGCTCATGTCTAGTGACTAAATCCTCTTCATCTGTTCAGTTTCGAAGATGGAAACTTTGTGGCCAGCCGGTACCAGGACAGGTCTGAGTGGCCCTTGGGTTGAGTGTGTGGAAGGAGTTGGGAGGAAATGGCCTGGTGATGAGGTCAGTAATGAACAGAAAGAGAACAACTGTGTTTTATTCATGGTTGTTAAATGCCTGCCCTGGTCCGCTGTCTTCTCCTGCCCACCCAACCCCCACTCCGACCTCCCAAACAGAAGATAGCTGTGGAAATCCTGTCAAACTAATTTGTTGATCAGCTTTCCTGTGGCTGTTAAACTGCTTGAAATTCCAGGCCCCACAGTGGTTTTCAGACTAGAGACTCTACAGTTTAGAGTCTGCTGATATCCCCAAGGGAATGTGTTCAAAGTGCAAAATTCCAGAGATTCTCATCCCAGAAGTGCTGCCTGGAACCTGGGAATCTGCTTTTTCAGTATCTCTAGGCAAATGCTTTTCCTTTTATTTTTTTAAATAACCAATAACAAATATATTTTCCATTGCAATCTTCGGTGTGTATCTTAAACTGAAATTGCACAAAATTAGTTTTTTCCTTACCAAGGTATTTCCTATTCTCTTCCATTCTTTCAAAACAATGCTAATCAGACTAAATTGATTTCATGACTCACCACTGACTCTTATCCTGCAGCTCCAAAACTCAGCTCTGTAAGAGCCTTTACAGGCCCTTCCCAGGCACCTGTGTATACCCTGTAGCTTCCTTTCATTGGTTCAGCAGTGTTGATGGAGCATCATTCTAGAGATGGGGGATCCAGCAGTGAACACAACAAACCAAAGATCCTGCTCTTCTTGACCTTATATCCTGTACCTAATTCCCTGAATCCCAATTTCCGTGGTTTCTTAGTCTTCTCACATCCCAGGGTTGAGCAAGTCTCTCATTGAAGTTTGGGGTTGAAGGGGTCATTGGGGACCTCTGTTTTAGCTTTTTCCTGTTTTGCTTTTTTCAGTTTTGTCCAACCAGGCAAAAAATTAAAAAAGCCAAAATACCAAGAGCTAGCATGGTCTAGTGTTGTCTCTTAATGATTTATAGAAGAGGAAGGAAACCTCATCCCAGATGACAGAATCTGTAGTCTCCCAGAAAGGAAGCATGGGTCGTTAACACTTAAAACAAGCAAGCAGAAGCAAACAGGAGGTGAACCTCCACTCTTAAAAAAGGGAGTAGATTTGAACAACAGTGCCTGCTTATCCTTTAGATAAAATTATCTGTGCTTAAAGAAAAGGGCAATTTTAAGAGTCAAAGATTGAGTACTCTGGAGTTTGAATCTGAGTGTAGGTGATGTTTCAAGAAACAAACATGTCAAGTAAGAAGACATTACCTATACTGTAAAGACCTCATGCATCAAAAACTCTTAAGCAAGCATTATTATTTCTGAAGGACTTTAAGAGGCATGGGAGGTGATGAGGTTACAGAAGTGGACAGCTGACTTTGCACCAGAGGAATGAATGGAAATGCTGGTGACTGTGGCTGGTGACTAGCAAGTTTGTGAATCTGGCCAGTTTTCACCTTTCATGGCTCCAAAGTGTGTTTAATTGCTTTCATGTTGAAGATTAGAGTCCATGGGCTTAATTATTTTGCTTACTGTGCAGGTCTGGTGTGCAGCCTTGGGGGTTTTAGAAGAGGTGAGTAGAGGAAAGACTTGCTCTGGACTTTGTCATCCTCTCTGAGCAGACAGACCAGGCAGCAATGCAGTCAGGAATCCAGGAAACAGATGGTCGATGTTTTGAGAATTAACTATGGCAAGTAAAATTAGATTGAGCATATCCCAAGCCTGGATACTAGCCACTGGGGCAGCTGTATGAAGACAGACTTCTGTCTCATCTGTTGAAACAGCATCCAGTTTCAGGCTGTGACACCCCTCCCCCCCTTCACTCCCACCAGGGCCCTAGAATCGGTGTTGTCCTGTAATCAGCTCCGTGGAGACGTGGGTACTCGGCTGCTCAGAGAGGCTGTGCGTTTTTCCCAGCCATTGCCCCATCCATATGCTCACTGACCCATTGAGAGCTCTCAGCGTCTCTGTTTCACTCCCTCTCCCCTCTGCCTTCCCTCCCAAGCCCTGAAGAATTCCTTTTCCCAGAGCAAGTCAGGTTTAATTCTCACCTTTTTAAAAAGAGTGATTTTTTTTTTTCCTTCATTTTAGAAAATTAAGTCAGAACAGGGGAGAGAATCCTAGGGTAGACATAGGACAGGATTTGGAGTCAGATCTGTGCTTGAATTCCCACTGGGCCATTTGCTAGTTGTGTGACCTTATCCCTTTAGTCGGAGTTACATCATCTCTTGAAGCCCCTCCCCTGACTTCCAGAGGACACTGCTTTTGTTTCTGGGTTTCAATCTTCAGCCTCATGCCCCTGAACACCTCCAGGGCCGTGCCATTCCTTGGCAGGCCCTGAGCCACCTGGCCAGCCTTCAGACACTCTCCTCTGTGGCTCTGTGCCTTCACCTCAGGTTGTGGAGTTTGGAAATGGACAGAAGAGTCCCACGTTAACTTCGTGGCTCTGCCACCTGATAGTTACCAGCACCTCAGTGAGGTTAATAAATAAACCTACTGAGACAAGTGTCCTCATCTGTGAAATGGGACACTACACCCTAGGACACAAGGCAAGCATTAGAATCGCATGCATTAATAACTGTATGAGACTCTTTAGGGCTTTCAGTAAATGGCAGTTGTAAATGTGGGGTTGTGTTTCTGTTTATTAGTTTGCCTCCCAGTGAGGCCAACAGACAGGGACTGTGCTTACACTCTCCAGCATTAGTCAGACACCCAGGAATGTTTGAAGTGGAGCCCTAGGCCAGCCTTGTCATTTGATAAATGAGGAAGCTGGTCCTGAGAGGCCCGCACACTTACCTGTCTATGAAATAGAGCCAGCATTCTTCTCTTAGGTGTCAGTCATTCCTTTGTGAAATATTGAATGCTTTCTAGTGTTCGTCGCCAAGTTTGTCTTAGGCACCAGGCATGGCAGTTAATCGGTTAAGGAAGGTTAATCAGTCACATGGATACACGGTTTGCGTGAAGGGGCAGTACAAGGTATACTGCATTGAGCAGTGATTTTGAGAAGGTCTGTGGTGTGCCAGGCATTGTGGTGGGTCTCCATGTGCCTGTCTCGGTGTGGGGGCTGTGCTGCTCACCTGGGAATGCTCCTCCGAGGGAGAGAGAGTTCAGCTGAGGTCTGAAGGAGTTGTGCAGGTGAAGATGGACATTGCAATGCAAAGCCTTCCTAGTTCTGGACTTACTTAGCTTCCTTGTGTGGCTTCAGTGCCTGGCTTTGCTGTCCTCAGCAAACACCTGCATTCATCACAGTGCCAAATTTTCCTTCTAGCATTTGAATTGTGTGCTGAATGACTTCAGTCATGTCCGACTCTTTGTGACCCTATGGACAGGCTCCTCTGTCCATGGGATTCTCCAGGCAAGAATACTGGAGTGGGTCGCACTGTCCTCCTCCAGGATATCTTCTCAACCAATGGGTCAAACTCCTGTCTCTTACGTCTGCTGCATTGGCAGGCGGGTTGTTTAACACTAGTGTGCCACCTGGGAAGCATTTGAATTACTGATCTTAGTCTAGGTTGCTGATTTCTTATGTCTTCCCATTAAAATGGGAAGCACCACATTCATTAGTTTATTGATTTCTCCTGCCCTTTACTTTGCAACAAGCCTCCCTATCTCCTTTCCCCACTATTTTACCTGACACTTGGGTGCCCCATCCATAGCTCCTTGAAGGTCACTATTCCCTTTTATGCCAAGGGCTTTCTCCTCCACATCGATGACACTCTGTGTTTGAGGGCTTTCCCTGGGCAGGCATGCTGGGGAATCAACATTCCTACCCTGTCTCAGAAGCCCCCAACCAATGACTGACAGCAGATGATGGATTAAATGCCCCAAGCCCATAGTGATAATCTGCTTACTCACCTGCCCATGTTGGCTTCCTGCCCTTATATGTCTCTCTATTCTTTCCAGTATTTCTGGTATCCCAGACCTAGATTGTTGTTGATAAGTTGATTAGTCGCTCAGTCGTGTCCAACTCTTTGTGATCCCATGGGCTGCAGCACTCCGGCAGGCTTCCCTGTCTTTTGCTATCTCCTGGAGTTTGTTCAAGCTCATGTCCATTGAGTCGTTGGTGCCATCCAACCATCTCATCCTCTGTTGCCCTCTTCTCCTGCCCTCAAGCTTTCCCAGCATCAGGGTCTTTTCCAGTGAGTCAGCTCTTCACATCGGGTGACCAAAGTATTAGAGCTTCAGCGTGAGTCCTTCCAATGAATATTCAGGATTGATTTCCTTTAGGATTGACTGGTTTGATCTCCTTGCTGTCCACGGGACTCTCAAGAGTCTGCTCCAGTACCACAGTTCGAAAGCATCAATTCTTTGGCACTCAGCCTTCTTTTTGGTCCAACTCTCACATCCATACATGACTCCTGAAAAAACCATAGCTTTGACTATACAGACCCTTGTGCTTTTTAATATGCTGTCTAGGTTTGTCATTGCTCTTCTTCTAAGGAGCAAGCACCTTTTAATTTAATTCTTTAAACCTAGATAGATAGAAGGCGGTTTGGAGGTCTCAGTAAATGATACTAGGCAGCCCTTGTCCAACCCCTACTCAGAGATGGATGTTTTCACATAGGTGAAGATTCTAAGCAGCACTGAAAGGAAAAGGTCATGAAAGTAAAACATACAGAGTTTTTGGAGAAAGGAGAGGAATAGAAGCAAAAAAAGAGGCACTTTAACTCTCTGCTTTGTAACCTTTTGACATGAGCTATTTAATCTTCATAGTGAATAACTTTGCAGGATAAACCTTTTTATTCCCTTATCCTGCAGATGAAACTGAGCCCCCGAAGAATTAAGTAGCTTGCTTAAGGTTTGCTGACATGGAGACAATGCAGTCAAATTCCAGTCGGAGCTGCGCTCCTTCCTCGATCCAGTAGTTCTCACACTTGGCAGGGATGGAGGGCAGGCACCTGGTGTCAGGGTAGTCATTGCAGATCATAGTAAAAATCTCAACAGACTAGATTGAAAGTGGCTAAGTGTAATTTTTTTTTTTTTTTTGCCGAATGAAATGCTAGCATCTGATCTCTATATGCAAGAGACAGCAGAGGTCAGGGAGTTAAGAATTAATGGAAGGAAAACTTTGTTCCAATTTGTGGAGCAGGAGTCATGCTGGAGACCCTCTGCCCCCACTGACCTTGGCCCAGGAGCTTTGTGGTGTGATGGAGTTGCCACACTGAGGAGCTGCTGCCCGGAACGTGTCTAGGGTCCCTGCGGATGGTCTGCCTTCATCCCTCTACCCCTACGCTTCAGAGCCTCAGTCCTTTATGTGATTCTCTAGAGAGGGAGGGGCAGGTGTTCATGGAGCAGCTACATGTCCTTTTTTCCCCAGGGCTCCTCCTTCCCTAAGCACTGTGCCAGTTCAGTCCCCGGTGTAGCACAGCATCCTGAGCCCTTCGTGACCCTGAATTGAAATTTCCTGTTTGTCTGTGTCTCAGACTCTGAGCAGGCCATACCTTGTTCATCTCTGTCTGTAGAACAGTCCTCAGCATATAGCACGTGTTAAGTAAATATATGAATGGTTGCATGTATCGGACAGTGTTCCTTAGAATATAAAGATTGTTAAAAGAAGAATCAGGTTCTCCTTCTCAAGATCTCGTGGCCTTGTGGGGGCCTACACAGGCGAGTAAGGAAATAGCAAAATTGTGTTTAAAAAAAACCGGCCTGTTTTTGGTGATGTTCTGGGAGACCATCCATAGGAGTTGGGGTGTTCATGGCCACTTGATGTTAAATTAATAGCATTTGGGGTCAGGCACAGCATGTACAGAGGCATTGAGATATGACACAGAATGACTCATTCTGAAAATTCCAAGTAGCTCCAAATGGCTGGAACATATTTCTAGATAATGAATCTAGAAAACCAAGTGAGGCCCTGATAAGAAAGCTTTGAATTTCATGCTCAGTAGTATAGACTTTAGACTGAATATTCAAGGGACACCATGAAGGGATCTGATTGAGAGGTGTTTTCAAAAGATTGCCCAGGAGTAGTGGGGAAGAGTCCACAGAGTCCCACACTGTTACGTTTATCACTCACCTCCATGCTATCTCCAGCTCTCCATCGTCTTCTCCCTGAGCCTGTTGTAATGTCTGCATTCAGTAAATACTGACACCTCTTAAATGGGGTATGTGTTCTGTGTTTAGTTGCTCAGTCGTGTCTGACTCTTTGCGACCCCATGGATTGTAGCCTACCAGGTTCTTCTGTTCGTGGAGATTCCCCAGCCAAGAATACTGGAGTGCATTGCCATGCCCTCCTCCAAGGTATCTTCCCAACCCAGGGATCGAGCCCAGGTCTTCCGCATTGCAGGTGGATTCTTTACCAGCTGAGCCACAAGGGAAGCCCAAGAATACTGTCAGAGTCACTGAACAAATAAGAGATACAGGGAAGCTTATTAATAAGGCATTGGCTTACGCAGCCCTGGAAGCTGAAGAGTCCCATCATCTTTGGTCCCAAAGACCCGAGATTCCAGAGAGTAGATCATGTTAGTTTCAGTCCAGGCCTGAAGGCAGGAGGACACCCAGGTTCCAGCTCAAACAGCCAGGTCTCCCTTCATCCACCTTTTATTCCAACCCAACTTTGGATTGGATGAGGCAGGCACGCACTGGGGACAGCAACCTGCTTTTCTCAGTTGATCGATCAAATGTTAATCTCATTCCAGATACCCTCCCAAAGACACCTGGTATTGTATTTAACCAAATATCTGGGTACTTCTTAGCCCAGTCAAGTTGACACTAAAATTAGCTGTCACGGGGAAGAGAGGATAGCAATAGCATTGGTGTAGCAGGTGGATTGGAGTTAGAGACCAAGAAGGCAAGTTATTGAACTCAGCTAACCACTCTGAATTCTAATCTAAAACACTCACTGTTTCTTTGGTGTGTGCTTGTTTCCTTCTAGGCTGTGGTCATATTATCCTGATTGTGTGGGTTATTCTATTCATATGTAAGCGTTTAATACTTGTTGAATAGCAATTAGAGTTTGCTTTTCTAAAAACTAAGAAAACTGGTTTTCCTGCATCCACCTTTTTCTCCCTCCGGTTTATTCTGAACACCCAGTCAGAGTGATCCTTTTAAAACCTACGTGAGATCCTGTCATTCCTGTGCTCAGAACTCTCGGCGGCCCCTCATCACCTTCAGAGTCAGAGCGGGATGACCCGGCCCCATCCCACCCCTCTGACCTCTTCCCCACTCCCCGAAACTTGCTCACTGTGTTCTATGCTGGCCTCCTTGCTGTTCCTCAAAACAGACCTGCTGCTCCCGCACGTGGAACACACCCCAGGGACTCAGGGCCAGCCCCTTCTCTGTGTTCAGCCTTTGCTCCATGATCACCAGCTCAGTAAGGCCTTCCCCATTGTTTTATACCATTTTACACCACAAAAAACTGTTTGTCGTGGACCAGATATTAACATCTCCCAGAAGAATGTTCTTTAAATACCAGTTTGGGGAACAGTATGTTGTTTACGAAATGGATGTAAGTGCACCAGATAACTTAAAAATATCTCTGAAAAATGGAACTGTTTTATACTTTTAAGTAACTCAACTTTTCTTCAAGAATTTTTTTCAATAAGAATACAATACTTTTTTTAATATAAGAAAACACAGCAAAGGTATTAAAAAGTTTGGGGGGGAACTCCAGCTATAAAACTTGACAGTTATTAGAGGAACCACTATTGTGGTGACATTCATGCCACAGTTACTCACTATTACAGAATTTTGTATTAGGCATTTATTTTAAAATGTGGAAGGAGATATTTTGACCAAATCTTTACTAATACAGACTTAGTCTCCTTAACTATGAATGATGAGTTTTAGTAGGCTAACAAATCGAGTTGAGTCAAAATAGAATGAAAATAGTTGTTTTAATCAAAGAGCGGAATACAGCCCTTATCATAATTTATTATTAACCCCAAACATATGAAAAACAGAACAAAGAGGTTAGTTGCTATTGATGGTTGAGGGAGTGTGTGTGTGTGTGTGTATGCTGTTTGTTTAAACTTTCTAACGCCTTCCTCATTTTCTTCATTTTTAATACAGCAAAGTAAAAGCAATTTTAACATATCACTTAATTTTTTTTAAATATTGAACAATTTTTAACATGTCTCCTCATATCATGTGATTGCTTCGCCAATAGAACATAAGCTCCATGAAAAAGTGTTTTGTCTCATGTGTTACCTGCTTTCTCCCAACACCTTAACCCATCCCTGGCATCAAACTAAGCACTCAGGACATGTGTGTTGAATTAAGAGATGAGAACAGCCTTTTGATATTGCACTTTTAGATAAATGGACTTCTGAGTCCACCCTCTGTAAGCTTGGAAGAAGAGGGAGAAAGATTGGTTTGCCTTTTAAATAAGGTTACTACTTGAGAAATCCACCACTGAATCCACTTCAGAGAGGAGTGAGGTGTTCCTTAGCAACCCAAAAGTATCATATATCTTAGACATTATCGTCTAAGATGTAAGAGGCCTGGGACTGGCTTTGAACCCCGATCAGTATGGTTCTGAGCCTGAGACTGGCTGGTGGGTACTAAAGAGAAAAATTATCATGAAAAGTATTCTTGATACTCTCTTTTCTCCTTTGCTGAGAAAGTATACAGTATCCACTTTAGGAAACGTAGACCATGGGTCAACAGAAAAAGAATTATGAGGATAAGGAATTCATTTAGCATTAAATTCCCCTTTTTAAGTTACATGTTGTATATCTTTAAGTGCAGGAAAAAGCTCAGTACACTTGATAGGGGGAAAGAATGGTAAAAGGAAAACAATTCTTTTTTTTTTTTTTCCCTACAAGGTGTTTCTTGGGACTCCCTTCCAGACGAGCTGCTCTTAGGAATCTTTTCCTGTCTGTGCCTCCCTGAACTCTTGAAAGTCTCCAGTGTTTGTAAGAGATGGTATCATCTAGCGTAAGTATTTTTCACCCTATTTAGTGTATATGGAGGAGGGAGGAAAAAAGAAGGGTTTTCATTTGTTTGGGTCTGCTGACACTGAAAACCAAGAAGACTATAGTAGCACAAAGCACACTAGGTATTTGCTTATTCATTATAATAATTAGCATCTTATTTCACAGATAAGGGAGGAACCTACTGGAGCTGTGTGTGTGCCCAGTTGTGTCTGACTCTTTGCGACCCCATGGACTGTAGCCCACCAGGCTCCTCTGTCCATGGAATCTTCCAGGCAGGAATAAAGGAGTGGGTTGCTATTTCCTCTCCAGAGGGTCTTCCCAGCCCAGGGATCGAATGTGCATCTCCTGCATTGGCAGGCGGATTCTTTACCACTAGCGCCACCTGGGAAGACACCATCGTCCCGTTTTATATATGGGGGAACTGGGACTCCGAACCTCACTCAGGTCCCATAAAGCCTAAGTAGCAGAGGCTGGTTTCCCACTTGGGTCCCACACAGAGCCCCGAGTTCTCTTCCCACCACTCATACCCAGCCCACTGAGTGTATGAGAACCAGCTGTGCCTTCATGTATCCCTGTTACTCCTGGTACACTGCCTGACCCAGCATCCAATAAACATGAGCTCTGCTGAATACAGGGAAAAGAAGTTTTCCAAATGGGGTAAGTCACTTCCGGTGGGTCACATGATGGCCATTGTGAGCATGAAATATAAAGATGCTCAAGTGGTGCCCAGCTAATTGTTCAGGTTTCGTTGGGTTTGGGGCCACACTTCTCAGGTGCAGACAGTGAGCTGCACATGAGACATCTTGGTGAGCTGGGAAGGCAGAAATGGGCTTTTCCATCTTCACCTTTTCTCCTGCTCATCAGCCTCTGGCCAGCCTTTGTCTGTGCTTAAGGCCATCTATCTCTCTTCTCCCTCCACACGTCTAGGACTCTCACTGTGAGAACGCAGGAGCCCCTGCCCTTCCATTCACAGGTGTGCTGGAAATAAGACACTCCAGGTATTTACAAGACTGCGCTACAGTCATCCCTTGGTACCCATTGGGTATTGGTTCCGGGACCCCCTGTGGATACCAAAATCCGCGCATTCTCGAGTCCCTTGTATAAAATGAGGTAGGACAGTCTGGCTTGGGATCTGCGGATCTGTGGATGTGGAACCCGTGGATAGGGACTGCTTGCTCAGTCATGTCTAACTCTTTGCGACCCCATGGACTTTAGCCCACCAGGCTCCTCTGTTGATGGGATTCTCCAGGCAAGAATACTGGAGTGGGTTGCCATTTCTTCCTCCAGGGGATCTTCCCCACCCAGGGATCGAACCTCGTCTTCTCCATTGACAGACGGATTCTTTATCATCTGTGCCACCTGGGAAGCCTTGTGGATAGGGAGGGCTGACTATATTTGCTTAGAAGAGCCGCATACCTGGAATGCCAGAGCAGGTACATGGTGGTTGACTCACTTATCCCTGCTCAAGAAACCCCATTTTGATTTTCTTTTTCCACCAGCTGTGCTCTCTATGCAGTTCTGTTCATCTTCATCTCAACTGTCACGTTATAACTGACATTCATTAAGCACTTGTTATATGCCAGGCACGGCAGGTCCTGTCTTCTTAAGAATAGAGGTTGACAATTTGTTTATGCAGAATTATTTCAGAGCTCCAGCCAGTGGTCTGCTTATCTCAAGTAGGATTAAAAAGTAAAATTCTTGTAAACATTTAAAATGTTCTCTCACGGGCTTGATCTTATGTTTTCTTTCGTGTTAAATTGAATTAATCTATGGGTATTCAAACTTCGGCATGTTGTTTACTGTATTTGTTACTGCTTTTTTGCTTTCAAAACACAAGTCTAAACGTTTTTACCTCTTTTCTTCACATTAGTTCATAGGTATTTCTGTATTTCTGTGCATTTATTTTAAGCTTTTGTAAAGTGAAGCTGAACTATGACTTTTCCTAATAGATATTTGCTAACCGTATCTCATAATAAAGTCATACAAACTTTCCTTCTTCTAGGTACGTGTTTTTTAGGGTAATTGTGGTAGCGTGCCAGTGTTTCACAAAAATGGCAAGTGAGGTCATTGTGAACCTACCTACTTGTTCAGTAATCAGTTGAGTGATTTGAGCAGTCTTAAAGTTATTGAATCGAATGCTGAAATTTTATTCTCCTGTTCCAGATCATTGCAGGGCTCATGGTAGCATTGAACTAGCTATGAAATCCATGTAAAGAGGAAGATGAAAGCTTATCCATAATGGGACCAAGAAATATTCAGTAGTGCCTTAAAAATATAGGTAATTGTATAGTCAGAAACAAACATGCCTTTAGAATTTGCTTCAGGGCAATTGAGTGGCCATGCCCTGTTGTTGGTAGCAACGTCGAGGGCCTCCAGAAACTGGTGCCCTGACTCACCAAACAGAGCACCTCTTTTGCAGGTTTGACGAGTCTCTCTGGCAGACCGTAGACCTCGCGGGCAGAAATCTCTACCCAGATGTGGTTGGTCGGCTTTTGTCCCGAGGGGTGGTTGCCTTTCGCTGTCCACGATCATTTATGGACCAGCCGTTAGTTGAACATTTCAGGTAAGAAAGAAAAGTCCCTGGAAAATCCTGGGGAGGAAAACAGATCGAAATGTCTTTTTGTCTCTCTCCAGCTATATGCCCTAGGACAGGTCATCTGTGCAGCATGGGACGTTAGTTGTGATTGTTGCCATGTGGCGTTTGTGTTGAAACACGGCACAGGTTTCAGTGACATCATTCCCGTTTTAGCCTAGGCCTGCACTTGGGCTCTTCCCAGAGTCTAAGGGTGTCCTGAGTATCCTATGAGGCAGGAGCCAAGCAGAGCCCTCACTGGCAAATGCCATGCAGCCAAGCTATTTCCCCAATGCCCATTTCTATTTTTTTTTAATGTATTTTTATTTGGAGGATAATTGCTTTACAATATTTTGATGGTTTTTGCCATATAAGAACATGAATCAGCAGTAAGTATACATATGTCCCCTCCCTCTTGAGCCTCCCTCCCATACTCTCCCTCCAATCCCACCCTTCTAGGTTGTCACAGAGCACTGGGTTGAGCTCCCTGTATTATACAGCAACTTCTCACTGGCTATCTATTTTACATATGGTAATATATATATGTTTCAACACTACTATCTCAACTCGTCCCACACTCTCTCTCCTCCACCGTATCCACAAATCTGTTCTCTGTGTCTGTATCGCTGTTCCTGCCCTGCAAATAGATTCAGCAGTGCCATTTTTCTAGATTCCGCACATATGTGTTAATATATGATGTTTGTTTGGTCTTTCTGACTTCACTCTGTATGATAGGCTCTAGGTTTATCCACCTCACTAGAACTGATTTGTTCCTTTTTAGGACCATTGTGCGTGTATATATTTACACACCACAACTTCTTTATCCATTCATCTGCTGATGGACATCTAGACTGTTTCCATGTTCAGGCTATTGTAAATAGTGCTGCAGTGAACATGGGGATACATGTTTCTTTTTGAATTATGGTTTTCTCAGCAATGGGATTGCTGGGCTTTATGGTAGTTTTATTCCTGGTTCTTAAGGAATCTCCTTAACCGTTCTCCACAGTGGCTTTATCAACTTACATTCCCACCAACAGTGCAAGAGAGGATTCCCTTTTTTCCACATCCTCTCCAGCATTTATTGTTTGTAGATTTTTTTTGATGGTGACCGTTCTGAACGGTGTGAGATGATACCTCATTGTAGTTTTGATTGACATGTCTCTACCCCCACTGCCTATTTCTGATAAGGAAAAATATGTGAGGGGTCTTTTCAGATTTTGTCACCCTGGGTTTCTGATCTATCACAGATATTTACATCCTGAAAAAGATGTTCTGTTTGGGTGTTTTTTAGACTTACTGAAAATGTATTTCCTACTGATAGTTTTGCAGTGTGGTTTACTGTCATCTCATGCTAGAGTGGAGTGAATAGATGCTGAGCAGAAAAGCTAAAGACGGCAGAGCTGGGATACAACACACGTCCCAACTCGAGCCTCTTCACCTTCTCGCCATGGTCATGTGACTCCCCTCCCATGGGTGTTTTGTGTTTCTCCGGAGGCTCTTCCTTCTCAGTCTCCTTCAAGTGCACGCTTTGCTCAGTTACTCAAGGGTCTGTCCCTGGCTGCCTTCTCTCCCGACCCACACTCTGTCTTCAGACAAGCTATGTCTTGTACACCCACATCTATGCCAAGACTTTCACATCCTCATCTCTAGCCCAACCCTCTCTTTCAAACAAACTCTTCTTTCTAATTACCTAAAAACTACCACAGCTGAGTTTCCTACAAGTACCTTAGTATTAGCACGTCCAGCCCAAGAACCTTGGTATTAACCTCCCTTTACAACTTGCCTTTCCACAGTCTTCCCTGGTTTGGTCATCCACCCAACTCACCCTTGCCAGGAGTCATTGTAGGCGTGACCTCCTTGTCACCCACATCCAGCTCATTCCTCTGATGCTCATTAATTCATTTTCTAAGTTGGACTGTGCTGGCACAACGTCTGGACTTGGCCAAAAAAAAAAAAAAGCTTTTGAATTTTAAAACAAACGAAGGTGGCCAGTAGCAGTTTATTTTATGACTACAGCTATAGCTAATACTTGAAATGTGTGTTTAGGGTCTAGTTTGTGATGGACTGCCCACGTGGGTAGGAGAAGGGGTCAGATCTAATCTGGACATACTGGTGTGAGCCATCTTCTGGAGCCTCTTTTTATTCCCTCTGTGTTCAGCCCTTTTCGTCTACAGCACCTGGACCTGTCGAACTCTGTGATCGATGTGTCTACCCTGCAAGGCCTTCTGTCTCACTGCTCCAAGTTGCAGAATCTCAGCCTCGAAGGCCTCCGACTTTCAGATCCCATTGTTGAGTGAGTGACACCTAGGAGCATGTTTCAAGGGCACTCGTTTTGTGATTGTTAATTTTGTTTCTCGAGTAGATGTGGGGTGTCCTGTCCACGTGCAGGTGGACTCAGAAAATACCCAATACGGTGTTCCAGCCTCTACAGAACCCTCCAGGAGGTTTGGTTCCTCCTTCCAGGAGGTTTGGTTGCTCACCTAGACAACCAGTGTTTGTGTACTAACTCTCAATATGTTGCTGGGTCTCAAGCTAGGTTCTAGACACGCAAGGAGGAATTGAGGCATGGTTGCTCCCTCATTCAAGGGAGACAGATAATTACAGTGCACTGTGTTTGCTAGATGCGTTAGTGAATCTGTGGCAATACACAGAGACCTAATTACATTTCGAGAAGGCAGCTGTCTCTTCTCAAGAGGAAGTGACTCTGAAGCTGAGTATTGAAAGTATGTGGGTAGGAGTTCTCCAGGTGATGTGGCGAAGGAAGCAGTCCGGGTGAGGCCACCTTTGTGACTGTGGATTCTGAAGTGGTCAGGAAGTGATGGAGTGTGTGAGGGAGATGACAGGTGAGGGTCAGCAGGGACCACGTCTCGTGGGTGCCTGCCACGCTGGAAGAACTCTGGACTTTATTGTGGGCTGTAAAGAGGGAAGTGTGGTGAAGAGAGGAGCATGGTTCTGAGAATGGAACAAACATGTTTAGAAAATTAACCCGCTGGGCATCTCAGAAAATCGATTATGCATTAAAGAAACTATTCAGTAGATTAGTTAAGATACTGTTGTATACATTCAGGTAAGAAGTGATGAAACTTGATGGGGAAAAGGAAAGAATAATGATAATATCTTCTTAATATTTGTTGAGCACATACCATATGCCAGATACTAGGTTCTTTAAAGGTATTCTGAGTAAATCCTCATAGCAACCCCGTGAAATACGTTCTCATTATTCCCCTTTTTACAGATGTGAAAACTAAGGAACAGAGAGGCTGAATAACTTGTCCAAGGTCACACAGTAGCTAGATAGCAAAACCAAGATTTGAACCTGGCCATATAGTATGATTCCAGAACTCTCGCTCTTAAATCACTGTTTGGCTAACATGAGGCATTTGGGAACGGAGAGGAGAGGGCAATTTGAGAGACATTTAATTGAAAGAACCTGGTGGCTTTATAAGTAGATGTTTACTTACAAACTAATTACAATTGTGGGTGAAATAGAAATATGTTTAGGTCATTGGTGGGTTCTTTGTTTTTCAATTTTTAAAAGTACATTGGTAAATGTTTTGTGTAGTTACTCTCTGTGCTGGACACTGTGCTGAGGCCTTTATTACATTATATCATTTAATTTTAACAACACTACCAAGAAGGTACTGATCTCGCCATTTCACAGATGAGTAAACTAAGGCAAAGCATCCTACTTAGTGTTATCTAGATGGTAAGATGTGAATTTAAACTCATTTCTGACTCAGGCCTGTGTGCTTGTAACTGCCTCCCTTAGCTTCATTCTTATTTATTAAATAAGAGGATCTGGTTAGCACTGTTACAACTTTGTCCTCTTTTTCCAGTAATCTTGCTCAGAACACAAATTTACTGCGACTAAACCTTTCTGGGTGTTCTGGATTCTCTGAATCTGCCCTGAAGACTTTGCTGAGCAGCTGTTCCAGGTAGGAGAGATTAGAGATTTGATTTTAGAACTGTGATTTCAAATATACAGTATCTTTCACATCAAGATAGAATCAGGTAACATTTTTAAGCTTTCCTAACTCTTTGAGCTCTTGATTTGGAGAACTCAGTACCCTTTATCATCCAAACTTTCTGTCCAAACTCAGGAGCCAAATCGATGAAGTTTGCAAAGATTGCTTGTGTTGTGATCCTTTTTTTTTTTCCTTTGGCTTATTAAAATAAGGAAAACGTGGTAATGTGTTTATCAACAGTATGTACAAAGAGTATCTATTTATACCTGACTATACTGTCAGGCTTTTTTCCCTGTAATATCTGTAGACCTAACTTAACAGTTTTGACTATTTATTTATCAAAAGTTTGTTATTGCAAAATATACCATGAATCTGGGTGATTCCATTAAAAACATCTTTTATACTAGGTAGTAATTAATGTCTAATGTCAGAATATAAAGGTCACAGAGTTACAGAAATGAATGAGTGGGGACATGATTCACAGAATACCCAGTACTGTGTGTGTCCTTTTTAATATCCCTTGGTCTCTGTGCTAATAGCATTGTACTTATTTCTCCTTAATGATCTTATAGAAAAGATTGTTTTTGTGTAAGAATGTTACCAATGAGATAAAATTGGTACATTTTCTCAGCAATGCCCTACATTTTCTCAGCAATGCCAGGAATGGGATGTATAATGTAGTGGTTGGACTTTTCCTTTGAAGCCCTCATTTACTTAGTTAGCAGAGGCCCAGTAAGATAAAGTGAATTTTTGCGATGTCGGCATCTCTTTATTGGGAATTCCTGGTACAACCTATCAGTTTTTTAAAACATCTCAAGCTCATACTGTTAGTTGTTTTCCTACAACCCAAGTGGTTGAGAAAGAAAGCATAGAAGCTAGAATTTCTCCTAGTCCTGGAATGAGGGATGAGCAGGAGAGGAGAGCACTTCCCTTGTCTTCCAGAAGAGGGCAGCATTCACTAAGCCCTTGGCTCATATCCCCTGGCAACTTTCTGCAACAAACTGGACCGAGATGGAGAAAGCAGTTTCAGGTGAGCAGATGTAGCTGCTTAGAGAAGCTGAGGTTCTATGCAGAAAATGGTAAGGAATCAGTGGCCCTGTATTTTCTTGATTTGCAGCTTTAGGCAGGGTTTCATAGAAAATTCATTGTGGGTAATGGTTTCATGCTTTCCTTGTCATCCCTCTTATGTGCAGATTGGATGAACTGAACCTCTCTTGGTGCTATGATTTCACTGAAAAGCATGTACAGGTGGCTGTTGCACATGTTTCAGAGACTATCACCCAGCTGAATCTCAGCGGGTACCGGAAGAATCTGCAGAGATCAGGTAAAACCCTCTGGGCTGTTGGGCCCTTAACAACAGCAATCCCAACAATAACAGCAGGTTTGATTTCTCAAGCATCTCCTAGGCGTGATCCTCCATAAACTGTCTCATTTAATCCAGTGTGTGTGTGTGTGTGTGTGTGTGTGTTCCTATTCCTGTTTTTCAGATGAGCTAACAGCTAGCTGATCAGAAGGGTCAGTCAGGTAAATGCAGACAGCTAGTGGGTTAGTGGCAAGATCTGAATCCAGAATGCGTGAGTGAAACCCTTTATACTTTAAAACAATTTATGTTTAAGCAGAAGAGCTTCTTTTATTTAACTAAATTATTTAGGTTAAAACCCAAACATAAAAATTGAGGGATGCAGTGTTTGATTAGTATTAAGCAGTGGTTCTCAACTGGGGACAGTTTTGCCTGCAAGAGGACATTTGGCGAGGTCTGGAAACATTTTTGATTGTCACTGCTGTGGGGTTACTGGCATTTAGTGGGTAGAAGCATCTGCCCACTAGATGCCATCTACACACTGGCCTCTAGTGGGTAGAAGCCAGGAATGCTGGTGAACAACGCACAGGACGGCAGAATAACACATAAAAAAGAATCTGGTCCTAAATGTCAATACTGCCAAGGTTGAAAAACCCTGTAAGAAACTCTCATATTTGTTACTATTTTCAGTTCAGTCTAAGAGGACAATGGGGTTTTTCAGATGAATACGGGCATTTAAAATCAAGGGTGATGTGTGACAGTTAAAGTCTTTATAAGCCTGAACATTCAGTTATGTGTGCTTTGTTTTATTTGTCTAATATTGACAGAATCTTGATTTGCAAAGGTAAGTACAAGTGGCAAGGGTTTTCTTTATTATTGAAGTGTAGTTGTCGTACAGTAATATATAAGTTACAGATGTAGAAGAGTGATTTACAATTTTTAAAGGTTATATGCCACTTAAAGTTGTTATAAAATATTGGCTGCATTCCTCGTGTTGTCCAATCCTCGTAGCTTATTTTATACTTTAGTTTGTATCTCTTAATCACCTTCCCCTTTATTGCCTTAATCCCTCTCCTGTCCTTCTCCCCACTGGAAACCACTAGTTTGTCCTCTGTATCTGTGAATCTGCTCCTTTATTGTTATATCTACTAGTTTGCGTGCAATGCAGGATTCCTGGGTTGGGAAGATCCCCTAGAGAAGGGAATGGCACCCCACTCCAGTATTCTTCCCTGGAGAATCCCATGACCAGAGGAGCCTGGAAGGCTACAGCCCATGGGGTCGCAAGAGTCGGACACGACTTAGCAACTAAACCACCACCATGCATTAGTTTGTTGTAGTTTTTAGAGTCCCTGTATAAGCGATAGCATATAGTAGTTGTTTTTGTCTTTTTTTTTTTTTAATATTTATTTATTTGGCTGTGCCAGGTCTTAGTTGGCAAGCATGCAGGATGTTTAATTGCAGTGTGCTAACTCTTAACTTGTGGCATGTGGGATCTAGTTCCCTAACCAGGGATCAAACCCAGGCCACCTGCGTTGGGAGCATGGAGTCATAGCCACTGGACCACCAGGGAAGTCCCCTGACTTATTTCACTTAGCATTTTAACAGCCTGCCTTCATGATCTCAGGCAGCCTACACAAAGCCTCCTTAAGCCAGTGCACACCTCAGCCCTAACCTCATGTCTAGATGGTGGTATGAGCCCCTCTGAGTATAAGTGTTTTTCTTATCATTTTTAACATACTCTAAAAAAGATTTGAGCCAAATATTTGCAGAATGTATCTTCTTAAAATCTAAGCAGTATTTGAAAATTACTCCTTCAGGACATGACCTGTCCTCTGTGAGTCACATATCCGAGGCTGTAGAAGATAGGAGCAGATTCTAAGTGGTCAGGGGTTGGAATCCTCTGCAGGCGCTTGAACCCAGATAACAAAAGTGAAGGCTTTCTTTAGAGATCTGCAAAAGCAGCAGTAGTGTTTTTCCTAACCACTCCCCTCCACACACAGTATTTCTAGTCTGCATTTTTCCCTCTTTAAACACAATTTTAAATCTGTTTGGGAGGGGAGGTTCAAGAGGAAGGGGACATGTGTATGCCTATGGCTGATTCATGTTGATGTAGGGCAGAAACCAACATAATACTGTAAATTAGTTATCCTCCAATTAAAAATAAAAATTCGAAAATATCTAGTTATAGTATTACATAGTCATTCTCAGATGTGCCTAAAACATGTAAAAACACAAAAATCAATAATCCTACTAACATTTTCTAGTCTTTTTTCCTATTAAAAAGTGGCTTAAAAAAAAAAAAAGGGACATAGTGTATGGAGTATTTTATACTATGGTTTTATTTCAAGTAACCCCATTTCAGTAGCTATACCACACAGCATTTTCAGTGGCTATGTGATATTTCACCAGATATATTTGGAATAATTTATTGATTCATTCATAACTTACTCAGTTGATCTCCTTGTAACAAATGTTTAGAGTCTTTACAGTTTCTCCCTTTATAAACCAACTGTCTTATGGACAGAAGCAAACTGTTGAGTGCATTTCTACATGAAGTTGCCAAGCCAAGGATTAGGCTTCATTATCAATCTTTGGATAGTTCTTGCCAAGTCGCCTTCCAAGGACTTTAAATTCCCACCAGCGAGCATCCTCTTTGCACTGAATCCCACCCGTGGTTCTTCCCTCTTCATCCCCAAGGGAAGACAGGGCCTTGTGTGCATTTCTGCCCATACCTGAACTTCCCACTTCTTTATTCAGAGTTTTTCTGTAATGAACCAAGGTTCTGAGCGTAAGGTTGAGAAACTCAGCTATAGGCAAACTATTGTAAATTGTTTCCATGTTTGGCTTAAAACTCTTTTCTGTGTTCCTCTGAAAAAGAACAAATCACCTTCCTACTAAGTTTTGGCAGGAATGATAGGTGGTAAAATCCCACTTGCTGGACACATTCAGGGCGAAGATAGGACGCAGAGTAGGAGTTGAAGTGTTAGTTTCCTTAAGTATATAATGGGAATTCAGGAATTTTTAAGTGGATATCTTTAACAACGGTACACGCTATTTCACTGTGTAGAAGACAATACAGATTTTGTGTTTTACCTCCAAGACCAGCGGCAGACCATCTGGATTCAAGTACCCACTCTGTCACTCACTGGGTAGCTTTGAGCAATTTGCTTAGCTGTTCCTCCATTTCTCAATAAACTGGAGATAATAGTAGTACCTTACCTCTTAGCATTAAGAGTAAGCAATAAATGATGTAATACTTGTACAAGGCATTTAATCATTCTCTGCCCATAGTGAGAGCTCAGTAATTGTTGGCTCCTGGTGTTTATATTCCTCACCCATCAGTACCTCTCTGGAACAGTGGATGTGCATGGAATGAGGTTTGGAGGACCTAGCTTTGGGTCTTAGATTTACTTGGACTTCTCTAGCGAAAAATCTCTCTTCTAAAATGACAAGTTAGATTAGGTAGTTTCTAAGACCCTTTCTAACTCAAGTGAAATGAAGGAGACGGTGAAGAGGAATCTTGGCAGTCACTACTGGTTCCTAACTCTACCCACCAAAGAAAGACGGGACTTAAACAAGGGGTGGAGACTACTAACCAGTTTCATCCCCCAGGGTTTAATTCTTTCCCAGGCGGTGGCAAAGGAAGACTGTATCTGATTGTGGGTTTTGTGATTGGCTAGTGAGATGATGGGTCACTCAGAATTATGCTGTGCAGTTCTTCCTTTTTTAGTGACTTATGAGACAAATGTCTGTTGAGCCCCTATAATGCACAAAACCCAGTTCTAAACTTGGTACGTGTAGCCTTGAACAAAACAGAGAAAGTCATTCTTGTGAAGCTTCCATTCTGGTGGGGAATCCAGACAATCAACAAGAAACTAAATATGAAAGGAGGTGGAAACACAAGGAGGAAAAGTTTAAAGCAGGGTGCTTAGGTAGAGTGTAGCAGGAAGGGGGCTGTTTTCAGATGGAATGGCCAAAGAGAAGAGCTCCCTGAGGAAGTGAGATTTAACCACAGACCTGAAGGAGTGATATGTAGATATGTAAGGAAAGAACATTCTAGAACCAAGGACCAGCAAGTACCTTTGGAGGAAGGCCACGTATGCTACTTTATAATCAGAAAATGAATCAATAAATGTTATTTATTTTTTTAAATAGACAAACTTTATTAATGTTTGAGACTTTTTTTTCCTCTCAGTATGGAGGCCAGTGTGGGAGAGGGAGCGAGGAGCCCAGTGTTAAGAGATGAGATAGCTGGGGGCTTTCTCGGCCAAGGCAGAAGCTCTGTTTCCCTTGTTTTCCTGGGTAAGATGGGAAGCCGTTGAAGTATTTCGAACAGGAATGAAATGATCTGACTCACCTTTGAAAAGTCCCCTTGCGGAGCTGTGCTGGGGAAAGGCCGCTGGAGACTTGGTGGTCACATTTGAAGAAGTAAGAAGTGATTGATTTCAGACGCATTTTGAAAGCTAACCCAACAGGACTGGGTAACAGATGGGGTGTGGGATGTGAGGAAACAGTTTGAGTAGGACTCCCAGGGTTTTGGCCCCAGCAATCAGTGAAGTTCGCACTTACTAAGACGGGGAAGACTTTGGGGAAGGAGCAGATTGAGGGGAGAAATCAAGCATTTGGTTTTAGGCATAAATGTGAGATGCTTATCACATAGCCCAGTGAGTGTGTTGAGGAGGCAGTTGAAAATGGAAGTCTAGGATTCAAACGAGGGGATGTAGCTGTGAGAAGGAAAAAAAGAACCCTCAAACATAAATAAAATTTGCCTATTTTTTTAAAGTAAATAACACTCACTGATGCATTTTCTGATTGCAAAGTATCGCATAGAACTTTCTTCCAAATTCTGAAAAGGTATTTGTGATCCCACCACCCTTGGTAATTGCACTTAACATTTGGATGTATTTTCTTCCAGCCTTCCAACCCCCAACCCCCTTCCTTTCTATGTGTAAATCTGTGTGTAAATATATATGTTTGTGTGTTTAAATTGAGATTATCATGCATTATATATATTTAGTTTTCAGTATACAATGTATCCTGAGTTATTTTTTCATTTCGTAAAATGTTATTAAATAGCTTTTTAATGGCTGTTATTGTGTTCCATGGAATGGATGAAGGTTGACCTATTAAACTAATGAGGGAAGGGGGCTTTTATAACTCACTACAGTGAATATCTTAGTGCATGTATGCATGCGTGCTGAGTTGCTTCATTCATGTCTGACTCTGCCGCCCTATCGACTGTAGGGTCCTTGGGATTCTCCAGGCAAGAATACTGGGGTGGGTTGCTTTGCCCTCCTCCAGGGGATCTTCCAACCCAGGGATGGACTTGTGTGTCTCGTCTCCTGCCTTAGTAGGCAGGTTCTTTACCACTAGTGCCACCTGGGATCTCTGATTACTTTTCTAAAGTGGAATTACTGAGCTAAAGAGCAAAGTGTGTTATGCCCTGAAAACTTTTTTTTAAAAGAAAGATCAGTTCACCCTCAAAAAGTGAGGTCTTCTGAAAGGCTGCATAAAATTAAATACACACTTTTAGCTTAGGGGCACCTGCTTTATGATATTTCATCAATTCTGGGTATTGTAATAGGTTTTTTTTCATGTGATAGCACAAAAAAATATATTTTATTTTGCATTTGTTGCTCCATTTTTATTATGTCTATATTTTATGCAGTATCTTTATATTTTTTACCCATGTTCTATTTTTTTATACTCTTAATATACTTTTTTATACTGTTAATATAATAAGAGCATTAACTCTATTGGAAACATTTATTCCCAGTTTTCTGATACCACTTTATTTCTGCTTGTATTATGTTTTGTTTTAACATGGTAGAGTTTTTAAACATTTATGTAGTAAATTATCACTGTCTCCTTTTTTTTTTTCTTTTTTTATGCTTAGAAACTCCTTACTGATCCCAAGATCCAATGAATAATTATGCATTTTTGCATTTGGAAGTTTTTAATAATGTGAAATTAATTTGGATATTTTGAGTTGAAGTAAATTTTCTCTAGTTGTAGTAGCCATATTATTTTTTAATAATCTGTGATGTTCCTCCGTTTGGTTTGGAGTGCTACTTTTTGATATTTGTTTATATAGTGTGCTATTTGATTTTGCTTTTTGCTGTTGTGAACAGGACTTTCCCCCACTCTTTCCATCCAGCTATTGCTGGCACATAGATAAGCTATGGAGTTTCTTATCCAGTCATTTTACACAATTAGTTCTCTTACTATTTCCAGTAGTTTTTCAGATGATTTCTTGTGTTTCCTGCGTAGAAAGTCTTACATGGCAAGATGATAATTTTTTTTCTAACAGGGAATGACTCTAATCGCACTACTATGAATATCCAGCACAGTGTGAAATATATGGACAGCAAGTATCCTTGTGTGATTCCTCATTTGATAGTGACCATCTTTTTATTTTTTTTTTTCCACTAGATGTCTCTACCTTAGTTGGAAGATGTCCCAATCTTGTCCACCTAGACTTAAGGTATGTTTTTATTTATTTTAAAACAAAAAAAAATTTACTGAAAATTCATGACTTTTTTATTGAATGAGGAAAGAATCTCAATATGTTGAATTGAAGGAACTGAATGATAAGCTGTTCCTATCTTCTTCATCTGGGATTGATGGATAGATTTTTAATTTTTTCTTCTGTTCTGTTACAGCGATAGTGTCATGCTGAAAAATGACTGCTTTCCAGAATTTTACCAACTCAACTACCTCCAACACCTATCACTCAGTCGGTGCTATGACATAATACCTGAAACTTTACTGTGAGTACTCTTGTTTCTTAAAATGAGCAGAGAGCAGAGGCCAAAAGTGATGTCACTTGGTGTTAAAATCCGTTATTATTAACAGCAGATGTTTAAAGCTTAAACATCAAATTAATGTATTACAAACTAGTTAGGAAGGACTTACAAAATAGAAGGACCAAGGCAGAATGTTTTGCTTAAAACGTCTGGTAAAGTTGAGTTGATTGAGGTAGTTTACTAAACATTAATTTGGATGTGAACTGGTCTAAATATTAGAATACTGTTCTAGTACTTGCAGAGAACTTACAAAAGCAGGAGAAGACAGGCTTTAGTTCCAGGAAGCTACCGTGTGTGTATGTGTTTCTGAAATTTTTCAGATCAACTAGTTAGGTCCAGAAACCTTCATCTGAGCTTAGAGGGAAAGTTCTATAGTCTCCTAGTGGTGTCTGTCCCAGATGGTCAAGGAATGGGGGAAAATAAAAATATGTAAGTAGTAAATATTGTAAGAGTAATGTTCTCTTTGAGAAGGAGGGAGATTAAGATCCTGAAGAGTGAAGTAACTTACCCAAAGCTGAATAGTGAGTTACTGACTGAACTGGCTGTACGTCCCAGGTCTCCTGGACACGGGCAGAATAGTCTATATCTAATCTGGTAGCTCTTTCAGGGATTGATTTTGTACTGTTCAGCAACTTCTACAAAATCAAATGCTAACAAAAGAGGAATCAGATCCATCTTGCTTTTAAGAAGTACCATACCCAAGTCATCCTGGGAATATCATCTCTTTACCTTTAAGAAGTTCTCCTATATTTCAAAGGGCTGCAGAGTTCTTCCTCATGTCAAATATAAACGTATAGCAATTTTATTAAAAACCATAAGAAGTTAGTATCTTGGATTTGGCCTGGTGTCCTTCCTCATCCCCTAAATGAGGCTGCTGACCTTGTTTAAGCTCACTATCCACATGAAGGTAATCAAGCTGATTCCTACCAAAGAAAGGTGGTGAATTTGAGCACAGAATTTATGTAGTCCTCAAATTACTAGTTTGGGTGTTGTAAGCTAGTTTCAAGTATTAATGAATACAGAAAACAAACTTATGGGTGCCGGGGGTAAGGGATAGTTAGGGACTTTGGGAAGGTCATGTACACACTACTATATTTAAAATGGATAACCAACAAAGACCTTTTGTATAGCACAGGGATCTCTGCTCAGTGTTATGTGCCAGGCTGGATGGCAGGAGGGTTTGGGGGAGAATGGATACATGTATATGTGTGGCTAAGTCCGTTTGCTGTTCACCTGAAACGTATACCACAATATTGTTAATCAGCTATACCCCAATACAAAATGAAAAGTTTAAAGTTTGGAACAAAAAAGAATTAATGAATATAGCAGCAGCCAGGACATGGAAGTGACTTAAATGTCCATCAGCAGATGAATGGATAAAGATGTGGTGCATATATACAATGGAATATTACCCAGCCATGAAAAAGAATTTGAAATAGTGCCATTTGCAGCAACATGGATGGACATAGAGATTATCATACTAAGTAAATCAGAGAGAGAAAGACAAATATCATATCACATGTATGTAGAATCTAAAAAAGTAATACAACTGAACCAATCTACAGAATAGGAACAGACTCACAGACATTGAAAACAAGCTTATGGCCATCAAAGGGGAAAGGGTGGAGGGAGAGGGATAAATTAGGAGTTTGAGATTAACAGATATACACTACATATATAAAACAGATCAACAACAAGGACTTAACTATAGCATGGGGAACTGTATTCAGTTTCTTATACTAACCTGTAATGGAAAAGAATCTGAAAATGAAATATGTATATGTATATATGGCTGAATTAGTTTGCTGTACACCAAAAACTAACACAACATTAAAAATCAACTATGTTGCAATTTAAAGAAAAAGAATTAAAAAGAATGAATAGATGAGACCCTTCAGCTATATAGAGTTAACTCGTAGAATTAGGGAATCCAGTAATGAACATCTTTAATAAAGCACTATAGTTAATCCTTGGGGCTCAGGGGCTCAGCTGGTGTCTCATTTGGGAAAGCACTGCCTAGAAGGGATGCCAGTATTTAGTTGCAGGGCTCTCAGATGTTGGGGCCTGAATTCATATACATGCAACTCTTATTAAAATCTGCCACTTGAATTTTCTAGTATCCAGAACTCCTAGGAGCCTAGAGTGTCTAACCCGAAAAGGTTTCTCTGTTAACAGTTGTTCCCACCCTTGCCATTTAAGCTTTAGCTGCATTGTCTATGCAGCTCCCTTGGGAGTACACTGATCATTCTTCTCTGCTTGTTTTTCTCAAGAGAATCTATTTATGTGTCTTACTTTTGTTCTTTCTCTCCAAAGAGTAAGAAGTTAAGCAGGAAATACCTATTCACTTGAGCAGAGGCTAAGGGGAGGCTGTGAACCTTCATATTTTTATATTTCTATCCAGTGGGATGATAATCCTTGCAGTCATCTGCAGGCAGTGTGACTTGACGGGTCAGAGCATGGGTCTGAAGTCACAGACCGAGGTGCGAACCCTGACTGCACTATAACCATTTTGTCTAAATATTATCTTGAAATAAGGGAAGCAGAGGTATCAGTTTAGTAACAAGTCAGACCATCAGAATAAGTGAGAACAGACAGAAGAAAGATGCTATCCTTGAATCTTAAGGTAAAAGAGTATGTTTCTTAAGACATAAAGTGAACGGTATACTGGTTTACCTTGTGAATTCATTAAGATGAGTTTGCTGGTACCCTATCCTTAAACATTTCTCCAGGTAAAATGTATATGAAATGCATAGTAAGAATTCTAGGATCTTCAACGATAGTTTCCAGAAAGATATTTATGCTAAAAAATTTTCATTTCTTATCTCAGAAGTGGGAATATAAAATTTGACTGTCTTTCTTTTGTACTGATAATGCTTTGAAATACTTGGGAAACTAGATATTTTATCCTCAGGACACACCCTCCTTGTATTTATTCCCTTCCTTATTAATTGGTCTCATTTCTCTTGTATTTCTCATTAATGGAAAAAACTGAAGCTGGAGATAGTAATCTGAGATTAAGAGAATCTAAAGAAATAATAATACTTGCAGGAGAATTTTAAGTTGAGGAATTTAAGGTTTTATAAGGAGAATAAGATTGCTGGGAGAAATATCAACAATAGATAAGCAGATGATACCTCCATAATGGCAGAAAGTGAAGAGGAACAGAAGAGCCTCCAATGAGGGTGGAAGAGGAGAGTGTAAAAGAGGAGAGTGGCTTAAAACTCAACAACATTCAAAAGATCACGGCATCCAGTCCCATCACTTCATGGCAAATAGACGAGGAAATGATGAAAACAATGACAGATTTTATTTTCTTGGGCCCCAAAGTCACTGCAGATGGTGACTGCAGCCGTGAAATTAAAAGACGCTTACTCCTTAGAAGAAAGGCTACAACAAACCTAGACAGAGTATTAAAAAGCAGAGACATCACTTTGCCAACAGAGGTCCATCTAGTCAAAGCTATGGTTTTTCCAGTAGTCATGTATGAATATGAGAGCTGGACCATAAAGAAAGCTGAGTGCTAAAGTATTGATGCTTTTGAACTGTGGTGCTGAAGAAGACTCTTGAGAGTCCTTTGGACAGCAAGGAGATCAAACCAGTCAGTCCTAAAGGAAATCGACCCTGAATATTGGAAGGACTTATGCCGAAGCTGAAACTCCAATACTTTGGTCACCTGGTGCAAAGGGTCAGCTCACTAGAAAAGACCCTGATGCTGGGAAAGATTGGGGGAGGAGGAGAAAGGGGTGACAGAGAACGAGATGGTTGGATGGTATCACCTGACTCAGTGGACATGAGTTTGAGCAGACTCTAGGAGACAGTGAAGGAAGGGAAACCTGGTGTGCTTCCAGGCTCATGGGGTCTCAAAAAGTGGAACACGGCTTAGCGACTGAACAGTGGACAACAAAGGACTGAACCTGGTGACACAGTTCGTAGATAACCTTTTGTTTACTACAACTAAATAGAGACACTCAAGACATCACAGTCATTTTATACTGAAGTTAGAGGTAATGGCTCTCAGACTATTCATTTCTATTTACTCTCCTTTCGTTTGCTTTTCAGTCTCTTCCATTGAAGTTTTCAAAGATACACTTGGGTACGATCTCTGCTGTGTTGTAGGTGATACCCATACAAGAGGCTTGTTTTGGGGGGTGTGGGGGGTCTCTTTAAAATCTTAAAAACTTCCTGGTTTTATTGGCTTGGGAATGATCATTCATCCATCTCATCATATTCTGCCCACTCCTTTCTCACGTGTAACACCTGAGCGTCTTCCAGGTGTCTAGTATAATTTCCTTCCTCACCAAGGCTCTTACAAAGTGCTGTTGCGAGAACATTTCCTTTTCTGTTGTCTGCCATCCCTCTTCACTCCCACCTCTGCTGCTGCTGCTGCTGAGTCGCTTCAGTCGTGTCCGACTCTGTGCGACCCCATAGACGGAAGCCCACCAGGCTCCCCCGACCCTGGGATTCTCCAGGCAAGAACACTGGAGTGGGTTGCCATTTCCTTCTCCGGTGTATGAAAGTGAAAAACGAAAGTGAAGTCGCTCAGTCGTGTCTTGACTCTTCTCGACCCCATGGACTGCAGCCTACCAGGCTCCTCCGCCCATGGGATTTTCCAAGAGTACTAGAGTGGGGTGCCATTGCCTTCTCCGCACTCCCACCTCTAGTTTCTTTTAAATACTCTCCACTGTGGAATGTCTTACAACTTGGCTAATCTAGAGATCTCAGAATCTGGACTCTCATGGATATTACAAAGTTCTCATATACTCAGATTTTATATAAGAGAAATTTAAGATTGGGCCAGATTCCTATCATCTTCAGTGATGGTAAGTATAAACCTCTGTGTATGCTGACTTCTCCTTATACTCGTTTCCATTTCAGAGATTAGCTTACTTTATGAACAATAGCAATTTGTTCTTGCTGATTTTCTTTTATATCCAGATTTGACTGCCCCCTTAGGAACACCAAGCATGTTTATTTCATTTGGTTAGTACTTTTATTTTCTAAATTACCCTTCCTCTTGTATTCAACCAGTATATGTTAACATCTGTGGTGTTTAAAACTCTCCTAAATGTAGAATAAATACACTTAGATGGGGAGTGGGAAAAGTGTGAGCAGGATTAGCATGGAAGGTCTTAAGGCCAAAAGATGGTTTGAGTTCTGTAAACATGAGGGAGGCATCAACAATTTCAAACAGGGGAAGGACTTAATCTGAGCTAGGCTTTATGAGGATGGCCTTGGTCATTGGTATATACACTAAGCTGAAAGGAGGAAGAATTAAGAGGCAAGCTGACAATTACTATAGGGAAGGTTTAAGTAATTATCGGCAGTATGAAAATATAAAGGATGCTTCTTCTTCTAGGGAATTGATTTTCTCATTGATCTGCCGTGGGATTTTGTTGGAACTCCAAACTCAATATTCCCTTTCCTGAGACTTTGGACTGTATGTCCCAACCTGGAGTAAATATAGATCAGAGAGATGAATTTCTAAGCCTGTAGACCTAGGTTAAGAAAAAAGAATCATTACCAAAGCATATTTGCTTTGGGAAAACAGGCTCCCTTTTTTGTGGACCAGAATTTCACTGTTGACATAGTTAGGTTTCCCTGAATGTGAAATACCTAGGAAAGTGACTGGCTTCCATGTGACAGAAAGAAAAACAGGTAATATGTAGAGAAGTGAAATGTTTATTGTGTCTGTCTGCACCTGACACACAGCCTTCAAACAGTATCATGAAGTCACCGTTAGGCTTCATCATATGTAATGGACTTGTTGACTGTTAGCCATTACTTGGAAGTTACTGGCTCTGTTCACATCTCCTTTCAAGAGGGCAGGCCTCCTTCAAATAAAGATCAAGTCCATATCCTTAAGTTGCAGGTAACCTTTCGTGACTCCAGCTTATGCCATAGTAAAACATTTACTTTTCCCATCACGGGTTTGCTGGCTTCCCCTCCCAACACAGTGACATTTTTCAGTATAAACCAAGAGTTGGTAGGCAAGTTGGGCAGGGAGGTGGTGGGGGTGGAATATAAACCAGGAATGGAGAAAGACAGAAAATATGTTTGGATTTTAAATAAACCTAGGAGTTTTTGGTTATTAGAAATTCAACGAAATGCACTTGTGTGTTTCCTAAGGCCATATGGCCCAAGCTGTGGCCTGTGCTTTGTGGTTTGATTCACCTTTGCCATTCCCTCAAATCATTGATTGCAAATTATGTCTTCAGTTTGTATTGTATAAAATATATACAGTGTGTAAAAATTGGATCATGGAACTCTAGTGGCACAGTTACCATAGATAATGCTACTCTGAAAGTCTCTCTCTTCCTTTCCAGTGAACTTGGAGAAATTCCCACATTAAAAACACTACAGGTCTTTGGAATCGTACCAGACGGTACCCTTCAACTGTTAAAGGAAGCCCTCCCTCATCTGCAGATTAATTGCTCCCATTTCACCACCATCGCCAGGCCGACCATTGGCAACAAGAAGAACCAAGAGATATGGGGCATCAAATGCCGACTGTCACTGGAGAAGCCCAGTTGTCTATGAAGCCTCTATTGCAAGGTGGTGTCTCCTCTTTTCTTGAACAGGGAAAGTAAGCAGGAAGAGAGCTCAGCTATTTTTATTCTTGGTTTTAATTATGGAGAGCTCGGCTATTTTTATTCTTGGTTTTCTGTTGCTTTCCTTCTACAAGTATATTAGAGAACCATTGAAGACAGAAAACTACAAAGTGTTGCTTTTTAGAAATGATTATGAAAGCTTTTATCACTGCTATACCCTTAAGAGCCTCAGCTCTACACTTTTTGAACTTTTAGGGAGAGTGAGCCTATAATTTCAAGATACCTTAAATAGCAAAATTTGAACCATGTCTTCCAAGTGCCATTCTTCATAAATCTATTTAGAATCAAGCTTAAAAATCACCACCAGCAAATCATTTTCATAGCCTATATGGCAACTGAACATTCTTCTATTTAATTTTTCAGCACTGCTTTATTATAAGACATAGGTTGCAAAAAATAATAAGCTATTTTTATCGTAAGCTGAAAAGAATGAGCATCATAGAGTAGAGCTGCAGCAATCTTCTGAGGATGGCAAGAAAAATAGACATTTCAACTGCACCTTTAGATTCACAATCAGGTTGATGGAAACAAATAGCCCCAGGTCATTCACCTTAAAACCTAAGTAAAGAAACAAACAGTCGGCCAACCAGAGGTGTAGAATTGGTATAGAATTTAAAGGCTCAAGAGACAGTTTTCTATGACAGTTAACCTGGGGTATCCTCTAATGCACATTAATGAAGTCTCCTTTATGTACAGTTGGGAAGGTCCCCTGGAGGAGGAAATGGCAACCCACTCCAGTATTTTTGCCTAGAGAATCCCATGGACAGAGGAGCCTAGCGGGCTACAGTCCATGGGGTCGCAAAAAGTCGGACACGACTGAGCGACTAATATTTTATTTCCTTTATGTACTGTGTTTGCAGCGTTCTGAATTAGCTGAGGAAATTGAATTGTGGACTTCTGACTTTATGTTGATGTGGGTTCTTTAGCTTTTAAAATGACTCACTTTGTTTTAGAGAGGTAGAAACCAGTCATTCTTTGATTCTTGAAATGTTGGATGGAATCCTGAACCGCAGATGCCTGCATTTTCCTTTTCGCTAAGGTTCTCAAAGTTATTTTTACTCTGGAATCAAGTATTTTAAATTGTCTTTTTTTATTTTATTATTTTAATGGCCTCCCACAATGATTGTTTCTAGCAACTTGTTTTATAAAGTTCTGGACCTGGAGTTCCCTAAGAACTGCATGTTCCTTTCAATTAGGAATATACCCTAGAAGAAGGTGTATGTTCCGTGCAGTTTCAGAGCAATAAGCACAGCTGGCACATGCATAAAAGTTAAGACTTGGGTGCTGAACCTTTTGATAGCATCAGTGATTTTTTTTTTAATGATACATAGAAGCAAAAGGACTAAATTCTACTTAAAAAAAAAACACAAAACATCAACTTCTTGTTTAAGTCAATGACCTTCTCATATATTCAAAATGGAGCAAAAAACCCAAACTCATCATTTCTATTAACATTGCTTTTTTAAAAAATCAGATCTTTGAAATGTTAGAAACAATGGTATGAAGTGCCCTTATCTGCTCAAACCTAAGGAAGAACATTTTTATAAAGTAGTGTTACACGGGAAATGATTAGGTTTCAATTTTGTAGTAGTTTAAAAGTGCTACATACTACTTGAAATTATTGTTTACAGATTAGTGACACAGGCTGGAGGGAGGATCCGGTTGGCCTCTGATTTCCGGATGCCCTCACACACACAGTACTTCCAAACTCAAGTCCAGCCATAAGCTATTTTGCTAACATGTCAGAGTAATCTGTATTTTTGTATGTGATTTCTACTTTTATAGATTTGTTTTAAAATAAAACACATTTTTATAAAAATGAATACTTCAGCTAAGTTGTATTCCTTTTTTCTTTCTCTTTTTCTTAAGCACTCTGGTTAAAACAAGCATTAGGTATGGTGTGAGATTTCTCTCAGCCCTCTGAATGTGTGTGTGCTAAGTCATGTCCTACTCTTGCAACCCCATGGACTGTAGCCCACCAGGTTCCTCTGTCCTTGGGATTTCCCAGGTAAAAATATTGGAGAGGGCTGCCATTTCCTTCTGCAGGAGATCTTCCTGACCCAGGTTTCAAACCTATATCTCCTGCATTGCAGGCAGATTCTTTATCACAGAGCCACCGGGGAAGCCCCAACCCTCTGAACAAGGCACTTTAAAACAAGCCGTAACATGGCCCCTTTTGCCCCATCTACTTCATGTGTTGTCAAATTAAAATGTTTATAATTCTTTGTATGGTTAAAGTGCTTCTTAAAGTGTTAACATACTTTATAAGACATTTGAGATTAAGTGATAAGTACCATCAATAAAGTATTAAGTACTATCGATAAAAATCAGCTCGTAGCACTTTTTAAATACAGACTTGATCAGCTTATACTGTGCATTTTATTCTCATTAGCAAATTATTTGAATAGTTTACCCTATATCCAGAGATCTAGGAATTAACTCCTTTTGAACACATTCAAATGGTAGAATGGTGATTCTTCCTGAATATTACCCAGTTTTTTGCTTCCTTTTTACTGTCAATACCATGCTTCCTTTTTTGTTATCAAAAATGTCAAATGCAAAAGGTAAAGATGATGAATTTCATTTTCTGCTTTCAAAGGTCATTAACTCATGACCAATCTCATTTCACTTATCTCCCATCCCATGGACATCACATGCTCACAAGATCATTTTTGAGGCAAAACCGAGACCCATGATTTCATGAATAGTTCAGTATCTACCTCTGGAAGATCTCCTTCTGATTTAATTCTAAAACATTAAATATCAAGATGATGTTTAAAGTTCCCTAGCTATCTAAAAACTGTTTTCTTACATAGATTTGTTTTGCTCAGGCTCCAAACACGGATTATACTTTGCATTTGGTTGACATTGATATTTTCTTTAGTCTCTTAATCTTAGTGTTCCTCTTCTTTATTATCCTTACAATTTACATATGGAAGAAACTAGGTTGCTTGTCCAGTGTTCCCCATTCTGGATTTTACTGATGTGATTCATCCCTGGAATAATGTTTAACAGGTTTATGTGTCCCCTGTTTCCATAAACTGGTAATTAGATCTAGCAGCGAAAAGCTCCTAACCAAGAGTGAGTTTGCCACCCAGGAGACACTGGTAACATCTGAAAACTGCTTTGGTTGTCACAAGTGGAGAGGAGCTATTGGCCTCCAGCAGGTACATACCAAGGATGCTGCTAACCATCCCACAATAGCTAGGACAGCTCCCTACAATAAAGAATCATCTGATCCAAAACCTCCATGCCAGTGTTGATAGACCCTCATCTATAGGCTTAGTTTGTCAAGGTTTTTTTGAACATCATAGCAAGGAGACAGGATAGGCGATATTACTGTCTTCCTTCAAGAGGCACGCACCATATGCCTTTCATTCTTTTTATGAATCAAGATTGCCAGAAGAAATATCTGTAACCTCAGATATGCAGGTGATATCACTAATAGCAGAAAATGAAGAACTAAAGAACATCTTGAGTGTGAAAGAAGAGAGTGAAAAGGCTGACTTAAAACTCAGCATTCAGAAAACTTCAGATCATGGCATTTGTCCCCATCATTTCATGGCAAATAGAAGGGGAAAAAGAAGCAGTGACAGATTTTATTTTCTTGGGCTCCAGAATGACTGCAGATGGTGACTGCAGCCATGAAATTAAAAGATGCTTCCTCTTTGGAAGGAAAACTATGACAAACCTAGACAGCATATTCAAAAGAAGACATCACTTTGCTAACAAAGGTCTATATAGTCAAAGCTATGGATTTTCCAGTAGTCATTACGGACTTGAGAGTTGGACTATAAAGAAGGCTGAGCATTGAAGAACTGATGCTTTCAAACTGTGGTGTTGGAGAAGACTCTTGAGAGTCCCTTTGGACAGCAAGGAGATCAAACCAGTCAATCCTAAAGGAAATCAGCCCTGAATAATCATTGGAAGGACTGATGCTGAAGCTCCAATACTTTGGCCATCTAATGCAAAGAGCTGACTCATTGTAAAAGACCTTGATGCTGGGAAAGACTGAAGGCAAAAGAAGAGGGGAGCAGAGGATGAGATGGCTAGGTAGCATCACTGACTCAATGGACATGAGTTTGAGCAAACTCCGGGAGACAGTGAAGGACAGGGAAGTCTGGTGTGTTGTAGTCCATGGGGTCGCAAGGAGTCAGACACGACCTAAGAGACTGAACAACAACGTTAACAGTCTGCGTGTGGCTCTTGATTCCTCTTCTGTACCCTAGCTGCAAGTTCCCAAGATTATTAGGCAAACTCTAGCCAAATGCAAAATATTTATTTCTGGATAAAGTGACTGTGTCCCTTCTATCATGGTGAACTTAACTACAATCCAACATTGACTAATGATCTACAATGTAGAGGACAGGGCAAGGTCTAGAACATGAGGACAGGCACTAAATGGTCCAGGAAAACTGGAAACACCTTTCCATCGGATAACCTAACCTCGGAACAAACAGAAGGCGACCTTCTCTCTCGTTACCTCTCCTCTCCCCATCCCCACCTGGCCAAAGGTCCCAGAAAGTCAAAAAGCTCTCTCCACCAAGATGCTAACTCCTTATACAGGTTGAAACCCTAAAACCTAAACTCATTTTATGGATTTGTTTTGCTCTAGTGTTTGAGTTACTTTTTAGTGAATCTAAATATCAAGATACTAATATTTTGGTATTCCTTAAACCAAATATCAAAATACCTACCTTGTACATTTGAGCAGTAAAATCACTATATTTAAGCTCTTCAGATGGCAGGGGCTGTGACTGATGAGAGAGACTAGAAGGCAGACTTTTTTCCATAGACACACATTTTAAAATTCACAGGCACACTGGAATTGATCATATCCCAACCATTACCATGATTTCATGTTGTGTTTTAAACAAAACCTGGTCATTTACATTGGCTTTTTAAATGTCTTTTTACTCAAAACTATTAATTTACTACTCAGGATAGTAACTGTAAGCTGACTTTCAGTTCAGTCGCTCAGTCTTGTCTGACTCTTTGCGACCCCATGAATCGCAGCACACCAGGCCTCCGGGTCCATCACCAACTCCCAGAGTTCACTCAAACACATCCATTGAGTCGGTGATGCCGTCCAGCCATCTCATCCTCTGTCATCCCCTTCTCCTCCTGCCCCCAATCCCTCCCAGCATCAGAGTCTTTTCCAATGAGTCAACTCTTCGCATGAGGTGGCCAGAGTACTGGAGTTTCAGCTTTAGCATCATTCCTTCCAAAAGACTTTGGTGATATTTTAATCCAAAACTTCATGGTAAGTGGATAATCCACAACAACCCATTTTAAAGACTAATGGAAATACTTCAAAGACGAATAGAATGATTTTGTGAAAAATCATTTATCATGAAATGATGCTTTGAAAGAAAGCTCTGAAGCAGGAGGAAACAGCTATGTAACAAAGCTTAGTTACCAAAGGTATTTTAAATAGATTTTCTTGTGAAAGTCGCTCAGTCGTATCTGACTGCTTGTGATCCTGTGGACTATACAGTCCATGGAACTCTCCAGGCCAGAATATTGGAGTGGGTAGCCATTCCCTTCTCCAGGGGATCTTCCCAGCCCAGGGATCGAACCCAGGTCTCCCACATTGCAGGTGGATTCTTTACCATCTAAGCCACAAGGGAAGCCACTTGTGAAAGCAAAGAACTAGTCTAGTATGATGACAATGTAACAAGTCATTAAACCTCTCTCCAATCATTTAAAGAGAATAGGTGTAGGGAGAAAAAAAGTTGCAGTTGGGGAAAACATTTTAAAAGAATGGTTAAAAAAAAAATTTCTTCAAATACTATCTACTTACTGCAACTATCAATACATCACCCCCCGACATACACAGACTAACAGTGTTGTTTCAGCATGTAAAACCATCATTTATTATAATAGATTTCTTCTTTAGCTATGCAAGTTTTCAAGTATTCATTGTACAAATCAGAACACATAATCCCTACTCCCAGTGAACTCACAATCTTCTGGTATAAAAAGGTGTGTATTGTTCAGATAGAGCTCTTCAAAGTCTTTTCAGGATCCCAAGTTTTGAATTTTTTTTAACCACTGATGATTATTAAAAATGGGAAAACAAAATTAGTTATAATCCATGCCTTTGCTAGCCTATAAAATATTCAAATTAACACTTAAAACATCCTTTTCCATTTTTTCCTTTTAGCTCCTCATTTAGCCAGTAACTTTCTTAAAAAACCTATCATAAAATAAAGCCTGTGACACTTAAAAAATATTTTTTATACATTTCTTCATGTAGAAAACTTATATATAAGCCGCCTTATTGATTTACACCCTAATCCTTCATGGTTACTTTAATGTTAAGGAATAAGCTTCATTTAAAATAATTCTTTCCAGTTCAGCAGTTCATGTAATATGATTTTGATTTACTGGGTCCATGAATATACATACATATGGAACATCAAAAACATTAACTCAAAAATATCTGAAGAATCTACATTCATCAGGAAGCACTGTGTCACATATTAGCAGTGAATGAAGTCAGCAGGGGAAAGAGTAATAGATAGTGTAGAAAAAAGACAAGAAATATAATATTCTGGGGCAATCTGGTTTTCAAACAATGACCCATAAGAGCTGAAGAAATAAATGAACTAAAAAAGAAAAGATAATGGTTTACTTTTATTCACATGTAGTTGCCATTAAAAGGAACTCATTCATAAAAACATTTTTGCTGTTCTAACAACCTTCGCCTCTCATCGTCTCTTACAAATAAATCCCACAACAGGTCAGAAATGTTAGAGGTTATATCACCAATGGAACACATTAAGTAGTTTTTAAACCTCTAAAATATGGCTTATAAACAATTTTATATAGCAGCTTACCTATTAATATGTTACATATTAAACAGATCTATGTACCATTTTGGACAATCAGATTTCCTTGATATTAAAGATGGAGTTGGTATTTTTATCAAAAAGGTATTTTAAATCTGTTAGGGAGTTTCTATAGTGTGGAATTTCACTTCTTTATAAAATGGCATCTTAAGTATATCATTATTAAATCAAATCAGAAACTAGATCCATCTCTGGGAAAACACCAATTTTTATTGTATGCATCATGTAAACTCCTTGCGAGTAGTATCTATGCAGTTACTCTCAGAAAAACAAATTCTTGTTCTGGATATACATCAAAACCTAAGATTATCTTTGTATAATAATATTACTTTAAAAATCTGACAAGAACATGATAAATGTTGCCAAACCTAAGAGCACTCGGTTTGATTACACATTCTAGTTTTCTCAGAATCTACTTCTGAGCTCACCAGATTCAGTTCTATCAGGATAGCGGCTGTTCAGATAACCAGTGTACATCCAGTGCCTGACACAGTACATGGCAGAGTCGGTGTTCAGTAAATATTTCAGTGATTGAAGATAAATTTTTAACAGCGAGTGGAAAAAAAAATACAACTTTGAATAACTGGAATAAGAATACCAATTGTCTCATGATGCAGCAAGAGGAACTTTTTGTGATAATTCTAGGATTATTTATAAGTAAATTGGGAATTAGGTAAAGAAACTATCATAATGGGAAAAAAAGAAAAGCCACAACATTTTATCCTCCAAACCTAATGTGTAAAACTTGGAATATGAGCTAGGTGAAAACTACCATGATAATAAGTAAGGCAATTCCAAAACTAAAATGTTTTGCATATTTATTAAACAATCCATTTTCTTTCTGACAATACTCCTAACACTAGATGAAAATTTTTATAGGTTTTACCAAACTCAGAATGTGCCTAATCAGTTCATCCTTTTAGTCTTTAAATCCATGTTAGAGAGTTTTAAATATGGAAGAACTTTATCAGCCTCAAATCATTAAAAAAATTACCAAAGACCTAAAATAATTATTGGCTAGTTAATACATTTGTAATAGTGCCATGATTTTGTCCATGTATATTTCACCCAGCATTGTCAAAATTAACCTGATAGTCAATTAAATGAAAACATCTATAAATAATTTCAAAAATGATTGAACTTTTTAAATCAATAGTCATAACAATATCATTGTGTTCTGAAATTAGAAAACTCTTGGCAGATATATAAAAACACATTTACCTATTTCAATTAGGTCAATGTCAGGATTTATCAAAATTCTCCATCAAAGTTTTTAAAAAAAATCTTGATCTTTAGGTACTATAAAAAAATACTAATCAAATGAGATGTGTTTGGTCTGACCAATTCCACAAAGTGAGGAGGAAAAGGAAGGAAAAAAAAAAAAAAAAAAACTTGTACAGTTAAATTTCAAATCCTAAACATTAAATCTTTTATTTGAGCCTACCTCTCTAAATTTATAAAGATACCAGCACTCTTGGAAACCAATTGTAAGCAGTATCAAAATTTCACTGTTGTGAATTCTAATCAGTTTCATCCTCCATTTTCTCACATAGTGAACATCTTTTCCATCAGAATCCATCAGAAGAATAATGCAGATATCACTTTCTTGGTCACCTTCAGCCCAAGGCAAATCAGTCTCAACAACAACCAAAAACTGTAGCTTTATGACTTGTAGGCTGTTTTCTGCAGTAAAACTATTTCTCTGGCAATCAAAATTGTCATCTGAGGCAATCCTTCACTGCTCTAGAAGCACAGTTCGAAGCTCGTCTTCTTTCTCGATCAACATTGAAGCAATGGCTCCATCATTAAACTCAAAGGAAGTTCCTCCATCCACAACCATGCATGCATCCCAACACCGAGAACGAACACACACCCTAGGCAGAGAGAGACATCTTGTTAAATATCAACACTTTTCTTAAACTGCAGTTTCTTTAAAACACTGAGTTTTTATCTAAACTGGCAGGTAGATCATTTGGCCTTGATTTTAAAAATCAAGTTGCCCTGCCCTTAGTTATGAGAGAATTAGTGACTATGTCAATATGAGTACATTACCCCCAAAAAATCTCAAAATTAAAATGTTCAGGATAGCTCCATTTACCCAAACACTTAAAAGTGAACAAGTTCAGACTTGATGGAACTCATAGGAGCTTTTTGAACATTATTACAAGTATTTTAAGTATTGATCAAGAATGTAACTACTGTCATGTAAAATTTTTACTTATATACAACATACAGAAAAGGCACAAATTATCAGGGTACAGCTCAATGAGCACACTTGTGTAATCATCACCCAAATTAGGAACTGAATGTTACACTCAGTTCCCAGGAAGTTCCCTCATTGCTCTTATCCCATCTCCCAGTCTCTACTCCCAGCCCCTCCTTCCCAAGCATATCCACTATCCTAATTTCAATCACATAGTAATACTAGCTTTGTCTATTCTTGAAATTCTATATAAATGGAAGAATACAATAGATATGCCTATATCTTGGCTTCTTTTGCTCAACAGTATGCTTGTGAAATCATCCATATTATCATATGTAGCAGCACTGGGTTCATTTTCATTGCTGTCTGAAAACACCTGCATTGTATGAAAATACCAAAATTTAAGTATCTCTTCTACTACTCATGGACATTAGGGTTTTGATCTATTGGGAACATTGCTGCTATGAATATTCTTGAGCATGTCTTTTGGTACATACGTATCTGTCAGTGTATACTCTTCTGCTGGATATGTATCTTGGAGCAGAATCACTGAGTCACTGCATGTCCTGTATTCAGCTTTGCTAGGTAACTGCCAAGTAATTTTCCATATTATTCCTAACAGTATAAAAGTTTTATATAAAATTTCTAGTTGCTCCACTTTTATATAAAAATTTTAGTTGCTCCACCTTATCAACAACTGGTATTTTAGCTAGGCTGGTGAGTGTGTGTGGTATTGTATTTGTTTACTCGCTCCATCATATCTGACTCTAAGCAACCCCATGAACTACAGCATGCCAGGTTCCTCTGTCCTTCACTATCTCCTGGAGTTTGCCCAAACTCATGCCATTGAGTCTATGATGCCATTCAACCATCTCATTCTCTGTCACCCCCTTCTCCTCCTGCCCTCAATCCTTCCCAGCATCAAAGTGTTTTCCAATGAGTCAGCTCTTCACATCAGGTGGCCAAAGTATTAGAGCTTCAGCTTCAGCTTCAGTCCCTCCAATGAATAGTCAGGACTGATCTCCTTTAGGATTGACTGGTTTGATCTCCTTGCAGTCCAAGGGACTCTCAAGAGTCTTCTCCAGCACCACAATTCAAAAGCATCAATTCTTCGGCATTCAGCCTTTTTTAAGGTCCAACTCTCACATCCTTACATGACTATAGTATTATATGATATAGTTTTAATTTACATTTCTCAGATGAATAAGGTCAAGGATGTTTCTCCATACACTTATCAGCCATTTGGATATTCTCTTTTGCGAAATGCCTGTCCAAGACTTTCAGCCATTTTTCTAAAGGGTTGCCTGCCTTCTTTCATACTGACTGGTAAGAATTTTTATAATATATTCTGGATATGAGTCCATTGCTGGACATAGATACTATTTCACTCTGTGGCTCGCCTCTTTATTTTCTTGATGGTGTCTTGATTAACAAAAGTCAATAACTCTAATTTAGTTCAACTTGTCAATCTGTTGCTAAGAAATATTTTCCAGCCAAAGTCATAAAGCTGTTCTCCTACTTATATGAGCAAACATTTAAATGAATCTTTCAGTCCTACCCAATCTGAGTACAGATTTGTTGATTAATCAAAATTAATTCTCAAATGATTAAGTGATTTTTAAATATGATCACTATCCTTTTTAGTGTCTTTCCTGGAAAAAATCAATTATGCATTTTTGAAAAAGTATATGCACACTGTTAAGAAGCAATTTGTAACTGAACTATTCTGTGCTTGCCACGAGATAAAAAGTGAAAGTGAAAGTCGCTTAGTTGTGTCTGACTCTTTGTGACCTCAGGGACTGTAGCCTGCCAGGCTCCTTTGTCCATGGAATTATCCAGGCAAGAATGCTGGAGTAGGTAGCCATTCCCTTCTCCAAGCGGATCTTCCCAACCCAGGGACTGAACCCAGGTCTCCCACATTACAGGTGGATTCTTTTTCGTCTGAGCCACCAGGGAAGCCCAAGAATACTGGAGTGGGTAGACTACCCCTTCTCCAGGGGATCTTCCTGATCCAAGAATCAAACCGGGGTCTCCTGCATTGCAGAAGGATTCTCTACCAGCTGAAGTATCAGGGAAGCCCTAACTATAGTTAAGTTTTCTTGTTAGTCTGGAAGACTGAGCAACCTTTACAAAAATTATAAACATTTTTGTATATCTTCTTCCCCTCAAAACAAAAAAAATCTGTGGCAAATTTAATAGATGTGGGCATGGGTGGGAGATTCACTTGTAGGGAAAAGCTGAAAGAAATGAGTCCTTTATGTTGCTACACAGTTTAGGCTTTATATGAATGCATGTCCTGCTTTTATTCCATAGCATATGAAAAAGAAGTTGCTTTCCAGTCAGTTTCTTTTGAAGTTGACAATCTGATCTTACTGTGTCTTACTTAATAAAGAAAAAACAAACAAGTACACATTACCCAATTAAATAACCATGTCCTTTCCATTCAGTTAAATTTTAGTTCCTCTAAAATGAAACAGTAAGTTTTAGAGAAAATATCACTTTAGCCAGGTTGTTAGCGTGATACCACTTTAGCTCCACAGCGTCTACTTTTCCTGCATGATTAAGCTTGAAGGAGTGATTTAATGAAACAATACTTTCACAGCCAAATGTGCTTTATAATTAATTACAAGGAAGGAAAACAGCTACAAGAAGACTGTGGAAGCTTACTTTGAGGTGAAACAACGCTGACGACTGCTTGAGAAAATTCTGTTTGCTATTGGTTCTCGAATACTGAAAAGTATTTTTGGTTCTTCTGGACTGTAGAGCAGTGATTCATTATATTCGTTTGTTACTATAAAGGAAAAAAAGCCAAATATTAGCACAGTCACTTCTGAGAAGTGCAAAATGAGAATAGATGCTATCCCCAATTTAAAGGCAGTTCTATTCCAAAAGTCTGTTTGGCAGCAAGTTTCTTGGAACTCATGACAAACTCCATTAAAAAAAATGCTTATAAACAAGGAGTATGTTCCCAGATTAGCCCACAGAAGCCTATATCACCCACAGGATAGCAGAAATAGGTACCTTTGGTGGGGGAAGGGAGGACTGTAAAGTCAGTAAACAAAGAGAAACTAGTTTGAAGCACTCAAAAATGGAACTTGAGTTGATATAATCCCTTGATAATAAGTTCCTTTCCAAAACATCATGCCAAAAGGTTCATGAGGTATTTCCATAAGCCTTTGGGATCTACTTTCTCCCTAACCAAGAGGCACACAGAGTTGGCATGCAGAGCACAAACTGGTTAAAGACAACTGTACAAAGAAACTGGGCTTGAAAAAAGCATTTAGTCGAACACCACACTAAAAGACATCACAAGACTATCAGATAATCTACCTTATATACCAAAATTTCATTTGAATTAAAGGAAGCGTCTGTAACAGTGACTGCACCATTGGCATTCACTATTGCTTCTGAAGATAAGTCAAATCTTCAAAGGAATAATATTCATTCAGTAAAGCAGTATATTTATTGGAAGAAAAACCACTGTATTTTATATATACCCTTACATTACTTTACATAAGTGATATAAATTTCAGTTGTTTTATATATACTGTTTTAAGTTAAATTATCTAATGAAGAATCAATTACTATAAATGCCTCACTTTCCTTCCTTCAGTACAGATTTAACACTAATTCCAACTCAAAGCCATGATTAAAATAATACTTTAGGTCTCAAAATCAGAGAGGGAGAAAACAATCCATTTTAGAGAACTGAAAGTAACCACAGAGATTTAGTCCTGTTTACAAACCATTTTAAAGGCAAACCATTTCAACAAATCAAGTCTTTCGGGAATCCAAAACACACAAATAAAACGAATTGACTCTGTTAATATACTTTACCATGTATTGCTACATCACTTTAAAGGCAACCAATGTGAACATATCTGTTATGATAACTCTCAAATTCAAATGTTTATGGATGACAACTGCAGCATAGGTAAGTAAAGGCAACTATAAACAAGTTTGGATTTTTGCTTTTTTTTTTTCTAAAAATAATTTACCTTTAAATCTTAGGATACTCTTCAACTAAACAGAGACAACACTATTTAGCTTTAGTCTGAGGTCTGTACTTTCGAAAATGATCCTGGTAGATAAATAGACTTTAGTGTGTTAAAATTTCATATGCAAATCAAATGAATGTGGTTTTCAGTTTATGAATTTAAATATTTTTTAAAATAATTTTTTTTAACAAATTTGAAGACTTCCCCAGCAATCTATATCCACTCCCTCATTCCACTGTTGAGGAAGCAGAGGAGCAAAGAATACAGTCTTGCCCATTGTTTTAGTGAGTGACTGGTTGGTCTGGGATTGGAACTCAGGTCTTCAAATTCCCTGATAAGTATCCTTTCTCCACTAGTGCTGGTTCTCTTAAAGGAACACTGAAATAACTGGGCAGGAGTATGTAGGAAAAGGATAAGATAACATTTTAGTGAATGTGAAGGTAAACATTCACAGCTCAATGAATTCCTTCTCATTCAGAGGATACTAACGGCTCACCGAATTTAGCTGTGAATCTCCTATTTGCCAGATGTGTATTTTTCTACATTTTCCCATTCCCCAGGAAAAGTTTGCAATCACACTGTTTTGACACAGAAGTTAGATTTCCATGGTTGACAAAAATCATAAAATTTCAACTTAAACTTTCTACTGATTCAATATATTTTAAGGGGTATTATATTGTTGGAGTAAAAAAAGTACTATGCTTAGCTTAATTAGACAAGTACATTTCATGATAACATCCTCAAAATATACACAGAACTTAACTGAAAATGTCAGTGATTATGATCATTTGTCACTGACCTTTCTCTACCAATTCTCTGTTCAACGGAAGACTTAAATTTCCTTGTCGGTTTGCTATTGGAAAAAGAAAGGGGGAAAATATCTTGATTAAATAAAATATTTTGTAACATACTGTATAGCTAACATACAATAAAATCTACACATTCTATAGCATATTATAATCGTAACATAAGAGCTATTTAGTACTCACCAATATTTAGAACATCTTCCACAGCCTGTGGTGCCACTCTGTTAATATTGAATGACCTAGAAATAAATACCACAAACGTTTTTTCTTATTTTGGTTCTGAAAACATACTAAAAATGAAAAAGGAATAATCTACTTAATGTACAAAGAACTCTTAGAAATTATCAGGTAAAAAAAATACCCAAAAAACAATAGCCACCTCATATAGTTTTTAAAAGTAGCCAAAGTACAGGGGTCATATGAAAATGTGTTCAATCTCACTCATATCTGAGGAGATATTAAAACAAGATTCTTTTCAGATTTTAAAGATTAAAAACTGATAATGTATTGACATGGGTATGGGAAGAGAAGTATGCCCATATACTAATGGAATTATAAAAATTGCAATTAGACAATTCTGTTAAGATTTAAAATGAACATATTCTTCAGTCTAGTAGTTTATCCTAAAATATACTTGCACATATAATACACAAAGACAAGTATAAGGATATTTACAGAAGCATTGTTTATAATAGCAAAACCGCAGAAAGCTGGGTAAATATAGCTACTCAGTAGATTACTACATAGATATTAAAAAGACTATACTACAACCATATGTATAATACCAATGTGGAAAGATATCAACATGTTAAGTTAAAAAACCAAAAGCATTATACAGTGTATGTATGTGTATATGTGTGTTCAGTCGCTCAGTTGTGTTCGACTCTTTGCAACCCCATGGACTGCAGCACACCAAGTCTCTCTGTCCCTCACCATCTCTCCAGGTTTGCCCAAATCCACGTCCATTGCGTCGGTGATGCTGTCCAGGCATCTCATCCTCTGACACCCTTTTCTCCTTCTGCCCTCAATCTTTCCCAGCATCAGGGACTTTTCCAATGAGTCAGCTGTTCTATATATTTGTATAGAATTTCCTTGTGTTACTTATATTAAAAAATATAGAGTGGTTGTATCTGGAGATTAGTACTAGAATATAAAATGAAAGAAACCAGCTTTTCGTTGTATCCCCTTTGTATTATTTAACATACTTTTTATTTTTTAAGTTTTATTTATTTTTTACTTCTTGGCTGTGCTGAGTCTTCATGGCTGCTTGGGGGCTTTTCTCTCTTTACGCCGAGCGGGGGCTGCTCTGTTGTGGTACGTAGGCTTCTCACTGCAGTGACTTCTCCTGTTGCGGGGCACAGGTTTCCGGGGCATGTAGGCTTCGGTAGGTGCAGCTCCCGGGGCTCTAGAGGACAGGCTCAGTAGCTGTGGCACCCGGGCATAGCTGCTCCACAGCACATGTAATCTTCCCAGATGAGCGATCAAACCTGTGTCCCCTGTACTGGCAGGCGGACTCTTAACCACTGGACCACCAGGGAAGTCCTACCACAGTTTTAAACAGGTATTTCTTTAAATTATAAAATCATTTCTGAAGGTGAGAAACCTTTAGCAAGATGCCACGCGTAACCACTTAAGAGCAAACATTACCACACATAGGAGTAACTTTTAAAAGCAGCAACTTTTAAAAGGTGGTTAGACCCTTAACCACCTAAGGACTAAAAAGGTGGTTAGGGAAAGGTGTTTTTTTTTTAAAAAAAAACACACAATTCTTCCAGCTAATTTAGAATTCTCCTCCTGCCTCTACCTCTTCACAGTAGATGCTCTTTAGAAAAGGAACAGCACTTCACAGTCACACAACTCTAAACCTAATTCAGGGGCTCTTAACATTTTGAGGGAGGAAGAATAAGAGATGCTCCATATACCCACTCTAATCCTATACTCTCCATATTTTGAGAAATGTGAAAACATTTTGGACATTCTCTTAAGAAAAATGCAGATATACAAATTTTTACATTAAAAAATTGGAGTCATTCACAGACCATATCCTTATGCTAAAAAAATAAATAAATCTAAAATATGGCCCTTGCCTAGCCTATTTTTCACCATTACTTACCCTCTAACTTCACATTCCAAACACCCCAAGCTCCATTCTCGCCTCTTGCTCACACTTACTATGTGGTAGAAACCAAAATACGTCAAGTGTTGTGACTTTCTTCTTGTTTAGTATGAGGTTCACAAAACCTATCTCATTAGCATTACTGCTGTCACACACTACAAGCCATAAGGCACTGAGGGCAGTTTCTGGCTCTTGGCAAGAACTCACGAAAATGTCAAGTGCAAGGAAATCTGTATGAGTTACACTCTTAATTCCTCGTTACTGCTTTAGAATTCTATTTTAAAGTCACATAAAAATAAGCTGTTAATAGGGTTCCACTGAAATAAAATATGTAAAGGGCAAAAGATAATAGTGACTCATGTATCTTACTATAATTAAGACTTAGTTTAAGAGAGCAGAAGTCTTACAAGACATGTTCTAACATTCCTAGAACTATGACTTATTAGGAATACCACAAGTCAATACAAACTAAGTTCTCTGAGTTAGGGTTAAATTAAAACTAATTTCCTGCGGGTGTAATCTAAATCTCAGCCAATTCAATCTACCCTTAGGAGTGGTTTACATTCTACATCAAAGACAAACCATATGCCAAAGCAGGTGTGAGCTAGCAAACAACAGCTTTTTCCTTAGGTCTACAACCTTCACCACTGTAAGAGTTCTGATGTGAAATCGGACATAACTTCTACTGAAGACAACTGAATTGAAAGGCAAAGAGTCTCCTATCTTCATCAGCTAGTGAAACGTTCTCTTTACTTAAGAACACCTCCTCGTCGTTAATTAGGTCTGCTGGGACAGAAGGTACAGAGGAGGGGGACTGGGAAGAGGCTTAAGAACCCATGGAAACAAAGGATCCTGCTCTGTGGTGCTTCTCTACTGTGCGCTGCAAACGCAACCCACCCGGGACGAGGACTGAGGTGGGTGACAGTGCGATGATGCAGATGCTTGGAACGCAGCATAACCACCACATCCTACGTCCTGTGCAAGAATTTCTGGAAATGCAAAGATGGGACAGCTACTCCCTGAGCTCTTCCCCCCACCCTCCCAGACACACGATTAGGCTGTATTTCCCACCCCTCTAGCCACACAGCATGTAACTATGTTCCAGCTAAAGGAATAAGAGTGACTATCATGGGCAACACTTCCCAAAACCTCCCACAGGGGACCCTCCAAGCTCTTCCTCCTTCTGTAGCACAGGAAGTCTACGGTTTAGAGTTAAGCCCTGAAATTAAATCCTACCTCCTCCATTTATCAGCCACATGGCTTTGGGCAAGTCAGTTAACTTTTGAGACTTTTTATAGTCTATCAGTGAAAATATAATTAACTAATCTCAGAGTATTCTTGAAAATTTAAGTAAGATAATATACTTACTTGGGACAAAGAAAGTGCTCAAAGATGGTACTGCAGTAAGTTGAAATTATTAAGGTAATATATAGAACGTATAAACTTTCCCTCAGTATCTCTGATCCCTAGCCTTCTCTCTTCTCCCCCAAGGCTTCTCTTTTCTCAAGGATCAAATGATACATGGGAAATCCAATCATAATGAAAGAATTATCGGTGATAACAGGAGAGCAGATCATGTCAGAAGCAAGCAAGCTGCACAAGGCTGAGTAGAAAAGAAAAGGGACTAAGTAACCAAGGTGGCAGGGACAGGATATGGTTAGAGACCATATCCTGGTCCCTATACCAGAGACCAGGCTCTATACTAGAGCACTGAGCACAAAGCAGACTTTAATAAGCAACACAGAAAAGACAGAACTTCTAATCTAAGCCATACTTAAATGCAACATCAACACAGGACTCAACCATACAGTGAGTGGTAGGGGAAATAAAACTCAATTTTAAAGAACTCAAACTTAAGTCAGTTTGATAAGCACTGCTTTAGCTGTATTTGTGAGCATGTAGTCATTTATTCAAAAAAGCATTTTAAGTGAATAAGTGTGAAGTACTGTGCTTAGCAAAGAAAAAATTAAGCAGAAAAAAAAGTCACTAGTCACCACCCCATGTGCCTCAAGTTGCTCAAACTAACTAGGTATGAACTTACTAGAAACCAATTATGTGCTAAGTGCTATAACATCGGAGAAGGCGATGGCACCCCACTCCAGTACTCTTGCCTGGAAAATCCCATGGACAGAGGAGCCTGGTAGGCTGCGGTCCATGGGGTCGCGAAGAGTCAGACACGACTGAGTGACTTCCCTTTCACTTTTCACTTTCATGCGTTGGAGAAGGAAATGGCAACCCACTCCAGTGTTCTTGCCTGGAGAATCCCAGGGACGGGGGAGCCTGGTGGGCTGCCGTCTATGGGGTCACACAGAGTCGGACACGACTGAAGTGACTTAGCAGCAGCAGCAGCGGCTATAGCAGTGCTATGAGGAAAAAGTGCTGGGTAAGGGCAAAAAAAAAAGGGATTGATTAATTAGGCTTATGAAAAGAACAAGGTCTTAAGCAAAGATTTTGACATTTAAGTGACATTTGAGGACAGGAATTTTTAGCCAATAGATGGAAAGTGGAAAATGTTCAAGCAGTCAATGCAGGAAGAAGGTACACTGAGCAAAAACAAAAAGCCCAGTGAGAACATGGCTTGTGCTAAGAATTGCAAGTAGCCTGCAGAGCCTCCAGTGGAATGGGTTAGGGTCAGGCAGGAGTAGGCTAGCAAGGAACCTTAGCTCATGTTTAAAGGGCTTCATATGACAGACTAACATGAACACAGTCAGGAGTCAAGAAAGTTTTAAAGCACAGAAGGGAAATAGTGAGATCTATCTACATTATGGAAATATTACTCTGTGGTAGGAGTGATGAATAACAGCCTGAAGAAGCAAGATGAGGCACAAAGAATATTCACTAAAGAGATGGGGGTTGACACCAAGAAACAGCCATAGAAACTGAAAAGCAGGGGCTAGAATTTCTGAAGTACATCTGACAGGATTCAGAGACTGCTAAGTACAGAGGGAGAACAGGAAGACCCAGAGTTATGAGCCAGGCTTTAGGGGATAATGTGTTTTCCTGAGACTATGAAGTCAAGGGTAACAGTGATACTATTCAGCAAGACAGGGAACACAGGAGAACAACAGAAGACAATAAATTCAGTTTTGAATGTGTTGAATCTGAAGTGCTACTAACATCCTTATGTAGTTAGTAGGTAATTTTTCAATATGAGCCTGCACGCAACAGAGATGACGGCTACAGATAAAAGTCAGGGAGGCATAGGCACGTGTGTGCTAAGAAGTGGAAGAGACTTCCCAGAGAGGAGCCATAGGGTAGGCAGGTTTCAGGATGTCCCAGGTTATCTCCAATTAGGCCTTGAATGCACAAACTTCTGGCATATTTTTTGGTACTGTGCTTTGTTTTCATTTCTTTATAACTTAAAATATTCATTTTTTAAAATATATACTCTCTAAAAACACTCATTTTCTTTTCTTTTTTCTCTTTACAAACCTAGTGCAGGAAGCTAAAGAATGACCAGATCCAGGCTGGGCTATAAGTCAAAGCTGGACTCTTGGACCCAATCGATGAGTGCAACAGAAACTGAGCCAACCAATAAGTCAACGCCAGGCTCCTTCCTACGTATCAGAGGCCTCAGATACACCAACGTGAGACAGCAAGCAAATTATATTACTTAAAGTATTTCACAAAAGTTGATAAGCAACATTCAAGTTACTCACCAGGCCTTTGATCCTGTTCCAGTACACAAATTGAGCCCAGAGCTCTTCTGTTTTTCCCAAGGACCATCATCAACTGAAATCTCGTAGTAGGAAGCCCTATGAATTGAGAATATAAAACTGGATTTGCAGAACTTATGTCTCATGGTAAATGAGATAAAGTATCTTTTTCAGAGCTGATGAAATCTAAGCAAGTCATCCTGACTTAGACATACCTGACTTAGCAGGGACACATATCATGATGCTAATTCCAATACTGATTAAGTGAAAAAAAATCAAAAATATCTGTGTGTCTACATCCTTCTCTGACCTGTATGTGCCTCCTTCCTTTAAGATTTCAAACAAGAGCTTCTTATAAATCTTTACCTAGCACTGCTATGGAAACATACAGAAGATGATTTCAGAATTCAAAAAGAAAATGCCATTCCTAAGGGAGTTTTATTCAGGAGCTAGTCCTCGACACATCTAAGTCTGCATCTAATCCTTCAAGTTACCAACCGTTTCTACTTAACTCTTGTTTCTCAAGTTATGTACTAATGTGCCTTTTGAATTGATGGTAAGCTAGCAGAGATAATGAGGTTCTAAAGAAAAATCTCAAGCAGTCCTGGACCAGTGAACAAAACTAGTGATAAAATAAGAACTGTAATTTTTTTAAAGATTGATAGTTCTAAGATTATTTAATAAACATGAAATCAACTGGGTTTTCTGACACCAGCCCAAAAAAAAAAAAATGACACCACTTTTTAACTACATGAATGTTTAAGTGATTTGTAACTATTCAAAGAGCTTTTGAAACATACAGAAGCCTATTTTGTGAACTATGTCTTAAAATAATGGTGTCAACAGTCAACACTGAGTTACTTTTATCCAGCAAATAAAAAAGCTAAAATAAACCCTTAACAAAATATATATAGCTTTTCAAAACAATGACAATTATTAGACATGCCTGCAAATATTAACATTCATCGGATAATTTATCTCTTATTCTAACCCTTTCATTTTCTCCTGCCAAGCTCGTGGTTTGTGAATGCTTCATATGATATAACTCCAAGTCGTCTTTTTCTCTGAAGTCAGCATTCTCTTTAAAAATAAAAGACAGCAAGTCTAATATTCACATTTAATCTATTTCATAGCTTTGTTATGTCTTCCTAGAAAATTAAGAATTGTAGGTACATTAGTCTATTATATACAATACAGACAAGTCAGCCAAATCCATTGGAATGGCTGCTATCTATTATGCTAGAATCATGTAGAAACCAGAGATTAGAGGTAAGTGGGGACAGGAAAGAAGCAGAGGTGAAGAGAAAGAAAAGTCAGGAGAGAGACGCTGAGTCCAAAACAAAGAGCAAATTTAGTGTCATTCTCACATGCAAGTTTATCAAGATTAGTCAACTCAGAATTTTGGTTTCAGGGAAATTATTTTTTTAAGGCAGCAATAAAACTCACAGTCCCTTTAGAGTGGGTATACTTCTTCTTAAATTGTCCACTGCTACAGCCCAAGAATAAGACATTCTAGGTTAGAACAAATAGGAGAAAAGAAAAAAATTGGGCTTTTAAAATGTTCTTAAGTTTAAGAACATTATAAATGAGAAAGGAATAATATTGCCGCACTTCACATTTTCCAAGCACAGCACTTCAGTTTTCAGGAAGACGACAATTCTATTGCACACACTAAAGAAAAGCACAGGCTTAGCCCGGCTCTGTTATTTATTAATTGTGTGACTTGGGGCAATTTACTTCACCTCTCTGAGCCACAGACTGCCCTATAAAATGGAGATAATGATAGCATCAGTATTTTATTCAATCTACAAATATTTATTACATGCCTAATGTTTTAATAAGCACTGTGCAAGGTACTAGGGATTTAACAGTAAATGTAACAGACACAATCTTCTAGAAGTTTATATTCTAGTATGCAGGTCAGAAATTTTACAGTAATAATTACCAACTATTTAGAGTGCTGTTTACTGCTTTAAGCAATAAACAAGACACTATATAAGAAATAATACAAGATGGCCTTGAAACAGCACTGCCAGGAGGAAGGCGTGTACAGGCAGGGCAGTTCAAAAAATAAGTAATGAGTTCTCATGACAACTCAATACTGGATCTGGAATTAGAAATGCTGGGTTTACATGATGGTTCTGATGCTAAATGAAATATATGAGCTTGGCCAAGTGATTTGATTTCTCCAAATCTCAGGTTTTTCACTGAGAAATACAAGCACTTTTCTCACCGAGTCGCTATGAGCATACACGTGGTAGCAGCAAACACGCCCAGCGCCTGGCACGCAGCAGGCATTCAGTACCTGCTCCTTTCCTTTCTGCCTAAGGGGCTGCGTCACAGAATCTTTCACAGCAATTTCCAATATCTCCCGTAGTTAAGGCTTTCTCAGTAGCATCAGAAGCCCACCCACTGCTGTCCTTAATCTTAGTAAAGATATCTGGGGACGCATCAAAGACCACAAAAAGAACCAGCATCGGACATCAGGGGTAAACAACCAAAGCACTGCCACCACAGAAAACAGAAGCATTCGATCTAACACCTCCTAATGGGCCTTCACTGAATTTCCATAAGTCAATCATTGATCCCAATTTTCCTCCTTTTGTAAGTTATTTTTAGTAAGTACAAATCATAAAGCAACGCTAGTAGAAGCTCTCAGAAGTTATGACCTTCAAAATATACAAACAGAATGATGTAATAAGCCCTTAAATGGCTTCCCTTGAATAAGCATAAACTCACAAAACATCTTTACCTTTGTCATCTATTTATTTTAATGGAGACTTTTTCCAATCTCATTTTAAGGTTGTTCTCTTCTGCCTGTCTTTAGCAATAGTGATGAGATTTTATCACTGTTATATTCTCTTCCTTCTCTCTTATGACATAAATGTATCCATTACTAATTTCCATATTGCTTCAAACGATATGCTAGTTTTTTCTGTTACTGCATAAGTCTTACTATATTAAAATAAGTCCATCTTTACACTTTACCATATTTTTAAGTTCTTTAAAGTATATATTTTTATTTGATTTTGAAGAATACATTTTACTTTTAATAATTTTTTAATTATGTATTTTACTAGCTTCCAAATCATTAAGACACAACTACTTTTATTTGTTTTTATATTCCTAGTTCACACAGCAGGTGTGCAATATATTTTATTGCATAAATTTAAAATTATATTAATCAAAATAATTACAACTCAAAAAGATAATTCAAATCATTCTGTTGAATCAAGCTTTGTTCTCCTTCAATACTACCTCCAGTAGTAAGTTAATGGCTAAAATGTGGGGTTTTTTAAGACAAATTTTTCTCATCATAATTAAACTTACTATAGAAGAATATGACTTGTAATGAGAATTTCAGAAAATTTGAAACTCTCAGGGAATCAATTACATGACCTTCAAAAGGTCACATGGTTCTGGTAGCAGGAGAGTAGCATGTAGATTTATCTCTAATCTTCTATCCCTAACTCCCTTACAACAACAAAAATGAGAAAGAAAGTTCTAAATGTACCACCAAGAGTTAAATTAACTTTACATTATGGCAGTCATTTTACAACTAGTAACTAGTGTCACACAATAAATTTTCTGCAAAAAATTCTGCTGACAATTTAAATCTAAGTTATATTCAACACTCACAAAATAGATTTTATCAGTAATAAAACATATACTAAGCTTTTATATTCCTACTGAAGAACTTCACTAACCTTAATTTTTTGGTAAAAATGGTTACAAATCTTAAACTGTCAATACTCTTGCCTTATGATGTTGCACTGAAAAGGATCAACATTACTTATGCAGTATTCTTGTCAAAAATGCTTAGTCTGAACTTTATCATGCAGAGAAAAAAAATCATACAAATCTAAAATAAGGAATATTCTGCCAATATTTTGCAATTGGCTTAGACCATTCAAAAATGTAAAAATCATAAATGACAAAACAGGGATGGGACTAAAAACTATTCTTAATTCAATCTAAAGGGCTACGATAGCCAAATAAACAAGATTTATTCAAAAGTAAGTAATAGTTTTGTGTTCTCCTTAACTGGATCCTGGATCAAAACAAACAAATAAATAAATCAGCTTTATGAAACATTAAGACAATCAGTAGGGAAATTTTAATATGAACAGTCTATAAGATCAAAGTTTTATATCAACTGCAAATATATGCCCATATAGCATTCTCTTAAACATTTATAAAGTACCTATATAACAGATGAAAGACTCAGGGAAATACTGCAGTAAAGAAATATGAGTAACTTTGTTTAATGTAGGGCTTCAAAAACATTTTTGGTAATGAAACTTTCTTTCTTCTTAACATGTATTAATGTGTACAAAGGTGTGGAAATATTTCATTAAATAATTCATTTTTCTTACTTATATAGTATTAATTATTCATAAATCTTAGGTGGTAGAAATTTAATAAATAGTTTAAAATTACTAAAATATTAAACTCAAGATGACAAGTTTAAAAGTACCTGGATGATAAACTCTCCCCAATGAAGACTTCATTTAGTGCTCTCACTGGCAAAAGCTGGGGTCCAGAAGCCTCAAACTCTGCAGAGAAAGAAAGAAAAATCCAAGAGAGCACCTTAAAACTTCAGAAATATTACCATATAAATTTTATAAAATATTAAAATATTTGTCTTAATAGCATCTATAGCTTAATATTAACATATGAATTAAATCTCAAAGTATTCATAATATAGAACCACAAAATCATCTAAACATTATAGCTGCAATGAGTAAATAAACCTTAGTTCTTCTTTGAAACAATTTTTCAAGAGTGATGAAATATATTGATATTTATTCACAGCATAAGATTCAAGTTGTCACACTTGGCCAAGTTTTGCTCCAACTACAACCTGCTTCAGAAATAGAGATGATCAAGTACTTCCAAGGCAGAGCCATTCTGGATTCAAGCAGCAAACTACATGGATGGCTCATGTATGAAGCCAAATCAGTTATGTTAAAAGTCAGATGATTTTTCAAATAGAAAACAGAGAATGTTTTTCAGCAATGGCAGTTCTGGAGGAACAGTGCCACATCTCCTTATATGACTCCTAAAGAAATGTCATCTTTATTTTACCCTTTACAGTTCTGTGTACGACTTATGTAACCTTCCGTGATGACTACTTAAACAGCACTTTATCACGCAAAATCCTCCAAAGACCCACTGCTTTCTGGATCAAAGTGTGATTTTCACCTTCAGATGGTCGCTTTTACGGTTTTGCCTTTAACCAGTCCCCAGCCTGAGACGCCAGCCCTTTCTTCCCAGCGTCACCAACAGCAGGTTCGCGGCACCCAGGTGTCTCCTGCTGGGCACGCACTATGGAACGAGATACCTTTTCTGTCTCCTCCACTGTTTTTTCTTAGTCAAAGCTAAAAGTTAACTTCAACTGAGGCAGCAGCTAGCCTCTAAGATGGTCCCCCATGATTCCTGCCTCCTGGTATTCACATTCTTGTATAACTCTTCCTTTCACATCACACCAGAATTAGTCTATGTGACCAACATAAGGCAGAAATGGTGGTATGGCACTTCTGAGATTTGGTTTAGAAAGACACCCTGGCTTCTACCTTGGTCACTCTCTCTCCCTCATAAGCAGTCCAATGGAGAGGCCAACATAGCGAGGACCTGAAACCGCCTGCTAGTAGCCACGTGACGAGCTGAGGTGCACATCTTCCAGCCCAGTCATGTGTCCCGGCCAACAGCTTGACTGCCACCTCCTCAGAGACCCTAAACCGGAACTAACAAGCTAAGCCTCTCTTGGATTCTTGACTTTCATAATCTCTGTGAAATCACAAGTGTTTTCTATTAAGATGGTAAACTTTGGGGTAATTTGCTATGTTTTAAGATTCTGTTTCAGGTTAATGTGTATTAGACACATTAGACACTTAATACTCTATAAAACTTTCCACCACTGTCACCAACACAACCGCCAATTTAATATTCTCCTCTGATGTGTAGCCTATTTGTTTATATGCTTATTGAATGTTAATTACATGTATAATTTCTTTTGGATTTTAACTGTCTAAAGTGACCCAACTATTCTTTCAATTACCACAAGTTGCTATTACAACACCATGGAATCTTTAAAAATTTATTTGACTAAATTATATAATGGGCTAACATTATCAGCTAGATCTCGTAATACAGAAGGAACCTGATACAAAAAGGTATATAAGAATGATGTGTTTGATCAAATTTGATTGAACTTAAGACTGCACACTTAACTTTTGATATTGTCTTAATTTGGTACTAAATATAGTCACATTTTTACAACTAACAAGTTTTACCAACGTAAAAAGTTAAAATTTATAGTTTATTTTTCTTTACATAGTGTAATCATTAATGGAATGTTTTGTATCTCCTCACAGATTTTCTACAAATGTTCACTAACAGTAAGTACTCACTAAATATTGCTTTGTACTCAGTTGCCAAGTCATGCCTGAGAAAAGAATACTGGAATGGGTTGTCATTTCCTTCTTCAGGGGATCCTCCCAATCCAGGGATGGAACCTCTGTCTCCTGCACTGGTAGACAGTCTAAGCCACCAAGGAAGCCGTCACTGTATATTAGTAACTGACAAATCTGAAATCTCACCAAACTGTAACCATATGTTTTTCTTTTGTATGGTCTTAACTTTTTATCTGTATTCTTGTTTCTCCTCATCCTAATTTTCCTTTCTGTATATAGCACTTTTACTATATGTGCTTGCTGAATTTCACCTGAAATCTTTTATCAAAAGAGGAAGAAAATATATAAAATTGTTTCAAGTCTCATTAATCATCTTAATTCTCCTTATAGTTCTTTCATGCTAATTGACTATCAAACATTATTTAATCATTAAACTGTTCATTTACACCTTGCTTCAACAAAACACAAAAAGATGGACTCAAGAGCAATTGACAATTTTCTATCTAAAGAGACTCCATTACAAAATTAATCATTAATTTATATTTTTAAGTATAGAATTGTTATGTGACAGAGACCAAAATCCTGTGCACTTCTCTCACAGCCAAACCATTAGACTATGTTTCTGGATCCACCCACCTTGGGTATACTCATGGAACTAGTAATGGCCAAAGGATTATGAGCAAAAGTAGTGAAAAGGCCTGGCTCCTAAAACTTCCATAAGAATCCCCCATGCTCTCACTGACTTCTTCCCATAAGTTACAAGGACCAAACAGAAGATCAAAGGCCACTGTTTGGAGGTTGCCTGAACACTCCTTGGACAGTGAGCTGAACTATAAATAAAACTTCAGTATGTTAAGCCACTGAGATTCTAGGATTGTTTATCAAATCAATTCACTTATCCAAATTAATACAAGTAGGCTTGCAAATAAAAAGTTACGAGTTGATGTGATTAAAAGTTTTCTTTAACAAACAAACTCTACCTTCCCTTGACTTAGCATGCACGCACATCATTATGTCATTCTTGGGCTTTCCTGGTGGCACATACAGTAAAGAGTCTGCCTGGAATGCGGGAGACCGGGGTTCGGTCCCTGGGTCAGGAAGATCCTCTGGAGGTGGCTATGGCAACCCACTCCAGTATTCTTGCCTAGAGAATTCCATAGACAGAGGAGCCTGTAGGGCTACAGTCCATGGGGTCGCAAATAGTCGGACACAACTGAAGCGACTTAGCATGCACATACCTTCCCTTGAGGGTATAATGGTAATAAAAATGAACTCCTCTTCATTAATTTGAATGCAACCCAAGTGGCTCAGGTGGTAGAGAATATGCCTGCAATGCAGGGGAGCCTGGTTCAATGCCTGGATCAGGAAGATGCACTGGAGAAGGAAATGGCAACCCACTCCAGTATTCTTGCCTGGAAAATTCCATGGACAAAGAAGCATGGTGGGCTGCAGTCCATTTGGCAGCAGAGTCAGACATGACTGAGCAACTGAGCACACCACATACATAATCGAGTTAAGGACAGATAACACTAAACAGAAAATTTTATTGGATTGAAGTTAAATCATCCTTCTTGCAAAAAAACTAGCATTTTTTTTCTCTTTAATCCTGTGTTCCAAATTAAAAAGCTAAATCAGGGATCAAACATGGTGGTATATTTATAATCTCAAACCTACTCTTATATTCAAAAATCCCAAATGGCAGTTTCTTAGGAAGTGTTCCCTGCCAACCTGAAGAGAATTTAAATAGGGAACATGAGATATATCTTGAAATCTTTCTAATTTTTTCTCAGAAAATAAAGTTCTTTATCAAGGGAAAAAACTCTCTAACAAAACGTTCTCTAAAATAGTGCCAACATTGTAAATATTATATAATTGCTAATAACAATAATATTAATAATTAGTATAACAAGTTCCAGTGTTGTTATTGAGAAATCTGAAACTACTCTGATTCCAGGTTCTTCATGTATAAAATAACCTGCTCCAACCACAATCACCACCAGTATCACCACTTCCTTTCTGGAAGCTTGCAAGAGGTTTGCTTTAGCCCTAGTATACTAACATGCCTCAGTGTGGGACCTTTTAGCACTGATTATATTAAGTATTTTGTGTGTTCCTTCATTCAGAGCCTGGTGCCTAAGTTTTGAGAAAATTTTTTTAAATTCTTTTTGAGTATTTCCTGTGCTTTTACTAGAACCTCCACAAACCAGATGTAAATATCCGGAATATTACTAAGTTTATATGTAATTTGTTTCTATATATATTTAGTTTATAAGCTAAAACCAGTGAATCTGAGCAATGAATCTATATCCTATACACTGTTGGTGAAAACAACCAAATCCTGAACATCATTTTGATGACAGCAATAACTTGTTTTGGTGAAGTATAAAGTGAAATTTCTAGCTAAGATTTTAAAATCTTTTTAAAAAATTAAAATATTAATAGTTACTGCAGTCTTTCAAAAACAATAATAGGAAATCTGCTTATGAATGACTTGAAAGATTTCCAGATTTTTAAAAACTAGTTATTTAAAAATTTTCTAAAATCAAATGACTTTTTTTCAGGGGAAGAAAAACCATCTTTAAAACATGGCATTAACTCACAGTGTAGGAACATTCCAGATATTCAAGCTGGTTTTAGAAAAGGCAGAGGAACCAGAGATCAAATTGCCAACATCTGCTGGATCATCGAAAAAGCAAGAGAGCTCCAGAAAAACATCTATTTCTGCTTTATTGACTATGCCAAAGCCTTTGACTGTGTGGATCACAATAAACTGTGGAAAATTCTAAAAGAGATGAGACTACCAGACCACGTGACCTGCCTCTTAAGAAACCTGTATGCAGGTCAGGAAGCAACAGTTCAAACTGGACATGGAACAACAGACTGGTTCCAAATAGGAAAAGGAGTACGTCAAGGCTGTATATTATCACCCTGCTTATTTAATCTATATGCAGAGTACATCATGAGAAGTGCTGGGCTGGAAGAAGCACAAGCTGGAATCAAGATTGCCGGGAGAAATATCAATAACCTCAGATATGCAGATGACACCACCCTAATGGCAGAAAGTGAAGAGGAACTAAAAAGCCTCTTGATGAAAGTGAAAGAGGAGAGTGAAAAAGTTGGCTTAAAGCTCAACATTCAGAAAACGAAGATCATGGCATCTGGTCCCATCACTACATGGGAAATAGATGGGGAAACAGTGTCAGACTTTATTCTTTTGGGTTCCAAAATCACTGCAGATGGTGACTGTAGCCATGAAATTAAAAGACGCTTACTCCTTGGAAGGAAAGTTATGACCAACCTAGATAGCATATTCAAAAGCAGAGACATTACTTTGCCAACAAAGGTCCGTCTAGTCAAGGCTATGGTTTTTCCAGAGGTCATGTATGGATATGAGAGTTGGACTGTGAAAAAAGCTGAGCACTGAAGAATTGATGCTTTTGAACTGTTTTGCTGGAGAAGACTCTTGAGAGTCCCTTGGACTGCAAGGAGATCCAACCAGTCCATTCTAAAGGAGATCAGTCCTGGGTGTTCTTTGGAAGGAATGATGCTAAAGCTGAAACTCCACTACTTTGGCCACCTCATGCGAAGAGTTGACTCATTGGAAAAGACTGATGCTGGGAGGAATTAGGGGCAGGAGGAGAAGGAGATGACAGAGGATGAGATGGCTGGATGGCATCACCGACTCAATGGATGTGAGTTTGAGTGAACTCTGGGAGTTGGTGATGGACAGGGAGGCCTGGTGCGCTGCGGTTCATGGGGTCGCAAAGAGTTGGACACGACTGAGCGACTGAACTGAACTGAACCTATAAAGCTATAAATCACCATGAAAAACTCTGAAAAAAATAAATATATGTAAACAGCAAATACCACAACCAGACAGAAACAAAGCTGGAAAACAGTTATGTAAAGATAGCTTTTTCTGATAAAGTTTAGCCAAGAAATGAAATGCAAAAGGAAATAATATCCTTTTATACAGTCCACAGATATTTAGGATATCTCTTGGGATCTTCTTGCATCATGAAAATCTTACAGTTATGGGACAAAGTGGGAAAATACTGCTGAATATAATCCTCAAATTAGCTCAAAACTGAGAATTCATCTTAACACAACAAAAAAGCTGCATATCATTTTATGCTATTATTCCCTTAGCATCTTACACAAATATCTGAAATACAAATCTTAAGCTGATATACCAAAATTTCCTAACAAAAAGATTTTTTAATCAATAACTAGATCCATGGTAAATATATGTAAATGCAAATATATAAATGTATAATTATTATGAAGTCTTCCACAGATTAGTTCATTTTCTTTCAACGACTTTCTTTTTCCTTTTTGACATTTCAAAGATTAAGACCAAGACTCTTTCCTTAAATATCAAGTACCCTTCTCAGACATTTTATAGTCCTTCCCTTATCAATGAGTTTTCAAACCCACCCTAGAAAAAAATTGTTATCGACCTATGCTATATTTCTTATTTCAGAATCTAATCATAAAAATTTTACAACTCAAGTAGTTCATTGTACTTCCTTAAATGTAGTCAGTGGCACTGAAATCCCCATATAATTATAAATGATTACTTCCAGAAATTAGAGATCAAAGGAACTGTAAATTACATATTGCCCCAAACACACTTAATTCCCAATCCACCTACTTTCATCATGAACTCTTTCAATGTTGAAGGCTCTACTATGCTGATTCAAACTCAGCTGCTGTTCATGGAGGTCCACAGGAACAGGGTTGATGCCAGTCCCTTCAAGATATAACCTAATTCGCTGCCTCCACAACCACCTTAGGGTGAAGAAAAAGTTATATTGAAATAGAATAAGTTAAACAAAGGATTAGACATTATAGTTTCTCCAAATTAAAAAAAATAATATTAAAAAACTAGTTATCCCATGAACTAATTACCGCAGAAATATCTAAAACCCACCACAAATTCCTGCGCAAAAACAGATTTAGATGGCAATATCTACTGTATCTATAAGACCCCTCAAATAACATGAATTAAAGTCAAATTATTTATCAAGTACCCATTAAATCCCATACACGGAGCCTAATGCAGTTGTGTTTTACTTATCAAAAAGTATAATATATATATTAAAGAAAACATTCTGAAATTAAAACACCATTATGTTAAAGTGGTCGGCTTATATAAAAATTCCTTCCCTAAAATTCAGTAATAATGTTTTTCTGGTTTGTTTTTTTTTTTTTACATAAGAGTTGAATAACAAATACTGTAACACTTAAGATTACATCTAAAACTTCAATGTCTTTTTAGTGGGGGAAAAAAAAGGAATCAAGTTTAATTGATTTTAAAATCAAAAACTGACATATCAAAAAGCCAATGGGACAGATTCTACTAGATAAGTACACAAAAATATACTCCTACTTGGAGTATATTAGTCATCTGTAAGGGTGCTAAACTTCTGAGATGAGCAGAAACTGAAAACTCGCTACTAAGAGACTCGCTACTAAAAAAAAAAAAAAAGACTTCAGAAGTCAAGAAGATTTAATACAATTTCACAAACACCTAGAGAAAAGGTTTTCTCAAACTATAAAATCTAGGCTAAGTCAGCGAGAAAAAGTAGTCCAACTTAGCTCTAATTAATGGGTCTACCTCATCGTAACTCTTCCCTCTACCCTTCTCTCTTCAGGGCAGTCTGACTACTGAACAAATTAAGTGAAAGGAATATTTAAAAAAAACATCTCTACTGGTTAGGAAATACTTAACATGTAAGACAGAGATACCAGGAATCTCAGCAAAGTTAGAAAAAATCCAACCTTCAGACACTCTGGATGGGAAAAGATGAGGGTGAAAAATACAAAATCTCAGAGAACTTGAACATTTAATTTTCACCAATAGTCTTAATCATCTTTTTACCAAACTGGTAAAAGCATGTAAGGTTAAAGTAGAGACACGGCCTCTATCTCACTGAAGGAGAAAAACCTCTACTTAACAGTTACATTACAGGCCAAGTAGCATTTGGCAAGGTTTCTCCACATAGTTCCAATAGGGTTAGGAGTAGCCAAGTTAGATGTGTTTGTGACTCAGCTAATGTATTATTTTTTATGTATTATTTGAATTGTTTTTTATGGCTACAACTATGGACTAATCCAAATATTATCTAATTTGTTCTGTTTAACAGCATTTTTAATGATATACATTAATAAAATAATTATATAATAATTATATTATCTTAACAAGATAATTATAGAGCAATAGTAAGAAGTTCCTACCTGAACTCACCACGATAGAACTTCTGTAAGGCTTCTGGGAAGGAATGCGTATATCGAACAGGAAGACATAAATGACCCTCAGACCTTTATTTTAAAGGGATTTGGGTGGTATAAAGGGAAGAAGAAATAAAAGTACTCAATTATCATTAAACTACAAAAATCAGACATGAATATTTTTGAATTTCTACTCTATAATTCATTTTTGCCACATATTATTTATATTTTCAACAAGAACCAAAAAAAAAAAAAAAAAAAAAGACCAAATATAAATAGTAGTTTACATCCAGGTTTAATACCATAATACAACTTAAGTTTCCACATTACAGTAAAACTAACAGCAAATTTGCCACTGACTGATATCCCTGCAAAATTATCTAATGGTGTAGTGATGTTTGCATCTTAACATCTATATTACTTAACTACTAGGTTTGGGCAAGTCACTTTAGCATCAGCTTCTTTATCTCTAAAAAGGCCATAAGACCACCAATCTCAAAAGGTTATTCTGAGGAATCAAACTATTTATGTGAAAGTTTTTTGAACCATAAACCCCTTAGAAATATCTTTTAAGATAATCTCTTACTAAAAGAGAACTCATAGCTTAATCTAACCTAACTTCAAGGAGTTAACAGCTTTCATGAAAGACAGAATTTAAAAAAAAAAAAAACTGCAAATTACAAACTGTTAACTGCCTATAGGCTGATACATGAAGATGAGAGGCTATGGCACCTAACATAAGGAAAGGTGTCCAGAAAGTTCAATCAGCTTCATTTATGTGATGCTTCAATCTTGAAGGAAAGGCTGACAGTTTGCCTGGCAAAACAAACCCTTAATAATAACTGTAAATTAACATAAATGTGAAGAGCCACGTAAAAGGCTTTTACAAAGCTGTAACTAGTCAATTTATCTGAGATAAATTTATCTAAGAAACTTAGGCAGGGACTAGATTTTTTTAATTTTTATATTTACTGCAATACTCTTATACAGTGCTAAGATTATGAAAGTTAAAAGTGAAAGTGTAAGTCGCTCAGTCTCGTGTGACTCTTTGCAACCCCAAGGACTTCTCCAGGCCAGAACACTGGAATGGGTAGCCTTTCCCTTCTCCAGGGGATCTTCCCAACCCAGGGATTGAACCCAGGTCTCCAACATTGCAGGTGGATTCTTTACTAGCTAAGTCACAAGGGAAGCCCCTTATATAAAAGTTATCAACGGTCATTTATTTGATAGAATACCTACTGAGGTCATCTGCAGGTCTAAAACACTCAAGAGAGAAAAATCTAGGCCCGGCCTGGAGGATTCAATTTCAGTGTGGCTCACTCACTAGTGCTAACTGCTTGGCAAGGTCCTCAAGTCTCTCTCCACGTGAGTCTCCCCACAGGGCGGCCTTGGTATCCTCACATCATGGTGGCTGACTTGCTCAAGAATGAGCAATCCAAGAGACCAACACAGAAGCTACAGTACCATTTATGACCTGGCCTTGGAATGCACACACTGTTGTATCAATATTCTGTTGATCCCACGGGCCAGCCCTGCTTAACGTGGGAAGAGAACCACATAAAGGTGTAAATAACAAGAGGCTACATTAAAGGTCAGCTATCACGTGCTCTCTAGCCCATTTTGATTATTAAGCACTTAAATGTCATAATTATATACAGGCATCAGCAGAGAGAGTATAGAATACCAAAGAGAAAACTGAAATTGTCTATTTAATTTGGCTGAGTCTACCAATGAGCCATCTTAGAGAAGCAGATCCTCCAGCCCAAGTCAAAGCTTTGGATGCCTGCAATCCCAGCTGACATCTGCCTATAACCTCATTAGAGATCCCAAGGTAACACCATCTAGCCAAACCCTTCCTGGATTCCTGACACATAGAAACCATGGGAGATAATAAATTATTATTACTATTGTTTTAAGCCTCCAGTTTGCAGATGATTTGTTATGCTGCATTTGATAACTACTGCAGAGAAGAAGAAACTTAACTGAACATTAACTTCTGGGCTTATTTAAGGATTGTGAGACACCTCACACTTATAAGAAATATAATAAGTCAGGCAATCTGAATTATGGAACAAGCTAGAGGCCTTATACATTTCTGCCTGGGGGCAAAAAGAGAAACCAAAAGACTTCTAGATTACATTATTCCAGCTAGAAATTAGAGAAACAACACCTTCTGCTTATCAGTTTCAAAATCTTCACAAGCTAATGAATATTAAGCCAGTTTTTAAAGGAGAATGTATTTCAACAAACTGTATAAAATATGATCACTAAACAATCTATCATTACAAAGTTTTTCTAAAATACATGTGTACAGTCACTAAAGGCAATTAAAAAATAATTACTGAAGCAATAATCTCAGTTACTTGTGCTCAGGAGATATTTGCTCAGCTAGGTCAGGGTCCTAGCCCCGCTCCCTAAAATAATTTGACTAATCATTCATTTTTCAAGTGTTTATTGCCTACTGACTATGTATAATAATAGTATGCTAGAGAAATTTAGTCCTATCCTCAAAGAATTTGTAGTCTGATGGAAGAGACAAACAATCAAGCAGAAAATAATGAGAGAGAAGGGCTCTCTGTAGAGGGAATCATAGTCAGAGCCCAAGACAGGAACCAGTCTTGAATTAAAAAGAACTACACAATTGAGTCAGTGGTCTAAGGGCACTCCAGGCGAAAGCACAAATAGAGGCATGAAAAGGACCTCTGGAGAACTCTTTCACTTACTCTTCCCAGCCCTGCTATCTTGCTATCAACAAAGCTCACCACCAAAGCAAAAGCTCCGACAAGAGAGCCTCCAATCAAGATGTTAGGATGCTCATCCATTACACTGTGCTTAAGCACAGCTTCAGGTTGGGGCGGCAGGGTGGGGGGGCGGGGGGGATTACTGAATGAAGGTATAAACTTCCATTTTTGAGATAAGAAAGTACTCGAGAAGCAATGTGCCACATGCTGGCAAAAGTTAACACCGGTGTATGGTATATTTGAAAGTTATTAAAGAGAGCAGATCTTAAGAGTTCTCATCATTAGGAAACAAACTTTCCCGTCTTTTTTTTTTTTTTAGCTATATCAGATAACAGATGTTACCAACTTACTGTGGTAATGATTTCACACAACACAGGTTACATCAAGTCATTATGCTGTACATCCTACACTTATACGGTGCTATATGTCCATTATATCTCAATAAAACTGGGCAAAAATACAATTAAAAAACCCCAAAGAATAGACTTCAGGAAGGATCCTAGAATGTTCCTAGAGAGGCATCAGTCCTTTTTTTAAGCTGAAGAATGTGCCTGTGGGTAAATAAAGATAGATGAAACTAGAAAAGCTGATAAGCAACAGGTGGTGAATCATCATACACATTATGCTAAGGAATTTGCAAGGCACCCTGAAGATAAAAGGAAACCCTGAAAGACTCTAACTGAAGAGTGGATACAATCAAATTTGCACTTTAGAAAAAATACTAAGGCAAAGTATAAAGGATGAGTTGGAAAGAGCAAGAATGGAGATTATTGCAGTAATTTAACTCACACACTACAAAGGCCTGAGCTATGATTAGTAACAGTGAGGAGGGCAAGAGATGGACTCAAAGGTAGGATCCCTAAAACTTCACACTAAATACCCGACCCTGAAGGGAGGGGGTGAGGATGAGTTGCCACAGCTTTAGCACCCATTACAATTCCATTCATCAAGTATGGCAGCGGGAAAAGGAGACAAGTCCATTTGTAAATACATTACTTTTAACTGCCACCAGATACATTCAAGTGGAAGCCAGTATGGCTACAACAGCATGAAGAAAGAGAAAATAACAGGACATAAGGATACAGAATAGTCAGAGGCCAGATAATGTAGAGTCTTGAATGTCACAGTGAAGGTGATCAACCATCCCCATTTGCCCGAGACAGACAATTTTCCCAGGACGAAGGACTTTCGGTGCTAAAACTGAGAAAATCCCAAGCAAACCAGGATGAAAAGGAACTGGTCATCCTAGTCTTTGTAAAATTAATTTTATTCTGAGTTAGATGGAGAGCCACATTAAGACTTTGAGCAGAGAAGTCTACCTAATATTACCAGACTTTTTAAAACAGTCACTGTGGCTGCAGTGGACAGAAGAGACTTAAATAAGACAAGAGTAGAAACAAGATCACTGTTGGTATAAAGATTCTGGAGTCACCAGAATCTTAGTTAAAATGACAGATGTTAATCAGTTATTCTGGAGATAGTATAGAAAAGGAATAGAAAAGACTTATCTATGACTGAGCAGAAAGATAATGGTAGAAAATATTTTAAGAAATTTGTCAGGAAAGTGAATGAAGAGAGAATTAAGAAAAAAACAGAGGAGATCAACACACTGAAAATCAAAGGGCAGATTTATTAGAATTGAGGAAATAGGTCTGCTATTAAGGAAGGAGGCTATGGTCAGAGTGATTTGAGAGATGGGGAAATTCTAGATGACTGCAAAGTCCAGATATGATCATGGTTGTGAGTGGCTAGAACAGAATAAGGTTATATGTCAGAGAAGCTGAGGAAAGGGAGAAACAGTGCTAACAGGGTTTAATTTATTTATTAAGTCTATGAAGTCACACAGGAAATCAGAGGAGGCATACTTAGGAATGTAGATAAGAGCCTAAGTAAGGGTAGAAGCTGCAACATCATTAACTCATCCATCACCAGCAACACCGAAGGTCACCAGTACCCACCTCAGTCAAGGGCTCGGGTATATTCAGCTACAGACACTACTCTCAAACTACCTGGGAAATCAGATGTGAGAACGTGTCCATCCCGTATCATAATTTTCTACCACCAGTGCCAGTGCAATGCATATGTATTTCTCATGCCTAAGCTAAAAAAAGGAGAAGGCAATGGCACCCCACTCCAGTACTCTTGCCTGGAAAATCCCGGGGACGAAGGAGCCTGGTAGGCTGCAGTCCATGGGGTTGCTAACAGTCGGGCACGACTGAGCGACTTCACTCTCACTTTTCACTTTCATGCATTGGAGCAGGAAATGGCAACCCACTCCAGTGTTCTTGCCTGGAGAATCCCAGGGACGGGGGAGCCTGGTGGGCTGTCGTCTATGGGGTCACACAGAGTCGGACATGACTGACACAACTTAGCAGCAGCAGCAAGCTAAAAAAAGAGAGCTAAGACTTTGAGAATAACTACAAGGAAGAGAAATCTGCTAAAGGTAGAGATCAATTCTACATGCCTAGATTTCATCACCAAAATGGTTCTGGTACATAGTTCTAACATTCATGATAGCTAGGAAGGGTGATGTTTCCACTCACAGAGCATGCACCATGGCAGACACCCTGTAGCAAGAGGATAAAGAGCTTCCAAACTTTAAGATTTATCATAAATATATACTATGCAAAGCAAAGGATAAATGTCTGTATGTATAACAGGTAAAAAAATTCTTTTTCCTTACCGTTCTGGGTCGGTGTTTACACCAATAACTGGTTTAAGTCTGTCCAAGACTTTACTTGCTGCCAAAAGCATCGTGCCATCCCCTAAAGGACATAAAGCATTAAACACTAGCTTTGTAACAAGTCTGATCAACAACACTGTGAACATTAGTTCTTTTAGCAATCACACCCCACCCCATCCTGCTGGCTGCCACAGTCTCCTCCACTTCCTTTCTACCCACTATTCTTTGTAGTATCTCTCCAACTCTAACCCAGAATTTCTCAACAGTGACAAGAGTGACACTTTAGGCCAGGTAATTTTTCTGTTTTGGGGGTTGTCCTGAGCCTGTAGGGTGATGGGCAGTATCCCTGGCCTCTACCCATTAGATGCCAATAGTAGCCCCCAGGTGGGAGCCACTGTTCTAACCCTATCACTCCTTTTAACCATTCCTCTTTCCCTCTCTCATACCATCAGTCCAAATTCACAAATTATTTTAATGAGAATACATCCAAAGTGTCCAACTTTGCATTTTTCTCCCCACCAAAAAAAAAAAAAACCCATAAAGGTTTATAAAAAATGGTCACTAATGTAATAATACAGCTCAGAAAAAAAACAGGCATAAGTATAATGGGACCAAAGAGGGATGGAATTTATCTAATTTCATTAAACTCTTAAACTCAACTATTTTTTAAAGCCTGGCATAACTAAACCAAAGTACAATTATAAACAATCCTTTGAATCATATTTAAAGTTAAAGGCACACCTTAAGTATACACACAGAAATACACATGCACAGAACATTACAGTAACATCATCCACTAAAAAATTAAAATGTTGTATAAAGCACATCTTTTAAAATCTGATTCTAAAAATCTAAAAATTTGTCTTACGGTAGGACTCTGAAAGCTTCATTACAGCTAGCTCACAGGATATTTGGAAATATGACTATTAAAGAGCACTTCCATATTCTAACACCTTTACCTCTGCAAAACTATTACCTCCTGCAGCTATGACAGCATCTGCCCATCGAACAGTTTCCTCATCATATTCTCTCCTCTTTACGAGACGAACCTCAATTCCCTCATTCCTAAGATAAAAAAAGTAAAAGGTATATAAAATTTCCACTAACATAAAGGAGTACATTTTTTGAGAGGCAGATTATTACAACAGAGCTGTAAAATAAACAACTTTGTTTTACAAACAAATTTATGTTTAGCTTTGGAAGGTCAGCTTCATTTTCATTTAACCACAACAACCAATCAGCTATAGGAAGCATATGAACAAACTATCCCAAGTCTCCAATGTGCTTTAAAAACATCTTTTAAAGCCCTTGACGAATAGCAATATTAATTAGAATTTCCTTTTATTTTCTCTACTCTTCCTGACGCTAAAATTCATTAATACAAAATGGTCCAAAAGACTAACACCTTGAGAGACAATTTTTTTTTAAATAAGAGCGAATAGCTATTATTTTAAATTCAACAAATACTGACTGCCAGATAAAAACAGTGACTAAAACATTTCCTAATTTGCATGTCCTCACATTGATTCTCTTGCATACACACACTTATTCACTGACTCATTTAGCCTTTAATTAATGGAAGTTTCTATAATCATAATTTTTAGACATTCAAAAACTATTATAATGAACACCTATATAATCTACTATTCTGTTTAAGAAATAAAATATTATCCTACAGTTGAAGCCTGCTGTGTACAAAATTAACTGTGTAGAAAAGGCACTTCTTGGGCAGACCAAATAATAACTGACAATCTGAAATTTTCAGCGTACAATAAAAATTTCCTTAAAAATACTCTAATACCAGGTCCATTAGCCACAATATAATTTTCTTAAAATGATTCTATAATGGCCATCTCTCCTAAAAATCTAAGTATTAGCTGCTAGTGAAAATTTAAAAGTTTAAAGTCCTCAATACAGAAGCCCACTTAACACCTGATCTCACAGACTTACCGTAAACTATCAAGAATGTGCTCTACATTTTTGGTGTGAATATGATGTCGCTCAAGCAGTCCACTGTAGCTAGAGCCTTTCAGCGCGAGCTATATCAAAATAAAACAAATTTTGCCTTATTACATAATATGCTTTACATATTGTATTTCTTTAAAAAGCCCTATATAAGACAGACTGGGTTGTTTTGGAGGGTTTTTTGAACACACATTTTAATGGCTATCTGTGAAACCCACAAGTATAAACTTGATTAGAAAGTCTGGTTCCAGAAAATCATAATGTGGTTTTAATACCAAATACAGCATTAAGTTTCCTGAATCAGTATATCCTGAATCCTGAATGTAGTCAACAGGATTTCAAAAGTCCATGTTTTACAGCTTGAGTGTCTCTTTTTTTTTCTAAATGGATTTTTTAACATGCTGAATTTGGCTACTGAAGACCAAAGATGAACTATTATTTTAGAAAGCAGTCATCTAAAGGTCATCTAATGACCTCTGTTCTACTTGGACTTGCAGCTCTCTTGTATTCCAATTTCTGAACTCTATCTGAAATCCAAACAAAGGGCTTGCTGGCTGCTTGAGAGTGGATAACTTCTAGATGTAAGGACATACAGTCTTCAATAATTGTTTTTGCTAGTTGTTTAGAATATTTTATAATGTCACTATCTTATCATTAATATTCTTTTAAAGTATATGTCTTCTAAAATCATCCACAAAGTAAAATGTTGAGAGGGAAGTTTAGAAACATTCATTTAATCATCAAGTAGGAAATATGTTCACTAGAGTGAATGCTAGAATCAAAAAGCATGTTATTTGGGGGGAACAACAAAATTAAAACTACTTATAGAAAAACTATTAAAGAAAAAGAAAAACAGAGGACCAGCAGAAAAGATCTTCTACAGCTAAAGATACCAGGGAACCACAGCAAGACAGGTAAGAGGTATGAGATGCAGTGCAGTCAAGGCCCACACCCCTGGGTGGACAACCCCTAAATGGGGGAAGGAATAATTTACAACTGCAGAGCTGCTTCCCAAGGAGCAAGGGGCCAGAGCCCTACACTGACTCCCCAGCCCAGGGGCCCTGCACTGGGAAGACAAGTCCCCGAACATCTGGCTGTGAAGCCCAGCGGGACTTACTTTTAGGAGAACCAGGGCTGTGGGAAATAAAGAGCACACACAAAACTCCACATACTCCAGGACCCAGCGCAGAAGCAGCCATTTGAAAAATCCTGGGTCAGACCCATCTGCTGATCTTGGAGAGGTTCCTGAGGAGGCAGGAGGCAACTAGAGCTCACTCTGACGACATGGGACACGGTGATGGCCACCGTGGGACGCTTGTTCCACCATGAGGACACTGGCACTGGCCAACACCACTGTGGAATTCCCTCTCCAGCTTATTACTGCTGGGATGTGAACCCCAGGCCTGCCACCTAAAGACCCCGGGAGATCATAGGTAACCCCGGACCTAGCCCTGTCCACCTGAGAACCTGAGACCCAGCCCACACACCAGCATGCTCACAGTAGGCCCAGGATCCCCAGTACCCGACTCTGCCTATCAGTGGACCTGTAACAGCCTGGGGGCTGGCTTCACTCACTGGGGAGTCGGGAGGCACCAGTCCAAGGCCCCCTGGGCCCTGGCCACCAATGGGCTGACCCCAACTCCAGGACCTCCAGGGCCCTGCAACCAGAGACTCCAGGCCTGCCTCCACCCACGAGTGGGATGGTGCTAACCCCAGGACCCAGTTCTCCCACCAGAGGGCAGGCACCAGCCTGGGGATCCTGTTGACCCACCAGTGGGCCAACAGCAGCTCTGGAGCAGCTTGTGCTCTCAACCAGCTGCCAGGATCTGGCCCCACCCACCATTAGGCTGACACCAGCTTTGTGACATCCCTGACCCCACAGCCAATCATGTCAAGAGCCAGCCCTGCCCATCAGCAGGCCAGTACTAGATGTGGAACCCCTACGTGCAACCACCTATTCCAGAACTCAGCTCCACCTACAAGTGGGCCAGCACCAGGTCAAGGGACCCCAGGGCCACACAGCCCGCAGCCTTGTGACCCAACCCCACCCTACAGCAGCCAGCACACCAGGTGGGGCCTGGCAACCAACCAGACACTCCACAGTAGTCAGCTGGCACAGGAGGGCCCATGCAGCCCACATAAGAAGCATCCCTAGAGCATGTAAGTCTGATGACCAGAAAAAAAGTGTGTTGCTGACATGCAAAGGACATCTAAAAAAGGCTGCTTCTCCAAGGCTGGAAAACATAACCAGTCTACCAAATATACAGAAACAAAAACAGCAAATCAGGAATAATGGAGCAGGAAGGAATACGTTCCAAATAAGTGAATAAGATAAAATCACAGAAGAATTAGCTGAAATGGAGACAGGAAATCTAAACCTGATAAAGAGTTCCAGGGAATGATCAAAGAACTCTGGAGAAGATTAAATGACAAGAGTGAGAAGTTAAAAGGTTTTTAAAAAAAGAGTTAGAAAATATAAGGGGCTTACCTGGTGGCTCAGACACTAAAGAATTTGCCTGCAATGCAGGAGACCCAGGTTCAATCCTTGGGTCTGGAAGATCCCCTGGAGAACGGAAAGGCTACTCACTCCAGTATTCTTGCCTGGAGAATTCCATGAACAGAGAAGCTTGACGGTCATGGGGTCGCGGAGAGTTGGACATGATTGAGCGACTAAAACTTTCACTTCAAAAATATAAAGATGACCAAACAGAGACGAAGAACAATAACTGAAATGAAAAATACACTAGAAGAACTCAACATTACATTAGATGATATAAAGGGATGGATCAGTGAGATGAAAGATATAGTAATCACTGAAGATGAACAAAAAAAGGAAAAAAAGAATAAAAAGAAATAAGGACAGTTTAAGAGACCTCTGGGACAACAGCTGCAAAATAAATGAGTTACAGTATGAAATGATTATGTGGTGATCATTCTGAAATATTAGAAACACCAATCACTATGTTCTATAACAAGAACTAACATAGTGCTGTAGGTCAATTATACTTCAAAAACAAACTCACGCATAGAAAAAGAGATAAGATTTGTGGTTACTAGAAGGAACGGAGACTTGGATGAAAGTAGTCAAAAGGTACAAACTCCCAGTTTTAAGATAAATATTAGAGATGTACAACATGATAATTATAATTACCACTGCAGTATGTTATATATAAAAGCTGTTAAGAGAGTAAATCCTGAGAGGTCTCATCACAAGAAAAAAAGTGTTCTATTTCTTTAATTTTATATCTATATGAGATGACAGATTTTACTAAACTTATTGTGATAATCATTTCATGACGTATAAATGTCAAATCATTATGCCGTACACCTTAAACTTACATGGTGCTGTGTAAAAATTACATCTCAAGAGTAGAATTTCTTCTTGTGAATTACTGTAATTCTTTAATAACTCATGCTTAATACATTTATTTAGGGAATACAAGTTCTTTCATTAATTATTTTCATAAACAATGTAGCTGGTTGGCCTACTAAGTTGTATTAACATAGACTAGCTAACTAGACAACTAAGAGATAAGACATTTTTAAAAATCACTAATAAAAAGCATCAATTACAAAATCTTATATCACTATTCAACTTGCTCTTATATTAAAAAACAATTTTATTTAATACTCAAAGGATAGTAAGAATTTCTAGCTACCCACTTGGAAAATAACAACACTTCAAAGATTTAAAAACATACTTCAATTAGACAAAAACAGGAACCCAGGAATTCTCTGTAAAACATCTTAAAATTAAGAAAGTAAAGAAATTACTAAAATTTAGGATACATTCTCAACTCTGCAATGCTACACTTAAGGTATCAGTATTAATGACAAAGTTCTTAATATTTTTTTCTTTTTTCTCCAAAAGCTTGTTAATTCTCAACAGCATTAACAAAAAGTTTTTTTAAAGATTATCCACTAAAATGGAAAAACCGGTGTGAACCTAAAAGTTCTACAGCAGAAACACTTCATAACAGAACTGCCCCTATAAAATCTGCCAAAGCCAACAACACTTCTCCCCGCGTGCTTTGAGGTTAAGACAAAACACAACACAACATTAAAGGGAGGCAGGGGTAAGGATTCTGAAAGGACAGAAATTAACCACAGCCTAAGGCCAGAGGTGATAGTCATGCTATTTTCTAAATGGCCTAAACACTTCTATTAAAGTATCACAGACATCTTTACTTGACCAAAACTGACTTAAAATTTTAACTTGTTTTACTAGTCAGATGAGTGTTTACTATTTTGTACTCCAGTAAGGGAAGGAAATGTGTCTTTTCAAATTTAACATGTAAGAAATGCACAAACTTGTGAGACAATGACAGCTGGTATGTAAACTCACTAGGCATAATTTAAGCACTCTTAGAAGAATACACTTAACTAAATGGTACACCAAGCACCACTCAAAACTGCCTTAAAAGGATTAGTGGCACCTAACTAACAGCTAGAGAAAGTAAACTATTTATCTGAGCCAGATCAAGCCAGCCACAGGAAACTCTAACCATTTCTTCAGCTATATTTAGTATTTATCTTCAATTATTTCTATTCCATTTACTCTTTATCTCAGGCTCTCACCTTTATTTTCCTCATTGTTATAGAACAATGCTTCTGCATTCTCCTTAATTCTGTTACCTACTCCCTTATACAATGGGATGGCACCAGGTTCCATCTTTGGCATGCTTATTGTTTCCATTTCACTTTCATTATCTCCCCACTCCAGGGACTTGATCTACCCGTATACACCAGCACCTAAGAAGTTAACTGCTAGCTCAAGCCTGTTTCTTGAGTTACAGGCTCCAATTTTTAAATGTCTACTTTTACATCCACCCAGTAGGTCAAGTACTTCTCCCCAAAACCATCTAAATCTGATTATATATTCCTCCTAATTTGCGTTTCTGAATCCCATATAGTAGTTAATAATACTTCCATTTACCTAGTCAACAGAGTAAATCCCGGCTGTCAGCTTTAATTCTCCCTCCACAATGAGTCTCCACAGCCAGCCAGTGGTAAAGTCCAGTAATTATACCTGTGAACTATTTCTCCAATCTGTCCTTTACATTCATGCTGCCACTGCTTGAGTTCTGGACAACATCAACTCTTATCTGGTCTCTTGTAATAGCTTGCCTCTTGAGTTTCTAAAGGAGTTTCTTCCTTAAAAATCCTTCCCATTCCCCTCATCATCTAACCACTCCCACCAGAAGCCTGCTTTCATACTAGTCCCAGAATAGTAACATCTCAGAAAAACTGAGCCATCCCTCCACTCCTGTGGGGAAGAGAGCAGGGCTGAGCAAGGGTTGTGTTCTGCTGTTAAAAGACTTAAAACCACTACAAGCTAAAACCATGGCATCTAACAACTTTATAAGTCCCTCTTGAGCTTTCCTTGTGGCTCAGCTGGTGAAGAATCTGCCTGCAATGTGGGAGACCTGGGTTCCATCCCTGGGTTGGGAAGATCCCCTGGAGAAGGGAACAGCCACCCACTTCCGTATTCTAGCCTGGAGAATTCCATGGACATGGTCACAAAGAGTCAGACAAGGACTGAGTGACTTTCACTTAAAGCTGACCTATCTGTTTAGAGAAAAGGGATCCCTCTTACACTTGTGGGAATGCAAACTAGTACAGCCACTGTGGAGAACAGTGTGGAGATTCCTTAAGAAATTGCAAATAGAACTGCCTTATGACTCAGCAATCCCACTGTTGGGCATACACACCGAGGAAACCAGAACTGAAAGAGACACACGTACCCCAATGTTCATCACAGCACTGTTTATAATAGCCAGGACATGGAAACAACCTAGATGTCCATCAGCAGATGAATGGATAAGAAAGCTGTGGTACATATACACAATGGAGTATTACTCAGCCATTAAAAAGAATACATTTGAATCAGTTCTAATGAGATGGATGAAACTGGAGCTGATTATACAGAGTGAAGTAAGCCAGAAAGAAAAACACCAATACAGTATACTAACACATATATACGGAATTTAGAAAGATGGTAATGAGCGGACTTTTGGACTCTGAGGGAGAGGGAGAGGGTGGGATGATTTGGGAGAATGGCATTGAAACATGTATACTATCATGTAAGAAACGAATCACCAGTCTAGGTTCGATGCAGGATACAGGATGCTTGGGGCTGGTGCACGGGGATGATCCAGAGAGATGATATGGGGTGGGAGGTGGGAGGGGGGTTCATGTCTGGGAACTCGTGTACACCCGTGGTGGATTCATGTCAACGTATGGCAAAACCAATACAGTATTGTAAAGTAAAGTAAAAATAAAAATTAAAAAATAATACTACTCCCTCTTGAGCAATGATTTTCAAATTGCCCTTAGAATGGCTGCCACAATAATCTGGTGGTCACAATCAGAATTAATAGTCAAGAAAAAATAAACTATACTGCATGTGACAAGAGTAAACTGCTTCATGTTATCTTCTGTACCAAATATGAGTACACCATGATATGAGATTTTTCTGATTGTGAATTAGTCACCAAGTTTGAGGTTTTATTACTGGCAAAAAGATGACCTTCCCCACTGCCTTGCTAGTACTGTTCCCTTCCCTTCACATATAAAGTCTTCCTTAGTCTTTAATATTTAAGCAGCTTAAAATTAAAAGATACAATTTTCACCCTCATCACATTGGCAAAAATGTTAAAGCCTACCAAGTGCTGATGAGAACATGGGAATCAGGGAGTCATTCGATGCTTATGGAAAAATTACTTGTATTTTTATTTGAAGCATTTTTTTAAATAGTGGAAAAACTGAAAGTAACCTAATTATTCAAATAATGGAATACTATACAGCAGTTAAAATAAATTAACATGTATCAACATACAATTTATAACCAATAGTGAATAAGAAAAGCAAATTTCTAAAAAAAGACACATTCTAAAGAATATATTACTGATGTAAATTTTTAAAGACAAAAAAAGGCTAAAACACAGTCAACTTACACTTTATTAGTTGAAAGTTATTAATGTGCATCAATAAATACCTTTCTATATTCAAAGTTTACATCATATAAATAAAAATATAGAAAAAGTGACCATAGTAAAAAAAAAATTAAGTTATTTACAATTTCATGACTGGCTACAGGCTTCTCCAAGTAAGCCTAATATACAGGGCAGGTTGAAAACCAGGGCTCTAAAGCATACTGATCAATAATTCTGATAATGGAATTTTAACTATTGTGATATTCAACCCTTTTACACCTTTATGAGTCTCTTATTTAACTGTAAATACTTGTATACTTATATATCATATGCCTCTATTTTCTAAGCTGTGTTCCCCAGAATTAAAAACATTTTCTGCCTCCACCCAAAATTTCACGGTCAAATAAAAGCATCGTCTGTTTAGGCTTACGGTTCTCAAACATATTTAACCGTGGAGCCTCTTTCAGGGAACTCACATCAGTAATCTCTACCTTAGTGAAGTCGCTTAGTCGTATCTGACTCTTTGTGACCCCACAGACTACAGCCTGCCAGACTCCTCTGTCCATGGGATTTTCCAGGCAATAGTACTGGAGTGGATTGCCATTTCCTTCTCCAGGGGATCTTCCCAACCCAGGGCTCAAACCCGGGTCTCCCGCATTGTAGACAGACGCTTTACCATCTGAGCCACCAGGGAAGTCCAATCTCTACCTTAGGTTTTCAGCAACTAACATCTCTCCTAAGAGTGACACTGGAAATAAGACTCTGGACTGGCAGCCTCAGGGTAAAAAGAACTAAAAAAGAAAAAAAAATTTTTTTATAATTCAGAAACATTTCCCTACCTTTATTTAGTGGAGATGGAAAGGCAAAGAGGATGAGGAGTAAACTAAAGTTCTTGACCTCAACTCCAGAGGAAAAAATAACCACAGATCATATGCTAAAGTGGAAAACTCAAAAAGATATGTATTATGAAAATACAGTGAAGAATATCTAACACAACCGTGATGGCTGGAGATGGGCCCAGCAAGGTTATCAAGGATGGCTTCCTATGAGAGGAATGTGTAAGCTTCACCCTTCGGCAAGAACAGAACTAGGCTAAAGCAGTGGTCCCCAACCTTTTTGGCATCAGGGATATTTCACGGAAGACAATTTTTCCACAGATGAGGGCAAGGCATGATGGTTTCAGAATGATTCAAGCACGTGACATTTACTGAGTTCCTTGAGCAGGAGGCAGAGACTAGTCGGTAATGACAGCGATAGGGAGGGCTGTAAATAACAGATCAAGCTTCTCTCCCTCGCCTGCTGCTCACCTCCCACTGTGAGGCCGGGTTTCTAACAGACCACAAGCCAGCAGAGATCCTTGGCCTGGGGGGTTGGGTGGGGTGGTGGTGTTAGGGACCCCTGGGCTAAAGGATGAAGGAGGATTTGAAGCAAAAGGGGCTACAAAGGTAAAGACACTGGTGGACACAAATCAAACTACCTTGAAATACCATTTTTCACCTACAGGTTAACAAAGACCCCAAAATGTGCTAAGCTGTTTATGAAAAAATAAGTTCCTTCATATATTGCTGGTGAAGGTATACACTGGTACAGCCTCTAAGGGAAGCAATTTGGCAATACTTATTAAAATTTCAAATTTTTCTCACTTAGCAATTTCACTTTTAAGTATTTAGAGTTTGATTCATTAACACAAATTATTATTTGTGTTATTCATAACACAAATTACTATTCATTACATAGTATATTTTAAAAAACAAAGGCATTTGCACACAAAGTACTATCCATTGACAAGAATAAGACAGTTTTCACTGTATACTCTTCTGTATCTCTTACATTTTGAACCATTTTAATGTGCTGCTTGCTGATACATAAAGAAATTAATTAGATAAGCACAACATCTAATGGAAATTAAAGCAGTTTGAAAGCAATGGAAAATGAAGTTCTAGACAAGAACTGATTAGAAATGAAGCTTAAGAGATGGACCCGAGTCAGTTCCTAAAAGACTTTGTTTTTAGCACACAAAGGATAATAAAGGTTCACCTACAATAACACTTCTCAAAGTGTGATCTGGGGACCAACTGCAAACCTAGAGAGTTTGTTAAAAATGTGAATCCCTAAAGCATCAGCAGTCTTAAGGGTATGATTCAGAGCCCAGAGTCTGGGAGTTCTCCACAAACTGAATCTTTACATCTGAGGGGAAGAAAGATAAGGTTCAGGTACCTTCATTCTAATAAATTCCCCGGGTGACTCTATAGGTTACAGGGAGCTTTTGAGGCGTTCTAAGCAGAGGAGTAAAGTGGCCAGATGTTCACTTTGGATAGACTACTCAGGTTCCTGTGTCTAGAAGATGTGAAAAGAGTGAGGTTCCGTTGGAAGGCTCTGGCAGGACTCCAGATCATGTTCGTTCATTTGATAAATACTCATGGTGCATACGCTACACTCATTGCACGTGTGGCAGAAATGCTATCTGCCCAAGAACTACAAGTTACAGCACCGTTTTCAGAGTAAGGAGAACAAAATCCAAGGTGCTGCATCTCCCAAATCTGCTAAGAAGGCAGGAACTAGGAAGAACTTAAGCCAGTGACAGAGGGACTACTAAATGAAATAATGCTATCCCATTAGGACACTAATTTTAAAAGAAATTAAAACTGGAAACCGTTAAAAGGAGTTGCTTCTGGGGTTGTATGACTTGGAGTGGAGCCTGAGAAAGGTGGAAACGGTTCATTCGTTATTTGGCATATATTAAAATATTCTGAAATAAAACATTCTCTTTGACCGATAGGTGTGTTTATGATGGCAAAATCCTTTCCCATCAGTTTTGATTCATCCAAAGGTTTAGTTTGTGAGTGGCATCAACCCTGATAATATAAGCTCCACATCCACTGACAGCTATAATCACTTATGAGGCAAGTGTAATAAAATAGTTTAATTAGTCCTTGCAAAGTTTTGAGCCAGGAAAGGTAAACTCACTGACTAAAAATTTATTCACAAGAAAAGTCACTGATAGCTAGGGGGAAAGGAAGTGCAAGAATTGAAAATAAACCAAAGTAAAACCAATATGAATGAGCAATTAAAAGTCAAACTTTGACCCAGTCTGTTTATGCTTTATCAACTAAGAAATATTTCCTTGAATTGTTTATGTTTCTACAAGGTTACAGAACCATGAAGCTTCAGAGTATGAAATTATACTTGCACTCTATCCCTCGTCTTCCATTTTCATTTTAACAAGTACCCTAATAGAGATCTATTTTGCCACAGAACAATCACTACCACCACCACAAAAGAGAACCATCTCCCCTAAAACTTCAGGTTACCAAGACACCATAGACACAGCCAGCCACGGTGCCAGAACACTCAAGGAAGTACTTGGTTACTGTCTTTTACACCCAACTCACATGATTCATATCCCTCAGTATCTTTTGCCCCAGCAAAATAGCAAACAATATTAACCATATCATTCCTATCACAGAATCCCATTTTAGAACAATTTCACGCAGTCCAGTATTGTTTGGCCTGTCCCTGAACTCTGGTACGGGCTCCACCTAATACTATTCCATGCCAAATTTGTTGTTGTTTAGTCGCTAAGTCCTGTCCCAATTCTGTGTGACCCAGGGACTGTAGCCTGCCAGGCTCCTCTGTCCATGAGATTTCCCAGGCAAGGATACTTGAGCAGGTTGCCATTTCCTTCTCCAGGGCATCTTCTCAACCCAGTGTTCGAATCCATGTCTCTTGCTTGGCAGGAGGATTCTTTACCACTCAGTCACCCGGGAAGCCCTTCATTCTGAATACTGACCTTAACATAAATACCTCAAATCAGTTACAGACAAATCCAATAAAACTTAGTTGAAATGATACCAACAGTAGTTATTTCAAAACTCTGTTCCACAGTCCAGAAGTGTTACTTCAAAAGTTTTCTTATTCCAAACAGCATACTCAAGCAATAGGCAAATATTTACCCATTACAGATTTCTCTTCAGATACTCAGAGTGGGTATACCAGGTAGTTCAATTTTGAAAGACTTGATTTGTCTTACATTTAAAAAGTTTTGATAAGTGGTAATCTAGTCTAGAGACCCAAGAATTAATCTAATTCAGATGTCACTCATATCATGAGGCCTTATACAAGTTATTCAGAGTTTTAAAGTATCAGAAAGGGCCTTGGAGGCTCTCTAGTCCAATCCTAGTATTCCACACAGTGAACTAGGTAGACTCACCCTGAAAACTGGCAGCACCACACCAAAAGTACCACTGTCACCAAGGAGCCCCAGAGAAGTTAAAAAGCAGCAGAGGTATTTGACCACACAGGACTTGGGCCTGGCTCCAAGCTCCTGACCCCCAATCCCACACTCTGATCATGCAAACCAAGTATACTGTTTTTAACTGTTGTGGGAGGCTTCCATAAAATTGTTATGAAGAACATATTTATGCGTATACAGCACTTGACAGCTTCTAAAAAGTATAACAGATCTGCAGACTTAGAAGCAGGACCCAAAGAGCACCACCTCTTTCCCAAATCAGAAACAACTGCTGCTCACCTTTTTATTTCCTGTCTCACTCTCAGCTTCACTCCTTTAACACAAACTCAACTACTCCAACCTCCTGCTCAAACTGTTTGATTTACTCTTTAAATGATGCAAACGTTTTCTATAAACAGCTGCCTTCAAACACTTTAGGAAAAGGAGAGAAATGAGCACCTAGCATTGACATCAGATGAATAGAGAGGCCCTCCTCAACTAACTCTTGAAACAATGAAGCGAAATGTTGGAAATAGTTAGTACTTCTGGCTGGGGCTACAGTCCATGGGGTGGCAAGGAGTCCACAGGCCTGAGCAACTAACACTTTCACTTACTGGAGCAGGTTGCCATTTCCTTCTCCAGGGGATCTTCTCCTCCCTGGGAATCAACTTGGGTCTCTGGCATTGCAGGAGGATTCTATACCAGCTGAGCCACCAGGGAAGCCCTTCATTTTGATAACTTTACAAAATATTACCAAAAAATCGCTGATGATTGCCAACCACAAGTTCAGGACCAGAGTGTCTACTCTGGTACAGAATGCTACAGGATTATGGTTATAGGCAATTAATTCCAAAGTCTTTTGGGGTGGGGTCAACAATTAAGAAATTTCCAATGGAGATTTTTCCAGATATACTGTTCATCGTAGAAAACATCATTCTCCTTTTCGTAAAGTGGGGTGGGCATGAGATCAGACGCTTCAAAAATAAGAGTGAAAGTAGGTAATATTCACCACCTTAGTGAAGTCGCTCAGCCGTGTCCGGCTCTTTGGGACCCTGTGGACTATAGCCCACCAGGCTCCTCTATCCATGGGATTATGCAGGCAAGAATACTGGAGTGGGTTGCCATTTCCTTCTCCAGGGGATCTTCCGGACCCAGAGGTCGAACCCAGGTCTCCCGCATTGCAGGCAGATGCTTTAACCTCTGAGCCACCAAGGAAGCTCCCATTCACCACCTTAGGTGTATTTATATACTTTGCAAAGATATTAATAAACATCTATACCAAACATAGTCTGTTGTGGAGGCATTACTACATTATAGACATTTACCTGCCTTCGTTTGGACCTATTTAATAACATACATTCAAAGTCAAATTTCTCCCTTGCTCTTCCTAGCACAGGAGACATGTGAGCTTTTAAAGCAAACTCCTAGAACCTTGTGTGAGGACCACGTTCCAGCACGGAAAAGGCTCAAGCCGACTGGCTCTCCAGAGTGACCCAGGCCTGGCAGTCGTGCCCCGTAAAAGGGGGTGTGTCCGTGGTACCAGAGCCCTCTTTTCCGCTGCCCGCAGCGGCACCCAGGGGCCTCCTTTGCACCCGGGGCGGCCTGGGGAGAGATTACCAGAGAATCCAGCTTCAGACCTACCTCGCTCCGGGTTGTTTAAAGGGGGTGTGGGTGGCGAGGGCGCAAATGAATCCCCAAACCTCTCCCACAATGGGAGTCCTTCTCCCACCCAAGGTTCCTACAGACGCCCCGGCTTGGGGGCGGGGGTCTTCTCACTAACAGTGAACCTGCCCCCCTCTCTCTCTCTCTAAACACACACACACGCGCGCGCGCGCGCACGCAGGAGAGGGGAGCCTACAAGCGAAGCCGGAGGGAGTGGAGGGTAGCGTGTAGGGCAGGCCTGGCATCTAGGATGCCCTGGGAAGAAGGGTTGTCCCGAGAGGTCTCGCCCGAGGGGGCGCGGCCGGCCCCCCAAAGTCGCCGCCCGGGGCCCGGCCGAGACACAAGAGCGGGGGCCGTCGGGACCCACCAGCTGCTTCAGGTCCTCCTCCGAGAGCTCCGCGTAACGGTATCGCTGCTGCTCGAACTCGTACCGGGTGGTTTTGGCCACCACCACCACCCGGGACGGGCGGAAGCCGCCGTCGGGGCGGCTACCACAGCCCGCCAGCTCGCGCGGCTGCCCCTGCCCCAGGTGCCGCCGGCCGCCGCCTTCACCGCCAAGCCACGGCCGCGAGGCGGGGCCTCCCGCGCCGGGCCCCCTGAGCGCCGCTGCCCGGCCCCCAGCCACGCGACAACAGCTGCCCAGCAGGAAGCCTCGGTAACAAGTCATCGTCGGCCCGGCAGCGGCTGCAGGCCTCGGCTCCCCGCCGGCAGCACTGCGGGCCGTCCGCGCCGCCCCTGCCTCCGGGTTCCCGCCAGACTGGCAGAGGTTAAGTGCACAGCAGTGCGTGGCCCGCGCCGCGCGGGGGACGTGCCCAGACGTTGACGGGGGCGGGGAAAGCCGGGCGATTGGGAGTCCGGAGAGCCCACGAAAAAGGTGGGCGGGGGAAAGCGGAAGGCCTCCCAGTGGTGAGGCTGTGTTTGTTTGGGTATCCTTCACCATCCACGCCTGCGCAATGGCCACTTCCCCGCCCGGGGCCCGACCTCCAGCTCCACCCCTTTCCCCGCGTCTGCACCCGCCCCCGACCAGCCAACTCTGTGAGCCAATCAGAACCCGCAGCGGTTTTGGAGGCCGAGGAGCTTCGGGGATTGGCTGCGGCCGGGGGAAGGGCTGGAATTCTATTTGGTGTAGGAGCTGCACCCTGCTGGAACTGATCTGAGGTGGCGCTGGGCCTGCGAATGCGGTTTTAAGCGCCTGGCGGGAAAGCTTGTGCAGCCGTAATTTCTTGCTCTGATTCTGTTCGTTATTGCAGATAGACCCTTTGTTCCTTCCTGCAGCATTGCGTGGCTAATGTGTCCGGCTCCGGGCTAGGGTCTGAGGACACCGACTCAGGAATCGCTCCCCTATTTGCGGGGCCTACTGCAGAATGAAAACGCAGAGTCCCTTGTTCAGAAATTGTTAAGAATTGCAAGGGAGAAAGAGAGCAGTAAGCCGAGTACCAGACTCGGCTAAGCATGGGACCCTGTGGGGCTGCGCAGGTGGCAGCTACTGCTGCTGCTAAGTCGCTTCAGTCGTGCCCGACTCTGTGCGACCCCATAGACGGCAGCCCACCAGGTTCCCCTGTCCCTAGGATTCTCCAACTGCTGCTGCTGCTGCTGCTGCTGCTGCTAAGTCGCTTCAGTCGTGTCCGACTCTGTGCGACCCCATAGACGGCAGCCCCTCAGGCTCCCCCCGTCCCTAGGATTCTCCAACTGCTGCTGCTGCTGCTGCTAAGTCGCTTCAGTCGTGTCAGTCGTGCCCGACTCTGTGCGACCCCATAGACGGCAGCCCACCAGGCTTCCCCGTCCCTGGGATTCTCCAGGCAAGAACACTGGAGTGGGTTGCCATTTCCTTCTCCAATGCATGAAGGTGAAAAGAAAAAGTGAAGTTGCTCAGTCGTGTCTGACTCTTAGCGACCCCATGGACTATAGCCTACCAAGCTCCTCCGTCCATGGGATTTTCCAGGCAAGAGTACTGGAGTGGGATGCCATTGCCTTCTCCTCTCCAACTGCTAACCAACAAAAAAAACTGTAACCTCTTCCTACCCTCCCCCCGCCACGCTGGGGGCGGGGGCGGGGGCGGGGTTAGCCTTTGAGAAAAAGGTTGACGGATAGACGAGTCTGGCCAAGCGGAACATTTCTAGATGGGGAGATACGGTTTTAAAAGTAGATAGGGAAAGAGCGAAGGGTTAAGAATGTTAATAATTTGGATCTTACTCTGTAAGCAGTGAAGGGAAAGTTGCTCAGTCATGTCCGACTCTTTGAGACCCCATGGAATAGTCCATGGAATTCTCCAGGTCAGAATATTGGAGTGGGTAGTTCCCTTCTCCAGGGTATCTTCCCAACCCAGAGATGGAACCCAGGTCTCCCGCATTGCGGCCGATTCTTTACCAGCTGAGGCACCAGGAAAGCCTAGTAGGCAGTAGTTGACCTTTTGGAGGCTTTTAACTGAAAAGAAGTGTGTCCTGAGAGCAATGTTTGATGATTACTGATCTGGCTTTGGAATGTGGAACAAACTAGGAGGCAAGAGAAGGAAGGGCGACTTGGGCACTGTTGGCATAGTTACACTTAGATCCGAGCTATAGAGTAAATGCAATGAAAATGGAAGAAAATGCCCCTATTACAAGAGGGGAATCAAGTGGCAGTGCAGACCCTAGTTTTCGTCCCTCCTGCTCTTTAGATCTATTTGTTTTGGCACCCTTTTTGCTTCTTTGTAGTCCTAGCGCTACCGGTAACTAGCTCCTGGACTTTGAGCAGGTTGCTTCATCTTTCTGGGCCTCAGATTCCTCATCTTAAAATGAGGGAGTTGAGCTAGAGTGATTGCAATGTTCTGCCAAGCATAAATTGATTCCAAATCTGTGACTTTTAGTTTTCAGCTAGCCACTACTGCCAGCATTCATTCATGGGTTCACCGAATACTTACTGAGTCCCTACTATGTGCCACGTAGTATATTAGACTGAAAAATACACAATGGAGTCTGATAGATGTTTGCTTTCAGCAGGTCACTTACCCCTTCTGACCGGAAGCTTTGCCTCACAGCAGCTGCTAATAGTGATTTGCAGGGCACACTTAAGCATATGTCTTAACTTCTGTAGGATGTGTTACTCATTTGTAACTGAACATTCTCAAGGTCCTTTCTAGTCGTACTATTTCAATACTTTATCATTCCTTAGCTATCGGGAAGAAAGAAAAGGGAGAGGTCACAGATGACGCTGCAGTTTGAAGCTTGGGTGACTAGCAGAAAGTCAGTTGATCCATTTGATAGAAAAAAATGAGTCTAGAAAACCTCTTTTGGATCAAAATCTATGAGTTTTGTTATGCATATGCAAAATTTCGGACCCCGTCTCTTCCGATTTCACCATTATGTACTCAAATTTTTAGATCTCCCCCATTTCCAGCTACAAACTTGTCTACACTGACATCTTCTCATTTGATATATCTGTCCTTTTGTCCATTGTTATTTTTGGATCCCATCTTCCACTTGCTCAAAAATAATACTCCATCAAGTTATCACCTTTATTATACCTTTAATTATCCTTCTCTATTGGACTTTCCTCTTCACTATTTAAACATACTCATGTCTCAGACATCTTTAAATTAAAAAAATAAACAACAAAAAAACAGCCATCTAAGCCCTAGCTCTTTATATATTGCTGGTGGCTCAGGTGGTAAAGAATCTGTCTGCAGGGCAGGAAACCTGAGTTCGATCCCCAGGTTGGGAAGATCCCCTGGAGAAGGGAATGGCAACCCACTCCAGTACCCTTGCCTGGACAATCCCCATGGACAGAGGATCCTGGTGTACTACAGTCCATGGAGTCACAAAGAGTCAAACACGATTGAGTGATTTTCACACACATGTCTTCTCTTTATAGCTTAGATTCTTGAACGAGTCATTGGTTCATTATTGGTCAGCATCCCTGCCTCCTACTCATTCATCATTCTGTTGTAACCTGGTTTCTCCCAACCACTTTACTAATTACTGCTATTTCCAAGGTGACCAAATATCTGTTTGTAAACTTGGAAGACATTTATCAGCCCTTAAATGACTTGGTCCTTCTCCATTTGAAATGGTTATCATTTCCTTTAGAAATTTCCACTCTGGTTCACAATGCACCAATCCCTAATGGTGTTCTGCCCGTCCCTCTGTCCTCTTTCTGAGTTCTTCCCAAGCTCATCTTTAGGATCTATCCTTCCCTTTCCTTTCCTTCCATTTTGTCTCTGTCTCTCTCTCCCTCTCCACTCTTCTGCATGAGCTTATTTACTCTTGTGTAATGAAAAGAGCCTGGGTTTGGGATTTTAAAAGACCTTGGTTCAAATTACAGCTTTTCTATTTATTACTTTTGTCAACCTTGAACTATTCGCTTAAGCTTTGTGAGCCTACTTCTTCATTTACAAAATATAACAGCTTCCCTGTAAAGTTATAAATAATATGTACAAATGCCTAGCCACATGCCCATTATGAGGTATACACTTAGCAAATACTAGCCCTCTTCACCTTCCATGACTTCAGCTACTATCAGTATCTTTAGCCCATCCTATCTCCAGAGCTTTAGATCCTTATTTCTAGCTTCCTGTTGGATAACACCTCTTGAGTCTTATATATACAACACGTGTTAATGGCGATCAAATTATATTTGATTACCTGCTATAGGTGAGGTGCTCTGCTAAGTGCTAATGATAAATAAAAGGTAGTCTCTCCCCTTGAAGAACATACAGTCTGTACAATGGTAAAATTATACACAGGGTGTTATAGAAATTTGGAGGAACACATCTTGGCTTAGCCTAAGTGGAGTTAGGGAAAGCTTTCTGGGAATGTCTCAAGCTAAGTCGTGAAGAATGAGTTAGGTATTAGGCAGAATCAGCAAGAGTAAGAAAGAAATTCCACAGAGTAAACAGTGTGTGCAAAGGTATGAAGTAATAAAATAACAATTCTGAAAACCTAGAACATTTAGAGGGAGGCAGGCAATGGTGGGAGGTAAGGCCAGAGATTTAAGACAGAGGAAAGACATGAAATGTTATATCCATGCTTAGGAACTTGACATTTATCTTCTGTATGCTAGGAAGCCATTGCAAAGATTATGAACAAATTTATTAAAAGAAATACAAGCAGTGAGTACATATCTAAAGGATCCTCAGCCTTATTAGAAATCAGAAAAATGCAAATTAATTGTGAAATAGTGAAATCGTCTTTTATGTCCATCAGATTAGCAGACAGCAAGAAATTTTGGTGATCCACTGTTTGAAATTATTATATAATCAAGTATTTATTAGGCTAAACATTTGCCAGTTATTTCAGTAACTCCTCCAAGGCTGTAGTTTCCAAATATCATCTTAGAAATTTCAACTACATTCAAGTATTCACATCTCTGAATTCCACATATGATGTCAAAAATTACCATTGTGAATTCCACATATGATGTAAAAAGTTACCAGTACTGTGGGCATAATCTGGCCATGCAAAACAAACTAAAGTGTTGGCATTTGTGGATTTAATATCAACTTCAGCTACCCTCAAACAACTAAAATAATCTGTTTGAGTTTCATACTCAGACCCCATCTATGACAAGGCCGGTGTTCTTTTATAGTGAATAAACTTACCCAGTTAGCCACATCTCAAGCAAGCTTTATTGTTCTCAACATTTTATGGAGAAGAAATTATAATTGTGGTGTTCACAGCTTGAAGGTTTACAAAAATTAAGATTTATCCTTCCCAATCATTACAACCCCTCCAGCTCACTTCATGTACATTCCAATTTTGAAAGATATATACCACCACCCTCTGGCTCTTTGAAACATGACATCCACATACTCTAATATAGGATATTAGTCCCTGACAACTAAGGGTTCCTGGCTTTGGAACATCCAGTAATGGATGTAAAATATTTGAGAATATTTTGCTGGTTTATAATTAAGCTGAATAACTTGGTATAAAATTACTCTTGAGGGGCTTCCCTGGTGGCCCAGTGGTAAAGAATTCACCTGCCAATGCAGGAGACATGAGTTCTAGCTCTGGTTCAGAAAGATCCCACACACTGTGGCCCATGAGCCTGTCCTCTAGAGCCCAGTAGCCACAACTGCTGAGCCACACACCTACAGCCCATGCTCCCAACAAGAGAAGCCACTGCAATGAGAAGCCCATGCACCTCAGCTAGAGGGTAGCCCCTGCTCACCTCAGCTAGAGAGAACCCAAGACACAGCACAGCCAAAAAATTAAATAATTAAACAGTACTATTGATAGAAAAGAATGGTTTCTATCAGAATGTTTAGATTAAAAGAAAAGAATTTGGATTTAGAAATCTAAATTTAGAAAATTTAGAAAAGAATGTTTAAATATATAATTAGATTTCATATTACATATATCTAGAATATATTTAAAATAATATTCTAAAATATATTTATCTAAGCAACTTTTAATAAAAGCTGGTTCTATGAAAAAAGATGTGTGCTTTGAAGTATCCTACTTAATAACTTAAAAATAAATATCATTATATGATTGATCTCTTCACATTAAAGAGGAGGACGACAAAGGATACAGAAGAGTCAAAAAGAAGAAGGCTAGATGAAGATATCAGGAAGATCCCCCAGAGAAGGGAATGGCAACCCCCTCCAGTATTCTTGCCTGAAGAATTCCATGGACAGAGGAGCCTGGCAGACTACAATCCATGAGGTGGCAAAGAGTCAGACACGACTGAGTGGCTAACACTTTCACAGAGCAGAGATGAAGATACAGAACAAGGAGAAACGATAAGATGTTCCTATTTCTATTATCACCCCAAAATATTACTACATATATGCATAGAGAGTATAAGGAGGAATAGCAGATGGAAATGGGTTGAAGATCATAAGGTAAATATGTTTCTACTTTTAATAGCCATGCCATAATCCTCAGATAAAAGGTTTGCGGCATTGAGAAAGTTCATCTTCCCACTAAACACAGGGCAAGGAAGAACATGTCAGGAAGATAAAGGAAATCTGTTTCTCTGCTTTACTTTAACAATTTAGTATAATCCTAGTGAATCCATACCAGCTAAGATCTTAGAACCAATTCTTTAATATCTTCTCAGATGTCTCCCAATTTATGTTACACTTCTAAAGAAAAATTTCCTCTGGATTTGTTCTGCATCAGAGTCACTTTTTTAGAATTAAAAAAAAAACAAACAAACTTAAAATTCCTGATTTTCCATTCTTTTGACTCTTCCTTCAGGTTAGAGCTCTTCTTTATTGTTTTTTTCCTTCTCTAGACATTTTCTCTCTTCCTCTCGCACATTAACTTCTCTTCAGTTCCTGAGTCATTGCTTAATTTAGAAGTAAAGGATTTTATTTACTGTATTTCTTCTATAGTCACTGGAAGAATAAATGAAAGTTAGATACTTTTAGTAGTTACAGAGTTACAGGGAAAGAGTAAAACTTGCAACAGTTGTAACATACTACCTAAATTATAGTCTAAAAGAGTAATTTAACTTTCATATGCTAAGCTTTCAAGCCTGAGTTCAGATTTGACAATAAATGCACATATATAATTGCTTTTACTATTATATAAGGTACTATAATAAAATAATGTTGCTTTTTTTTGAAAAAAGTATATTCAAATGTATATTTCCAAATGAATATTTCCAAATGAACATTATTCTCCAACAAAGAAATGAAGCTGTAATGTTATTCCAAATATGTTTGTTTAGAACATTTTAAGAAATAATTTTCTAAGTGTGAAGCATTCCTTATTATGGACTAAATGTTTGTGTTCTTTCAAAATTCATCTGTTGAAAACTGCTTACAATGTGGTGATATTTGGAGATGGGGCTTTAAGAGGTAATTAGGGTTAGAAGAGATTATGAGGGTGGGGCCCTGGTCTAATATGATCGGTGTTCTTATAAAAAGAGACACCAAAGAACTTGCTCTCTTTTTCTCCCCACTCACTCCCTGTGCTCCTGCAAGAAAGAGGTCATGTGAGGTGGCAGACCCTACAAGCCAAGAGAAGAGGTCTCAGGATGAAACCAACCTGTCAGCATCTTGATTTTAGACTTCCCAGCCTCTAAAACAGTGAAAAATAAATTTCTGTTGTCTAAGTCACCCAATTTGTGGTATTTTGTTATGCCACCAGCCTGAGTAGATTAAGATGCCCTTAAAGGAGTATTGTTTAAGTGAGATAATCAGAAGTCATTTTGATGCCATAGGGTTATCATACTGGATTGAAAAGTGACATGTGGCCATAAGTAGTGATACTGATTTTCTTGTGTAACTCCTGAAGTGTCTCTGAAGCACATCTCAAAGGGGAAGCATCAAAATTCTGTAGTGTGCAATTATTGAAATTACTGTGGCTTACCTTAATGGCATTTAAGAAAAAAAGTTAATTTTGGCTACATATGATATATTTGTTTTTTAAAAAGTCTTTGTACAGCCATACCTACTAGAATATTGATTGAAATTCAATTATATAAGTAAAGCAAAGAACACATTAACATACTTCACTTTTTGTATACTTACTATTTTAATACATAGGTAATGTATTTTGCTCATTCCTTCAACAAAAATTGGATACTGACCTTGAGTCAAGCATATATTAAAGTGCAATAGACATAAATGCAAGAATAGATATTCTCTTTAAAATAATTTATACCATGAATAAATAATCTTATAGAATTAGGGAATCCAAAGGTTAAATGAAAACATACACTTCCCAGAAGAAAAAACATGATAGAATACCATGTTATCATGCAGTTATAATGTTTTTCAAAGAAATGACTCTGGAACTTTTATGACATATGTTTTACGGCCAGACAACATATGACTGAAAAATAAATAACTTAGTGAGATATTTATCAAATCCAGCAATTTACAGTATCAAATATTGTATCCATCAATGTGATGAATAGTCCAAATTAGTAATCAAATCTTATTCTAAATTAACTTCTTTTAAAATAATAAATTTTGAACTTTCATAGGCCATGTATTTCTTAACGTCTGTCATTTTCTTCACAATAATCAAAATATAAAACCTCAGAATTATTACACTACATCAGAGAAACACTTTAATTGCAATAAATTATATTTCTTAAATTTTTCCGTTAAATTGTTCAAGGAATGGATAGGATCTTCTCATTTAGTGATTAGGATGGTTTAGTTTTTTTCAGTAAGGGGATCTTTTTCAATGAGGTGTTTTCTTTGTAGATGTTGTCATGTTCATAGCAGTACTCATGAACAGGCAACCGACGGTCCGTGGGTCCACCTATAAGAGTCTGTGATATAAATTTAAGATTGAATACAACTGAACATGAATATTCATGAACATGCATGCTATCAAGGAAATGAAACATATAGAATCTCTATTTTTTTTTTTTTTTTTTAAACATAGTTATTTATTTGGTTGCATCAGGTCTTTGTTGTATCATGTGGAATCTTTTGTTGTGGTGCATGGACTCTCGAGTTGTGGCACATGGGCTTAGGAGTTGAGGCATATGGACTTAGTAGCTCCAAGGCATATGAGATCTTTGTTCCCTGACCAGGGATTGAACTTGGATCCCGTGCATTGCAAAGCGGATTCTTAACCACTAGACCACCAGGGAAGTCCCAGAATCTCTATTTTTTAAGTAATATTTGGAAATTTTCCTAATTATAAACATAATATTTTCATATAATTAAACCTTTCCTTGATTCACGGGCAACAAAGTTTAAAAAGTCAGACGTTTTATTGCTTCCGTTACATTTAGCATTTGTGTGCAACACTCCTGGAGAAAGTGCTAGAAAAGTTAGCAAGAAAAGATGGGTTCATATGATTGACATTTACTTTCCCTTATTCCCAGTGTTTCTCATTTTGTTTGAAGATAGTCACATATCACCCCTTTCCTGAAATGAAATATGGTAGAATATAGGATCTATTCATAAACATGACCTTTGTTGATAAAATAATTTTGCCACTTAATCTTAATTGCAAGTTAACATTTTTAATGGATCAGTTCAATCGTTCAGCCATGTCCAACTCTTTGCAACCCCATGGACCACAACATGCTGGGCTCTGTCCATCACCAGTTCCCAAATCCTGCTCAAACTCATGTCCATCGAGTTAGCGATGCCATCCAACCATCTCACCCTCTGTCATCCCCTTCTCCTGCCTTCAGTCTTTCCCAGCATCAGGGTCTTTTCCAATGTGTCAGTTCTTTGCATCAGGTGGCCAAAGTTTTGGAGTTTAGCTTCAGCATCAGTCCTTCCAGTGAATATTTAGGACTGATTTCCTTTAGGATGGGCTTCCCTGGTAGCTCACCTGGTAAAGAATCTGCCTGCAATGCAGGAGACCTCAGTTCAGTTCCTGAGTCGGGAAGATCCCCTGGAGAAGTAAATAGCTACCCACTCCGGTATTCTTGCCTGGAGAATTCCATGGACAGAGGAGCCTGGCAGGTTACAATCCATGGGATCACAATCGGATATGACTGAGTGATTTTCACTTTCACTTTTGATGGATACCAACTTATTTTCTAATAGACCTCATTCTATTGTTGACAATGTAAATGTTATAATAATTTTAATATATAAATTTCATACAGTTAAAAATAATTAAACCTTTTATTTGATAGTAACAGGAAAAGTCATATTCACTTAGGTCTCTGGCTCACTGAGTCTAGCAGTTTATGATCCTGCTCTGCATGTTTCGTATATTCTTCCTTGTGATTACATTTTTAGTACTAGGCCAAGGAAGCTATTTCATCAAGTTTTGCACATGTTCTTTGATAGATTCTTAAATTATGTATGATTAAAATAGCTTTAAGATTTAAATGATCAAAAATTGGGGAAATGCCTGCTAATACACTATTTTTGTAAGTCCTTTGTCAGTCCTCCTTAAAGCAAAATTCAGGGCTAAATGAAACTATTACTGAAAATACTTGGATGACTTTATTGGAATAGCTATATCTGTATAATAAAGCTGGGCTTATTGTTTCCTTGACAAGATTTTTCTCCAAATATAATGATGGATTTTAGTTTTAAATTCGCTCATCAGGACAAGCACTAAAACCTAAAAATCCATTAACCAGTGGTTCCACTGCTTGTTCAATTTACCAATCCTGATGTAATAAAAGAAACAGCACTTTTTGCTCTAAGTAAAGGTCTTTGAAAATAAAGCAGTCAAATTATGAAAAGGGAAAAAAACGGGGTTTATCAGTGTTTCAAACCAGATTTGCCTGTTGGCTCCATTACCAGTATTTATAATTTCTCTTATTATGGCCAATAATAGGAGAATGAGAACAAGTGAAGAGAAATATGAATATATGATTAGTTTCAGTGTAGCAATGAATACTTTACATTGTAAATATGGTTTTTTAATGAGATGCATATGCAGACGATATGCAGGTATTGCAGTAAGACTGACTTTTGGTGAAATCCCAATACAGGCCACTGTAGAAGTCTGATTTTTCAGACCTGCTTCTCAGATCCAAACATCTAGGGCTTTAACCCCCACCCACTGTGAACAAACAAATTCCACTTTCTAAAAATCTGTTTCCTGTAAAGTGTTGTGAATAAGATCTCCTTCTTAAACCTCAAACCAGCAGAAGAAAAGTCCTTTACCTGATCTAGCTTTAGTAGCTTGGGTGAGATCCTCTTCATCCTCATCACAGCTATCATAGTTAAACTGTTGGAGGACTGTCTCTGACTGGCTTTCAGTTTGATTTGCATCTGTCTGCTTGTCGAAGCTTCGAAGTGCAACAAGACGGTGATGGATGGCTGCATGCATACGTCCTGTGTCTTTGGCACTGGCCTACAAGAGGTAAATTAAATTTGTTAAGAATATAAGTAACTCAGAGATAGCCACACTTTACAAATTTGTAATCTTTCACTTTTAATAAGGAAAGAAATATATGGCATAAATCTAGAATGTAAATAACCCTAGAAACAAAAGGGTAAAGAGCCAATTCATCTTGAACCAAATTGAATCCTAACATAGATAATTTGATAAGAGGTCCCAATCTGTGCCTTTTAAACTGAGAAAATGAAATTTTCTGATTTGAAGTTTATATTTGAATTTGTTTGTTAAGACCATTCTTCCTCCAAATTATGTTACAGTACAGAAAATTAGAGAGTTAGAGGGGGGAAAAAAATACTTTCATTTCCTTTACATCACTTGCTTAGACAGCCCTGAAAGCTGCCTTTGGTGGTTTAGTCACTAAGTCACCCACCAGGCTCTTCTGTCCATGGGATTTTCCAGTCAAGAATACTGGAGTGGGTTGCCATTTTCTTCTCCAGGGATCTTCCTGACCCAGGGTTGGGACCAGAGTCTCCTGCATTGCAGGCAGATTCTTTATTGACTGACCAGGGAAGCAAGCTGCATAGCTCTGCAGAAAGCTCATTCAAATGGTTTATGATGTTGTACCATAAATACATCAGAGGTCGTTGCTTTTATACTTTTCTATTTTTCCTTTTCAATATTTTTTCTATTTTTACTTTTACTATTAATATAAAAAATAACAGTGAGAATAACATTGGTATAACATTTGCTGTTGTTATATTTTTTATTTTTTTCAATCCTTATAATAAAACTGTAGGTTAATTATTTAACAATAATTTATTTGCTAATTTTTATATTAATGAAAGCATATAGTACAGATATTAAATAAATACTTGTTTCACTTTCCCTTTACAGATAAGAAAATTATGGCTCAGAAATGCACAGCTTGTCTGAGTCTACACAGCTAGTTGATGGATTGGCTGGGACTTGGTTTTCGTCATCAAAGTCAGCATTCCTTAAGGTAACATGTCAGTGGCTTACATTTTTGGATCTTTTCACAGTTTCAAAGAAACTCTGGGAAAAGTTTTCTCTTTGCTAATCCCTCGAAGAGCTACCAAATATTTCAAAGCCAAGAACTGAGGAGTGAACCAACTACATGCCAACTTTTTGGGAGAAGAGTCTTAAATATAGTTTTTGTTAGTATGTTACTAAGCTCCCTTAATTATTTTTAGGAAAAAGTACAAATGAAATAAAATATTTTGTGTCTCATATTGTATCAGATATATAGCAGGTGTTGAGTAAATATTTGTTGACTTTTCACTAATTTAATTTTTTATATTATGTGAAGTGAAAGTCGCTTAGTCGTGTCCGACTCTTTGCAACCCCATGGACTATACAGTTCATGGAATTCTCTAGGCCAGAGTACTGGAGTGGGTAGCCTTTCCCTTCTCCAGGGGATCTTCCCAACCCAGGGATCGAACCCTGGTGTCCTGCACTGCAGGTGGCTTCTTTACCAGCTGAGCCACAAGGGAAGCCAAAGGTATAATTTTTCTTCAGTGAGTTAATCAACAAAAAATATTGAGAGAGTATTTGTAATTGAAACATAAATACTGTTCTGCTGCCTTGATTTTCTTTTTACATTAAAATTTAAATATGTCTTTCACTGGTGTAGAATGTATATATACATATATATGCATATTGCCAAATTCATTCATGTATTTTCATTCAAGAAATTCAGAACAAGAAGTAAAAGCACAATGATATATACTTTTTGAACAACAAATTTCCAAAGCCTAAAAAAAATTTCCAGGAAGTACCATAAGAAAATGCTAGTGAGAATGAAAATTGGTTCAGTCTTATAGAGATAAATTTGTCAAGACAGTCAAAACCTTTTCCCAAGAAAAATAACATGTATGTACATAGAGGATTCTTTGCAGAATTTATAATAACGAACACATTGAATTACCTAAGTATTTAACAAAGTGGAATTAGTGGAAATAATTATGGTATGTAATAGAACAAACTATTTTCACCATAAAAGAATTCTTGAAGAATGGACTACAATTTAATAACAGAAAACACTCATTTTCATTGATAAGTGAAAAGGTTACATATGTGTATTTCACAATCAAATGTTAGCTATTTAATCTTCTCCATCAGTTTATTAAGTACATTATTATTGTCTTCCATTGGCAGATGAGTAAAATCAGGTTGAGGAAGGCTAAATTACTTGTCTGAAAGTCATACAGTATGTACAATATGGTACACACATATATAAACATACCCACACATATATATATATTATAATATAAATATATATTATAAAACTAAAATATAAGACCAAAATGTTAATAGTGACCATCTCTAGAAGTGGAATTTTGGGTGATTTTTATTGCATTTTGTTTGCTAATATCTAAAAATTACCCTACAGTTTAAAAAGTCAGAATGAGCCAGATATTGAGCAGCAGAATCTAGTCATAGTTTAATCTAATCTAATCATAGTCTCAATATCAGACTTGGTCTCAGGCAGGGTGCTTTACCCACTCAAAGCCAGGGGCATCTGGTCTAGCAGAGTATCCAGTATTATCTGCCTAAATGGTAAACAGGGTTTAGGCATTTTACTATAATATTTTAATACTCAACATCACTTATGCCTAACAGTGCACTAAAATCTTTGATTTTTCACCAGTGGCCTCTTGCCAACTTTTTTTTACCGTTACTATGTGGAAACCAGTTTACTCGTATTATCTTCTTCTACCTGAGTCGCTTGGATACTCGGGCTTCTCACATCTCCTGATCCTCAGCATATGGGGTTATCCAGCCTTTTTTCTCACCTGACTCATGTCAGCTTTGTCTCTTTTGCCTGGATCTTATATTTGAGGTCAAGCATTCCTGCTGCCAGAATAGCTAAAGCTGTTGCAAACCTGTTACCTTGGAGATTGACTCAAGTCCGGAATGGGAAATTGCTATTGGACTGGTTCTTTTAACTTGCTAGCCCTGTGTTTTTCCATTTCTCACTAGTTCCTTTCCAGTGATCTCAAAGCCTCAATTTCAGCACACAGTGTAAACATTGGGGTGTGGATTGTGCTGGCCTCCTAGGAGCCAATCCTTACAGTAGTATCTCTGGTAATTTAGTAAGACTGCTGACATAATTTTAACAGTAAAGAAAAATGAAGACATTTGACAGCATAGATCAATACAGCTGTCTTAAGAGTAGAACCAATTGACTACTTTAAATTGGTGTTAATCTCTAAACTTCATATCAAATTTAGGTCTGGTATAGACTGGCGTGCTGCAGTCCATGGGGTCGCAAAGAGTCAGACACGACTGAGCAACTGAACTGAACTGAATTTAACTGATTAGACTATAAACAACCATAATAAATGGCTGATTTTTTTTTGCCAGTGGTACAGGTTAATACAATAAAATGGAAAAAAAAATTAGTGACCGCAGAAGTCTATAAATATAGTAGGATAATCCTCTATCACTGAAATTTGTCACTTACCTGAATTAAAAACACTTTGACGTTATAGTCTTCTAAATCGGTAGCTGTTATTTGTAAATTTTTGTGATTTGCTCTTTGAATCTCCATCTGAGCCCAGAGTTTGCTGTTGAGAATCAGCCTCAGGCTGCCTTGATTGCGCATAACTAAAATAGGAAGGTGAATTTATCAGGCTTTAGAACAGTTGATTCCTTAGCCTTTCAGAGGAATTTGCCATTATGAAAGCAAATAAATCTGGTAGTTGTTTTTCAGACTCTTTTTTTCACTACTAAATTGCAATTTAATTGACTAGATTAAAGTTTGGTTTCCAAACTAAGCTTTATTTTGTTGGAGGACTCTTTAGCTTAAGTGCTAAAAATGCTATATTCTTTCACTGTAATATTTTTAAATGGTTAAATTTTAGAATTCCATTGAGGACCTAATGGCGAGAAGAATATTTACCCAAGAATTGCTCACAATGGAGAAAACTGAAACAAAAACTTGAAGCATTCAAAAAATGAAATTACTTAAATGATGGTACAGCTATTGAAGATATTATGACCTCATTAAGAATACTGAAAAAAGTATTAATTATTAATGTGGAAAGATGACCAAGAGGTATACTATATAAAAGAAAAAATCAGATTAGGGAGGAATATAAACACCATGTATCACAAATTTTTCAATGTTTTGTATACATTAGTAGTAGTGTTAGTCACTCAGTTATGTCCAACTCTTTGTGATTCCATGGACTGTAGCCTGCCAGGCACCTCTGTCCCTCGAATTCTCCAGGCAAAAATACTGGAGTGGATTGCCATGCCCTTCTCCAGAGGATCTTCCCAACCCAGGGATCGAACCCAGGTCCCCTGCATTGCAGGCAGATTTTTTTTTACTGTTTGAGCTACCCAGGGAGCCCCACATTTGTTGTATACAAAGTCTTTAAGAATATATTTTGTTAACAGAGGCTAGCTACTACAGGAAGACAGGCCTATGAGTAATTTAATTTTTTTTTCCTTTTTGTCAGTCTATGTTTTCTGACTTCTGTAATGGACTTGTATTACCTGTATAGTTTTGTTTTTTTTTTTTTAAGTTGTTTTTGGCAGGTAGTGGAAAGAGAGAAATTAAACCAGAGTAGAAAATAACTAATACCTGCCTTGGGAATTATACTTAGGTCATTTAGAAACCTGTTTCCCCATGATCCTACTCTCTTAGTCTGAATTCTATTCCTTACTCCCTTCTTGAGCTTGATATCTGAAACTCAACAAATATGCATTTACCAGCTTCTACTTGTAGTCTCCCCGACAAGCTTTGACTGTTTAATATTGACCAGTAAACCCATCCCTGCCCAGATCTCTGCCTGTGCTCACTTTCAGTTTGGACCTCTGAACAATGCCCAATGTGTCTCCTGGATGCCAGAAACCTCCTCAACCTTGCAGTTTGGCTGACCAGATTCTGACCAACCCTCTGCCTACAGGATTCGATAACCATGCACCTTTATTTACTTGGAAATTGACCTTTCATCCCAACACACATTCTGCATTTAGAATGCCAAGAATAAATTACAGGACAAATACTCTCTTTAGAAAAACTATTCCACTTCAAAACTAAATCCGTCATATTCCTTTAAATAATAATGAGATCACTATTTAGGTGTGTGCTGGGCTGGTCAAAGGTGCTTTATGTGCATTTTCTCACTGAATTCTCACACTTACTAATTCATGGACTTCTGTTATCTGCATTTTTAACTGATGCAACTAGAGTAGAAGGAGATTAAGTAATTTATCCAAGGTCACTAGTTAGTGATGGAGCCAGACCTGGAACCTGTGTGGTCTGATGTCAGAGCCTACTTTAAACAGGAAGCTCCTATAGTACCTTAAAAATAATATTGTGTTCAGCAGTCTACTCTATTGACACATAACACACCTGCAGAAAATGATGTGTATCTATATTGCAAAATCTTCCCTGAAAATTAGTGACTTGCTTTACAAAATGATTCCTTACTTAATCTTGACTGGAATGTTCCGCAATCACTGCTTGCTGTGTCATTCAGTCTCAAAGCTCCTCTGCCCCTTTCAGTCCAGGAGTGTGTTGTTTTGTTGAATATAAAAAGCTTGCAGTTGATCTAAAGGAAATTTTTTTTTAATGTCAAAATATGAAACATTTTTCAAAGTGATTTCTTTCCTATGCTATAACACTTTTGTCTGATATCTTATCAGAATAGCCTTTGTTAATGATTTCTAAACCAGCTTTAAAATTTTATTTAGTTTCTAAAACAATACAATTTTTGAATAGTTCAAACATTAAAAAGCAAAAAGATGTACAAAGTGAAAAGTAGCTCCACCGATACTTTTTCCCACCTACCAATTTTCACCCCCTACAACAGCTGATCACTGTTGCTAAATATTTTGTTTGTCCTTCTAGAGATATTTGTATGTATATACATGTCAATATGTACATATTTTCCTGCTTTTTTTCTATAAATGGTAGAATACATATGTCTGCATCTTGCTTTTTCGCTTAACGATTTATCTATGTATACCAACTTTTAAATTAAACAGTGTTATTTGAATCAGATAATTTATCTGAAAATTAAGAAATCATGGAACTATTTGTGTGCTTTAAAAATTTTAATAAATATAGCATCAGAACTAGAATGTGATACCACAGAGTACCATACTATAATTTAATGCTTACCAGTGGCTCTCAAATACTACTGTGTACAAGAATCCCCTAGATGACTTGTTAAAAATATAACATGTCAGGGCCTCACCTCTAGTGACTATTTCAGTGAATCTGGGATTAATCTGATCTGAGAGTTATGCTGTGAGACACACTTTTACAGTAAATGTATCAGTAGATCAAGGGGGAAGAAAACAGGAATGAAGAGAGTTTGGGGTAAAGCAGATGGAGAAAGCCTAAGGGAAATCTGTGCTTTGTTGAACATGATTGAGGTGTAGTAATTCCATTTCATATGCCGAGACTGATAGCTACGCCACTCATCATTCAAATCCTCTGCTGCTGTTACTAAGCCGCTTCAGTCGTGTCCAACTCTGTGCAACCCCATAGATGGCTCCAGGCTCCCCCGTCCCTGGGATTCTCCAGGCAAGAACACTGGAGTGGGTTGCCATTTCCTTCTCCAATGCATGAAAGTGAAAGGTGAAAGTGAAGTCGCTCAGTTGTGTCTGACTCTTAGTGACCCCCTGGACTGCAGCCCACCAGGCTCCTCCATCCATGGGATTTTCCAGGTAAGAGGACTGGAGTGGGGTGCCGTTGCCCTCTCCTGTGTGTGATACTATATAGTACATCTTTGAAATTCTTGATTCGTGTGCAATTCAAAACTTACTTAAAAGAACTTTTAGGATAAACAAGTTCCTACTATATAGGACAGAAAGAACTATAGTCAATAAATATCCTGAGATAAACCATAATAGAAAAGAATATAAAAAAGAAAGTGTATATATGTATGAGTCACTTTTCTATACAGCAGAAATTACCTCAACATCGTAAATTAACTTTACTTCAATTTAAAAAAAAGAGCTTTTAAAGGAGAAAGAAAATTTTTATTAACTTGAACTGAATTCAGCTTATCTCTCTGCATTTTTAACTTTCAGTGTAAATAGAATTTTAAACCATATGATAATAACTGATAATAAAGCTGACATGAAAAGTATAAAATATAGGTCTGGAGTTACTTTAAGACTAGGTCCTTGGCTGTCTTCTTTCTAAGGGACTAATATGAATGTGAAACCAGTAATCCATTTTCCTGCAAATCACACACACAAATGTAAGAATACAACAAAATGTTGGTTTAATATTTAAAAGCCTCAAACATTTTAAACATCCAGGTCTTTATGAAAACTATACTTCTGCCTTTATCTTTAAAGATATCTCTGTTGAGGATAACTTTATTCCAGAAAGAGCAATACACAATATACAGACCTCTAACACATTGTGTTCTGCCTCCTCCCCTGTTATAACATCAATTTTCTCCAGCAAACATTTTGGTGATGGTTTAAAAGAGAAAGCAGTAGCTGATTCAATTAGGGATATATTTTCAATAGTGTCTGTTCCTAAGAGAAAATAGAGGGAAAGAACACGTAAAATGCCCCATTTTATCCACTGTGAAAGTTCTTTTTTGCCCCTGTTAACATGCACGTCTCCTTAGCTTTTTATAACAATGAGTGTTCCCAAAATATCAAACTGCTCGTCTTTAGACATATCTCTTTAATGATCCCTCATATCATGAAGCTTCCAAAAATTATGAAGGCTTTTCTATCATGTAACCAAATTTATATGCTTTAATCTTAACCAAAGATTTTAAACAATGGATTCTGGTTTTTGTATTTTACAGTTATTAAACAAATGACATGGAAAAAACAGGAAATATACTAGTTGAATGAGATGTTTTACAAATGAAATAATTCTTACTTGAGTTTGGAGAGTGGATAGGAATTTTTAGAGTGAATTTGAATGGTTTTTCCTTGATGTATGAATCACTTTCGATTTGAGGCTGAGTGAGTTTTTGAGTACCCTAGGTGGAAGAAAAAGATGTCTTGCTTAATTTTATCTCCATATATTTGCAGTAACCCAAGAGAGATTTTTGTTCTTCTGTCTCAATGTGGCAAACAAACCCCAGCAGCTCTGTTTTTGTTTTGGGATCCTCTTGTGCTGAATGAGAACTCCTCCCCATTCTTAGAAAACCTTGGTTCTGATCTAAGGAAATAATCTAGTTACCACCAGCCTACCTCAGGTGGCATCTAGTTCCAGGGACAATGGGAAATCTTTCAGAGACCCACAAGGAGGTAGCAGCTGTTCCAAGCTATCACTACAACAACCTGATGCCTTGAAGGAAGTGCAACTGGTGTCACTTTTTCAAATTATTTCAGTATTCCCAACAGTCCATTCTTTCTATCCATTTAATATAAAAAATTAAAAAGTTGTCCAAAGAGCCCACTAGCTGTGGGTTGATGATCATCAGATCATCATTACAGAATGAATCCTAACTTATCCTCTGACACAGCAATCGCTTTTAAGGCTGCACACTTGGGGCTTTTGCACATGTGTTGTAATTGACACCTGTGTGGAAAAAAAAACCAAGTAATTGCCAGGATATTTACAACCTCCCACACAGTGCTTGTATAGCTCCCTGTAGAACAGGAGGAATTGAAGGATACTTCAGAGCTTAGTTCTATATCTCTTCCCTTATGAATTCAAGATTCTTTCATTTTATTTAACTGGGCCTCAGGATAATCTATTAAAATTGGTAGAGATGAGTATAATTATTTCCATTTTAAGAAAGCAGAAACTAAAGCACAGAAAGTCTAATGACTCACTCTAAAAGCAGATAACCAGCAAACAAATCAGGAGGCATCATAGCCTTCAAATCATAGGTCCACAGGATTACAGGATTAACTAAAGGACAAACACAGGTGATCTCTTATAGCTCCTGCCATCCTGGAACGTTATCCACTTAAGAAGACAGGAAGCTCAGGTTCCTTTGTAAGTTAGCCTTGAAGTGCTCATAGGAAATGCACACAGGTACCTACCTCCTCATGCCAAATCTATGATCCCCATCGTCGTTCATTTGTACTGGTATCTCTCTCTCTCCATTCTAGACTGTAGACAACTCTAGAGGACAAGGTCTTCTTTAGCTTTGTGTAACCAGGTGGTTTTCAATCCTGGCTGTATGTTCAAATCACCTGACATCTGACCTCACCCACAGAGATCCTGATCTAATTGGTTTGGGGAGATGACCAGGCATAAAAAGTCCTCTGAAGGCTCAACAGATGATTGTAATATGCCACCAAACTTGAGACCAGTGCCAGTGCTTTATGTATTATAAAAACACAGACGGTGTGTTAACCAAGTGTTAAGTGAGTCCAATGTTAAAGTTGATCCCATGAGGTTTGAAGAGTATTGTATTTGTGTCTGTGACATCTTACAGAAGCTATGACTAATCTAGAATAAATGTGCTTAAATATACTGCCTGCAACTTCACTTTGGAAGTTGGTCCATTCTGGTTCAAATCCAAAGATGTGGGTCAACAGCTCTAGGATTGCTGGAGCCGACCTTCATCTTGGGAGTGACAGAAAGGCATTTCTAATTGGGGTTGAGCCTGAGGCAGGTGTAGAATAAGCGAGATCTTAAAAGTGACTGGTTTGATTAAAATCTTGGAATAAACAGACCTCATGAGTTGGTCCTTTGTTACTCTGAATCATAGCACAGGTTTTAAAATCTGTGCATCTCCCATGGGATTCTTCGTGTAGCTAATAGCCCTAAGACAAGGTAGCATCCTTGTCTTATCTCAGCTAAGATTCTGGTCTAGATGAAAGTGCAAAGAGTATTAAGATGTGTTGGGCCAAATAAAACCATGGGCATACTTGCTCCACAGCTTCCATTTGACTATATAATTCTCCACTGTAGATCACGCTCTGTTTTAGAAACATACCCTGTGGAGGACAAAGTTGTTGCTTAGTCGCTCAGTCATGTCTGACTCTGCTGTCAGACTCTGCTGACCCCATGTACTATACCCTGCCAGGCTCCTCCGTCCTTGGAAATTTCCAGGTAAGAATACTGGAGTAGGTTTCCATTTCCTCCTCCAGGGGATCTTCCTGTCCCAGGGATCAAACTCATGTCTCCTGCACTGACAGGTGGATTCTTTACCACATGGGATGCCCCATGTAGCGGGATGCTTAAGGAAGATGGCAGTAATAGTCAGGTGGTTCCACTTGGCAAGTATATTCCCGTAGGCAAGTAAAATACTATGATTCCCTCCTACAGCTAGCAAGAAAAAAATATGTCAGTGTAAAAACTTGAAGGAGAATGTTGTGATTAATGAGAAAAAATGCAAATAATTTAAAATTCATCTTGTTATGAAAATGCTATTGAAAAACTATATTAAAATGTCATGACCAATTGAGCTTACTTAACTATTGCAGATAATTTTAGGATTTCCTTGGGTACCTTTGATTCAATGCAAATCAAAGAAATATTTAATATTTCTTATCAGTAATAATGTTATAATTAGACAATTCCCTTCCTCTGTGGGCTCTTGTCTATTATTCTAACAACTAGAACTTGCTTCCCAGGAGAATCTTTCCAGTTAAAGATAGGAAAATGTGCCTTTGAACTCAGTAGTTAAAAAGTATACTCCAGTTTAACATTGTTTTAATTAATTTGCCTTTAGAAATTAGAAGTGACAGCTCTCTATATAGTAATAGAAACATTTGCCAAAATCTTACCAAAACCCTTTCTACCATGTTTTCTCCAAAAACAAAATCAGAACTGCAGCTTTTCATAGAATATTTATCTTCATTTGGTTGACATCTATGGAAAAGAAATAAGCATTTGCTATTTTAAATGTAGTAGCAATGGATATAGCCATATTAAACCTTCGTGAAATAATCAGATGATTTAATAGATTTATGTAAAGCATAAAAACATCTGCTAACTTTTGTTTATCTGAAGTTAATGAGAAATGAAGGAAAAAATGAGATAGGTACTTCTGATGATGAAAGTCAAAATATCTGACAGCTGTTACAGCACTGGCCAAGACCAATGCAGAGAGGCTTTGTGATCAGCTGGGAAGCTGCCCAGTCATTATCTTTGTGCTTGGCCAGCACTGACTCTCTGGTGTCCAGTCTCCATTTTCCTCTTCCCCAACTGGCCAGTGCTTTTAGTGATGCAAGATCTAAGGGCAATAGCAAAGCCAATCTCTCTTCTCAGCTACACTTGAGTGTGCGGTGGTTTAGTTTAATTTTTACCTCCGAGAAACTTGAATATTTAAAGTGTTTTGCATAAGACAAACCCAAAGACATGCAGCCCTCTGTTGGCAGACATGCTTCAGGATCCCTACTGCACCCACAGCATGCACAGTAGGGAAGTGCTGAGGTACCTGTATGGGCTCCGATCATGAGACCAGTATGTCCACAGCTAGTTGCATTCCTCTCTCAGATCAAACATGCCCCCATCACTGGCAATGCTAATAAATATTCACTTTCACTTTGCATATTTCTACTGCTTTCTTTGTTGTCTGTCCGATTTATGTTAATACATAATAATGCCAGAAATAATTTAAAAGAGGGAAAGAGAGAATACCAGGGGAAGAGGAGGAAAGGCTAATTGAGTAGCCAGATATTTAATGCCTAACTAAATAAAAAGTTTAGCTCTACCTAATTGAAACATTCTTACCCAAGTCAATGAAACAGTAGGGACAATCCAATACCAGGATGATAATATATAAATATTAGAGACATTTTTAAAAGCATTTACACTTGTATTTTATAAAATCTCCTCTCAAGCAGAAATCTTAGCAATTTGTCTGTACAATGTCAGAAAATTATTTTCCATAAATAATTTTATTGATAAAAGAAAGAAAATGAAAAAACATTTCTGTTTCCTCGTCGTTAACTTACCGTGGTGATGTAGTATCTAAAGCATTCTGATTAGTAGACAGCTGGATTGAAATTCTGGCACTTGGTAAGTTTTCACTTAGCAAATAAGAGTTCCCCTCATACATCTGAAAGAAAAAAAGTCCATCAAAAAGTTCATTTAAACTGCCTTACTATATATAAGAGCATTAGACAAAGAAACAATAGCTATAGTTAAATGAATAGAAAACTTATTATGTTCAAGTACAGTCCTAAACATTTTCTATACACTATCTCATATACTCCTCAAAACAACTCTCTACACTTTGTACTTCTATTATCCACACTTCAGACTGACCTAATAAGCTTAAATAACGACCAGAACTGGGCAATCAGAAGGGGGCTGACATTCGAACATCGGTCTACCTAAAACCAAGGATTGTGCATTAGCATTCAGAAATCCCACCTTCTTTTGTTACTTTTACCTTTTTAGACAGTGGACTTAAATCTCATTTCTAGACTAGTAAATATGTATTTCCGGACTATTTAGCCCGTGGAAACCCCTAAGAGCTTCACCGTCATTGCCACCCAATGTGAGGGGAAATTCCATCTCTTCCTCTAGAAACTTTCGGTAATTTAATCAGTTATTCCATCTGCTGTGTATATACATATGCAGCTTATCTGCATTAATGTGTAAATGGAGGAGTGTGCAGTTTTAGAACTGGAAGGAACCCAGTTATCTGATCTGGTGTCCTCAATGTTTGTGGACATATCCCTTCCTCCACCAGGAATATTCAAAGATGTTGCAAGGATGTCTAGTCTTTAAATAGGGTTGTTTCCACTTTAATTTTATATCAATCAAAAATAATTTTGAGTAGTTTTCCATATATAACAGAATTTGAGAGCTGAGCAACATGTGTCAAGAGAGTATGCGTCATCGGTTAGCAAAGAGCAAAGTACATGCTTTTGACTCCGTCACCCAGATGATTTATATGTCAACCAAAATGGTAGTTTTAAACTCTTTAGGTTGCTTGGAATAGTTTATTAGGAATTTGTTATCTACAACAAGTAACCACTGATTAATGACAGAATGAAAGAAAATTGCTCTAATTTTGATATACAAATTTAAAAGGAACATAAAAATAAGGATTCTCTAAAATTTACCTGGAGATCATTTTCACTGTATCTATACATCATATCATTGTGTCAGAATTCTGACATAGTGTGTTACACGTAGCTTACCTTTAGATCTTCAAAAATCATTATTAAACAGAGAAAATTCAACGATGGGCATATCCAATTAGACTTTTCACCAGTTAGGAATAAATTCTATTCATGCCCTTAATAAGTTATTTGAGAAGAAATTTTTGCAAATGATAGTCTAGAAATTTCTCTTATGTTTTATTACTAAGGAAGAAAACACAGGAAATATATTAATAAATTTTATTTTAAAACCATGCAATGCAAGATCTTAAAAAATCATCCCAAGGAATAAATATTAATCAGCTTTTGATATAATGTGTAAGTAGAAATTTTCATCTATAATTTATAGAACATGCTATTCCAAAATCAAATGCAATATAACATTTCAGAAATTAGTCAACATATCATAGTTTTTCTTATACACTTTAAAACAAATTAAACAACATGTATCACTTTTAAAATAGGTAAATAATTTATATAATATGGTGATTATTATACTTAAATGAAAATAATAATATACTGATTTGAAATTTTTTAATGTTTTAACTTAAAATCACATATATAACATAAATGATGAAATTATTTCTATTTATTTTTATTTTTATTAATTAATTTATTTTAATTGGAGGCTAATTACAGTATTGTGGTTTTTGCCATACATTGACATGAATCAGCCATGGGTTTACATGTGTTCCCATCCTGAACTCCTCTCCCACCTCCCTCCCCATCCTATCCCTCTGGGTCATCCCAGTGCAGCAGCCCTGAGCACCCTGTCTCATGCATCAAACCTGGACTGGCGATCTGTTTCACATTTGATAATATACATGTTTCAGTGCTATTCTTTCAGATCATCCCACCCTCGCCTTCTCCCAGAGTCCAAAAGACTATTCTCTACATCTGTGTCTCTTTTGCTGTCTCACATATAGGGTTATCGTTACCATCTTTCTAAATTTCATATATGTGTGTTAGTATACTGTATTGGTGTTTTTCTTTCTGGCTTACTTCCCTCTGTATAATAGGCTCCAGTTTCATCCACCTCATTAGAACTGATTCAAATATATTCTTTTTAATGGCTGGGTAATATTCCATTGTGTGTATCTACCATAGCTTTCTTATCCATTTGTCTGCTGATGGACATCTAGGTTGCTTCCATGTCCTGGCTATTATGAACAGTGCTGTGATGAACATTGGGGTACACGTATCTCTTTCAATTCTGGTTTACTCAGTGTGTATGCCCAGCAGTGGGATTGCTGGGTCATATGGCAGTTGTATTTCCAGTTTTTAAAGGAATCTCCACACTGTTCTCCATAGTGGCTGTACTAGTTTGCATTCCCACCAACAGTGTAAGAGGGTTCCCTTTTCTCCACACCCTCTCCAGCATTTATTGTTTGTAGATTTTTGGATAGCAGCCATTCTGACTGGCGTGAGATGGTACCTCATTGTGGTTTTGATTTGCATTTCTCTGATAATGAGTGATGTTGAGCATCTTTTCAGGTGTTTGTTAGCCATCTGTATGTCTTCTTTGAAGAACTGTCTGTTTAGTTCTTTGGCCCATTTTTTTGATTGGGTCATTTATTTTTCTGGAATTGAGCTGTAGGAGTTGCTTGTATATTTTTTAGATTAATTCTTTGTCAGTTGCTTCATTTGTTATTATTTTCTCCCATTCTGAAGGCTGTGTTTTCACTTTGCTTATAGTTTCCTTCATTGTGCAAAAGCTTTTAATTTTAATTAGGCCCCATTTGTTTATTTTTGCTTTTATTTCCAATATTCTAGGAGGTGGGTCATAGAGGATCCTGCTGTGATTTATGTCAGAGAGTGTTTTGCCTGTTTTCCTCTAGGAGTTTTATAGTTTCTGGGATTATGTTTAGATCTTTAATCCATTTTGAGTTTATTTTTGTGTATGGTGTTAGAAAGTGTTCTAGTTTCATTCTTTTACAAGTGGTTGACCAGTTTTCCCAGCACCACTTGTTAAAGAGATTATCTTTTCTTCATTGTATATTTTTGCCTCCTTTGTCAAAGATAAGGTGTCCATAGGTGAAATGATTTTTAAAATTCACAATGAGTCTCATGAAATCATAGCTTACAAATAAAAAGAACTGGAAATATAAAAATGTTCGCAAATGCTGACCAGATTCAACTCCCTCACTTCACTGATGAAAAACAGAAGGTTGGGAGCTTTGTCTAAGAATGTAAACACAGTAGATAGTGGTAGAAGTAGAATTAGTACTGATCTGATTTTTTTCAATGACTTGACTAAATGATTGGTATTTTAACACTTCCAGGTTAAAATGAGAACACTGTTCTCATGTTCAGTCCAGGAAAACAAAACCAAACTTGATCAACCCTCAATAGTTTAGCTGGAAACAACTGACTGGTGGAATAACTCAAATTCCAATCTATCGATCTGGCATCTCCTTCCTCTTAAGTATCTGCTTCTGGAAGACACAGAACTATAGCAACAGAATATCCCCATAACCTTATCTGTATGATGTTAGTAAAATGAGTATTTCCTTGGAAAGGCCCATGAGGAGCGATTCAGTTGGAAGAGAAATTGGTTTCTGTCTCCAGGAGCTTCCCAAGATCTCCCAGTTATACTGTGGAGAAAGTTCCTTGCTCCTGTTATCCGTGAAGATGGGCTGGAGTGGATCTATGGTATGATCTAAACTGGCAAGGCCACACCAGCAAGTCTACCAGTTGGGGATACAAAAAAAAACTTTTTCCCTTTTACTGATTTCTGACTTCTGGCCCCTGACACCTCAGTTCAGTTCAGTTCAGTCACTCAGTAGTGTCCGACTCTTTGAGACCCCATGAATCATAGCACGCCAAGCCTTCCTGTCCATCACCAACTCCCAGAGTTCACTCAAGCTCACATCCATCGAGTTGGTGATGCCATCCAGCCATCTCATCCTCTGTCATCCCCTTCTTCTCCTGCCCCCAATCCCTCCCAGCATCAGAGTCTTCCAATGAGTCAACTCTTCGCATGAGGTGGCCAAAGTACTGGAGTTTCAGCTTTAGCATCAGTTCTTCCAGTGAACACCCAGGACTGATCTCCTTTAGAATGGACTGGTTGGACCTCCTTGCAGTCCAAAGCACTCACAAGAGTTTTCTCCAGCACCACAGTTGAAAAGCATCAATTCTTCAGTGCTCAGCTTTCTTCACAGTCCAAATCTCACATCCATACATGACCACTGGAAAAACCATAGCCTTGACTAGACGGACCTTTGTTGGCAAAGTAATGTCTCTGCTTTTTAATATGCTATCTAGCTAGGTCTAGGTCTAGCCTGACACCTCACTGCTCCCCTATTCTCATGTAGGGTCAGTGCACCAGATCAAGACCCCAAGGGTCCCCACCACACAGAACTCAGCTTTACAGCTTAGGAGAGACTGCAAGACTTGATCCTGGGAACAACCCTCCAATTTAGGAGGACAAGTTTAGTACAGTCACTGAGGGCTCTTTGCTATCTCGTCCAGCTTTTTTTCCAGCCTGGTAGCTGCTTCAGCATCAGGTAGCCCCAAATTCTGGATGTGGGGACCCACAACAATCTATCAAAAGAAGGATGGGAAATTGAGATCAGTCCTACCGTAGGAGGTTTTCTTACCTTACTTTTGTTTTTTTCTTTAACCTTACAGGATTCCAACACATTGTGTCCAAATGATTTTCTCACTTTTATATACCCTTGAGCTTGAGGTGGCTGCAAAATAGCAGGTCTTAGAACAAGCTCAGAATGCTTCACAGGACCTTAAAAGAACAGAATTAAAGTGTCAATATATCTTTAGTGAAATAATTTTCCTCTCAATTTCTTACTAATTGAATGCTTACTTTCTAAAGTCATGATTAAATGAAGGGTTAATGTCAACTGCCGCTGCTGCTGCTAAGTTGCTTTAGTCGTGTCCGACTCTTGCAACCCCACAGATGGCAGACCACCAGGCTCCTCTGTCCCTGGGATTCTCCAGGCAAGAATACTGGAGTGGGTTGCTATTTCCTTCTCCAATGCATGTATACACGCTAAGTCACTTCAGTCATGTCCAACTCTGTGTGACCCTATGGACAGCAGCCCACCAGGCTCCTCTGTCCCTGGGATTCTCCAGGCAAGAATACCAGAGTGAGTTGCCATTTCCTTCTCCATAATGTCAACTAATCAAAGTCAAAATAGCTGGTGAGTTGCCTAGTACTGTCTTCCTGCCCAGCTTTTACCCAATAGACCTGCGTTCAATCCCTGGGTTGGGAAGATCCCCTGGAGAAGGGAAAGGCTACCCACTCCAGTATTCTGTGCTGGAGAATTCCATGGACCACAGTCCATAGGGTGGCAAAAAGTCAGACACGACAGAGCAACTTTTACGTTCACTTTCAATTTGATCATGGGACTTTGCTTACTAAATATATTCCTTCATGTTTTGTCACTCAACCCTACCACCATGCACGCACATACATGGATGGTAAAACATAAAATTTCCTTAAGTTTCACGTAATAAAGGAAGCTACAAACCTTGTTCCGCACTGTTCAGATCAGCATTCCTTTGCACAGAGTTTGATGTCATAAAAACATTGTTTTTCTTCACTGTAAAAAATATTTAGAAAATTATAAACCTGTGAACGTACGCATCAGTTTCTACTGTTTTCACAGTATTGTACTGAACTCACCAGTAGATGTCGCTGTTGGCGCTAATCATGCAAGCGCTGATTCTACTAAAAAGTGTAAAAGCAAAATGAGTTTTGCTACAGTCTTTTTACTCTCAGAAAATAAGTTAAAATTAAATCACTAATGAAATAGTTTTCTTCAGAATCATGAAATCTAGTATTGAGAGAAATTCTACAGATAATAAAATCTGAATTGATAGTGAACCATCTATGTGCATTAATATATATTTCTTATAGAATGTTACAAAACTGTTAATAAATTCTGTCCCTTCCCCACTCTTTAATGATACCTGAAGAGAGAAGTAAAGATGACCATTATGCTAGGTTATCGACGTGAACTGATGGGTTAAGACTGTGGTCTTGGCTGCAAGAATAGAATTATAGGCATACCGAAGAGATGTTGCTGATTATGTTCCAGACCACTGTGATAAAGTGACTGTCACAGTAAATTGAGTCACACACTGACTTCATTGGTTTCCCAGTGCATATAAAAGTTACATTTACACTATACTGTAGTCTATTAAGTGTGCAATAGATATATGTAATTTAATTTAAAATACTTTATTGCTATGAAAAACAATATACCTACATTTAAAAATGCTTTATCACTGAAAAATGCTAAACGTCATCTGAGCCTTTATCAAGTCATAATGTTTCTGCTGGTGGAGAGTCTTGCTTCGATGTCAATGGCTGCTGATTGATCTGGGTGGTGATTGCTGAAGGCTGGGGTGGCTGTGGCAGCTTCTTAAAATAACAATGAAGTTTTCATCATCAATTGACTTTTCCTTTCATGAATGATTTCACTGTAGCATGCAGTGCTGGTTGATAACATTTTACCCACAGAACTTCTTTCAAAATTAGAGTCAATCCTCTCAAGCCCTCCTGCTTTATGAATATTACGTTTATGTAACATTCTAAAGCCCTTGTCATTTCAACAGGCTTTACAGCACCTTCACCAGGAGTAGATTGTGTCTCAGGTAACAACTTTCTTTACTCATCCATAAGAAGCAAATCCTCATCTGTCAGATTTCATCCTGAGACAGCAGCAATTGAGTCACATATTCGGGCTCCACTTCTAATTCTAGTCCTCTCTCTATTTCCACCACGTCTGCAGTTACTTCCCCCGCTAAAGTCCTGAACACCTCAAAGTCATCTGTAAGGAATGTAATCAACTTCTTTTAAATTCCTGTTAATGTTGATATTTTGACCTCTTTCCATGAATTGTAAATGTTCTTAGTGGTGTTGAGAATGGTGAATCCTTTCCAGGTTTTCAAGTGCCTTTGTCCAGGTCAAAGCTTTGAAGCTCCAGTACTTTGGCCACCTCATGCGAAGAGTTGACTCATTGGAAAAGACTCTGATGCTGAGAGGGATTGGGGGCAGGAGGAGAAGGGGACGACCGAGGATGAGATGGCTGGATGGCATCACGGATTCAATGGACGTGAGTCTGAGTGAACTCCAGGAGATGGTGATGGACAGGGAGGCCTGGCGTGCTGCGATTCATGGGGTCGCAAAGAGTCGGACATGACTGAGCGACTGAACTGAACTGAACTGAACTTGTCCAGGTCCATCAGAGGAATCACTCTCTACGGCAGCTAAAAGCTTACAAAATGTACTTATTAAATAATTATTAGACTTGAAAGTCAAAATGAATCCTTGATCCATGGGCTGCAGAATAAATGTGTTCTGTCTCTGTCTATGCTCAGTTGATCAGACATGTCCACTCTTAGGGACCCCATGGACTATAGCTTGCCAGGTTTCTCTGTCCGTGGGATTTCCCAGGCAAGAATACTGGGGTGGGTCGCCACTTCCTCCTCCAGGAGATCTTCCGGACCCAAGGACTGAGCCCGCATCTCCTGTCTCCTGCATTGGCAGGTAGATTCTTTACTGACCACTGGGCTACCTGGGAAAGTCAAATGTTGTGTTAGCAGGCATGAAAACAACATTAATCTCACTGTACATCTCCATCAGAACTCTTGGGTGACCAGATACGTTGTCAATGAACAGTAATATTTTGAAAGGAATCTTTTTCTGAGCAGTGGGTTGCAACGGTGGGCTTAAAGTACTCATCAAATCATGTTGTAAACAGATGTGCTAACATCCAGGCTTTGTAGTTCCATTTATAGAGCACACAGAATAGATTTATCATAATTCTTGGTGGCCCTAAATTTTCAGAATGGTAAATAAGCACTGGCTTCTATTCAGTCTCCAGCTGCATTAGTTCCTAACAGGAGAGTCAGCGTATCCTTTGAAACTTTGCAGTCAGGCATTGACTTCTCCTCTCTAGCTATGAAAGTGCTAGATGGCATCTTCTTCCAGTATAAGGTCGTTCCATCTATGGTGAAAATCTGTGGTTTGGCTTAGCCACCATCTTTAGTGATCTTAGCTAGATCATCTGGATAACTTGCCGCAGCTTCTACATCGGCACTTGCTGCTTCACCTTGTACTATGATGTCATAGAGACAGCTTCTTCCCTTAAACTGCATGAACCAGCCTCTGCTAGCTTCAGACTTTTCTTCTGCAGCTTCATCACCTGTCTCAGCCTATATGGAACTGAAAAGAGTCAAGGCCTTGCTCTGGATTAGGCTTTGGCTTGAGGAAATATTGTGGCTGGTTTGATCTTCTGTCCAAACCACTAGATCTTCCTTCATATCAGCAATAAGTCTGTTTCTTATTCATGTGTTCAGTGGAGTAGCGTTTTCAATTTCCTTCAGGGAGTTTTCCTTGACATTTACATGTTTGCTAACCATTTGGTGCAGGAGCCCTAGCTTTTGACCTATCTTGGCTTTAGACATTCTTTCCTCACTAAACTTAATCATTTCTAACTTCTGATTTAAAGTGAGAGACATGCAACTCTTTCTTTCACTTGAATACTTAGAGGCCACTGTAAGGCTGATTGGCCTAATTTCAATATTGTTTTATCTTATAGAATAGGGAGGCCTGAAGACAGTGAGAGAGATGGGGGAAGGGGCTAGCTGGTAGAGCAGTCAGAACACACACATTTCTTAAATTTACCATCTTACATGAGAGCAGTTTAAAGTGCCCCACCCCCAAATTACTATTACATCAGTAACATCTAAGATCACTGATCACAGATCACCATAAAAGTATAATAATACTGAAAATTTTGAAATATTACAAGAATTACCAAAATGTGACACAGAGATACAAGGTGAGCAAATGCTTTTAGAAAACAAAGCCAATAGACTTGCTTGAGGTGTGGTTGCCACAAACTTTCAATTTGTAAAAAATGTAATATCTGTGAAGCTCAATAAAATGAGGTATGCCTGTACTACAGATCTCAAAGAGATCACCTCTTGATGGCAAATTGCAAAGAGAGCAGCCTTTGAGAATTGGATTAATGAAGATGAGAAAATAATAAGAATTGCTTTTTTGACATGTTATAACATTATATATGTTGGGGTACAATTGCTTCTCTAATTCAAAGTTCAGTTACATGGTTTTTATGATCTTTATTGCTTCCCAGATGGCTCAGTAGTAAAGAATTCGCCTACCAGTGTAGAAGATCCAGGAAACATGAGTTTAATCCCTGGGTCAGAAAGATCCCCTGGAGAATGAAATGGCAACCCACTCCAGCATTCTTCCCTGGAAAATCCCAATGAACAGAGGAGCCTGGGGAGCTACGGTCCATGGGGTCGCAAAGAATCGGACATAACTGGGCTACTGAGCGCACACACACACATGCATGATCTTTATAACTGAAAAATAACACTGAATGAACCATTTAATTGTACTGTTGTCTCCTTCCAACACCACCAACATTCTGCACAACATAGAATGTGATGGTGCTTGGTAATATTTTATTCCTTTTCATATGTGTGTCTGATCTTTAGAAAATGAATTGAAGCAATTATCTAGATAATTTAAAGTCATCTCTTTGCTTTATGCACAAATAACACCAAAACAAATCTTCTGGTATTAGAACTCCTATTCCTCTTAATGTCTATAACTTGTCAGGCAGGTATAGATGGGGCTTATTGAACTAGGACCTATCTCTTCTGTATCTGAAAGGTGTCTGACATTGATGCCCAGTCACACTTGGCATTGTTAATAAGAATATAAATTCATTAGTTTCATGTGATTCCTGGGTAGAATCCATTACAAGAAAGTGAGTAGTTTGTATTTTCTATTTCTTGTGGGTAAGCTTAACTTGGAAAAAGCCGTTTGTTGTTCAGTAAAAACAAAAATATGCAAGACTACAAATCATATTTCTTTTGGAACTAATGACAGAGAGACTTTAATTTTTCATTTTATACCTTCAGGTGCTACTTGAATTTGTTACTAAGGGTGTTTTTTTTTTTTAATGTAAAGATTAAATAAGTTTTACAACAATGTGAATATACTTAATGCTTCTGAACTGCATACTTTCAAAAAAAGATTTTTAAAAAATCATAATCTTGACATAGAGCATCTTTCAATCATTTCAAATATTTTATTATGATAAAATAGTTTTACTTAGCAAAGCATTACAAATTTAAATAAAAAGAAGGAATATTTTAATTAGTGAAAAATTCAAAAGGAATGATATCCTAAACTTTAGAATATAAATTTAAAGCATAAAATTTAGAATGAGAATCTAAGCATCATTATATATTTGAGTACTACGAATATTATAAACCATATAGATGAACAATAATAAGAAAAATAAAGCAAGTTATTTTACAGAGCTGCATTATATAAAAGAAAGCTATCATAAACATGAAATCCTAAAGAACATTATCAAGTTTAAATTTTCTACCAAAAATAAACAGATATACTGTGTGGATTTGTGGGGCTAGAATTCAGATGGTATTCATCCATGCATACTTTGCTAAGACCCCTATTTTATTTGCCATTAAAATGTCGATGTTTTACAGTAGCTGAAAAAGAAAGCCTATCATGAATGAGAATGGATCTTGAAAAGTCAGCGGCAGACTTGAGGTTCTAAGAAGTTCTTTATTATCTGGCCCAGAAGGAGGGAAGCCTGGGAGGTCCATGAAGGATGACAATGTTAGCCACTTCTGGGTCAAGGATGATGCTAAAAACAGATTGCAAACTGAAGTCAATAGGGTTTTGTTTATCTTTTCATTTGGATTTTTGCTGTTTTGGAAAATGTTCTTTGTCATCAGTTTAGAAAAATCTTTGCATTTTTATTGATTAAAAATAGTGTGCCTCTGGTGAGGATGATATCAATTCAGTAAATATTTGCATGCTCATCATGTATGAGACCCTCTGTCAGGCATGAAGATGACCTCAAGGAGCTCTCAGTGGAGGAGACAGACATGCATATAAACAGGTGCATGGCAAGAAGAGGGCCTGTGATCCATCATAAACGGCGTCACCAGAATGCTTGGAGTGTAGAAGAGAGGCAAACTAAGTTACTGATTTATTCAAAACACAGCATATGATAAAGCTCTTAGAAAAAAGGTCTTTTTAAAAGACAGACATCTGTTTAAGGAGATGCTTACTTAGAAGGAAATAGCAGTTTGCCTAATTGTAAAGCTAATTCTGTAGCTAGTTTCTGTAATGCAGAAACTTTGGGAACACAGCAAAATACAAAGGGAGGGGGTGTTCAAATAACTTGTAATCCCATTTTATCTAAGATAACCATTGTTAACATTGTGGCTTATGTCCTTTTGGGCTTTTTTCCGATATTGATAAGTTAAATTTTAAATAATAACTCACTGTATTCTATAGACTGCTGTTTTCACATAACAATATATTAGAAACACCATCCAATGGATATATTTTTAAACATTACCTGTCTGAAAATTTCCTAGTAGTACACACTAGGAAAATTTCACAGAGTACACGTAGCAGTGAACAGTCAACAGTCCAGACTATACCTACCTCCTTGGTTCTGAGAATCTGTAGTATGCCAAGTAAAAGATGAAGCCCGGACACGCTTTCTTGAAAACTCATTGCATTCTGTAAGAAATTCAATGTGAAGGGTAAAATTGATTGCAATAACAAATTAGTTTCAATCCATGATATGAGAGGAGGAATATAATTTCCTTTTCTCTAGATATATCATTGTTTGACAACATGTTAATTCCTGACACTCAGTTTTAAATATTGGGGTTAATAGCTTGGTCATTATAAACTGACAGGCATATCATCCTACTGTGAAACAGTTAGAAACAAGTGGCTTTGACAAAAAATTATATACAAATTCTGAAATTGTGTAGAGAATATTTTGGAAGGTTGGAGGACAAGCAGTGGAGAGTCATAGGCAATATGTTAGTATTGCTAACATAATATTCTCAGAGACCTATATGTCATCTTTCAAAACAAAGGCCAGTCTATCTGTGTGCTTAAAAACAAGAAAAAATGATTAGATTTTATACATTCTGTGCCACATGCCAAAATGTTTTTGCCTACTTGTTTTTTGATAAAAAGACTGCTTTTGAAATATAGGATACAAATCATTACCACGTTCTGCTGCTTCACATAGGATGTCTTCTGCAGGTCTCTGGAAGGAAACAAAGCTGCCAATGAGAGCTGAGTGTTTGCTATTTTCAAATCACATTTTCACCCTGTCACTTCATAAGGAAGTTCTCAAAAGCCAGGTCTTTTGAGCTAGGCTAGGAAAAGCAGCTCACTAGGGGTTAGGTTTTTCTTTAGTTTGGGGGTAGCAGGGTAAATTGTCTCCATAAGCAATAATGAGTAACAACAAAATACTAGTTAAACTGAAGTTAGAATGTTACTAATACACTCATGTCTTTCAAAGCAAGTGCTTTTAGTATGAGGCTGAAAAAAGCAAATGGAGTCCTTAAGATTTCTTTTGAATCATATATTGCAGTTTAGAACTTATATCCATTTTAAGCTAGGTCAGTGGTCAGGACCCATCATGAGCCTTAACTCTTCTAATCTCTTTCAGTCCCTCCCCCTTCCCAGTCACTCCGAAAAAAAACAGATAATTTTGGTAAAAATTATGTTATCCATAGTTTCAGGATAAGGTCTCTGGCTTCCCATTTCAGCCAAATTGCTATCAGTAAATCCCTACTATGTAGATATTCTGAGTTACAACTCTTGCTATGTGAAAAAGAATAAGTTTATGCAGCAGTGATATAATTTAGTACAGCTAGCTTCTCAAAATACAGTCTTTTTGTCAGAGTAAAAATCAAACAAAGAAAAGTAACTTGACCTTACCTTAAAAGTTTGTTCTCTCTTTTCAAAAACAAATATTGGTTGAGCAATGATAGATTTTTCTGTAAAAGAAAAAGAACATGCAAGAAATCAAACAACACACTGACATTTCTAACACCAACTAAAAATACTTGAGGATATTTTGGTTTTGTATTTTTCCCTGCCTTTGGGTAAACTCCAAACTGTTTTATATGAATGGTTTAATTGGCATATTTACAAATGATTTTAACAGCTAATTACGGAAAGAAATACTTGGGGAAAGTAATATGTTTCCATAAATAGAGAGATTACTCCATTAAAAGAACATCCTTTAAGTGTTCAAGGAAAACAAAATACAATTACCTGTATTTAGAAACTCATCATGACACAGTGACTAACACTTTTAAAATAAAATAAAAAAAATATTTAAACTTTTTAAATAAAAAATTTCAAAGGATGAAAAATCACATCTGAAAATAGTACTTCTACTTGGGTTGGATCTCAAATATAAATGGCATAGATATACTTAAATGATCTAGAATTAATTCATATTTCCTTGACTAGAGTAGATATATACTAAGTCATGTTTTCAATATTTAGACTAAGAATCAGTTTTAAACAGTGTTGTAAAGTAAGTAATTTGTCTTCAGCCCTTCCAACCTTATTAATCGTTCATATTTTCCTATCTTAGGTAATGCTAGAAAAGAACTCATTCACTCTAGGGCATAAATGAGTGATGATAGCATTAAATATCAGTACTCTAAAATTCATAGGGAAGATTATATAGTTGTAAAAAGCTTGGGCTCTGGAGTTAGGGAGGTCTGTGTTCAAATATAAGTTCCACCTGTAATTGACAATATACTTTTGGAAACAATATGCCTGTACCTTTAGTTTTTTCCTCCCCCCACCCCTCCCAAAAAAGATTATAACAGTACTTACTTATGAGCTTATGTGAAAATCAAATGGATTTTTAGATATAATTACTTAGATTTTGACAAGACCCAAAAAAAGCCTGAAAGAAAGCATATTCAATGTGTGGTGTGACATCAATCCTGATTCCAAACCTCACAGCTGACAGGCTAACTTATGACTGGACTTTCTGGATAAGCCCAAATATGACCTCAGAACTTTTCTCATTTTAGACTTCCCTCAGCCATTACTGATGTGTTATCCTGGTATAGAAGCTGAGGTAATTTTCCATCACTGGCTGAATAAATAGAAGTCTAGCTGAAGAATTTTGAGGAACTACCAGATAATTATATCTTTTATATGCCAGAAAGGGACTCTCTAGTTACCCACAATCTTATCCCATAATAGTGTGTCAAAACTCAGCCAGACCACCCACTGCCGGCTCCTGGGCCCCTGTGAACTTGGGCACCTTCTTTCAGTCCAGCGAGATAAGCTTCACGTTTTTCATACAAGTGCTTCCTGTGCAGTCTGCCCTTGGAGCCAAGTGAACCACAACAGAAAATGCTCAACAACATACTGGCATTGCCATCTAGATTAAACTGTAGCTCAACTCTTCCTTCTTTTTAGAACAGGCTCCTTTTTCAGCCATTACATTGGATTTAAGAAGTGAGATCTCTAATGACTTTGAAAGAAAATAGTTTTTGTGAATATGTAGTGGAATACTTATAAACTGGAATACTAAGTGGGCCTCTTCTAAATTGGACTTAGGATAGTCATCCTTAAAGTAGTATGACTTGACCTAACTCTAAACAAATAACAAGTTGACTTTTCCTCTATCAAAAAGAAAAAAAAAAAGGAAAAGAACTAAAAACAGGCAGAAGTGATCTTCAGTGGCAGCATTAAGTGGGAAATTATACAGGGTTACTTGTAGTTTGGAGGGCATATGGTAAAGTAGGAAGGCAGTTTTTATTCATCAGATCAACAAATATTTATTGATTTTATATATATATATATATATTTAAAACTAGATACACATTGTCTGGCTGAAGGGTTATTAGCCTCACTGTAGGCATCTACTCTCCCTAACACTGTCCAGCTCATTAGTTAGAAAGCAGGTTAGTTACCTGTTAGAAAGTTACCTGTTAGTTATCTACTAGTTACAAAGGAGGTTAGTTATCTCCTCTCCCATCTAGATTCTTTTCCCCTCTCCCAAGGCAGGCCTTTGACCCCAAAGACAAAGTTAAAAGTAAACACTTATCAAGCTGTTAGGTTCACAGCAATTTTCTAACCTGATCCAATAGGAAAACTTGAAAATAAGATCATGGTCCTTAAAGTGGTATATTTTAAATTTTATCCCTTTTTCTTTCTAATATGTTCATTGATCACTTGTTCATTAATCCACTTATTCAACAAATACATGTTGAGGAGTGACTATATCCAAGACACTTTGCAAGGCAAGAGAGAGAGGACAATGGTATAAGATGAGGCTGAAGATGAAAATGGAGTTTTGAAAAGCCTTGCAATTTATGCCAAGGAGTTTTGTTTTTATTCCAAGAAAGACAGAAAGCCAAAAAGAGATGTTAAGTGGGGGAGTGATTCACTCTGATATGTATTTTGTTTTTGAAGATCACTCTTCCTGCTGTGTGGAAAATGGCTCAGAGGGGGAAGGGAGTGAGGGAGAGGAAATAAGGAGTCTGGGAGGCTAGTCTAAATTCTAGAGAACTGACAAGATTGCTCTTTATCTCTCTTATTCTCACATCCATGATTTTTTCAGGAAAATGGAGTAATTAAAAGTTTAAAATACAGTCTTCTGTTAAAGAAAATGAAGATGAGATGGGGAAGAAAAATTTTAAAGACTTAATAACATGTAAGAATCGAAATGCAAGTATATGTCTGATGCAGGATATGACACGCTTGGGGCTAACGCGCGGGGATGACCCAGAGAGATGTTGTGGGGAGGGGGGTGGGAGGGGGGTTCATGTTTGGGAACGCATGTACACCTGTGGTGGATTCATGTCAATCTATGCCAAAACCAATACAGAATTGTAAAGTAAAAATTAAAAATAAATAAATAAATTTAAAAAATAAAATAAAATAAAGACTTAAAAAAAATTTGTTTTGCCTGTTTTAAGGTTCATGTAGCATTTAAAGAATGCCTATATTCATTGTTGTTTTCTAAAATGCTTCATTAAGAGAAGACATTCATTCATCCCACAAATGTTGTATTAAGTCCTTGTAATGTAGAAGTGTGATGGTGTCCCAAAGTTGTCTCCAACCCTTTGCAATCCCATGAACTGTGTAGCCTGCCAGGCTCCTCTGTCCATGAAATTCTCCAGGCAAGAATACTGGAGTGGGTTGCCACTTCCTGCTCCAAGGAATCTTCCTGACTCAGGGATCGAACCCACATATCCTGTTTGACAGGCAGATTCTTTACCACTGAGCCCCCTGGGAAGCCTGTTACATACAGAAGGGGCACAAAAAGTACCATCTATGTAATTCAGTCAATCTCAGTTCACTTGTATTTCCGCTCCACAATGGAGGAATACTGTGGCCAAGCACTTTTATCTGTCACCTTGTCTAAATTAATTCTTTAAATTTATTTATGGATTAAATGTGATTTCTACCATGTTTCCAGATACTTTCAGATGAGGAAACTGAGGCTCCGTTAAGCAACTTGCTCAAAGTTACACTAGCAGTAAGGGAGAAAAGCCTTTAAACCCAGAGCACCCTCCTACAAGACCATTTTCTTAGCTCTCACAGGTCATACTAACATGCCTACAACTCTACCAGCACAATGTTATGTTCTCAGTGTATAATACATACCATCCAGTACCACACCAGGGAAAAATCAGTATAAAATCATAGCACTTACATTATTTTAACCTTGTCAATGTTGATTGATCATGCATATGTATCTCTACTATGTCAGAAATCACAATGAAACAATAATAAAGGCTTGGGTAATTTTTTTGGTTGGGGAGCCAGAGAGCAGGGAGGAGAGGTACCACAAAGACAAGGAAAACTGAAGGCAAATAATAGTGACAGGATTTTGGAAGCTATAAAGTAGAAGAATAAGTGATACCCTTAAGCCAGCTGTGGGGCTACTAAAGAGGCAAGCTGGCTGACTCCCCACAGAGCCACCAAAAGTCCAAGGATGGGTATCACTGAGTATTTCTGGAAGCAGAAGTGAAGACTGGCTCAAAATAGGAAGTAGTTTTATCTATTTGAGAACCAACCAACTGTCCCCCTCTCACTCAAGCAGAAGACTTAGGGGTTCCTCCCTAGAAAAGACAAAAAAAACAGCAGACAAAGCTTAAAATGGAGGTTCTATAATGAAAAGATGGGCATTAGGTGAAAGTTTACGTACTCTGTTAGTTTCCTGCTGTTGCTATAGCAAATTAGGACAAGCCTAGTTCTTTAAAACAATACAGATTTATAATCTTAAATTTCTGGAGGCCCGAAGTCTACCCTGGGCCAGCAGGTCTGTGTCCCTCCTGGAGGTTCAGGAAAGACTCCATGTCCTTTCCTCTTCTAGCTTCTAGAGGCCGCCTCATATCTTGACCTGTGGCCCCGCATCACTCCAATGTCTGCTTCTGCTGTCATATCTCTCTGTGACTCTGACAGTCGCCTCTTTCTTTGTCCTGTGATGACCTTTGTGACGGCAGTGTGCCTATGCAAATCATCTAAGATAATCCCCCCATCTCAGATCCTTAACGTCTACTGGGTTTCTTTTGCCATATAAAGTACACATTTATAGGTTCTGGGCATTAGGATATTGACATCTTTAGGGGGCTGTAATTCTGCCTATCATGCATACAAAATATTAAAGTTCTGAGCACTCTCTACTCAGCTCACAGAACGGTGGCAGCCAGGTTTACTTCCTTTAGGCAGGAAATTATAAGATTTTTCTCTGGAGAGTCTGACTAATCCCAGAGAAGAGGAACAAAAGATACTGACAAAGGGATTTATTGGTGAAAGATCAAACCAGATGATGGTCCCCAATTCAAGTGAACATAGCCGCAATGAGCTTTTTACTGAGTGCCCCTTTCTTAAATACAAGCAGGTAATCAAGGGTCACCAGACATAAAAATTCAGTGATTGAGTGAGTGAACAGGAGGAAAGGAAATTGGAGGGAAAAGACTATACAGAGAGCTTAAGGTATATTTTATAAAATTATATGTATATAATTTATTTTCATATATAATATATATTTTAAAATTATATGTGTAATATGCATACAATTAATATATTCACAAATATGAAATGTCCATAAAGCAAAATCAGAATACTATTTTTTTAGAAAAAGCAACACAGAGCAAGAATAAGCTTTTAGAAATTTAGACTTTAAAATATCTATCAAAAGAATCAATACTGATTTAAAAAATCAATAGATTTGGAGAATATAATTGTGTAAATAGCCCAGAGCAAAAGAACAGAAGTGAAAAATATGAGAATATATAAGAAAACTCAGATGATCAATCCAAGAACCACTTCAATACCTAATAGAAGCTCTAGAGAAAGAGAATAGAGGGAAAAGATGGGATGAAATAATCAACAAATAAATCATTAAAATTCCCCCAAATCAAAAGACCTAAGTTTCCAGTTTGAAAGAGCCAACACAATACTTAGAACAATACATGAAGACAGAATAATACCTATGAAATCTTAGAACACTACGAAGAAAAGGTCCTATTGGCACGGAGAAGGGAGTAAAGTCACATGCAAAGAGTCAGGTGTCAGAATGACTTTCACAGTCACAACAAAAATCCTGTAAAAAATTGGTATAGATGATTTTATTTACAAAGCAGACAGAGACACAGATGTAGGAATATGCATGGATACCAAGGGGAAAAGGCAGGAGGATGGGATGAACTGGTAGATTGGGATTGACGTATAAACATTTGATAGTAGTAGTGTTAGTCGCTAGTCATGTCCGACTCTTTGTGACCCCATGGACTATAGCCCCCATGCTCCTCTGTCCATGGAATTCTCCAGGCAAGGATATTGGAGTGGGTTGCCATTCTCTTCTCCAGAGAAACGCTTGATACTATGTATAAAATAGGTAACTAATGAGAACCTACTGTACTGCACAGGGAACTCTACTCAATGCTCTGTGGTGACCTAAATGGGAAGGAAATTTTAAAAAGAGGGGATATATGTAGATGCATAGCTGATTCACTGTGCTGTACAACAGAAACTAAAATAACATTGCAAAGTAACTATATTCCAATAAAAAATTTTAAAATAAGAAATCAAAGGAGCAGTGCTTTTAACACTCTGAAAAGATTTCCAGTCTAAAACTATGTGCTAATATAAAGTATTGATTAAATGCAATGACATGATAAAAACATTTCCAACTGTAAACTCTCAAAATATGTCTCCCATATACACCCAGTCTCAGGATGCCTCTAAAGGAGGGGCTTTACCAAAAAGGGCTGGTAAACTAAGGAACCAAGAAACAGGGGCACCAACTCAAAGAGATGAAGGCAACCTCTAGGAAAATGGTGAGAGGATAGCCCAGAACGACCACAGTACACCAATGGCAGAAAAAAATCAGTCCACAATGGGGGAGGTCCCTGAAGAAATGCTAGAAAAGAAGTCTCCAAAAAGATGGAACTAAAAGCAATTGAATATCTCAAGTAACTGAATATTTTGAAATGATATTTAGATCATTTGAAGAAAGTTTGGGGATTGACTGGCACCTAATACGTGGAGAACTAAGAAAACAAAACAAAACGATGACACAATTATTAAATCCAGAGGAAACAAAAGTTGAGCAGTAAAAGAAAAGTGATCAAAATATATTACATGGTTACAGTGATGTGAATACTGAATACTGATGTAATCAAGCTTCTAATATAATGATTTTGGGAAGATGGGGGAATGAAAAATGTACACGTGTTGGTGGTAGTAGTTGAAGGGGTCAGAGAAATCTATGAAAGGAACCTAAATTCTTCCATGGTTTCAAACCACTAGCACCTAAACATAAATATAAAGAGGTATTAAAATTTTAAAAAGAGCCTGGAGAAGGAAATGGCAACCCACTCCAGTACTCTTGCCTAGGGAATCCCATGGACAGAGGAGCCCGGTAGGCTACAGTCCATGGTGTTGCAAAGAGTCAGACACGACTGAGCGACTTCACTTTCACTTTTCACTTTTATTAAAAATAGATGTATAAATATAAAGAGGTAGAGCTAAATGCCTGGTACTTGGTTATAGGCCAGAATACTGGAGTGGGTAGCCTTTCCCTTCTCCAGGGGATCTTCCCAACCCAGGGATCAAACCCATGTCTCCCACATGTGGGCAGATTCTTTACCAGCTGAGCCACAAGGGAAGCCCAAGAATACTAGAATGGGTAGCCTATGCCTTCTCCAGGGTATCTTCCCAACCCAGAAATTGCACTGGGGTCTCCTGCATTGCAGGCAGATTCTCTACCAACTGAGTTATCAGAAAAGCCCTGGTTATATGGAGGTTAACACAAAAGGTGGCTGTGAGTTGGACGCTGTTACTTCTGGGGACCCAGAAAAAAGGCAGAGAAAGGAGCAAGGAGGAGATTGCAATTTTTTTTTTCTAGAAAAGTCTTGTAGGACTATTTGGTTCCTTAAACCACATGAATACATATATATATATAAAACTTTGGAAAAGGAAAAACTAAATTTAAAAATAATTTTTTCTACCATTGTGTCAAATACCCATGATTGAAGGACAATTCTCATGCTCCTGACCAATGATAGACTTCTTATTGAGTTATATTGCTTAACAAGCATCCAGTATCTTATTTCTTGGATCTAACTGTTCTTTGCATAGAAATATATGGAAATAAAGGTGTGAGCAAGACAGATTCACTGGGTTCAGAGTGCAATAAAAACCTCTGAACGACTAAAGATCTTCTCTTCATAAAGCTGTCTAATCTATTGAAAGGCCTTTTATGTTCTTGTCCTTCACCTTTGTTCAAAACACTCCTTCACATCTCCAAACAAGAAGGCAATCTTGTGCATGATGCCTAATGATGGAACTTTGTTCTTCAGGATTCTAAGGTAATGTATGGTCCGTGTTAACAGTAAATATACACTCCTTTTCTCCCCGTTCTTATGTGTACCATCATTTTCCCCCAAATTTTGGGTGAGTTGTAAGGTCTTGTTCCCACCCTTTTTTCCCCCAATATATTTAATTAGCACTCAGTCTCTGACAAAAGGGCTTCCCTGGTGGCTCAGAGATTAAAGCGTCTGCCTCCAATGCAGGAGACCTGGCTTCGATCCCTGGGTCTGGAAGATCCCCTGGAGAAGGAAATAGCAACCCACTCCAGTATTCTTGCCTGGAGAATCCCATGGATGGAGTAGCCTGGTGGGCTATAGTCCATGGGGTCGCAAAGAGTCGGAGACAAGTGAGTAAGTCTGACAAAGCTATTTCATGTAGAAAATTAAGTGGAGGATTTTCAGTCATCTCGAAGGAGGAGGTTTGAAAGTATCCACTGAGTCAAAAGCAGATCTGGAAGAGAAGAAAGAGACAGAACGGAATGCCTTTGGCTGAGAGTTCCAGTGGGTACGGGGCCAGGCAGCTGCAGGGGCCCCAGGTTTCTGCTATATAGCTCCTCCCGCCTAGAATCTGGCAGACTGCTTCATCTTGCTTGGTAGTTTAGAATAGTTAAGGTGAAACTTCAGTTCTCCAGATTGGATAGAACCAGGCTAATGCAACTAGGGCCAAAAAGGTTGTGGAAACAATCTTGGCAGGAAAGACAGTGGCAACAATACCTCTGGGAGGACTGGGCATTGCCAAATGGGTCACCTCTAATTGCTACTAGGAGAATTATCCACTTGGACTGGGGCCCTGCATTTTCCTGGATCTCCCCATGTGTCTCTGCCACATCCTCTTTTCTCATTTCTTCTCCTGTGCACAGTCTCACCCCAAGCTCTAGTACTATCCTTTATGTCACTGTCCTTTTCTCCTCTTTCACTCGTGTCTGGCTCTCTCGACTGCTCAAAGCATGGATTTTGGAGTTATGAAGTCAGATAATCCTAGAGATGTGCTTTAAAAAGAGGGACTTCCCTGGGGCTCAGATGGTAAAAGCATCTGCCTACAATGCGGAAGACCAGGGTTTGATCCCTGGGTCAGGAAGGTCTGGAGAAGAAAATGGCAACCCACTCCAGTACTCTTGCCTTGAAAATCCCGTGGATGGAGGAGCCTGGTAGGCTATAGTCCATGGGGTCACAAAGAGTTGGACATGACTGAACGACTTCACGTTCACAAGGCTTAGCTCTCTCATCTCTCTTGGTATATATTTTCAAAGGGTTGTTATGAATGAAGAGTGAAGCAATGTGTGGATGTGTGACTACCTGGAACAGCTTCTTCAAAACTTTTTGGAGCAAGGCAGAATTTCTGTCCATCCATTTGCCATGTACACACACATCTCTACACATATCTACTTCGCTGGTGGCTAAGTCAGTACAGAATCTGCCTACAAAGCAGGAGACTTGGGTTAGATCCCTAGGTTGGGAGGATCCCTGGGAGAAGGAAATGGCAACCCACTCCAGTACTTTTGCCTGGGAAATCCCATGAGCAGAAGAGCCTGGCGGACTACAGTCTGTGAAGTTGCAAGAGTCGGACATGACTGAGCGACTAAACCACCTACACATACCCAGGTATATACATCCATATGTATACACGCATGCCTAAACCTGTGGCAATGTGTCAGAGCACAGATTGCACAGAAGACACTCAAAGTTAGCTTCCCTGCCCTCCTCCCCTCCAGTCCTATGACACTTCCGTCACCTATCTACCCTGTGAGCTCTGGGGAAATTTTCTCATTGTTCCTCAAAGTTCTTTCCTTTTCCTTTCACTTATTACCTTATTCTTATCCCTTATTCTTATTTCTTCTCACTTCTCCTTGTTGCACTCCAATTTTTATCTTTTAATATCAGAAAGTTTCAGAATTTAGGCCATGGTCATGGCCCATTGATAGTTTTAGAGGTCCTTGCTCCTCACAGTGTGGTCCATACAGAATAGCAACATTGACCGGGGACTTTTTAGAAATGCAGGCTCTTAGGCCCCATTCCAGACCTACTGCCTCAGAATCTGCATGTTTACAAAATCCACAGTTGATTTGTGCTCATGTTTGAAAAAAAGTCTTCTAGAGCACCTCTAGGTGTCTGCCCACTGAGACCAAATCTAGGAAGATGGAAGTGAAGACTCTTGGAATTTACAAGTCCTACAAGAGGTTTAGTGACTAAACCTCCAGACATTTTGAATAACCTGATAATGAATGAGAAAATAATTACTACTCAAACCACATACTATGATTATTTTGATTCAGTGTAAGATGAAGTCAAGGGCTACTCTGAAGACCTAAAAAGAAATGTCTGTAGTTAGGATACTGAAATCAGTCATTCAGATATACTGCTTGAAACAATGAATGATTTCCTTTCTGATGTATTTTCTCTCTTCTGTTTTAATAATATGTCTGAAATCTGAGTAAAGGAAATTTTTGTTTAGAAAATATTTTGGCTTGGGTTTACTAAATGTCCCACATGTTAAAATGCTTATTTCTGCAAAGCAGAAATTTAGCCTGAAAGCACAAACTACATTAAAATCATTTTGTCAGAGTTCAAGATTTTTCAGCAAGAATTTAAAACATCTAAAGTCTCAACTATAAAAATATCTTGTAGAAAAAAGATAAATTATGGCAGGTGATCTTAATCTCTGCATGGAACCTCAGGAAGAAGAGATGTAGAAGGTCTGAATCACAATCCTGATTTTAAATAAAGCTTCAAGTCTATAAATATTAAATAAATTATTATAAGATGGTTTGAACAAATGACAACTTACAGCCCCCAAAGAAAAAGGAATCTGTGCCAATTCACAATGAAACTATAGCCATAAGACATTCTGTACTCATCTCTAGCTATCTATGGAGGAACTCTGTAAAAATACAAAAATATGTCTTTGTAAAAGGAGATGGTAAAGCCACAGTCTTTGTTAACTATGATGGGACACTCTTTATTCTTCTTTATCAGATGCTTTGTACTGACTAACTTGAAGGTAAAATAATCAGGACCCCAGAGGGAAACAGACGGTTCTTACCAGAAATTGCCAAGCTGAGCCTCACAAAGCCCCAACTCAAGTTGAGGCACAGGGGAAATGGGTGCTACTGGAACAATTCTAACCGAGTCGTCCCTACTTAAGTTATAATCAACTGTGTACTATGAATGCAAGCATGTTGTAATAAACACAGTGTATGAAGTAAAGGGGGCTTCCCTGGTGGTTCAGACAGTAAAGTGTCTGCCCGCAATGCGGGAGACCAGGGCTTGATTCCTGGGTCAGGAAGATGCCCTGGAGGAGGAAATGGCAACCCACTCCAGCACTCTTGCCTGGAAAATCCCATGGATGGAGGAGCCTGATAGGCTACAGTCCATGGGGTCGCAAAGAGTCGGACACGACTGAGCGAATTCACTTTATGAAGTAAAAGGGAGCTTCCCTGGTGGCTCAGTTGGTAAAGAATCTACCTGCAATGCAGGAAACCCAGGTTTGATCCCTGGGTGGGGAAGATCCTCTGGAGAAGGAAATGGCTACCTATTCCAATAATCTTGCCTGGAGAATCCATCAACAGAGGAGCATGGCTGGCTACAGTCCATGGGGTCACAAAGAGTCAGACATGGGTAAACATCTGAGCATATTATTATATCAAGTAAAAGGAGAAAATACTGGCTCTTTTCAACACAATTGTGAATTTTTTGAACTATTCTAGATTTTTGTTGGAAATGGAGTTATAAACTGCCTACTCTAACAAATCTAGCACTTTTTGATTCATTGTGAGCACACACTTGAGAAAAAAGAATAAAACAAAGGAAGCTGTTTTTTTTTTTTTTTTTCTCATGGATAGCCCACTGATAGATGACTCATTTCAGAATGAGGCATTCTAAAAAGGACATTGGAGAAGAAGATGAGAAAACTCTCTCTCAACCCACTGAAAACAACCATTACCACCAAGAACTTTGTCTAATCCATCCCACTTTCTGAATTCATCTACTTTTATGCTGCTAATCTTCAAGAGATCCATTCATTGTAAATTCCAAAGACTTTAGACTCTTTTCTCCACTGGTTTGTGTTGTTGCTGTTGTTCAGTCACTAAGTCATGTTTGACTTTTTGCAAACCCATGGACTGCAGCACGCTAGGCTTTCCTGTCCTTCACTATCTCCCGGAGTTTGTTCAAACTCATGTCCATTAAGTTGGTGGTGCTATCTAACCATCTCATCCTCTGCCGCCCCCTTCTCCTTTTGCCTGGTTTGTATGTTGGTCTAAATCTAGATACAGATCGGTTTTGAAAAACCAAGACATAAAAATAAACTATCTGATGTGAGCCAGAACCAAAAAGAACCAGAGGTTGTATCACACAGAGACCCTACTACCCTTCTGGAGGTAGGACCAAGGCCCTGAAACACCTCACCCCAACCTCAACACCAAATCATTCTGCTTAGTTTATAATCCAGTTATATGGGACACTGGGCTATGGCCAGTGACTTGGTTTCATTTGCATTTTAGAATATGGAGATTTGCAGCAGAAACAATTCAATTGAAGGCAAATTCTCATTTCTTAAAATCATTTACTTCACTAATGTCATTATAGGGCTTCCCTGGTAAAGGACTCATCTACAGTGCAGAAGATGCAGGAAACACAAGACCCATCCCTGGGTCGGGAAGATCCCCTGGGGAAGGAAATGGCAAGCCACTCCAGAATTCTTGCCTGGACAGAGGAGCCTGGCAGGCTACAGTCCATTGGGTCACAAAGAGTTGGACATGACTGAGCACGCATGCATATGTCCTTATAAATATGGAAGTTCACAGATTTAAAAAAACAGAGAAGATTCATTAAGTCAATTGATACAGAGCATCTGGCAATGTCACTGTTGATCAAAATACAGTGATGATGGAGGAAGCTGGTTTTATATTTTGGGGAATTCTGTAATAGATCCCAAAAGACATGGTCATCATGTACTTTATCCTGGGGAATGATCAGTGAGTTGAACGGTTTCACCAAGACCTTCTTGTTTTCCAACAGATGTTTTCAACAGCCTACACAGCATACTCCATTAAATTTTACTATTGTTTCACTGTCAAAACATGACTCTTTGAATTATTTCTTTTTCTTTCTTCTTAAAACAGTACCATATGGCATGCCTATGCATATCGTGACTATTTTTTAACCTTTTGCCTTTTGAAATATTTAGCTTTACATGACCTAAAAGTTAGACCTTGCTGATCTCCCATGGTGCTTCTTTTATGCATATGTGTAATGTGAAAATGTATGTTTGCATCACACTTCACCTGTTATAAAACATTTTTAAATATATTAATCTTTGGTGACTAAGTAAATGACTACTGGTGGCAGAAAATGTGTTTTAAAAACCTAAACTTTGCCAAAAACCAGACTGAATTAAAATTCTATCTCCTCAACTAACTGTGTGAGCTAAGGCAGGTCATTTAACCCTCTGAGCCCAAATTTACTCATCTGTAATTAAATAGGGATAGTAAGACGACAAAGTTGTAAGGATTAAATGAGGTAATATAGGTAAAATGCTAAGCCCAGTACCTGGCATGTGAGAAATGCTCAGTAAACTGCAGCTCTTACATGATATAATCCTCAAGAGGTAAGTTATTAGACCCTTGGATCATGAGAGAACTAAGGTTTCAGAATTACAAAATGTATACAAGGTCACACAGCTAGTACTCAGAAATCTTGGACTAAAACACGTGAGTGTGTGTGCGTGCTAAGCCACTTCAGTCGTGTCCGACTCTATGCAACTCTGTGGACCGTAGCCCACCAGGATCCTCTGTCCACGGCAGGAATCCTGCTCCAGGCAGGAATACTGGAGTGGGTTGCCATGCCCTCCTCCAGGGAATCTTTCTGACCCAGGGATTGAACTTGAGTCTCTTATGTCTCCTGCATTGGCAGGCAAGTTCTTTACTACTAGCATCACCCAGGAAACCCCAAAATACATGAGAGCCGACTCCAGAGTTCATGGGTTTTCCGCTAAGGAAGGTTCCCTCTTAGCCTAGTTAAATGTCCACTTCACGGTTTTTCTCTCATGCTGTGATGCCCCTGTGCTGCAGTGGCCCTCCCGCTTCTGTAGTCTACGTGAGACTGGTCGATCTGTCAGCCCAGACTATGTGTATCTTCCTGCACTTCTGTTTTGCCATCTGTAAACATGCAAGATGCTTCACTTACTCTTACCACTTTCTGTTTGTATTCTGACTTTTAAAAGGTTTATTCGAGAATATGGGCAGGCAAATGGCATGGTGAGCCGAGCAATTTAAAACCTCCAAGTCAATACTTTATTTTCAGCCCCTGGCAAAAATGACTCAGAAGAATGCATTACTTTTGGCAAAACATACCCAATTTCTCCACAATTTGAAGGTGTTATTTTATCTATAAATATTACATAGAGAATATAGACTAAGTATGCTTTTGTGATCAGGTTACCTGTCATCTTTAATGACGTCAATATGTGTGTCAGCAGCAAATGTGCGCCCTCTGGATTGACAGTGCCGGAAAGGGCTGTTGGCTCTTCCTCTCCACCCTTCCTTCCTTTTTGCCCGTGGGGTAATAAAGATGCAGAATGTGTCCTGCGATGTTCCTAGTCCACTCAGTGCCATTTGGAAATACATATTGCATTTGACAGCATTTATAAATCACATATTTTCCCCTCAGAATAACTTGCAGTGTGAAAATGCTTCCATATGTTAGAAGTGGGTCTCTCCATTTTACTGAGGGAGGAGGGAATGGAAATATAGTCTGGGTCTCATGCCATGGTGAAGTATTGTACAGGTTTAAAATGACGTCTGTTAATTTTAAGTAATTCTCTAGTGTTCTCTGCACTGCTAAAATTGAATAGGTGATTTTGACACAAAATACCATATTAGTAGTAATTAAATCACTCTTCACAAAGACTATTAATAAGTCAACATGGCTGAAATGCCACTGCATAGATTGAATCCAGATAAACTGAAGCTGTTCCTCTTCAGTACAGAAGCATCCTATTTTTAAATTCCCCCATGGACTCCAAGATTGGATAGCGAGGCTTGACTGCTATTTCTTACAAAAATTCCCAAACTTTTTTCCTTAAACATGCATCTCTTTGCCCTGAGCCTTTGAGCTAGCAGGAGAAAAGGCTCATTGTTTTTCCATTTCACAGGAATAAATGGATCTTATTCCACTGAGAACAAGACCTCGGAGGCCTAACAAGAAGAAAGGAGCAGAGCTGCCACCCAGCCTGCTCACAAATCTGGACATCTCCAACCCCATTCTCCTCCTGGGAACTGGCAGAAGCACCCCCCAAGGTCAGCATTCACCTTCACCTTCCGCTGGTGAGAACTGAAGTGCCCTGTGAGCCCTCAGGCACAGAAATGGAGCAGGGATACTGGGCTGCCTGCAGGGGGGCTCAGCTCTCAACGTCTCACTGCACTGTGTCAGAACTAGTTTGAGAGAAGTGAAGGCCAGGTAGCAATTTGTAAACCTTCCCAGAAACATTTGATCATCGTGCTAAAGAAGATCACAGGAGAAAAACCTCCCACTTTTCTAATGCATATGACTTGCAAAAGTCTTTTAAAAAAAAAACTGAGGACAATCCTTTACATGTATTCATTTTCTTTCCTTCAAGCTTTTATGATCATTGAGCTATTATGACAAGTCAAGATAAAAGGATCAGATGAAATATTATAATTATGTGACATCTTTTTTTAAAGCATTTTTATGGTGGAAAAATATACATAGCATAAATTTTACCATCTTAGTCATTTTAAATACAGTTCAGTGGCGTTAGGTATTTTCAAAATATATTATGTCACCACCATACATCTCAAGAAATTTTTCAGCACCCCAAATTGAGATTCCATATCTGTTAAACATAAAGTCCCCATTCCACTGCCCCCACCAGCCCTTGGTAACCATTGTTCTACTTTCTGATTCTGTGGACCTGACGACACTAGGTACCTCATATAAGTGGAGTCACACAAGCAAGGTAACGAACTTTATCTTGAGCTTCAGCCTTAAAACGTGAGAAATGTTCACAATTATAGAAAGAAGTTTGCTGCATCTATTATGGTCTTTTTTTGGTAAAATTTGTTTTCTCTTTTTCTTTCCTTATCTTTAAGTTTGTTTTCCACAAATCCCTCTAAACCCACTTTGCTTCATCCCACTATCAAAACAATCACTTCTACTAATTAATTTTAGCTTACTCAATTTTCAAAAAGAAAAATGGCACATAATGCCAAAGATTGAGAATAAAGGTCCCTATAACAAAGTTGGTCTTGTGGAACAAACAGAACCTTATAGTCTGTGCCACTAGCATATGTCTTATCCACTCTCGGCTTATAAAAACACACGTGCACAAATCTTTATCTGCAATTTCATCTCTCTGCAGACAACTAAAGTTTGGCCAATTATTTCTTTTTTAGGCAATTATTCTTGGCTAATATATAGAAATACTGACTTTAATCCTGTTATCCTGTAACCTCGTGAACTCATTTATTCTAGTATTTTGGGGGATAGAGGTAGATTCCCAAGTATTTTTCTACATGGACTATCACTTGTCTGTGAATAAAAAATGTTTTATCTCTTTCTTTCCAATATGTAAGCCTTTGTTTTCTTTTTAGCTTAGTACACTCTCTAGGATCTCCAGTATGATGCTGAGTAGAAGGGATTACAATGGGTATCTTTGTTTTCTTCTGGTCTTATCAAGAAGGCCTTTGGCCTTTCTCTCAAAACTGTGATGTTAGCTGTTGGCTTTTGTAAAGTTCTTTATTTGGTTGAGGAAGTTCCTTTTCATTCCAAATCCTTTTAAAATTTTTACATGGGTTGATGTTGAATTTTGACTGTTTTTTCTGCATCTTTTTGGCACAGTGTTGTTTATAATATCCCCTTATTATCCTTCTAATATCTGAAGGACCTTCATATCATTCCCAATATGTTTTTGTCTCTTTTTTATTGATAAATCTAGTTAGGATTTTATTAGCTATATTAATATTTTCAAAGAAATAACTTTTGGAAAATGGAATATTTCCACCTAACTTTGGTTTTAGAAGTAGAAAAATGAGGGGTTTTTGTTTGCTTATTTTTACTTACTTTTTTTTTAAGTCTAACTTCAGAAATGTAATTAGGGATGGCTTTGAAAAGTCACAGTTTTTTTTTTTAATTGTGGTAAAATATACATACCATAAATGTACCATCTTAACTGGTTTTAAGTATACAGTACAGTAGTTTTAACTTTTTTCACATTGTTGTATAATCAATCTCCATAATTCTTTCACCTTGAAAAGCTGAGACTGTCCTTAATAATGATCAGTTCAGTTCAGTTCAGTTCAGTGACTTCCCACTAACCCGTCCTCCTGCCACTGCCCAAGCCTCTGGCAATTCCTGTTCTACTTTATGTCTTTATGAATTTAAACAACTCTACAATTCTCATATTAGTGGAATCATACAGTATTTGTCTTTTTGTGACTAGCTTATTTCATTTAGCATAATATCCTCAAGAATCATCTGTGTTGTAGCAAGTGTCAGAATTTGCTTCCTTTTCAGTCTGAATAATAGTCCACAACATTATATAATAATCCACAATAATAATAATATACAATAATAATAATCCACAATAATCCAACAACACAAGAGAAGACTCTACACATGGACATCACCAGATAGCCAATCCCAAAATCAGATTTATTATATTCTTTGCAGCCAAAGATGGAGACGCTCTATACAGTCAGCAAAAACAAGACCGGGAGCTGACTGTGGCTCAGATCATGAGCCCTTTACTGCCAAATTCAGACTTAAATTGAAGAAAGTAGGGAAAACCACTAGATCACTCAGGTATGGCCTAAATCAAATCCCTTATGATTATACAGTGGAAATGACAAACAGATTCAAGGGATTAGATCTGACAGACAGAGTGCCTGAAGAACTATGAACAGAGGTTCATGACATTGTACGGGAGGCAGTGATTAAGACCATCCCCCCAAAAAAAGAAATGCAAAAAGGCAAAATTGTTTTCTGAGGAGGCCTTACAAATAGCTGAGAAAAGAAGAGAAGTGAAAGGCAAAGGAGAAAAGGAAAGGTATGCCCATTTGAAGGCAGAGTTCCAAACAATAGCAAGGAGAGATAAGAAAGCCTTCCTCAGTGATCAGTGCAAAGAAACAGAGGAAAACAATAGAATGCGAAAGACTAGAGATCTCTTCAAGGAAATTAGAGATACCAAGGGAATATTTCATGCAAAGATGGGCACAATAAAGGACAGAAATGGTATGGACCTAACAGAAGCAGAAGATATTAGGAAGAGGTGGCAAGAATACACAGAAGAATGATAGAAAAAAAATCTTCATGACCCAGATAATCATGATGTTGTGATCACTGGACTAGAGCCAGATATCCTGGAATGTGAAGTCAAATGGGCCTTAGGAAGCCTCACTATGAACAAAGCTAGGGGAGGTGATGGAATTCCAGTTAAGCTATTTCAAATCCTAAAAGATGATGCTGTGAAAGTGCTGCACTCAATATGCCAGCAAATTTGGAAAACTCAGCAGTGGCCACAGGACTGGAAAAGGTCAGTTTTTATTCCAATCCCAAAGAAAGGCAATGCCAAAGAATGCTCAAACTACCACACAATTGCACTCATCTCACACACTAGCAAAGTAATGCTCAAAATTCTCCAAGCCAGGCTTCTACAGTATGTGAACCATGAACTTCCAGATGTTCAAGCTGGATTTAGAAAAGGCAGAGACACCAGAGATCAAATTGCCAACATCAGCTGGATCATTGAAGAAACAAGAGAGCTCCAGAAAAACATCCACTTCTGCTTTATTGACTATGCCAAAACCTTTGACTGTGTGGATCACAACAAGCTGTGGAAAATTCTTCAAGAGATGGGAATACCAGACCACCTGACCTGCCTCTTGAGAAACCTATATGCAGGGCAGGAAGCAACAGTTAGAACTGGACATGGAACCACAGACTGGTTCCAAATAGGAAAAGGAGTACGTCAAGGCTGTATATTGTCAGCCTGCTTATTTAACTTCTATGCAGAGTACATCATGAGAAACACTGGGCTGGAAGAAACACAAGCTGGAATCAAGATTGCCAGGAGAAATATCAATAACCTCAGATACACAGATGACACCATCCTTATGGCAGAAAGCGAAGAAGAACTAAAGAGCTTCTTGATGAAAGTGGAAGAGGAGAGTGGAAAAGTTGGCTTAAAGCTCAACATTCAGAAAACTAAGATCATGGCAACCAGTCCCATCACTTCATGGCAAATAGATGGGGAAACAGTGGAAACAGTGGCTGACTATTTTTTTGGGCTCCAAAACCACTGCAGATGGTGACCGCAGCCATGAAATTAAAAGATGCTTCCTCCTTGGAAGAAAAGCTGTGGCCAACCTGGACAACATATGAAAAAACAGAGATATTACTTTGCCAACAAAGGCCCGTCTAGTCAAAGCTATGGTTTTCTTAGTAGTCACATATGGATGTAAGAGTTGGACCATAAAGAAAGCTAAGCACCACATCTATGATGGTTTTGAACTGTGGCGTTGGAGAAGACTCTTGAGAGTCCCTTTGACTGCAAGGAGATCCAACCAGTCCGTCCTAAAGGAGATCAGTCTTGGGTGATCATTGGAAGGACTGATGCTGAAGCTGAAACTCCAATACTTTAGCCACCTGATGTGAAGAACTAACTCATTGGGAAAGACCCTGATGCTGGGAAAGATCGGAGAAGGCAATGGCACCCCACTCCAGTACTCTTGCCTGGAAAATTCTATGGACGGAGGAGCCTAGAAGGCTGCAGTCCGTGGGGTCGCTAAGAGTCAGATACGACTGAACGACTTCACTTTCACTTTTCACTTTCATGCATTGGAGAAGGAAATGGCAACCCACTCCAGTGTTCTTGCCTGGAGAATCCCAGGGACGGGGGAGTCTGGTAGGCTGCTGTCTGTGGGGTCACACAGAGTCGGACATGACTGAAGTGACTTAGCAGCAGCAGCAGCAGCTGGAAAAGATTGAAGGTAGGAGGAGAAGGGGATGACAGAGGATGAGATGGTTGGATGCTATCACTGTCTGGATGGACATGGATTTGAGTAAGCTCCAGGAGTCATGATGGACAGGAAAGCCTGGCATGCTACGGTCCATAGGGTTGCAAAGAGTTGGATATGATTGAGGAACTGAACTGAACTGAATAATCCACTGTATGTATTTTGTTTATCCATTCATGTGTTGATGAACACATGGGCTGCCTATACCTTTTGGCTATTGTGTGAGTAAGTATCTGTTTGAGTCCCTGCTTTCCCATCTTTGACGTATATACCCAGAAGTAGAATTTCTGATTCATAGGGTAATTCTATTTTAAAATTTCAAGGAACTACCATACTATTTTCCACAGCAGATGCATGATTTTACTTTCCCACCAACCGAGCATAAGGGTTCTAATTTCTCCACTCTTAACCACACTATTGTTTTCTGTTCTTTTTTTGTTTTTTTTTTAATAATAGCCATCTTAATGTGTATTAGGTGGGAAAAATGAAGTTTAAGTCACTAGATTTATTTTCTAAATCCTCACACATGTGCCATCTATTAGGAAGGCTTATTATGGAAAAGATTTATGTCCTGGGTGCGAGTTTGAACATGATAAATAGATAGAATATGAGTTTTCCCCTTCCTGATAATTTTTAAATGGTCTATATTTGTTTCTATTAATACCAGCCTGTGACTTTAAAGGCTTTGCCGATAGAACAAAATTGTCTCTTTGAGGTTCCTTTTTGGTGAAAGAAAAGTAGAAAAATGTATGTAGGTCTTCTGGAGACTGAGGTTAATAATGATCAATAATGTAATCAACCATGCCCACATTATGAAATCCTATATAAAAACTCCAGACACCAAGCTTGGTGGAGCTTCCTGGTCTTTGAACTTACTGATGTCCTGGGAGAGTGGTCACCCATTCCTGCGCTCTGTATTTTGAACTGTGATGTTGGAGAAGACTCTTCAGAGTCCAGATTCCTGTGGTCTGGACTTTCCTAACCTTGTGCTATATATCTCTTCATTTGGCTGTTTATTTGTATCCTTTATAATAACATGGCAATCATGAGTATAGAGCTCTCCTGAGTTCTGCGAATTGTTCTAGCAAACAATTAAGTTAAGACCTGAGAGAGTTGTGAGAAACCTTGAATGTGTATCGGGCCAGGCAGAAATGTAAGTATCTTGGAGACACCTGAAAGTTGTAACCAGTATTTGAAGGGAGGCAGTCTTGTGAGACTGAGCCCCTAACTCTTGATATTTTTGCTAACTCTGAGTAGTGTTAGAATTGAACTAAATTGTAGGACACCCTGCTGGTGTCAAAAAATTGGTATCAGAACATACAAAGAAAATCAGGAGGTATCCCAATGCCTCTTGGATCTGCAGAGGTTTTCTAATATGGACCAATGAAAAAAATTAAACATTGTAACACTAGGAATTGTGGATTTTATAAGACAGCTACATAAAGCAAATAGTACATTGAACGTAGCTTTTAATAACCAGGTGACCTTGGAGAAATCACTTGACTTTGAAGATTCTCAGTTTCCACATCTTTAAAAACGAGGATAATGATGCTTTCCTATAATAGTTAATTTTTTGTCTGCTTGGCTGCACCACAAGGCCAGATAGTTGGTCAGATGTTATTTCCGATGTTTCTGTGAGAGTGTTTTGAATGAGACTTACTTTTAAACTGGTGAACTTTGAGTAAAGTAGATTGCCCTCCTTAATTGTGGTGGGCCTCATCCAATCAGCTGAAAGCCTGACTAAAACAAAAGACTGACCTCTCCTGGGAAAGGGGGAATTCTGCCAGCAGACAACATTTGGACTTCAACTGAAACACTGGTTGGATCCTCACATTGGTCTCCAACCTGCTGACCCACACGACAAACTTTTGACTTGCCAGCCTCCATAATCGCGTAAGTCAGTCCCTTAAAAATAACGTCTCTCCCTCTCTCTATATCTGTGTCTTTATCTATATCTACATCTACAAAAGTACAAAGTGGAAGTTGCTCAGTCATGTCCAGTTCTTTGCGACCCCATGGCCTATACAGTCCATAGAATTCTCCAGGCCAAAATACTGGAGTGGGTAGCCTTTCCCTTCTCCAGGGGATCTTCCCAACCCAGAGATCAAACTCAGGTCTTCCGCATTGGAGGCAGATTCTTCACCAGCCAAGTCACCACGGAAGCCCATCTATATCTACATCTATATATGAATTTATTGATAGGGCTTCCCTGATGGCTCAGTTAGTAAAGAACCTGCCTGCTGTGCCGGAGACCCTGCAATGCAGCAATCCTTGGGTCAGGAAGATCCCCTGGAGAAGGAAAGGCAAGCCACCCCAGTATTCTGGTCTGGAGAATTCCATTGACAGATGAGCACTGTGGGCTACAGTCTATGATGTCTCAGAGTTGGACACAACTGAGCAACTAACACACACACACACACACACACACATATACAAATATACACACACATATATATACACATAGGGGCTTTACTGGCTGAGACAGTAAAGAATCTGCCTGCAATGTGGGAGACCTGGGTTCAGTCCCTGGGTTGGGAAGATCCTCTGGAAGAGGGCAGCAACCCAGTCCAGTATTCTTGCCTAGAAAATCCCCATGGACAGAGGAGCTTGACAGGCTATAGTCCATGGAGTCACAAAGAGTCGGACATGACTAAGTGACTAAGCACAGCACAGCATGTACACATAGAATATGTATATATGTACATGCTTTGAAGTTAACAGAGTAGTTTCACAGACATTATCTTATTTAATTCTCATAATAATCAGGTGAGGTACTGTACTAGTCAAGTTTCTTCAGAGAAACAGTACAATAAGATGTATATGTACATGTGTACACACACATAGGCATACGTGCCTGCATGTATGCCTGCATGCCTGCATGTACAGACACATTATATACATGTATACACATATGTTTATATATATACATGTGTGTATAATTAAATAATGTCTGTGATGCTACCCTGTGAACTTCAAAGCATTGTAAAACTGATCCCCTCTAGGACATGTAATGTGTACTGAACGTTGTTGCTGCTGCTGCTGCTAAGTCGCGTCAGTCGTGTCCAACTCTGTGCGACCCCATAGACAGAAGCCCACCAGGCTCCTCTGTCCCTGGGATTCTCCAGGCAAGAACACTGGAGTGGGTTGCCATTTCCTTCTTCAAACTGAACGTTGTGTTGAGTCTTTATATACATTTAAATTAATGTCTACAAATGTGGTCTCAGATGGACGTTACAGACAGATGGATCTGAACTACCACAGAAGAACCGACAGCAGAAAGAGTAGTTTTCTGGACTTCCATTCTGGACTAGTATAGCACCTGTTTCCATACAGCGGAAATAAAGTCTATGTGGACAGGAAAGCACGTGGCTTAGTTAGCTTAGTTCAGCGTACTTACCCAGCATCTGGCACAGCGTTTTGCATAGTCATTGTCCAGATAACTGCTGAAGAATAGGTGGCTTTATTTATGTGATCCCCGAAAAAAGCATATTTTGTGTGTGACTAGGTGGAAAGCGTTAGATGCCTCAGACTTAACATAAAGAACTATAGCCTCTAGCATGGAGGATTGGAAAGTGCATATGTGTTGAATCTGCTCGTGCTGCAGAAGAGTTAAAGGTCCATTAATCCTAATCTGTATGCTGGAATCTTAGTCTGGCTGGGATAGGCGAAAGCCACTCACTCAGAATACCTCAGTGAATAAATCCACAGCCAGCCCTCACTCTGAAACAAATGGCTTTGCTTCCTTGGGCCTTTGCTGAACTTTGCTTGAGAACAAGGTACAAATATAGCTTGATGGAAAAGTCAGAACCGTTACACTGAATAAATGCTTATAAACTCCAGAACTATAACTGGAAGGCAAACTCTGCCCAGTGTCATTTGTCAACTCAGATCTCTAGATGACATTTCTTGTTGCAGTCAATGGACAGTCTGAATTGAGCTAGCATGCTTCACAACTTTATGGATTGTGGTTTATGTGGGCAGATATTTTGAGACTCAGTTGTGGAAGAATATGGTTGCTTTCAAAATATTCTAGGCAAAAGCTTTGGTCTGAGAAATGAGACCAGACTTCTAATCTTGTTGATATTTTGGGAAGTATGTCATCACAGTGATATTTCCAGGCTGCTCTGGATATGGCCAGTAAGGGAAAGACCATCAAGACAGTCTGCCTTAAATTAAGACAACAGTGGGATACTATTTTCCACTTACAAAATTGGAAAAAACAACTTGAAAATAATACCCAGTATTATTGAGACTATAACTCTACACCACTGAATAGAAGGCCATTTATCCCCCTCCAAAAAAAATCTTTAAAAACATGCATATCATTTGACTCCAAAATTCCACTTCTGAGAATGTTTTCCAAGAGAATAATCTAATCTTAGCAACAATTTACCCATTGGTGTATGTTAAACAAGTGTTTCTTGTAATAGTGAAAAATTAGAAATCACTGAACTATCCAGCAGTAGTGAATTACCTGAAAGAATTTAACTGTATTCATGTGAAGGAATAGTATGCAACTGTTAAAAATAAGGTTGTAAAAGAATATATAATGACATGGGAATTTGTTCATACTCAATTGTTGAGTTAAAAAATAGTTTGCAAACTCTATGTACAAAATAAGTCTATATTTGCTTTTTAAAAATTAAGTAAAAGAATAATCTATACATGTACATAGAAGAGAGGCTAGAAGACATACATTAAAGTTAATAGCATCTGTTTAGGTGGTAATTTTTGTAGGTGATTTTTACCATCTCCTTTATGCTCCCCCTAGCAAGATTTCTGTAGTAAATATTACATCAACAATTGTGAGAGGTGGAAGGTAGCTTTCACCAATTCAAACAAAATGAATAGCAAACAAAAAAAACATAAAATGAATTAGAATTGTCCATTAATAGAGGAGCAAGTACATTTTATAGTGCTATGATTAAACCCTGGCACATCCTAAGACTTTACATTCTAAGGCAGTTAGTTCAAAATGATTGATATGAGTCACGATGGTTCATAAGGGTCTTAAAATTTTTTGCTATTTTCACTTAATATGAAGTATTTTCTACCCACACTGTGCTAAGCCTTGGACAGCATGAAGTCCAGGGACTGAAGCAGGGAGATAGCTTGACACATTCACATGAATGCCAGGACACAGATGCCACCTTACGAATGGGAAGTTTCAGCCCTTCAGACAACACACTCCATGCTACTGAAATCTGAAACTGTGTCTGTAGAAAAAGAGCGAGCTTGTAGCCAGATCGTATTGAGGGTATTGAGAAGTTAGAAATATCTGGGGTAAATCCTTAACATTTGGATGGTGATGTCACCCATGACACCCAGCCTTTTCTTGGTGTCCCTGACAGAATGGACTGAGGGATCATTCTGTCTATTCACGTCAGCCGTCTGCTGCTAATTGGTGCAGCTGGCTGAGCAGTGGATCTGAAGTTTTAAGACTGATGGTGAAAATGGCTGCAAGGTAGATAGTTCAGTCTGAAGGAGTGCCCATCTTGTGAAATGTGACACTTTCCCCAGTCTGTCTTCATTTGTTCCAGAGCCATAAGAGGGAAAGACCCAAGAAGGTATTTATTTTGCCCATAAATGAATGAGCCAAAGATTTAGACAAGATTGGGCTCTAAATCCAAAAGGGTACCATTAGTGGTTGGACAAGGGAAAATGTCCAGACTAACTTTAAGCCATTCTTAACAGATTTCCCCTGTAGCTGATTCAGCCTTGTCTAGATAGGTGTTTTGAATTACACAAAATCCAGAATACTCTAGAAAAATGACAGTGGCTAGAAATGTAACCACATAAGTTTCAGAATGACAACTCCAAGGACTAGGCATTTTCTATGGTCTTCTGTAGCCCTTTAGAAACCAACAGTGAATCCAAGTAAACTCACCCTTAGGCATCACTGTTATGTCTATTCTCAGAGTTTAAAAATGAAAGATTGCAAAACATTTCACAACAGAGATTCACAACAGGTACTTCCCCTGCCCACCATCCTTCCAAGAATGCAGATGGACAGGAGGTCACAAAACACACCACCCATTAGCTTGACTGACTCACCTTGATGTTGCTGTTCCTCAGGAAGCTTCAGTCTACAGGTGTGCAAACTGTTGCATAGGTGGCTACTGCCTTTTCTTTGTATGGTAGACATGATACTGGCAGTATGGCTGTGGCTCCAGGACAGCAGGGTAGCCCTTCCCTCGGCCTGTCACCTAGAAGGGTGTTCACACGTTACCCAGAACTACAGAGGTACAAGCAGGTCTTGTCAACATTTACTTCTCTAATACATTTCCAAGTGCTTCATAGTCATGACTCTTGAAATAAATATTTACCCACTTGTAGCTTCTCCTACACATGGAGATTAAAAGCACAATTAATTCTTCTTTTATTTCAAAGCACATTGAAACTTCCCCTCTTACAGTGTAAAATCCTGCAAAGTAACCCTTTTTCTAAGAGATTCTAGTTTTGCAATTATTGACTCCTTCTGCTGATGTGAATCTAATGTCCTGAGTATTTAGAGATGACTGCAGAGTAACACATACACAAAGGAAAGAAAAAGTGCTACTGAGTTAAATCAAGTGATTTCTAAGCCTGGTCTGAGTTACCCTCCGTGACAGCCGAAAGTGAACAGTTCTTAAGGGAGGCTGGAAGAAGGAGGAGCCGAGTGGGCTAGGCTGATTAGCATAAAGAGGCAGGCGAAAAATGGCATTAGAGTTGCTTTGAATGATAGTGACCAAAGCAGGATTCTAAAAAGATACCCTGTATTGCAGTAATCACATATCTGACTTCTGCTGCTTTGTTTGTAATTAAAAGGAAAGCTCAAAGCAGGAGTTTTTACCGCATGGCTATTCACTTGTGTACGTGAAATCTAAGGGAACTGCTAATGAGCTCATGGAAATGTACTGCTAGAACTTTTAACTTCTGTAAACACCTCCGAGTCTTCAGAAGGGGGCAGCTTTAGAGCCGCCTGCTGCCAAAGCAATTATTTGGAATTCGGGAAGAAAAATAAACACAGAAAACATTATCTTTCCACAGATCTATCTCTGTTTCCCCTTAGATACTATTTTCAGGTCATAAGACAAAGCTATTTCCAGTGTTTTCTTGTGCAAAATCATTTATATTATAGCATATAGTAGCATATTTCATTACAGCTTGAAAACAAATCCTGAACACCCTTCATGGAACTTGGGAACTGCTACCCCTGAAGTTTTAATGAATGCTGGTAGATCCTACCCTTCAAGACTCACAGGTCTTATATATTCAGAAATGAGGTTGTGGGCCAGGACAAAGGGAAAGGCAGAGACGTTTAGCCAGAGTCTGGAACCTGCATCTTCCAGGGCACATTTGGAAACTGGTGCTAACAGCTAGGGTATCTAGTTGACACCCTAAATAGAAGTTTACCTCGTAGTCAGATCTTGGTGGGAATCCTCATTTTACTTTGAGGTACCTAAGAGTTCCCCAAGGGTACTCTGAGCTATGAAAGCTCTTATGGAATGCATGATTGCTCTTTCATAATGCTTATGATTTTTATCAAACTGCTTTTACTATATATATATAATTTCAACATATAATTCATCTATTGCAGTTTTTTAAGTAACTCAGAGTGTAACAGCTTATAGAAGTGTTTAGCTACACTGAAAGAAAGGATTCCTGTTACTAGAGAACCATAGTTTCTGCTTTAAATGGCTGGTATTTATTTCCTGCTTCACAATGGTCATGGGAGAGGACTGAGGTATTGTTTTGCTGAGTTACATAAAGCTATTGATATTCTATCAGATTGCGGGTCTCACTAAACATATTATTATATAAGTAAATCAAATACCCCACAAAACTACAAGCAAGCCCTTGGGGAAAATTGATATTTTTAAAACTTTTATAATGAGAAATATTTTATCTACCTATCTATCTGAATAAGGAAAAAGAATATAGCATAATAAGTCCCATGCACTCATTGGTTAGAGTTAGTCATTAGTAGCTTATGCATAATCTTCTTGCAAATCTGTGTTTCATCACAACCCCTTTCTGCCTCACTCCACTTGAAGCATCCCAGACATCACTGCATTCATACATATTTCAACATGTCTTCCTAAAATGCTAGGACTTTGAAAAATGGAACCATAATAAAAGTGTCACCCCTTTAATAATTAAGCATGATTCCTTCAGTTCAGTTCAGTCACTCAGTCATGTCCGACTCTTTGCAACCCCAAGAACTGCAGCACGCCAGGCCTCCCTGTCCATCACCAACTCCCGGAGTACACTCAGACTCATGTCCATTGAGTCAGTGATGCCATCCAGCCATCTCATCCTCTGTCGTCCCCTTCTTCTCCTGCCCTCAATCCCTCCCAACATCAGAGTCTTTTCCAATGAGTCAACTCTTCACATGAGATGGCCAAAGTACTGGAGATTCACCTTTAGCATCAGTTCTTTCAAAGAACATCTAGGGCTGATCTCCTTTAGAATGGACTGGTTGGATCTCCTTGCAGTCCAAGGGACTCTCAAGAGTCTTCTCCAACACCACAGTTCAAAAGCATCAGTTCTTCGGTGCTCACCTTTCTTCACAGTCCAACTCTCACATCCATACATGACTACTGGAAAAACCATAGCCTTGACTAGACAGACCTTTGTTGCCAAAGTAATGTCTCTGCTTTTGAATATGCTATCTAAGTTGGTCATAACTTTCCTTCCAAGGAGTAAGCGTCTTTTAATTTCATGGCTGCAGTCACCATCTGCAGTGATTTTGGAGCCCCCAAAATAAAGTCTGACACTTTTCCCACTGTTTCCCCATCTATTTCCCATGAACTGATGGAATCAGATGCCATGATCTTCGTTTTCTGAATGTTGAGCTTTAAGCCAACTTTTTCACTCTCCTCTTTCACTTTCATCAAGAGGCTTTTTAGTTCCTCTTCACTCTCTGCCATAAGGGTGGTGTCATCTGCATATCTGAAGTTATTGAGATTGCTTAGTGTAATTAAATATCCAGGTATTATTTTGTTCAAATTGGAACCCAAAAGTCCACACATTGTATTTGGTTGCTATGTCTCTTAAATGTTTTTCATTCTGTAGGTTTCTCACTGGGAAATGTTGCTTGGAGACTAGGATCTACATTTATCCTAATGTAAGGTCTAGAGTTTCAACAAAGTCCCCTTGATACCTCCATCCTTCTTACTCATAAATGGATGTAAAGCTGGAAAAAAGACAAGAAAAGGAATGCTCAGCTGACCATAAAGGCAATGAGCCAGCTTTCTAGCCCTAGAGCTTGTACTGTGTAACCTTGAACCTGGTTTCTCTGTGTCCAACTGTCGTGCATCACTGAGTGAGTCCTGGGCAGTGGCCCTGCAATTGAGTCAAGAGCATGCTCTTACACTGCGTGTTTAGTTACACTTCTGCTCTCAGAGGACTGTGTTTTGACTCTCCAGTTTCCATTGGAAATTAGCCAGTGTAGCTGAAAGGAGCATGTCATAGGAGTACATGAAATAACACCAGCTGTATCAGCCATATGCCCAGACACACCACAAAGTTAGTAATTCATAATGGGCATATTGTACTTTGCTTTTTGCTTATAAAAAAAAGCAAGAAGTCAGAATGCAAAAGGAGAAGTCTGGTTGGGTCAAGAAACAGGTGAATAATATTTGGCATTTTTGCGTGCAGGTTGTTTAAAAATGAATTAGAATCCTCTGAAAGCCAAGCTTCTTCATTTATCAGCTCTCTCTGATGCCACAATGGTGCCACCAGTTTCCTTGGTTTAGGTTCTTGTCTCCCATATCCTTTCTGCCTATCCTGTGGCTCTGTACTCCCAGAAGAACAAAGTAGAATGGCATGTCACACTTAGACAGTTGATCTCGTCAGTCTTATCAGACAGTTGATCTTATTGCTTTGGGTGATACTGGAAAAATTGATATTTTATGATTAGAATTCTCAGAAATCTATGAATTCTAATCGTGAAATATCAGTTTTATAATCTAAATGGTTCTCAGTTTACAGGAGAAATTTCCTTATTCTTCTTTCAACTGAACCATGTTTAAAAAGCATCATACATTATACATTAGCTCACAAGTGAGTTACTTGTTTAATAATAATCTGCCTTGTTTCAAAAGTATGTATAATATCTAGTTGACAGGTTTACCTACTCTTTGAGGGTCTTTAGACTGTTCTGAAGCACAAGAATTACATAAATACAAAGCCATAGTATTCATCACTCTCATTGCCAGAGCTTAAGACTCAAGGCCCTTGATATTATAGAATGCAAACACAGAAAGCTGTGAGACACAGAAAGCTTAGTGCAATTCAGTCTGAACTAATGTTAAGACTTTAGATTTTCTGTACTTTTAAATAACAGATCCTTGCCCCTTTATATCAGCCAGTGGTAGTTTGTTTGTTTGTTTTTTCCAAATAACTCTTCCTTCCACCAAAGATATAGTGTGGATGAGAATGTTGAGTTTCAGAATCTCATAATGGCTTATTTAACCAGTGTATCCAAGAATCTGCCTGCAATGCAGGAGACCAGAGTTTGGTCCCTGGGTCGGGAAGATCCTCTGGAGAAGGGAATGGCAATCCACTCCAGTATTCTTGCCTAGAGAATCCATGGACAGAGACGCCTGGTGGACTACAGTCCGTGGGGTCGCAAAGAGTTGGACATGACTGAGCGACAAACACACACATCCTAATGTACCATCAAGGCAGTATTTTGAAGCAGTTCAAAGTCGTGTTACTCTAAGTTACTGCACGTCTTTAGCACAAAGAATTTCCCAAGTAATACAGTTGGCTGGACCCTGTGATTGCTATTTGGAAAAACAAAAGAGAGGCAAATGGTGGTATTAGAGATTGTTATGCTTGAATATTTGCTCCTGTCAATAGGTTCATGAGGCTACACTGGCATGGCACCAGATTGCTTACTTAAGTTGCTTGCTATTCTAAAATTGCTACTATTGAACGCCAGCATGTGAGTTTAGGTTATCAGAAATGTTGCCACACTCCATAAACATTGCCTTGGTAATTCAGACTAATTTTGACCTTTCATGGATGATTCTCAGATTTGACTGCCATAGGGCTCCCTCTGGAGGTCAGCAGAGTCCAAGGTCAGTTAGTAAAACCTGCCTTTGCTTCAGGATAAACCCGTGTGTTTTTACCCAGTGATCACAAGAATGGGGTCTTTTATTTGTGAGTTGACATGTATCTGAGACTATAGGAAGGTTACCTGATTATGGATGTGATTTGATCATTGTTGCCTGTCGATATTTAATCTCTGTAACTTTATGTTTTTCTATCTTTATTGAAGGCTTTTAGCCAAAATGAAACACAACGAAATAAAGCCATAGGTAGAAAAATACTGAGTTTTATTTTGTTTGTTTATTTTAAGTGGCAAGGAAACTCAGAGTACAGTGGTTCTGGTTCCATGTTGTCCACCGTTCTAGGTAACAGCACATACTCCTACCGAGTCTGAATTCCATCTAAAAGTATTTAAAGAACACAGGCATCAGGGTCAGTGGGTTCTCAGCAGAACTGAACTCTTTGAAGGTAAATACTCATTAACTGGGATCATTTCCAAATTAAAGCAAACTAATTTGCACCAGATCAAACTCTTGTTATTCTTTTGAATTTACATTTGCAAGAATAAAATAATAAACAAACTATGCTTCTCATCCTCTCCCTCCCTCTTTTTCTTCATCCATTTTCTCTCTCTTTTTCTTTCTCAATTTCCCTTTCACTCATTTTTCTATATTATGTGGAGTATAATATAATTTAATTAAAATTTTTTATATGTGGGATTTGTCTCAAAATAATTTAGATGAGAGATATGGGGGTAGAGATGAAATAAAATAGATCATAAATTGATAATCATTAAAACTCAGTGATGGGTACATGGGATTTATTGCACTTTCGTGCCTATAATTTTTTTTTTTTTTACATTTCCACTATAAAAAGTTTTAAAGTATAATTACTGAATGATTCTAATTGAAAAGGTACAATAAATAGGCAATGTGCTAAATTTATTAAGATGTAGAAAGAAACTTCAAATTTTCCATTCAATCTTTTACTCCACATTTTATAAAACATACACAAATATAGGAAATGTTAATATTCATAATGTATTTATATGGCAGTACATGATACAATTTATAAACAATGGTAACCATACTGGGGTCCAGTCTCAAGTATCTGGGCCATGATCATCAAGAGACCTCTATGGCAGAGAAAGAAGGCAGCTGCTGCTGCTGCTAAGTCGCGTCAGTCGTGTCCAACTCTGTGCGACCCCATAGACGGCAGCCCACCAGGCTCTGCCATCCTTGGGATTCTCCAGGCAAGAACACTGGAGTGGGTTGCCATTTCCTTCTCCAATGCATGAAAGTGAAAAGTGAAAGTGAAGTCGCTCAGTCGTGTCCGACTCCTAGTGACCCCATGGACTGCAGCCTACCAGGCTCCTCCATCCATGGGATTTTCCAGGCAAGAGTACTGGAGTGAGGTGCCATTGCCTTCTCCTGAAAGAAGGCTAGATTTATGTAAAAATGACACTCTCATTTAAAGAGAACCAAAGAGTCATTTTACTGATGACTTTTCAACTGTATACTTCCCTTCTATACCAGTTTTTTATTTCTATTTCTAAAAATTCAGGTAGGTTGGGTCTTAGCTTTGGCTGCTAAAATAAAGCATAATAGACCAGTGGCTTAAACACAACAGAAATCTCTTGTCACAATTCTGGGAGCTAAACTTCCAAGATCATGGTGCTAGGATGTTTAGGGTCCGGTGAGTGTCCTCTTCCAGGTTGCAGACAACTGACTTCCCACTGTGTCCTAACATGGTGGGAAGAGGGTAAGAGGGGAGGGCCCTCAAGGGTCTCTTTTATGAGGTCACTAGTCCCTTTCATCCTGGAGGAGGCAGCCCACTCCAGAATTCTTGCCTGAAAAATCTCATAGACAGAGGATCCTCTCGGGCTACAGTCCATGGGAGTCACATGGACTCCCAAGAGTCCAAAAGAGTTGGACACAAGTTAGCCACTGAGCACACACAAAATCCCATTTACAAGGGCTCCTTCCTCATGACCTAATTGCTCCCCACAGGCCCTACTTCTATCACCACCATATTGAGAGGAGTACAGAATATGAACTTGGGAAAACACAAATATTCCTTCCATAACAGGTTGTATTTGCAACAATAGAAGAGAGTTTTCATCCAAATTCAGCTCCTCAGTGAGGCATTGAGGAAAAATGTCTATGAGCTCTTTGTATTCCTACATGCATGACTTCAGAGGCCTGGCCACAGAATTCAGTGGATATTAACCAACTTCTTACTGTAGACCCCCAACCACTTCTTGCCTCCCACCAGAGAGAACCATAATTGTGGAGCACAAAGACTGGCACACCAGAGACGGCCGTGAATTTCATCGGAAGGATTATGAATTCATGAAATCACACTAGGGTCCCATCTGAGCCTAACTGCTGAGACTGACATCAACAGCAGAACCCAGAAGTCAAGTTTTGCCAAGCTTTTCTCTGATGACATCTTTTTAAAACCTGCATAATATCACGTTGGAAAGAAGTAGGGCTTCATTCTTCTTGACTTTCCTTAGTGCAAGGAAATCTTTGTCAGCTCGGTGGCTGAGACAGCCAGCTTTTCAGCTGTGGGAATTTTCCAATTGCATGAGAGAGCTTCATTAGCAATCATCTCCACTCTCACCCTTCAGAGGAAAATAAAAAGAAATGATGACTCCAAACAACAGATATTTTTTTCTTTTTATTTTCCTGACTCTATTTTCATGCGTTATTAACTTGTATGTTTAAAATTATGTCACTTTTTATGATTTATAAAAAATACTGTTTACAGTTACACAAAGCACAAAAGATGTTAACTAAATATGATGGAAAGATGGAGATAGCTGCCCAGTCTGAACGCGAGGAGAAACCCTACTGGGAGCTGACTAATGATTTGTTTAGTCAGCATTTGGCAGCCCAGAGAAAGACAAACATAGCAGATACCAAGAGGAAATATCTGTACTACATATCAGAGAGTCAGCCAGGCTTCCTATGACAGACAGCTTTATTTAAAGGAATTATCAACAGAATTATGAAATAAAGTGAAGTATGTATATGTAAGAACTGTCTAAAAGTAATTAAGTAAATATATATGGCTTCCCCTTCTAAGTATTGTCATTTCCCCAATAACTCAGTGGTAAAGAATCTGCCTGCAGTGCAGGAGATGCAGGTTGACATGGGTTTGATCTCCCTGTCAGGAAGAGTCCCTGGAGAAAGGCATGGCAACCTACTCCAGTATTCTTGCCTGAAGAATTCCATGGACAGAGGAACCTGGTGGGCTACAGTCCATGGAGATGCAAAGAGGCAGACAGGAATGAGCACAAGCACACCCCTTCTAAAATTCCTTTGAAACAAACTATAAACCTTTGAGTTTCTAAGTAGGCAATCATTTAGTAGTTTAAAAAGGCCTGAATAGACCTTAAGTTCCAAAAGGCTGACAGATAATTAAGATATCTGAACTGTCTAGCAGAACATGGCAGAGATTTGGTTTCATAATTGATGCAAATGAAATATTACATTTTGAAAAAGTCTGTGTGTGGTTTGAGAAGCTGCTTTATAGGCTTTGGAGAGCACCTGGTATTATATTCTAGGCCAACACAAAGCATGGAAGTCATGAAAGAAGTGATCTTCCCCACGGCCCAATGTGATACAAAGCCTGGTCCACCACAGTCAGCCGGTGAACAAGCCTTGGATGGATTCATGATGGCATAGGAGGGCCCTCATAGACCTCCAGTGGCTGAAAGAACTCACCAAGCAAACAGCCCTGTAACAGAGCCTGTCCACATTTTTAAAGGAATTCAGTCTGCTGGGTTAGAGCACGGGCCATAGAGAACAGTAGCGGGAGATATGCATTCATTCAGAATCATTTTTTATCTCCTATGTCAGTAGTTCTCAATTCTGACTGCACCTTAGAATCCCCTGGGGAATTATAAAGCATTTTGCTGCTTGAGCCCTGCCCCCTGAAAATGTGAATAGATTGGTTTGGGGTGGAACTTGGGAGCAAATATTTTTCAAGAGCTCTCCAAAATGATTCTAATTAATAGCTAGGGTTTTAAAACATGGTGCCAGACAGTAAACTCCTTGAGGGCATGTTTACTACCAACACGCATCATCTGTAGTAAAGCCTGGTCCATGGCACATGATAAAAATTGTTGGGAAAAGTTAAACAGAATAAAAACAAAGGATTCTCTTCTAACCTAAGATCAGTAGTGTTGCTGCCAGGTCTCCTTTATGTTTATGTCTACATCTTGATGAATACCTGTGCATCCCATAGCAGTGGTTAGTACAGTACCTTACCTAGACCTGGCAATGTGGGGCCCATACTTTGGAGGGACTTCCTCAAATTTTCTAAGTCTCTTCCAGTGCCTGTTATCGACTGGGAATGGCAGTGCCCTCTTGGTGTGGTGCCCTGTGCCCAGAGCCAAACCTTGGTTTTCGCACTCTCTATTTTGCCTGTGTGCTCAACCAGATACCTCCAGGAGCTTCTAATCCAGAGAGAGGGGTTTGACAGACAGAAATTTCTACAATCCTGGTGTCCCCACAGATATTGAAGCAGATGAAAAGTACAATTTCTCAACCTTGTGTTTCAAAAGTGAGCATTAATATAATGCCACAGGGATAAAAAATTATATTCAGTTATTTTTGTCTCCAATCCTACAAAATAGATGCTTGGGAAAAGCAAAGATTCTCAACTTCTGATTTTTCAGAACAGAATTTGTATTTAAATGATACATGCTTTGTTAATAGGGTTTCTCTTCCAGTCCTTTTGGTTTCTGAATGTCTTCATTTGTGGTAATACAGGAAAGATTCCTGCTAGCTGCAAGACTGCAGTATAGAGAACAGATTTCCTAGGGAGTGTTAAGGGATCCTTTCACTTAAACAAATAGAAATAAAGTATCATTTTTAAAAGTATCCTTCCAAGAGTTTTATGGGAGGGTGGGTTTTTATAATATCAGAGGTGGTGATTGATTCAGAGCAGTCAACCAGTTGGATTGACTTTTCAAAGTTATTTTGGGGAGCTAAAACTATCCATTTTTACCTCCCCTCTTATTACCACCAAAGAGAGGTAGTGGAGAAATTGATAATCTGTTAATTGTGATGATAGCGTGAGAAGTCAATTCACAAAAGTAAGATATCAGTCTTACTTTTGCTACAACAAAACTCTCCCTGGGTCAGAGAACAGACATAAATACAGATGTATAGATGGACTGAATAAGGACCAATCACGTGTGAGACAAAAACATTGGTGGGGGGCAGGGAGTATCAGAAGTCAATTAGATACCCAACTCCACCCAGAACAGTGGTCCCCACCCCTTTTGGCACCAGGGATCTGGTTTGTAGAAGACAGTTTTTCAGTGGATGGGGATGGGGTGGGGTGGGAGTGGGTGGAGGGTATCGTTCAGGCAATAACGAGATTGGGGAGTGGCAGATGAAGCTACATTCTCCCACCTCTCCCAGCACTCACCTGTTCCTCCTGTGCGGCCGGGTTCCTAACAGGCTGCAGACTAGTCCACAGCCCAGGGATTGGGGACCCTGACCTAGAAGATGATCTGTGGAGCTACTGGAGGGAAAGGCCGGGGTGACTTCTTGAAGAAACCTTGGAGTCTTAGAGTTGGAACACTTATTCTTTTCACATTCTCTCTTCAGAAAGGAGATCACTTGTCATGATTCCTGATAAAGAGGATCTGCAAAGAAGATCCTGTGAAGTTCAGTGGAACACCTGAATGTAGGGACTGGCTGAGTGGCAGAACCCCTGGCATGTCTGGGGCTGGCAGGGCACAGGCAGAAGACATCAGATGGCTTTGGACAGAGAGAGAGGGCATCAGCAAGGGACGGAACAAGTCAGGAGAGGTTATAAATCACCTCCCAGTTTTCCTGCAGAGCCAAGGTGGTTGTAACGGTAAGTGTAAGCTTTCCAGGGCCCCAGCAGTCACATAAGATGATTAGAAGCATAAGTCAGCTTGCTAAGCTATACCCCATTCCCCAGATACACATGCAGCCAAGGGCCTCCCCTGTGGCTCAGACAGTAAAGAATCTGCCTACAATGCAGGAGACCCAGGTTCGATCCCTGGATGAGGAAGATCCCCTGAAGAAGGGAATGGCAATCCACTCCAGTATTTTTGCCTGGAGAATTCCACGGACAGAGGAGCCTGGCAGAATACAGTCCATGGGGTCACCAAGAGTTGAACACGACTGAGTGACTAACTCTTTCTACTTTCAAGCGATCGGTACCAGCCTTACTTTGTTCCTGGCAAGAGAAGCCCCTGTCCTGGACCCCATGCTTGAGGGGGCTCCGCATACCACCAACAAATGCATTTGCCAAGAAACACATGGTGATGCTGCCACCGGGGATCTGAGATCAGAGCTGGCACAGACCAACCTACAACCCTAAACACTTTTGCTCTAACTGACACTGTTTAGGCTGTAGGGAAAGCTTCTCCACTGGTTTAGACTCGGAACAAAAGGCAGTTGTGTCCAAAGCCCTGAAGGTTTGTGGGCGGTGCTTTTGCAGTGTCTGCCTGGGAGTGTGAGGAGGATTTTAGCAGTGGATTCAGTGAAAATGCTTCAGGGAGAGAACAGACAAATTAATTATTTTATAAACCCTTTCTCTCAAATAGTGTGAATACAGAAGATTCCTTTGTGATGAGATATTCTTTCCTTCATGGTGCTGACTGTACATTTTCCTCTTCCTCTTTCTGTTTTAGTTTGTACTTCCAGAGGTGCTGGTGAATTTGCCCCCTATTTTCGATGATTAATCTGATAGGTGAAAAACAATTAGGGCTTTCCAAATCGTGCTAGCGGTGAAGAACCCACCTGTCAACACAGGAGACATAAGAGACCCGAGTTCAATCCCTGGGTTGGGAAGATTCCCCTGGAGGAGGGCAACTCGCTCCAGTATTGTTGCCTGGAGAATCCCATGGACAGAGGAGCGTGGTGGGCTACAGTACACGAGATCACAAAGAGTCGGACACAACTGAAGCAACTTATCGCACACAAGAAACATTTGCCTTATTGTTCATGTAATCGTTAAACATGTACAAATGCAGGCCTAGTTGCAATGTGCATGAAACATGATTCCTTTGCTTTATACTGGCAATTTCATGGGCATTAAATTCCAGAATTACAAATAGTTTGGTTTTTAAAAATATTTCATAAGATTTAATTCAAATGTTTAAAAATTTTTAATTTTCATCTTTAGTGAAATCATTTTGACTTAAAATTGGGTGAAAAATAGAATTGATACATTATATTTTGTAGTTTGCCTTTTAATAAATAATTTTAAATATTTTAAAAGAAATCTTGCTTATTTTAAAATTTAAAAAAAAAAATAAGGATTTCCCTGGTGGTCCAGTGGTTAAGACTCCATGCTTCCACTGCTGGAAGCACAGGTTTGATCCCTGGTCAAGGACCCACACACTGTGCTGTGCTGCCAATTTTTTTTTAATAGATAAAATTGGAAAAAAATAGTTTTATTTGCTAACATCTACTTGAAATTTTCTTAAAATTAATCCAAATTTTATGTTTAAATATAATTATACTTTCAATTGATTTGATCATTATAGACACAAGAATACAAGTTATGTGTGAAATTTTTGATTATATCAACATAATTAGTGATTTTACTTGAAACCAGGGCCAAAAATTTAGATTCTAGGGAACAAACATGTACCAATTTCTAATTGATCACTCACCCAAATATCAGTTCAGTTCAGCCACTCAGTCATATCCAACTCTTTGTGATCCCAGAGACTGCAGCATGCCAGGCTTCCCTGTCCATCACCAACTCCCAGAGCTTGCTCAAACTCATGTCCATCGAGGGTGATGCCATCCAACCATCTCATCCTCTGTCATTCCCTTCTCCTCCTGCCTTCAGTCATTCCCAGCATCAGGATCTTTTCCAAGGAGTTTTTCACATCAGGTGGCCAAAGTATTGGAGTTTCAACTTCAGCATCAGTCCTTCCAATGAATATTCAGAATTGATGTCCTTTAGGATTAACTGGTTGGATCTCCTTGCAGTCCAAGGGACGCTCAAGAGTCTTCTCCAGCATCCCAATACAAAATCATCAATTCTTCAGTGCTCAGCTTTCTTCATAGTCCAACTTTCACATCCATACATGACTACTGAAAAAACCATAGCTTTGACTAGACGAACATTTGTTAGCAAAGTAATATCTCTGTTTTTGAATATGCTGTCTAGGTTTGTCATAGCTTTTCTTCCAAAGAGCAAGCATCTTTTAATTTCATGGCTGCAGTCACCATCTGCAGTGATTTTGGAGGCCCCCCTCAAAAAAACAATCTGTCACTGTTTCCATTGTTTCCCCATCTATTTGCCATGAATTGATGGGACCAGATGCCATGATCTTAGTTTTCTGAATGTTGAGTTTTAAGCCAGCTTTTTCACTGTCCTCTTTCACTTTCAAGAGGCTCTTTAGTTCTTCCCTTTCTGTCATAAGGGTGGTGTCATCTGCATATCTGAGGTTATTGATATTTCTCCCAGCAATCTTGATTCCAGCTTGTGCTTCATCAAGCCTGGCATTTTGCATGATGCACTCTGCATATAAGTTAAATAAACATATTTAACTTTATGCAAACCCAAACATAGCCAGCCCATTGAAAGAATGCCCAGGCATATATAATGCAAATTAAATTTAATTGATATTTTGCTAACTTGAAGCTTTATATATATTTTTCTGACTTGTTCTTACAAAGTATATTTTCAGCTTAGGACAATAGAATCTATTTCATTTAGCACTTAGTTAACTTGATTTATGATTCTTAAATATATAGTCTTAAGGTATGTGGGCCTCCATTTGCCTCAGGACTTGTAAAGATTGGGTGTGTGCATGCTCTGTGGCTAAGTCATGTTTGACTCTTTGCGACCCAGTGGACTGTAGCCCGCCAGCCTCTTCTGTCCATGGAATTTACCAGGCAAGAATACTGGAGTGGATTGCTATTTCCTCCTCCAGGGGATCTTCCTGACCCAGGGATGGAACCCACATTTCCTGCATTGGGAGGAAGATTCTTTACTGCTGAAACACCTGGGAACCAGTAAAGGTTAGATAGGTGGGAGGTAATTCTGCCAAGAGGTCATGGCAGACCTCCTCTCTGGGGATGAAGCAGAAGTGAACCTCAGGACTGCTGGGAGCATACAAGGATTCCTCTACCAATAGCAACATACCTGCTACCAGACTGGGTGCTGACAGTGGCAGCTAGAATCAGCAGAGCAGTGACTGTACCCAGATATTCAGTTTCCTGCCCACTGACCTGTGCCAGCTAGGTCACTCATTCTGATCTTCACATCTTCCTAAAGCCTTCACAAAACTCAAGCATGAGATCCCTTCTCTGGAATTTGAGTAAGCGTAGGGAGGGAAGGCAGTTTGGAGAAAGAATTCTGAACTGGATAGTGATTGAAATAATAGTAGATATATCTGTAAATAATACAGATATGCAGGAGATGCAAGAGATATGGGTTTGATCCTGGTTCAGGAAGATCCCTTAGAGGAGAAGGTGGCAACCCACTCCGGTATTTCTTGCCTGAAAGTCCCATGGACGTAGGAGCCTGACGGGTTACAGTTTATAGAGTCACAAAGAGTTGGACATGACTGAGCAACTGAGCACAGCTCATACTAAATCAGGTAGAACTTACCTGATTGTGCTATATTTTATTTTCCTGCTGTAGAACAGAAATCTGCTGTGAACCTGTGAAAGTCACACAGTCAAGTCCGACTCTTTGTGACCCCATGGACTATAGCCTGTGAGGCTCCCCTTTCCATGGAATTCTCCAGGCCAGAATACTGAAGTGGGTAGCCATTCTCTTCTCCAGGGGATCTTCCCAACCCAGGGGTCAAACCCAGATCTTCCGCATTGCAGGTGAATTCTTTACCGTCTGAGTCACCAGGGAAGACAGACATGGGAGCTCGTATATGGAAAAGGAGCATCAGTACAAAAATAAAGTGAGTTTCATATTTGCCAACATCTGATTTTCACTTTTACAGTGCATACCTCTTACTAGTAGCACCTTACTGGAAACTAGAACACTTTTAAATGGTAGAGATCAGCAAACGTTGAAAGATGGGAGATTATTGATTTTTTGGCTTGTCACAGTAATTTGTAACCCTAGGTGTACAAAAAAATTACCTACAGACTTTAAAAATATGCCAATTTCCTCACTCCACCTCAGATTAATTGAATCTTAATCTCTGGATTTAGGATTTAGTATGTGTATGTTATAAAAGCAACTCAAGTGACTCTATTCATCATAAGTGGCCAGTGCTGTAACTCACAGAACAGGTGTCTGTCTGGTCAACACTTTGCCAGTTTTATATCTGTCCTCACATCACGTCAGGTTCACCAGTTAATGCTGCACTCTTTCTTTTCTCCCTATCTGTGTTGTCATGGTGAAAAATCCTGCCAATTGATTAGGTCCTTTGCCTCAGGTGCCTTTCACAACAGCTTGTTTACTGAGGAGTGTGTGACAGTCACAGCAGTGACCTGGGAAATAAGCCTGTGTCAAAGCCAATTAGTTTTCCTGTTTCTATTTTAATGAAGCAAATCAATTAAGAGGGCTGCAACTGGAAAATTCCTGGCTCTGCCAGATCAGCAGTGCTTGGGTATTATGTGATTAGGCACCAAATTCATTTGTTCATTCATTCATTCATTCAACAAGCATATATTGAGCACCAACTATATGCTAGACACTGGAAATAAAATGATGAATAAAGATATAATCTTAACCTTCAAAGATCTGTTTTTCCATTTGTCAACTAGAAAGCAATTATTCCTCAGCCACCTAGAGCTGACCTGTTCTTACTCCCCCAATTTATCACTCCTTTCTAGACTATGGGATTTGATAGGTCTGTACTTTATTTGGAAAAGTGACCAATTTTTAATTTTATAAGGTAAAAAAAAAAGCAAACGGAAGTAAGCAAGTAATTCATCTTAGCATAAGGAACTGCCACTTAAACAAATTTAGCTTCATGAAAAAACTCTACTCTACTTTTTTTTTTTTTCTAATTTTGCTATCTCCCAACAACCTTTATCCACAACATTTGGTTAAAACTAAATAACTGACTTTCTTTTTCCTTTCTTTCCTGATAGTGAATAGTACCCATTAAACTTCTCTAAATAAATATTCTAGGAATTAAATTATACTTCTGACCAAGATGGAATAACAGGATGAGATTTATTCTCCTACCTTAAGCAATCAATAAATAAAGTGAAAGTGAAGGTCACTCAGTAGTGTCTGACTTTTTGCGAACCCATGGACTACACAGTCCATGGAATTCTCCAGGCCAGAATACTGGAGTGGGTAGCCTTTCCCTTCTCCAGGGAATCTTCCCAATCCAAGGATTGAACCCAGGTCTCCCGCATTGTAGGCAGATTGTTTACCAGCTGAGCCACAAGGAAGTCCAATCAATAAATAAAGAAAATATTATATGAAACAATACTTTTCAAGATACTTGATATCATATATTCCTAAAAGAAAGGAGACAAATGAGGTGAGCCCTCTATTTATCTTTGTTTGCTGTCTTAAGAGAGATTCCAGTCTGTAATGCAGAAAAGGGATTTGATTTAAGTCATACCTGAATAGTCTAGCGGTTTTCCCTACTTTCTTCAATTTAAGTCTGAGTTTGGCAATAAGGAGTTCATGATCTGAGCCACAGTCAGCTCCTGGTCTTGTTTTTGCTGACTGTATAGAGCTTCTCCATCTTTGGCTGCAAAGAATATAATCAATCTGATTTCGGTGTTGACCATCTGGTGATGTCCATGTGTAGAGTCTTCTCTTGTGCTGTTGGAAGAGGGTGTTTGCTATGACCAGTGCGTTCTCTTGGCAAAACTCTATTAGCCTTTGCCCTGCTTCATTCTGTATTCCAAGGCCAAATTTGCCTGTTACTCCAGGTGTTTCTTGACTTCCTCCTTTTGCATTCCAGTCCCCTATAATGAAAAGGACATCTTTTTTGGGTGTTAGTTCTAAAAGGTCTTGTAGGTCTTCATAGAACCATTCATCTTCAGCTTCTTCAGCGTTACTGGTTGGGGCATAGGCTTGGATTACTGTGATATTGAATGGTTTGCCTTGGAAATGAACAGAGATCATTCTGTCGTTTTTGAGATTGCATCCAAGTACTGCATTTTGGACTCTTTTGTTGACCATGATGGCTACTCCATTTCTTCTAAGGGATTCCTGCCCACAGTAGTAGATATAATGGTCATCTGAGTTAAATTCACCCATTCCAGTCCATTTTAGTTCATTGATTCCTCGAATGTCGACGTTCACTCTTGCCATCTCCTGTTTGACCACTTCCAATTTGCCTTGATTCATGGACCTAACATTCCAGGTTCCTGTGCAATATTGCTCTTTACATCATCGGATGTTGCTTCTATCACCAATCACATCCAAAACTGGGTGTTGTTTTTACTTTGGCTCCGTCGCTTCATTCTTTTTGGAGCTATTTCTCAACTGATCTCCAGTAGCATATGGGGCACCTACCGACCTGGGGAGTTCATCTTTCAGTGTCATATCTTTTTGCCTTTTCATACTGTTCATGGGGTTCTCAAGGCAAGAATACTAAAGTGGTTTGCCATTCCCTTCTCCAGTGGACCACATTCTGTCAGACCTCTCCACCATGACCCGCCCATCTTGGGTGGTCCCACATGGCATGGCTTAGTTTCATTGTGAAAAAGTTGGCTTAAAGCTCAACATTCAGAAAACGAAGATCATGGCATCTGGTCCCATCACTTCATGGGAAATAGATGGGGAAACAGTGGGAAAAGTGTCAGACTTTATTTTGGGGGGCTCCAAAATCACTGCAGATGGTGACTGCAACCATGAAATTAAAAGATGCTTACTCCTTGGAAGGAAAGTTATGACCAACCTAGATAGCGTATTCAAAAGCAGAGATATTACCTTGCCAACAAAGGTTCGTCTAGTCAAGGCTATGGTTTTTCCAGTAGTCATGTATGGATGTGAGAATTGGACTGTGAAGAAAGCTGAGCGCCAAAGAATTGATGCTTTTGAACTGTGGTGTTGGAGAAGACTCTTGAGAGTCCCTTGGACTGCAAGGAGAGCCAACCAGCCCATTCTAAAGGAGATCAGTCCTGGGTGTTCTTTGGAAGGAATGATGCTAAAGCTGAAACTCCAGTACTTTGGCCACCTCATGCGAAGAGTTGACTTATTGGAAAAGACTCTGATGCAGGGAGGGATTTGGGTCAGGAGGAGAAGGGGACGACAGAGGATGAGATGGCTGGATGGCATCACTGGCTGGATGGCATCACTGACTTGATGGACGTGAGTTTGAGTGAACTCTGGGAGTTGGTGATGGACAGGGAGGCCTGGCGTGCTGCAATTCATGGGGTCACAAAGAGTCGGACACGACTGAGCAACTGAACTGAACCGAACTGAACTGAATTGAATGCAGAAAAGGGCAAACCCAGGTGGAGCCTGGACTTTTCTCTAACTTGAAATGGAGTTGAAAGCCTGGGGTGAACAAGGTGACTAGAGTTCACAGGAAAGAACACTGAGAAAGAAAGAGCTGTACAAAGATACCTGAAAATCTGAAGCGTCTCCCTTGACTCTTCAGTTGAGCACTGACGCATATGCCTGTGAGGTAACTACCTTAGACCAGGGACACAGTCACCTGGATTGGGTAGAGAAAGAGTGCCTGGCACTCATACAGGGTCATAATCATTCTTGTAGTCAGAAATCACACTGGAAAACCTCCTGATTCATGGCACAGTGGGGGAAGTACTCAAAAGGGTGCTATCTTAGTAGTGGGAAATAATTATTAATAGCTCTATACAGAGGACTGTTCTGATCCCATCCAATAAATCATAGAGCAAGATCTGAAAAAACAAAATTCTTTCCACATATCATAACTGTATCCCAGAACAAGGTGCAGGAGTATTTATATAAACATTGTAAAACATGCAACACGGTAAAGTTGACAATAACTGGAACTCAATAAAAAATTACCAGGCATACAAATAATTACTAGGGATCAGACAATAATCAATCAATCAAAATAAACTCAGAATTAGGTAAATGTTAGGATTAGCAGACAAGAATTTCAAAATGGGCTTCCCTGGTGGCTCAGTGGTAAAGAATCTGCTTGCCAAGGCAGGAGATTCAAGTTTGATCCCTGCGTTGGGAAGATCCCCAGAGGAGGAAATGGCAACCCACTCCAGTATTCTTACCAGGAAAATCCCATGGACAGAGAAACATGGTGGGTTACAGCCCATGGGGTCATGAAAGAGTCAGACATGACTTAGTGACTAAACAACAATGACAAATATCAAAATAGTGATTAAAACTATATTCCATATGTTCAAAAAGTTAAATTGAGACTTTTATGAAAGATATAAAAATAGACCCAAATAGAAATAAAATGTCTAAAACAAAAAAATACACTAGGTGTAATTAGCAGAAGATTGAATGCTGGAGGTAAAAAAATTAGTGAATTTTCAAGTAGACTAACAGATATTGTTGAAAATATAATGTATAGAAAAGAGATTTAAAAATAAATGAACAGATTATGTTATCCGAAAGATACAAAGAGTGCTTAAAACTCAATAATAAATGACCTACATGTAAAATCCCAAAACTGTAAAACTTCTAGTGGAAAATACAGGAAAAATATCTTTGTGACCTTGGATTAGGCAAAGATTTCATAGATAGTATATGAGAGGCTCACAGGTATGAGCCATAAAATAAATGATATGATGTTATGACCCATAAGAATGAGTCATAAAAGGAAAATTTGATATATTCAACTGTCAAAATTTAAAACTTTTGCGCCTCAAAGGACACTGTTAGGAAACTAAAAAGGCAAACTACAAACTGGAAGAAAAATTTAAAATAATGTATCAATAAAGGACTCATATCCAGAACAGAACAAACTCTCAAAAGTTAATAAAAAGAAAACTGAATTTTTATTGCTTTAGAATCAATTTCAATTTTGAAAAGAAACTTTTTTTAATATCATTAGGAAAAGACATAATTTACAAATTTATAAATTATAAAAACAAAATATATAATCAGAATTTCTATGATATAAATTCTACCTTGGTTTCCAAACCACTGTGGCTATAAAAGACAGATATATATATATATAACTAGAATTGGGACTAAAACTAAATAAACAGATAATTACTCACTAAAATAAAACTCAGCCAAGTCAGTGGCAAAGAGGTACACAGAATACTGATAGAATGAGTTGGATCTTAAGATATACTCAATGGTGTCTTATACTCTTGGCTACTTAATAAGCTGATGCAAAAAAATTTTTTTAAGAGTAGAGGAAGGCAGATGGACTGCGCATCATGCTTTTTTTTCTTTAATTGGAGTGTAATTGTTTTACAGTTTTGTGTTGGTTTTTGCCACACAACCGTCACTTATATACATATCCCCTCCTTCTGGAGCCTCCCTCCCACCTCCATTTCCTCCCCACACCCTAGGTCATCACAGAGCACCACGCTGGGCTCCCAGTGTTTTCACAATGCTCTTACTACCTATTCATGAAAACATAAGGGTCATCTCCTAAGAGCTGGGGAAGGAAAGATGTCAGTCATCCATGGGGAAGTGGAAAATATAGAGAAGGCTGGAATCATCATATGGTATACATAGAAATACATTTCCAAACATTCCAGCACGTACTGCATTCTAAGTTGCCTTGGCATAGACTCAAGTCTTTACATACACCAGTAACCTGCAGCCAAGTTTTTAATCTCACAGACCTTGAAATGAAAAGAGAGATTTGAAATGAAAATTTTTTCACTCTCTTCCGGTTCCCCAGACCATTAGATTATTTAGAAGTTGGAGCACTAAAACAAAAGTTAAGCAAAAGACTATAATTAAAAATCTATTTCAGCAATTGCTGCCTAGTTTTTGTTCCATTTCCTTACTTTTAAATTGTGATTAAGAAATGAGATTAGAGAGAGACAGTATGCAAGACTGTGAACTAGCCAATATTTAGATGCAGGAATCCAGCAGCTGAAACACTGAAATCTATACAGTTTTTTGAAAAAAGAAAAAAAAAAATTAGAAATCACCCTGGTGATTCAGATGGTAAAGAATCTACCTGCAATGTTGGAGACCCGGGTTTGACACCTGGGTTAGGAAGATTCCCCTGGAGAGGGGAATGGCAACCCACTCCAGTATTATTGTCTGAAAAATCCCATGGACAGAGGAGCCTGGTGGGCTACAGTCCACGGGGTTGCAAAGAGTCAGAGACAACTGAACAACTAACACTTGTAGAGATCACTGCTGCTGCTGCTGCTAAGTCACTTCAGTCATGTCTGACACTGTGTGACCCCACAGCTGGCAGCCGGCCAGGATCCCTTTTCCCTGGGATTTTCCAGGCAAGAACACTGGAGTGGGTTGCCATTTCCTTCTCCAATGCACGAAACTGAAAAGTGAAAGTGAAGCCACTCAGTCGAGTCCGACCCTCAGCGACTCCATGGACTGCAGCCTTCCAGGCTCCTCCATCCATGGGATTTTCCAGGCAAGAGTACTAGAGTGGGGTGCCATTGCCTTCTCTGTGTAGAAATCACTAGACTTGTAGAAAATCCAAATTAAAAATATTTTAATCTTATCTTCTTAAGCCAATGAGAAATAGCTTAAAATTGCACATTTTTGACATTTAAATTCAGTCTTCCAAATTTCCTCCTGAGTCTAGAAATTAGACAAACATCCTTGTTGAGCTGGTCTTCTCTCTCTCACTGTTACTCTCTTATGTTCTCGTGACAGGGGTGAAGATGTGTTCAATATATAGCTAAGAAATCCTCAAGATAGTGAAACATAGTCCAAAAGCCAAAAATCAACAACTTCAAGCGTAAATCTTTACTGAGAATGTTTGGCCTGATCACCCATTCTTTGCATTCTTTGTATTATTTTATGATGATAAAAACCCTGCTGCTGCTGTTGCTGCCGCTGCTGCTGCTAACTCGCTTCAGTCGTGTCCAACTCTGTGCGACCCCGTAGACGGCAGCCCACCAGGCTCCCCCGTCCCTGGGATTCTCCAGGCAAGAACACTGGAGTGGGTTGCCATTGCCTCCTCCAATGCATGAATGTGAAAAGTGAAAGTAAAGTCACTCAGTCGTGTCTGACTCCTAGCGACCCCATGGACTGCAGCCCACCAGGCTCCTCCATCCACGGGATTTTCCAGGCAAGAGTACTGGAGTGGGGTGCCCTAAGGCAATCTAAATATGTGTATCAAGTATCCATACAGTATGAACAAAGAGGCCAAAAATCTAATTGTCTAGCCAGAACTGATGACTGCTTAGGGCGTCCATGATAAGTTGTAATCTTCAATTAATGGACTAAGTGGTCTAGAGGGCCTTGTTTCTCTTGTGCTTTTCAGTGACACAAGGACTTTTTAAGACTTCCATCAATTGTTTTACTGATGAAGCTTCTAGAGTTTCATACAGATTATGCTTGTGTATCTCAGAAGCAGCTATGTAGGAATAGCAAGCTATTGGACTCAGAATTGAATCATTATTGGGTAAAGAAGTGAAGTGAAGTCAAAGTTGCTCAGTTGTGTCTGACTTTGCGACCCCATGGACTATACAGTCCGTGGAACTCTCCAGGCCAGAATACTGGAGTGGGTAGGCATTCTCTTCTCCAGGGGATTGTCCCAACCCAGGGATCAAATCCAGGTCTCCATCTTCCCAACCCAGGGACAGAACCCAGATGTCCCACATTGCATGCAGATTCTTTACCAGCTGAGCTACCAATGCTCCCAAAAGAAGACACGGAAATGTAAAGAGTTCTGGAAGCAGGATCTAGGACAACTTTTAACTTTTGGCTAATTCATATGACAAGACAACCGCAAACCCATGAAGGACTCTACACTGTCAATTCTACTGGAAAGAATATGTTTTAAAATATTAAGTCCTTTGTGCCATCCTAAAAAACACCCTATGTACTATTTGGAGGGCTTCCCTGACGGCTCAGTAGGTAAAGAATCTGCCTGCAATGCAGGAGACACAGGAGTCATGGATTTGATCCCAGGGTTGGGAAGATCCCCTGGAGAAGGGAATGGCAACCCACTCCAGTATTCTTGCCTGGAGAATCCCCATGGACAGAGGGGCCTGGCGGGCTACAGTCCATAGGATTGCAAAGAGTCAGACATGACTGAGTGACCAAGTGCACACACATGTACCTATTCAGACCTGAATGCTACCAGTTTTAGTTAATAGTTAAATTTTAATAACCAAACAATTTTAATTAATACTTTTTTCATTACGCCTTTAAGGATACTTTCTCCAGATGTTTTCTTCTCCTCGAAAAATAAGCATAATTTTTGCCTTCGTCTTATTTTATTAGGATTAAGTGCCAGCCTGTATAATATGCCAGTTTTGCTGCTGTTTGCATTATCTGCAAACACAATGAATTGGATCCTGAGTAATAAACTAAGAAATAGTGCAAGAATAAAAACTTTACATAGCTTAAAATACCCAGCATCTTCTGCTTGGGAAGTGACCACATCTTTTTCTTCATCTTTTTTTGCTGCTGACCAGAACTGAGAAATACAGATGTACATGAAAATTGTTTTAATTTAAAAATTAACTAACTTTTAATGCCTAAGGAAGGGGACTATACAAATGGCTTGGAGGCCTTATTAATATTTTTGACCAAATAAATCCTCATTTTATTTAAGAAAGTTTGTCTCACACCTTCTCAAAGAAGTCTCTAAAAACACCGTTCTAGGAGAAGTAATATCAACATCAGTTCAGTTCAGTCGCTCAGTCGTGTCCGACTCTTTGCGACCCCATGAATCGCAAATAATCTCTGAAGATGAAGTATTTGGATGAATCATGACTTTATGGTTTTTTGTTTTATGAGGGTATCTCCTCACTGCCACCCCTCCTGACCTTGAACATGGAGTAGCTCCTCTCGGCCCTCCTGCGCCCACGCAGCCACTGCTCCTTGGATGTGGGGTAGCTCCTCTAGGCCGCCACCCGTGATCTCAGACGTTGGGTAGCTCCTCTCAGCCATGCTTCTGCGCGGTCCGAAGCAAGCCATGCCATGTGGGGCCACTCAATGTCTCTGCTTTTTAATATGCTGTCTATATTGGTCATTGAGTTAGACAAGGCTGTGGTCCGTGTTTTATGAAGTTTATATTATTATTTTGTTGTTTCCTTTGTCCAGAATCAGAGACATGACAGCATTCTAATGAGCCATTTGCAAGTTTCCTTTGCTCTTAATATATATCACAACCTCTGTTGCTTTAAACTTATACAGAAATTTATCAGTGGTTACCAGAATTCAGTTTTTATCAAATTAAGAGTGTTTATACCAGAAATAAAAATAATAAAGCTAATTGGAAGACCATGATCTTTGTACTATTTTTCCAGCTGTCCCTGTTAGAACTTATTGCCTGGTGCTTGGAACAACATTTTTCTTCCTGCCTGTGAGACCCTGAGATGCTGGACTTGGTGTTTGTTCTTTCATTCAAAACATCAAGAACTACATCTCTGGGCAATTTAAAAACTGAGGACAGCAGTGAGCAAACAAAGTCCCTGTTCTTTAGCACTGTGCTGGATGCAGACTGTGCAGTGGAAGTGGAAGTAAGGAACTGGAGGTTAGAAAGTGATTCTTGACCATTCGTTTCCTATCTTGGGGAGCCTGGTAAAGTGGAAAGATCCAGGGCTCTTGGGAATTTGGCAGGCAAACTCTTGATGAATTGGACTTAGGGGTGTCTCACCGTCCTCAGTGGTGTTTCTGTTCCTGAGGTTTGACTGTGACATGGACCATCTGGGCTCCTTCTCTCAGACTCTTCTAAAAAGAGTCTAACGTGTTTTAGCTTCATTTCTTTCTATTAGCCCTTGCCTACTTAACTGAAGTACAACTTCTCTCTCTTTTTTTTTATTCTTCATTTCCCTATTCATTTTGTTTTATTAAGCCTACTGCTGACTTTTGGACATAATAAGAATAACACATTTTATTAAGCCCAAGTAAAAACTGTGGTTTGAAATAAAATGAGCTAAAATTAATAAAGGGCTCCTCTTGCTGGCTCAGCAGTAAAGAATCTGCCTGCAATGCAGGAGACACATGTTTAATCCCTGGGACAGGACAATCTCGTGGAGAAGGAATGGCAACCCACTCCAGTATTCTTGCCTGGAAAATTCCATGGACTGGGGATCCTGGTGAGCTACAATCCATGGGGTTGCAAAGAGGTGGACATGACTGAGTGTGCACATCATATTAATAAACAGTGACAGCAACCTAGCTACAAAGCCCTCACAATTCAGTCACTCTGTCATATACAACTCTTTGTGACCCCATGGACTGCAGCACACCAGGCCTCCCTATCCATCACCAACTCCCAGAGCTTACAAAAACTCATGTCAATTGAGTCAGTGACGCCATCCAACCTTCCCGTTCTCTGTCATCCCATTCTCCTCCTGCCCCCAACTCCTGCCAGCATCAGGGTCTTTTCAAATTAGTCAGTTCTTCGCATCACGAGGCCAAAATATTGGAGTTTCAGCTTCAGCATCAGTCCTTCCAATGAATATTCAGAACTGATTCCCTTTAGGATTGATTGGTTTGATCTCCTTGCAGTCCAAGGGTCTCTTAAGAGTTTTCTCCAACACCACAGTTCAAAAGCATCAATTCTTCAGTGCTCAGCTTTCTTCATGGTCCAACTCTCATATCCATACATGATTACTGGAAAAACCATAGCTTTGACTACACCGATCTTTGCTGGCAAAGTAACATCTCTGCTTTTTAATATCCTATCTATGTTGGTCATTGAGTTAGACAAGGCTGTGGTCCGTGTAATCAGATTGGCTAGTTTTCTGTGATTATGGTTTCAGTGTGTCTGCCCTCTGACACCCTCTCGCAACACCTACCAGCTTACTTGGGTTTCTCTTACCTTGGACATGGGGTATCTCTTCACGGCTGCTCCAGCAAAGTGCAGCCGCTGCTCCTTACCTTGGATGAAGGGTATCTCCTCACTGCAGCCCCTCCTGACCTTGAACGTGGAGTAGCTCCTCTCAGCCTTCCTGTGCCCACGCAGCCGCTGCTCCTTGGGCATGGGGTTGCTCCTCTCGGCCGCCGCCCCTGACCTCGGGCGTGGGGTAGCTCCTCTTGGCCATGCTTCTGTGCAGACTGTCGCAAGTCATGCCATATAGGGCCACTCAAGTTGGACGGGTCATGGTGGAGAGGTCTGACACAATGTGGTCCACTGGAGAATAGAATGGCAAGCCACTTCAGTATTCCTGCTTTGAGAACCCCATGAACAGTATGAAAAGGCAAAATGATAGGATACTGAAAGAGGAACTCCCTAAGTAGGTGAGTGCCCAATATGCTACTGGAGATCAGTGAGAAATAACTCCAGAAAGAATGAAGGGATGGAGCCAAAGCAAAAACAACACCCAACTGTGGATGTGACTGATGATAGAAGTAAAATCTGATGCTGTAAAGAGCAATATTGCATAGGAACCTGGAATGTTAGGTCCATGAATCAAGGCAAATTGGAAGTGGTCAAACAAGAGATGGCAAGAGTGAACACTGACATTCTAGGAATCAGTGAACTAAAATGGACTGGAATGGGTGAATTTAACTCAGATGACCATTATATCTACTACTGTGGGCAGGAATCCCTTAGGAGAAATGGAGTAGCCATCATGGTCAACAAAAGAGTCCAAAATGCAGTACTTGGATGCAATCTCAAAAACGACAGAATGATCTCTGTTCATTTCCAAGGCAAATCATTCAATATCACAGTAATCCAAGCCTATGCCCCAACCAGTAACGCTGAAGAAGCTGAAGTTGAACGGTTCTATGAAGACCTACAAGACCTTTTAGAACTAACAACCAAAAAAGAGATCCTTTTCATTATAGGGGACTGGAATGCAAAAGGAGGAAGTCAAGAAACACCTGGAGTAACAGGCAAATTTGGCCTTGGAGTATGGAATGAAGCAGGGCAAAGGCTAATAGAGTTTTGCCAAGAGAACGCACTGGTCATAGCAAACACCCTCTTCCAACAACACAAGAGAAGACTCTACACATGGACATCACCAGATGGTCAACACTGAAATCAGATTGATTATATTCTTTGCAGCCAAAGATGGAGAAGTTCTATACAGTCAGCAAAAACAAGACCAGGAGCTGACTGTAGCTCAGATCGTGAACTCCTTATTGCCAAACTCAGACTTAAATTGAAGAAAGTAGGGAAAACCGCTAGACCATTCAGGTATGACCTAAATCAAATCCCTTATAATTTTACAGTGGAAGTGAGAAATATATTTAAGGGACTAGAGCTGATAGACAGAGTGCCTGATGAACTATGGATGGAGGTTTGTGACATTGTACAGGAGACAGAGATCAAGACCATCCCCATAGAAAAGAAATGCAAAAAAGCAAAATGACTGGCTGAGGAGGACTTACAAATAGCTGTGAAAAGAAGAGAAGCAAAAAGCAAAGGAGAAAAGGAAAGATATAAGCATCTGAATGCAGAGTTCCAAAGAATAGCAAGGAGAGATAAGAAAGCCTTCCTCAGCAATCAATGCAAAGAAATAGAGGAAAACAACAGAATGGGAAAGACTAGAGATCTCTTAAGAAAATTAGAGATACCAAGGGAACATTTCATGCAAAGATGGGCTCGATAAAGGACAGAAATGGTCTGGACCTAACAGAAGCAGAAGATATTAAGAAGAGGTGGCAAGAATACACAGAACTGCACAAAAGAGATCTTCATGACCCAGATAATCATGATGGTGTGATCACTCACCTAGAGCCAGACATCCTGGAATGTGAAGTCAAGTGGGCCTTAGAAAGCATCACTACAAACAACGCTAGTGGAGGTGATGGAATTCCAGTTGAGCTATTTCAAATCCTGAAAGATGATGCTGTGAAAGTGCTGCCCTCAATATGCCAGCAAATTTAGAAACCTCAGCAGTGGCCACAGGGCTGAAAATGTCAGTTTTCACTCCAATCTCAAAGAAAGGCAATGCCAAAGAATGCTCAAACTACCGCACAATTGCACTCATCCCACACGGTAGTAAAGTAATGCTCAAAATTCTCCAAGCCAGGCTTCAGCAATATGTGAACCGTAAACTTCCAGATGTTTAAGCTGGTTTTAGAAAAGGCAGAGGAACTAGAGATAATTTGCTAACATCTGCTGGATCATGGAAAAAGCAAGAGAGTTCCAGAAGAACATCTATTTTTGCTTTATTGACTATGCCAAAGCCTTTGACTGTGTGGATCACAATAAACTGTGGAAAATTCTGAAAGAGATGGGAATACCGGACTGCCTGACCTGCCTCTTGAGAAACCTATATGCAGGTCAGGTAGCAACAGTTAGAACTGGACATGGACAGACTGGTTCCAAATAGGAAAAGGAGTATGTCAAGGCTGTGTATTGTCAACCTGCTTGTTTAACTTATATGCAGAGTACATTATGAGAAACGCTGGGCTGGAAGAAGCACAAGCTAGAATCAAGATTGCCAGGAGAAATATCAATAACCTCAGATATGCAGATGACACAACACTTGTGGAAGAAAGTGACGAGGAACTAAAAAGCCTCTTGATGAAAGTGAAAGAGGAGAGTGAAAAAGTTGGCTTAAAGCTCAACATTCAGAAAAGGAAGATCATGGCATCTGGTCCCATCACTTCGTGGGAAATAGATGAGGAAACAGTGGAAACAGTGTCAGACTTTTTTTTTGGAGGGCTCCAAAATCACTGCAGATGGTGACTGCAGCCATGAAATTAAAAGACGTTTACTCCTTGGAAGGAAAGTTATGACTAACCTAGAGAGCATATTAAAAAGCAGAGACATTACTTTGGCAATAAAGGTCCGTCTAGTCAAGGCTATGGTTTTTCCAGTGGTCATGTATGGATGTGAGAGTTGGACTGTGAAGAAAGATGAGTGCCGAAGAATTGCTGCCTTTCAACTGTGGTGTTGGAGAAAACTCTTGAGAGTCCCTTGGACTGCAAGGAGATCCAAGCCATCCATTCTAAAGGAGATCAGTCCTGAGTGTTCATTGGAAGAACTGATGCTAAAGCTGAAACTCCAATACTTTGACCACCTCATGCCAAGAGTTGACTCATTGGAAAAGACCCTGATGTGGGAGGAATTAGGGGCAGAAGGAGAAGGGAATGACAGAGGATGAGATGGCTGGATGGCATCACTGACTCGATGGACTGAGTAAACTCTAGGAGTTGGTGATGGACAGGGAGGCCTGGCAAGCTGCGATTCATGGGGCCGCAAAGAGTCAGACCTGACTGAGTGACTGAACTGAACTGATGTTGGTCATAACTTTTCTTCCAAGGAGCAAGCGTCTTTTAATTTCTAAGTCCTCACAGACACTTAGAATTCTCTTTTAGGAAGTCTGCAACTGTCTTTGCATCATAATTTAATGAACTCTGCCTCTCAGTGTTCCCCTGTTCTTTGAGCTGGACCACTTAAATTAACCGTGGTTGGAGTTATGTCTTCTCCAGTTCAGAACATGACCAATTGACCAATGTGACCATAGATGGACAAGATGTAAGGATTCCAGCCATGCTTCTCCTAAACGTCATTTTTATGTTAAATGAGAGTAAATGTCATGAGGCTGAGGTCTGAGAACATAGTTCCAAGGCATATCTCAGTTTATGAGCTATTGTTACCAAGAATGTCTCTCAGGATGAGACTCCAAATGAACTAGACCAGAATCACAAGTTGTATTTCTTTAAAAAGCCAATTTCCTGGGCCTCATATCATATTGTTCAAAATCTCTAGAGTTGAGATTTCTCTATTCATTTCAGGTACATACTCCAGTTTTAGATCTTTACAGGTCCCAGAAAACAGTTTAAATACATTTGTATGCTTACATACATTATTTTTTAGGCTTGCCATTTTGTTTCTCTGAGTAAATGAGACCAGAGGAAGTAGATTTAAAGAAATTGCTTTTATTTTTTTTTTAAAGTCACTCTCTAAAGGAATTAGTATTGTGAAAGTTTGCATTCATGTGATTGGAACTTTAAGGATATATCTTTTCCACATGAGCATAATTAATGCAAGCCCTTCTTCATACCTAGACTTCTTCTTGTTGCTTGGTTACTAAATTGTTTCCAACTCTTTTGTGACTCCAAGGACTGTAGGCCAACAGGCTCCTCTGTCCATGGCATTTCTGAGACAAGAATACTGGAGTGAGTTGCCATTCCCTTCTACAGGGGATCATCCCAATCTAGGGATTGAACCTGTGTCTCCTGCATTGGCAGATGGATTCTTTACCATTGAGGCACCTGGGAAGCCCTCATACCTAAACTTAGACTTTGTTATTTCATTTCTACCTGATTCTACTGAGCAATTACTCATGTATTTATTCAGCAAACAATTGTTGAGGGTCTTCTATGGGCCCAGCACTGTACTGGGACTGAAGATGCCTTTAAGGACTTACGAGCTGAGAAGTGTGGTGATGGAATATTGAAATCAAATAGGTAACTAGGAAATTATGATACAAGAGGGCAAGCGTCATGATGAGATGTGCACAATACCCAAGTGAAATAAACTATAAAAATAAGCACTTTTAACCACAGTACTAATTTCCTGACTTCTGCACCTGTGGAGCCACCCAGCCATGTGCAGGAGCTGTGGTTTTCTGCAACCAACAGATGCTCAATTCAGCATCTATTTTAATAAGGCTTCAGAAAAAGGAGTGTTGATACTTACTCAAAGGAAAAGCAGTTTAGACACAATTGTCACTGGAATAAAACATCCCCAACCTTAAAGGACTTTTTTTGAACAGGAAAAGTAAAAATGTTCCTACTGATCTTTCACATTTAAAAAATTCATGGGTATTATAACTGCTCAAAAATCAAATAAAGATAGCTAAAAAAATGTTTGTAGATTCTTTATATTGCTAGGGGTGAAGTCTTGATGTAATTGGCCCATTGCTTGGCAGAACAGCTTAATCATAATCTGGATTTGCAGATTCCCTGATCCTGATTTGGTTGGCTTGGTTTGGAGTTAGATCAGGGTTTCTCAGCATCCACAGTGCTGACATTTTAGGCTGGGTAGTTCTTCATTATGGGAACTTGTCCTGTACAGTGTAAGATATTTAGCAGCCTCCATGGTTACTGGGAAGTTCCCAGGTAGTGCTAGTGGTAAAGAATCTGCCTGCCAAAGCAGGAGACGTAAGAGAGGCAGGTTCAGTCCCTGGGTTGGGAAGATCCCCTGGAGAAGGGAATGGCAACCCACTCCAGTATTCTTGCCTGGAGAATCCCATGGACAGAGGAACCTGTCAGGCTAACAGTCCATAGGATTGCAAAGAGTTGGACATGACAGAAGCGACTTAGCCCAGCACGTGACCTCTACCCATTAGATGCCAGGAGAATTACTTGCTGCTAAGTCATGGCAATCAATAGTCTCCCAATATTGACAAATGTCCCCTGAGGCAAGGGAGGCAAAACTGTCCCCAGTGAAGAACCCCTGGGTTGTTAGATGCATAAATTGCTTTGAACTAGAAAGTAGAAGCAACTTGGGATGTTAAGCTGACATCTAGGAAGAGAAAAAAAAAGAGAAGCAGCTCCTAGCAACATAGCGGCAGGCCTGGCTTGGGAAACTACCAGGGATAATGAAGACATTGAACTTATAAGAAGAGTAATGTCTAATATTGTTTCCTGTTTGGGGCTGAACTGAAATTTCTCTCCTTCTTCTTTTTTTCTTAAACCCATGAACATCCAATAAAATTCTACTGCATAATCATAAGGGAATTGTAGCCTCCTCCACCTGACACCCCATCTCCTAGTAAAATCAGTTGGCACTGCATCCCAGAATTCTTGGCCATGACCAATAGTGGAGTGAAAAGAGCCAAGATGACCCTAGGAGCGATGAAGAAGGCTGCACAGGCTTACTTAGATGTAGACTTGAAACATACCTCCCTGTCCCCAAATATGGCAGGAAAGAAGGCAACCATCGTCAGGGAAGAGATAGGCAGACACAGAAAGGAATAACTGATAGAAGTAAATCATGTCTTTCCCTTTCTTGGAAATAACTAAATACAGTAGCAGGTGAACATATTTCAGACAGATTAAGTACCATATTTTCTGTATGTGTGGGAAACATTAGATAACCTCTTGGAAGATATTTCTAAACTGATGATTTTAAAGCAAGACACGAATATCAAAACTGGATAATTTTTATTTTAATTATTTTTTAAATGAATGACTCAAAAATCAAAGCATACAAAAGAAGTCCTTAGATTTCTTGCTCACTGTTGAATTAGGATGGTGAGGAGATGAATGATCCTTTCTTTTTGTGCTGTGCGTGCTAAGTTGCTTCAGTCGTGTCCAACTCTGCACAACCCTATGGACTGCAGTCCACCAGGCTTCTCTGTGCATGGGATTCTCCAGGCAAGAATACTGGAGTGGGTTGCCATGCCCTCCTCCAAGGGGGATCTTCCCAAACCAGGGATCAAACCCTTTTCTCTTATGTCTCCTGCATTGGCAGACAAGTTCTTTACCACTAGTACCATTATTTTTCAGATGTGGTTAGTATCACTTTAGAAAAAATACATATATATGTGTATACATATTTGTTATATGAACATATCAGCAAGTTATGCATGAGTGCTAAGTTGCTTCAGCTGTGTCCAGCTCTTTGTGACCCTATGGACTGTAAGTCGTCAGGCTCCACTGTCTGTGGGATTCTCCAGGCAAGCGTACTGGAGTGGGTTGCCATGCCCTTCTCCAGGGGATCTTCCCAACCCAGGAAGCATACCCAAGTCTCCTGGGACTCTTGCATCACAGGTAGGTTCTAAGCCACCAGGGAGGCTTACAATGAAAATATAATGAAATACAATTTACATACCTGAGTGTATGTGTGTGTGTGTGTGTACAGACACACACACTAGTAGAGGATATAAAATATATTTTTCACCCTGTGTTATAGTCAATAGCACAAAGCCACTGCCTGTATCATGTTTTTTGAAATAAATGAAGAAACAAAATTTTAAAAATGATTCAGATTCTACCATCTTAAAATAAAATAAATTATTTTTCCAATTCATGCTGGAATACATACCTAATTTTAACTTACTTAGTTGTAGTTATAGCAGAAACACAATTTATGTTCTGGGGAGGTTGTATGTTTTTAGGTTGCTACTTAATTTTTGCCATCATCACTTTTAATGACTGCATCATGAAATTGGTGATTTCTCATGCATAATTTACCTTACTACCTGTTAGGTTGCTTTCCATTTTTTATAGTTCTATAATGAATGCCTTTAGATTCTAGCCTGTTCTTTTCTTGGAATTTTGATTATTATGTCAAATGGTACAAATGTTTCATGATTCTTTAGATGTATTGCCACATTGTTTATTTTTAGACTTTTTTAAATTGAAGTATAGCTGGTTTACAATGTTGTGTTAGTTTCTGGTATACAGCAAAGTAATTTCATTATACATATATGTGTATGTATATATATATTCTTTTTTATAGTCTTTCTTTATGGCTTATTACAGTATATTGAATATGGTTTCCTATGCTATATAGTAGGGCCTTGTTGTTTATCTGTTTTATATATAGTAGCTTGTGTCTATTAATCCCAGACTCCTAATTTATCCCTCTCCCACCCCCTTTCCCTTTTGGAAACCATAGTTTGTTTTCTATGTCTGTGAGTCTGTTTCTGTTTTGTAAATAAGTTTATTTGTGTCATGTTTTAGATCCTACATATAAGTGATATCACATGATATTTGTCTTTCTCTGTCTGACTTACTTCATTTGTATTATAATCTCTAGATCCTTTCATGTTGCTGCAAACAGCATTATTTCATTCCTTTTTATGGCTGAGTAGTATTCCATTGTATATATACAATGAATATATACTCTCTGTGTGTGTATATATATGATACACAAGCAGCAGAACCCAGCTAAGGAGGGACCACAACCAGATGCAGAACCATCTCCCATCACCAACATTCAGCCAGATGCCCTGAGGTCTCACTCTTACCTCTCCGAGGCCAAGGCTGCCAGGAATTGTCAGAAGGAGGACTATGGAAGTTTAAAATTCAGACATAAGGAAGTGGTGAGTAAAAGACTTGAGACAGAATGGCACTAGATGAAAATCAATAACAGTACTAATAATCCTTGGATTTGACTGAATACAAATCCCTGGAGAGAGAATATGTTTCAGTTAAAAGAAACTAAAAAAGTTACAGGATTGATCTGAACTATTTTGAATTTAGTTTTCTTGTGGCAGGAAAATATGGGGGGCTGGTCAAAGCAATACACACAGAGATGTGAAAATAGAAAACAGAATTAGATTCATGTTTGCGCATCACTGGTTTGTGAATTTCCAATTCATACACACCACATAGAAAACTCTAGAATGAATATGCTTTTAAATCTAGCGTTATCTTTCAAAGGTGGTATTTAGACATGGCAAGTGTTTGCCATTCTGTTAATGCCACACAATTTGATATAGGTTGATTGAATCCTGCCTGAATTCAGACCTGTTCTATTGATTTTGAAACCTTCCCAGTGGAGAAATGGTTGGAGGGCAATTAGGAAAAAGAGAAGAGGATGGAGTGATCCTTAGTAATTCTGTGTTAAGATTCCTAACTTCTGCTTTTTAGAGGGACAATTTAACCAAAGCAGTAGGGGATATGTTATTTTTATAATATTATATACATAGTGCCCAGAATACTGGTGGTGCCAGGAAATAGTGTTAATACTTACATCTGTTCTTTACGGATGCATCATCTTTCATTGTATCATCACTGCATAAGAGACTATCTTTTAAAGTGGCTCAATAGGCTTCACATCTGAGTTTCTGAAAGGCAGCAGGGACAGCTGCCTTCCACACGTGCAGGGGCATTGCTCTGGGCGTCTGGCTTGATGCCTCATGCTTCTGGCCCACCGTCTGTGTTTGGGCACGGCCAGTCGTGCTGCCTGCATTTTTCTCCTACGAAATTCCTAGCATGTGCTAGGAATAGGGCAGTTTGCTTTCCAGCATTTTGACACTATGAGACTTTTTCTTTGCCATTAATTTTTGGCTCCTTATTTCAGAACTCTTGCACCAAGTAACCAGTACTCATGGACACTTACTGGTTGGCTTTATGTGTTTCTCATAGCAGATAATCTACTTGGGACAGGTGGTTTGATTTTCTTTTCCTTAAGGTCAGCCAGTGCGTGAAGCGCCCAGGAGAAAGAGTTAAGGGCCTTTTAAAATATAAATTAGCTTTTCTCTTAGGACTGTGTACTGTGAGCCTTTTTAGCAGAAGAGCTGGAGTATAAAGATAAGGTACTCTCTAGATTAAAAAAATATTCCAGCAACTACCATTTATTGAACATATGTGTGTAGTCTCTAATGGCCCCAGTGGTCCTCTAGGATGAAGTCATTTTTCTCATTTTGCCCCACGGGTTGAGAGGATGAAGTGGCTTGCTCAAGGCCACCCAGCTAGTAAACGGCTTTGAACCCAGTTCCTCTGACTTCAGAGCCCACATTCTTGTGTCTGTGCCAGACTGCCTCAGAGATGTCCTTGGCCAAAGAAATAACATTCATTGGTTGAAAGAAGGATTTCTTCTAACCTCAGCAATCTACCTTCTCTTATCAAAACAAAAACAAAAAAACAGGATAATGTGCCTTAGTTGAAGTGGAGAGAAGGGGGTCTTTGAGAGGAATAGGAGTTAACAAGGTGAAGAAGTTAATAACCATATATGAGGAATAAATATTCACCATGATTTTTACTAATAAGGATAAGCAATGAAAAATGTTTAGAAAGCAGTGGTCTAGAAAAACACTTCAAAACTCTCCAGAAAGAATAGACAATTGAAAGAAAGAAGATAAAAGAATGACTGTCATGGCAGAGGGGTGGGAAAGGGTTTTGTGTTATGCCAAAGAATGGAAGTGTAATCACAGGGTAAAGCCAAAGGGAGGCAAATTTCAACTCAACCACAAGACTTTCTAACCATTGGTGGTAGGGGAAAAAATTGCATGAGCCGCTTTGGAAGCCACTGATCTCCTTGACTGGAGGGATCCATTCACAGCCTGGACACGCAGGGGTCAGGGCCACCATACTGAATATTCCTGCTGTGGCTGGGAAGTTGGACTGCACAGTTTTTCAAGCCCTCCAAACTCTAGCACCTATAGCTCTTTAATTATTAGAGGCTGGGTTGCAGATAGTGTAATAGATGACTCTCAAATATGACCAGTATATCTCAAAAATGGCTCTAGGCCCTTCCTTAAGGTCTTTGCACTGGCTCTCCACTCTGCAGAAATGCTCTCCCCCACACAGTTATGCCTGTGCTTAACTTCTTGCCTCCTTCGTGTCTTTTCACTGAAGCCTGCGCCAACCACACTATTTAGAATTGAACTGTCATCACCCCATGGGCACTCCCAATTACCCTTGCTCTGCTCCACTTTCTTATTTTATAACACTTATCACCACCTAACATACTTGGTGATTCACTTTGTTGATTCATTAACTATTTATTATCTCTCTCCCTCTGCCAGCTTTATGGGGTCAAGGATTTTTGCCTTTTATACCTAAGCACCTAAAACTGTTCCTGAGCTATTGCAGGCCATCGATAAATACTTGTTGATGAATTAGTGGAGCAGAGTTGAGCTGTCTGAGCTCAGGCTCTGCTAGGAAGTGTCTGAGTGACTTTGGGAAAATCACTTAATCTCTCTGGGTCCCTGTTTTCTCTTAAGGTCTGTTCAGTTCAGTTCAGTCCCTCAGTCATGTCTGACTCTTTGCGACCCTATGGACTGCAGCATGCCAGGCTTCCCTGTCCATCACCAGCTCCCGGAGTTTGCTCAAACTCATGTCCATTGAGTCAATGATGCCATCCAACCATTTCATCATCTGTCATCCCCTTCTCCTCCCACCTTCAATCTCTCCCAGCATCAGGGTATTTTCAAATGAGTCAGTTCTTCACATCAGGTGGCCAGAATATTGGAGTCTCACCTTCAGCTTCAGTCCTTCCAATGAATATTCGGGACAGATTTCGTTTAGGATGGACTGGTTGGATCTCCTTGCAGTCCAAGGGACTCTCAAGAGTCTTCTCCAACACCACAGTTCAAAAGCATCAATTCTTCAGTGGTCAGCTTTCTTTATAGTCCAACTCTCACATCCACACATGACCACTGGAAAAACCAGAGCCTTGACTAAATGGACCTTTGTTGGCATCTAGTTTGTTGGCATCTAGATGGAACTTTGTTGGTATCTAAGGTTGGTATCTAAGGTCTGTACCTCTCTAAAAATAATTGTAGGATTTTAAAATTCAGTTGAGCAGTTTGTTGTTTCTCTCAGAAGTATACCAAATAATTTCAAACGAATATTAGTACAAATAAAAGAAAATACACCAAGCATCCCTTTTGAACCATATTTTGTTCTTTCTGTAGCTTGGCTGCTAACCTGAGCCCTTACACACTTAGATTCTTTTGTGTTCTGAGGACTCTATTGATGGAAACACACCATTGAAAGATAAATCAAGTGACCAGCCCCTATTTACCTCACTTCCTCTGTGAACCTTCATGCTGGGGATTTTCCACTGCTAGGTTTTTGTAGGGGAAAATTTTAGAGCAACAGGAAAAAACTGGTAGTCTGCTTCTGTTACCAGTATAATTCATCTTGATTGGCCTGTCTAAGAACACTAGGGATATACTGTATCAGCCGGTACTAGTGGTTTGATGACTTTTTTTTTTTAATATGCACACATTTTGTGAGTTTTGCCACTGTTTTCAGATATACTCTTGACGCTTCACATGAACATGAAGTGAAGTGAAGTGAAGTCGCTCAGTCATGTCCGACTCTTTGTGACCCCGTGGACTGTAGACCACAAAGCTCCTCCGTCCATGGGATTCTCCAGGCAAGAATACTGGAGTGGGTTGCCATTTCCTTCTCCAGGGGATCTTCCTGACCCAGGGATCGAACCCAGGTCTCCCACATTGCAGGCAGACGCTTTAACCTCTGCACCACCAGGGACACATCAGCATGAGGAAAGCATATTTATGAGTTACATGAAAGTATACAATGATTAGCTCATCATATCTAATATATATACTATACTTAGTGAAACACAACCACATAAGATAACCTCAAGTAGTATTTTCCTATAGAATAAAAAACATCAAGAAACTAGAAAAATAAGGGCAAAATTATACCAAATCAAACAGAAGGAAGGATGCAACAAAGAACAATAATCAATAAAATGGAAAACAGAAAAAAAAATAGAGAAAATTCAATAAATCAAGAAGTTGGTTCTTCTAAAAGATCAATAAAATTGGCAAACTCAAGACTAACGAAGAGAAAGAGGAGGCAAATTACTGATACAAAAATGAAGTAGGAGATATACTACAGATCCTGCAGATTTCAAAAGGATAAGGGACTACAAACAATTCTACACACAAATTTGACACCATAGATAAAATTCACCAGTTCTTTGAAAAGCACAAATTACCACAACTTATGCAACAAAAGATATAACTTGAATAGCCCTTTAACAACTAAGGAAATGAAATTAATAATTTTAAAACTCCAACAACAATATAAAAAATTTCCAGATCCACACAGTTTCACTGGAGAACAGTACCAAATATTTAATAAAGAATTAACATCAATCCTACTTAATCTCTTCCAGAAAATAGAGGAGGAGGTAAAACCTACCTAATGTTCAGAAAGAGATGTGAAACTGGCAAATATTAGGTGTTTAAATCCCCGTCATTCCTTAGAAACTGGGGATAAGTTTTTTCTCCTTAGGTTATCTTGACACTCATAGTAGGTACTTGATAAATATCTATTGGGTAAATTTCTCTAGCACTTTTCCCATTTAGACATAACTACAAAAAAAAAAGTGGAATTGAGGTATTTTTTTAGGCTGCATTACTCTCTAATTTATTTATTCTCAAGCATCCTGGAATATTTTTGTTGATGTCATTCTGAGATGCAGTTTTTTTAAAAATCTGCTAATACAAAATAGCTTGTTTAACTAAACTTCCAGATGGGACTCTCTGAAGATATTTCTGCATATCTAGAATGCACTGTTCACTTTCATGCATTGGAGAAGGAAATGGCAACCCACTCCAGTATTCTTGCCTTGAGAATCCCAGCGACACAGGAGTCTGTTGGGGTGCCATCTATGGGGTCACACAGAGTCGAACACGACTGATGTGACTTATCAGCAGCAGCAGCAGCAGCAGAATGCTCCAATTATAGCTCACAATGGTGTCAATTATTCATTTCTAGAAAACAAACTTCCCCAAGATTTGATGGTTTAAAACAGCAATGATTTATTATTTTTTACGATTTTTGTAGGTTGAATAAACAGTTCTTCTATCCTTGTCTTGGGTGTATTCAGTTGGCAGCTAGGCTGGGGCTGTCAGCTGTGATGCCTTTATTCTCCCCAATGTGGCCTCTCCATATGATAGCTTGGGCTTCCTCACAGCATCGTGGTCTTAAGGCAGCATTCCAGGATGGCTCCATCAGATCTGGCACTTTGGTTGAGATGGTTGGAGTTGCTAGAATCTGGCCACATGGTCTCTTCAGCAAGGTAGCCGGACTGCTTGACATGGTGGCTCAAGACTGAGAGAGCAAAGTATGACAATTCTTAAAGAAATGTTCAGCTCAGTTCAGTTCAGTCGCTCAGTCGTGTCTGACTCTTTGAGACCCCATGAATCACAGCACGCCAGGCCTCCCTGTCCATCACCAACTCCCGGAGTTCACTCAGACTCACGTTCATCGAGCCTAGACTAAACTAGACTAGGGAGAAGGCAATGGCACCCCACTCCAATACTCTTGCCTGGAGAATCCCAGGGATCGGGGAGCCTGGTGGGCTGCTGTCTATGGGGTCGCACAGAGTCAGACACAACTGAAGTGACTTAGCAGCAGTAGCAGCAAACTAGACTAGCATCACTTCTGCCACATTATGTTGAACAAAGCAAGTCACAATGCCAACCCAGATTCAAGAGGAGGGAAGATAAATTCCATCTTGTGATGGAAGGAGAGCATAGAATTAGTGGTTATCTTAATAACCTATGCATGCAAAGTCACTTCAGTCACTTATGACTGTTTGTGACACTATGGACTGTAGCCCGCCAGGCTCCTCTGTCCAAGGGTTTCTACATGCAAGGATACTGGAGTGGGTTGCCATGCCCTCCTTCAGGGGATCTTCCAGACCCAGGGATCGAACCCACATCACTTTATATCTCCTGCATTGGTAGGCGGGTCCTTCACACTAGCATCACCTGGGAAGTCCTTAATAACCTATGGCTCTAACTTATTTATAATCCTTCCATATGCAGAATACACTCATCCTTTCCAAAGATCTACAAATATCTCATCTCGTTAAGGCATCAGGCATAGGACTAAGATCCAGGATTTTGTCAATTCAGATATGAACGAAACTCCCAAGGCATTTCCCTGAATACATTCAGTGTGGCTCCTCTCTACCTGAAAGATCTGTAAATTAAAAAGATAAATTTTATGCCCCCCATACACCCAGCATTCAGTCATGTCCAACTATCTGTGATGCTATGGACTGTAGCCCTCCAGGCTCCTCTGTCCAAAGGTTCAATCCCTGGGTTGGGAAGATTTCCTGGAGAAGGGAGAGGCTACCCATTCCAGTATTCTGGCCTTCAGAATTCTGTGAACTGTATAGTCCAAGGGATCGCAAAGAGTTGGACACAACGGAGAGCTTTTCACTTCACTCACACAATAGAACCATCTGGGGTGCTATTAAAAATTACCATGCTAGAGTTCTTCTCTCTAGACTAATTAAATCAGGAGCCGAAAATGCATTAGGATTTGTCCATAAATGATTCTCACATGCAACCAAGGTGTATTACTCTTACCTAGGGATAAGTCTTTTAAACTGTGTTTTGCATTCCAAGGAGGTAACTTTGGACAAATCTCACACAACTTCAGTCATAGTAGTCCAGCTTTTTAAATCTGATATAGATAGATAGATAGATAGATAGATAGATAGATAGATAGATAGAGAACAATTTAGTTCACCAAATGAATATTATGAAAAGATAAAGTTTGAAAACACTAAGCTGTTGTGATAGCCTAGGACTCTTGGCTTCGTGAAATAGAACATATAATCATTAAGATATTTTTCTTGGCGCTTTTATGGCTGGTCTACATGAATAACTTTGAAGTCATAATTGTTTAATTAGAGGCAGGATCTGCCTTTCAACACCTCCAGGGTGTTGCTCTATTTGTGCAAAGCCTTCTGACCACATTGCAGATTTAATCATCTTCTCAATTTACTCAAAGGTCACACAGGACCTAGTCTCTGTGTACAGCAGATCAAGAGAAGCTTTCCATGGATCCATGTTAGGTGCTTTGCAAGGCTCAATGCCTGACAAGTCCCCAGAGCTTGTTTTTCAAAAGAAGAGCTGCCAATTCATTTCCCTTGAACTATATGGATCTAGGGCTTCCCAGGCAGCTTTAGTGGTAAAGAACCCCCTGGACAGTGAAGGAGACATGAGAGACCTGGGTTCGATCCCTGGGTTGGGAAGATTCCCCACCCTGGAGGAGGGCATGGCAACCCACTCCAGTATTCCTGCCTGGGGAACCCCATGGACAGAGGAGCCTGGCGGGCTCCAGTCCCTAAGGCTGCAGAGTCAGACATTGACTGAAGCGATTTAGAACACACACACATACAGACCTAGTTCTTGTGGGGAAGTTTTACCCTACAGAGAAAGGTAAGAATTGCTATGGAGGAAGTCTTCAGAAGGCTTATTTCTCTAAAGGCCAAACAATGTTTGTATTTATTTTTATTCATTTATATGGCTGTGCTGGGTATTGTTGCAGCACACAAACTCTTACTTGTGGCATTTGGGATCTAGTTCCTCGACCCGGGATCAAACCCAGGTCCCTTGCATTAGGAGTACAGAGTTGTAGCCACTGGACCACTAGGGAAGTCCCAACAATGTTTTTAATCATCAAAACAGAATAAAGGCTAGAACAATTTGTTATTTGGATACATCCTGAGATCAGGCATCTCAGTTCTGAAGATAAACCTCTACAATTTAGCAAACAAGGTTCCTCAAGAATAAAAACTTCTTAGCAACATCCACATGGGTCTTCATTTTAAGGATCCTATAAAACTGGTTCCAATCACATTTTCTCATCCCTGTCACTCCTCAATCCTTGAAATCTGATTTTGCTCACACCGTTCTATTCAAACTTCTCTGATCAGTCAGTTCAGTTCAGTCACTCAGTCATGTCCAATCAATCATGTCTTTGCAATCCCATGGACTGCAGCACGCCAGGCTTCCCTGTCCATCATTGACTCCCAGAGCTTACTCAAACTCATGTCCATTGAATCGGTGATGCCACCCAACCATCTCATCCTCTGTCATCCCCTTTTCCTCCCACCATCAATCTGTCTGAGCATCAGGGTCTTTTCCAGTGAGTCAGTTCACTGCATCTGGTGGCCAAATTATTGGAGTTTCAGCTTCAGCATCAGACCTTCCAGTGAACATTCAGGACTGATTTCCTTTAGAACTGACTGATAAAACCTCTCTGATAAATGTTGCCAAATCAGTGGACAGTTGATGGTCATTAGGTGGTTGCACATCTGTGTTTAAGCAGGTCTCTCTTCTCTAAGTTCTCTAAACTTACTTCCTTGTCTTCTCCAACAACACACTCTACTAGTTCTCTCTGACCATTCACTGGGTACCCTTTCATGAATTTCTTGTTATCTCTTCCCAGCCTTAAATACTGGGATCATTCAAGTGGTCATGGTTGGCCCCTACTCTTCTCATTTACATGTTCCAATGTTTTCATTTATGCTCTTTGTTTTAATTATTAACAACTACCGATGATTCCTAAATCTCTTTGGGCTCATAGCCTTGTACTCTACAAACATTTTCCAGAACACAGTCACAGTCTAGATTGCTCTGGAGGGCCTTCTGGCAGCATCCGCACATTGTGCTATAGCCTTCCACCACAATTCCTTATGTGGATTTCTGACCATTACCCTGTATATTTTGTTCCTTCTCATCTTCACATGTCCCTCCTCTTCCTGCCCCAAACTTCAATCAGACATTATTCGAACATCTCGGTGTGATATCTAGAAGTTTGCACTGTGAAAGAAGAGAGATTTACAATAAGATTCCCTAGTTTACTCTTTCATGCCAGTGACATGCTCTGCAGGACATCATCTAAGTGTCTCTTTTTTAGAATTAACATTCAATTTTTTATTTCTTTTTTTTATAGGTAAAAAGATGCTTCAAGGGGACATCTTTTCCTTTTGCTCTGTCCTTCTGTTCTTATATTGTCACACATTCTGCGTGGTGTTTCCAGCAACTGTGATCTTACTTATTGATGGGAACTCGTCTTTCATCATGAACTGGAATCAACATTTCAGTAGATCTTCCCTGTTCCATGGTAACTTAGGGTGCTTGAAGAAGGCAGTGAAGTGCTACAGGGCTTGGCAGTTTACTACTCAGCCTTGTTTTATATGGTGATTAATATCCCCTACAGGACCCGATTACAGAAACATTTTGTCTCTTTCCTCTTGCACAGACCTAAATGACATTTAAGGGCTCTCTTGAGATGCTCAAATTGATATAAAATACATTCATATGCTCTGTATCTTTCCTGCTTATGACATGTAGCTAGAATCTTATATTTACTGCTCCATTGGAGACACTTCCGACTCTTGCCTATAACAGACTCTTGAGTATCAGCTAACTTCTGGTTATTTAAGATTGTCCTTGACCTTGATAAGGTTGCTATTACAATAATTCAAGGTGCTACTTTATAAGGCAGTATCAAGGTTTGTCTTATTCCATAATAAGTACAAAGCTGTATAATGTCACCATGCTTATTTAGCTAACTTGCAGAGTAGAGCATGTGAAATGCTGGGCTGGGTGAAACACCAGCTGGAATCAAAATTGCTGGGAGAAATATCAACAACCTCAGATATGCGGATAATACCACTCTAATGGCAGAAAACTAAGAGAAACTAAAGAGCCTCTTGATGAAGATGAAAGAGGAGAGTGAAAAAGCTGGCTTAAAACTTAACATTCAAAAATCTAAGATCACATCATCTGGTCCCATCACTTCATAGCAAATAGATGGGGAAAAAGTGGAAATTGTGCAGATTTTAGTCTCTTGGGCTCCAAAATCACTGCGGATGGTGACTACAATCATGAAATTAAAAGATGCTTACTCCTTGAAAGAAAAGCTATGACAAACCTCGACAGTATATTAAAACCTAGACAGAATTTGCCAATAGGAGTCGATATAGTCAAAGCAGTGATTTTTCCAGTTGTCATGTATGAATGTGAGCTGGACCATAAAGAAGGCTGAACACCAAAGAACTGAAGCTTTCAAACTGTAGTGCTGGATAAGATTTTTGAGAGTCCCTTGGACAGCAAGAAGGTCAAATCAGTTGATTCTAGAGGAAATCAACCGTGAATATTCTTTGGAAGGACGGAAGCTGAAGCTCCAATACTTTGGCCACTTGATGCAAAGAGCTGACTCATTGGAAAAGAACATGATGCTGGGAAAGACTGAAGAAGGAGGAGAAGCAGGCGGCACAGAGGATGAGGTGGTTAGATAACATCAGCAAGTCAATGGACATGAGTTTGAACAAGCTCCAGGAGATAGTGAAGGACAGGGAAGCCTGGCATGTTGCAGTCCATGGGGCTGCAAAGAGTGGGACATCTGTTAGCGACTGAACAAAAACAACAAAGATCTGTTGAAAAACATCTATGAATGACTATATCCTTGTCCCTTTCAGTAATAATGTAGCTCCCTCTTGCTCATCATGTCTGAGGCAGATGTGACACATTTCTTAGGCCTCCAAGAGTGTGGGTTTGGGAACTCATTTCCACACCAGGCAAATTTGATAACAGAGCCAGTTTAGCTACTCACATCTTGTGCTGTTGTCTTGAAGGACACTTAGTCTCTAAATCTTTCAAGAAAGCCTGGTCCGGTTGCTGAGCACAACTTGCTGGGCTGGTTGCATAATAACTTTACGTTAGCATTAGGTTATCCTGAAGTTCATCAGAGGGGATTAGTTCAAGAACAGATCCTAAAAGCCTTTTAATGTGAATGAGAATCAGGGAAAGAAGAAATCTGATTTCAAGAAAGCTTATGGAAATTTCCCATAAGAAGCTAGGTCCCCAGAGTGGCCCCACAGTGGCCCTAGAGACCGGCACACCATGGCAGGCATCCTTCCAGTCTTTTCAGAGTACTTTGTAAAAATCCTCAGATGGCTAAACTCAAGGATCAGCTTCCACAGCCATAAAATATCAAGGGCACATTTCTCCCATCAGCCTCCCTAAAAAAGCATCTTTGGTCGGAGAGGAATGACGACCACTGCATTTGGATCACAAGGAAACCAAACAGTTGCTCTCTTCAGACCTTTGTTTGCATCAGCAGTACTCTTCAGCACCCATAAGTCTCTGCTTTTGTATTCAAATGTTGAAAACATACACACTCTATACCTCTGTTTTCCTGTGAAACTTTTTGTAGTAGTAGAGATGTTCCAAATCTGGGGTGTCCAAAATGGTATGTGACTATACCAGCTATATGTGACTACTGATACTTGAAATATGGCTAGTGCAACTGAGGCACCGAGTTTTTAATTGAATTCAATTTTGACTAATTTAAATATGAATACTCACTTGATGTTAGTGACTGTGGTATTGTACTGCACAGCTTTATACAACTGAAGCGTAGATAAACACAAAAAAGGAGCACATGAAATAATTTTTAATTATTCTAAAATTATAAAAGCAACATACCATCAGACAAATGTGGGGGGAAACCACTAAGAACACTCATTTCTCATCTAGATGTAGGCATTATTAATATAATGGTATATGATACCCTTTCTATTATTTCTCTTCATTTTTTTTTCGTTTTAAGTTTTTTTATTGGAAGTAGAATTGCTTTTATTATTCACTTGCTTCTACATTTATTTTATTCATCACCAACAAATAAAGTATTTTTCAAGTAAGCAATTGTTGAGAGTTTGTAAAAATTCAGTAGTTATTTTAAAAAGAGATGAAATCATAAAATGCAACTGGATAATACATAAGAAATATTAACTGGTAATTCCTACATGACTTCACACATGGATGACTTCTTACATGGAATGGTAAGAAGTATTACATGGAATGGTAAATGGTAAATCCAGTTTACTAACATTTCCCAGAGATAAGACAGAGTAAATATAAAAATGATGATTTAAGGGTTTATACCCCCAAATGTCCTGGCATCATTCCAGATGAGATATTTTATAATATAATTTTTTAATATATGTTTGTGAAGATCTAAAAATATCTATCATTATATATTTCATAGCTTCTATCTGTAAATAAATCAAAGTATATCATCATTGTCTAAGAGTATAGACACTACACATATTTGACAATCACTTCTATAAAATAGTTTGGGTTTCAGAATTTAACAACTTAATTGAAAATACCTGATCATTTAAAATTTTTATATAAACATACTAACAGTATACCCTTTAATTATACTATCTTTTTAAAAATTAATTTTAATTGGAGTATATTTGCATTACAATTCAGTTTTTGTTTTTGTTTTTGACCTTGCTTCATGGCTTGTGGGATCTTAATTCCTTGACCAAGGATTGAACCCAGGTCTTTGGCATTAAAGGCAGTGATTCCTAACAACTGGACAGCCAGGGAATTCCCTCTCTTCAGTTTAAAATGGGAAAACAGTGCAACCTGGCCAGTATATAGTTGGAATGGTCAACAGAATAGCATAAAAATCCTGGATGAGCCTGGATTAACTGGTTATAACTATGCCAGGATCTGTCTCCTGCATAGCCAGCAGGTCGGTGGCTGCATCTGAGGGGTCAAAGTCCACTGTTGCCCTTACACAAATCTCTTCCCCATAAGCTGTCTATCACACTGTAAATTCCCACTGTATTTAGGTTGTTAACAGCTAAATATTAGGCACAGCTCTTCAGCTGTTAGCATCTCAGGGGAGCATGGTCTGGATGGTCAGGATGAGACAGGAGCATCTGAAAGGCATGAGCATCCAAGAGGCAGTGTTTAGCCCCCGGGACAAGGAAGGAGAGTGCCTAGAGGGAAGAGACCTGCCTGAAAGGTTGAGAGTGCCATTCTCATCCCTCAATCTAGGATGGGTATACAGAAGGCATTCATTCATTCCTTCATTCCTGTGTCCATTCAACAAGTAATTTGTTAAGTACCTATATGATGTCAAGGTGCTTCAGAGAAGTATGCGTATATTAGGATAAACAAAGTTCACTCCTTCGTGGATTTGGGGGTCTAATACAAAGACAATAAACAAGGGAACAACGAAAACTCAGTTACAAGTTGAGAAAAGTGCTCTGAAGGAAACGTAAGCATAATGACCAGAGGAAAGGAGGAGAGCGTCTCTGTGGATAAGAATAAATGAGGAAATCTGCTTTGAAGAAAGGACCTTTTCACTAAGACACAAAAGTTGAGAAGGAGCTAATCCAATGAAGTATGTAGGGCGGTTGTGTAGGGGTGTGTGTTGTGTGTTCCATGCACTGGACGAAGCATTAGCGAAGGCCTGGTCAGGCAGGGCTTGGGGAAGTGAATGAAAAAAGGGCAGCGGGACCTGCAGTTGGAGAAGTAAGCAGGGGGCAGATCAGGCAGGCCCCTACGCCTCATAAGGGCTTCCCTGCTTACTCTAAAGGAAACAGGAGATGTTGGCAATGGAGTCAGGAGAGTGACATGGTTGTTAGCACTTATTTTAGGTGAATCTCCATTCTAATTGCTGAGGGTGTAGCATGGAGCTAAACCAGCAAAAAAATCCTTGTCCTTATAGAGCGTATGTTCTAGTGGGAATTGAAATCACAGGAAAGCCAAGTTTAGAGAAACTGTTGAGAATTCAGTCATGACCTTCGAGGTGACTGGAGACACTCCCTGAGACAGATAAAGTCAGACAGGCAGGACACCACCTGCAAAGCGCAGGTATTGGCCCCCCATCTCAGGGAGGACTTTTCACTTGGATCTTGGGCTCCACCTTATCCGAATGTTCCTTTTGCAAACCTTTCACTTGTTTCCTGACCTGATAAACTCAGCTCTCCTTTCAGGCAAATTGGTTATCTTTCCGTCTAAGGATGTCTAAGGGCCTGGTTCTGGGATTGTCACTCATTTATTTCCTAATTCAGATTAGTATGGGTTGAAAATTTCTAGCCAGCCAAAGTCAAAAGTTTAACTGCAAGCCAATGGTAGGTTAAGTGAAGAATACTCCTTTCAGGAAGTGTTTCATCTGCCGCTTAAGCTGCTAAAGAGACTCAGCCAGAATCTAAGCGGTCTTAAATTTACTCTCAACTGATTTCTTATAGTGAAGCCACAGAAATTCACCGGGCCAGCTTCCAGCTCTGCACAAACCAGCAGCTTATCTTTGTCAGTGTGACTGGCCATCACCGCTCCTACAGCACCAAAGTGTAGTGAGGCATAGCGTGACCCTCCGAGCAAAAGGATAGGACGTCCAGTCCATTTCTCTTTCTAGATGCCATCCCCATACAGGTGAAAAGGACCGAAGGTTTGTTGTTTTTTTTACACACTCTGCAACATTTGGCTATGGCCTTGAGTGGAAAATATAAGAGAATGCCAAGAAACTTGGTAACTGAGATAAATAATATTTTAATGCAATGTTTTAAACTCAAAACTGATGCAAAAAGTCCTATGTAATATATAATTGACATGTAATGTATAATGAACAAAATATCATAATTTTAACAGAAGATGATATCCACTGGGGTGAACACCCTTGGCTAGACTTCAAGGGACCTGGCACCTTCTTCAGCTGTGCGACATGTGGTAAGTTACTCAGCCTTTCTGTTCCCAGTTTATAGAGGAACAAACTGAAGCCCGGTGCTCATTCTTTCAAGGAGCTATTGATTCATCAGATTCTCTTGGGGGAGGGGATACACACTAGCCATTGGTAACTTCTTCCAGTCTTCCCAATAATACTAAGTGCACTAGGGTTGAGAAATGACTTGACTGGTCTGATACACTAATTGCAAAGCAGATACTAGTTGCTACTTCTGGTTTTCTATATTTCTCCTGCCATGTGTTGCCGACACTTTGACGATAAAACTTCTCCAGTTTAGGACAGTATGACACCAGGGCAAGATCGTGGGGAAGGATGAAGAAATGTTTACTGAGCTCCTACTTCTTCCCAATCATCATGCTAGATGCTGGTGTTTTGGTTTAATTCCACCCCCATCTCCACTGAAGAGATGAGGAAACCAGTGTCTATAGGGAGGCCTTTTATGAAAACACTTAACTGGCCTCACAAAGCACATTCATTCAATGGGGCATTGGAACTGCTCACTTCATAGACCCTCTAGAATGCCCACTTGTCTGCACTCAGCAATGAACTCAGCAACACAGAAATTCAGCATTCCATGTAAATAACTGGAGAGCCCTACATTTTCCATCAGCTTGAAGTGATTGGGGCAGAATTCAGGAGAACATAGACTGGCTCTGGAGTCGATTGAGGATGGGCTGCGTCTAGACAGGTGGCACAAGGAAGTCTGTCTGGGGACAAACGCTCCAGCCCAGATCATCCTTTGAGGAGAGAGTTCCCAGACCCTCTCGTCCCTTCCCTGTCTCATTTCCCCCACAATTGACATGTCATGAGCTCTAACTCTGTGCCAAGCACTGTCCATCTTTTGTGTAATATCTTGTTTTTACTCTTCATAACAATCTTGCATGCACATGAGCTCAATTGATTCAGTCTGTCTGACTCTTTGCAACCCTATGGACTGTAGCCCTCCAGGCTCCTCTGTCCAAGGGATTCTCCAGGCAAGAATACTGAGGTGGGTTCTCATGCCCTAGTCCAGGGGATCTTCCCGACCCAGGGACTGAAGCCCTGTTTCTTATGTCTCTAGCATTGGCAGGTGAGTTCTTTACCACTAGCGCCACTTGGGAACCTCCATAACAACTGTATGTGGTAGGAATTCTTAAATCCTCTTTATTGGTGAAGAATCTGAGAATCAGTTATGTCAAGTAATTACCAGGCTTCCTGCAGGGAGTAAGCAGCAGAGTTAGGATTCAAAGTCAGGTGTTCCTACACCAGAGTCTGCACTGTGAAGCATGGTCTGTACTACAGACCCCAAGACCTTTCCAGTTAGCAGCAACTATTTGAAAATTGGTGGGCTGGTGCCTTCTTAGTCCAGAGAGTGGCCCAGTGGGTATCACTGAAGACCCAACAGCTTCCCATTGAGAAATAACATAAACTTTCCATCGTCTGCATGTTTTCCATTTAAAGAGAGCATATTTTAGCTGGGTCAAGTGGCAGTTTCCTCACAGCTTCAGGAAATGCTAGACATTATGTGCTCTCTGTAGTTTCTCTGACCTCAGCCCATAATTATGGAAGCTTACTTCTGAGCATACCAGTAACTTTCCACATCAGTCCAGGTTGGAAATAACCTCCACCTCCCCAAACCTGGGTGCATTGTTCTTGCAGCATCAATCAGAAGATGCAAAACGACAGCAATTTCAGTACTCAGAGCTTTTTTTCCCTCATATTTAACCCAAATATATTCTTCGTCTTTTGGGCCCTTTCCTAAAAAGAAAAGAAATTGGTACCTGGAGTAGATGTTTGAGGTCAAGGACTGTGTTTTATCCACGTGTGTCTCCTGCACATATTACAGTACCTTACACGATGTAGACTCCCTGGAAGTATTTGGCGCGTGAATGAATGATGTGCTCTGCATATGAGGAATGGTCTCCTGAATCCTCCTCCCCCACAGACAAGACATAAGCAGAGACATGTTTTCTAGACGTGCAGAAGCCACTGCGTATGTCACACTACACCTGGCTTCCGCTGTTTATTCTAAACTGCTTCCCCACAGCTGGACTTACTGACACACCTCCACTGTGGTCCGAGGTTCACTCTCGCCTCGCTAAGTCTGGAGTTAAACAAGTTGGGAACAGGAAATGTAGCGGTGGCTTAAGTCTCCACCACCAACAGGGGTTGAAGCTGAGGACAAGGTCCAAAAGCAGGATTCTGGGTGATCAGCTTTATCTGTGGGTTTATCTTAACCCTCGTGACTCCTAAGGTGTCTCATCTAATCCTCACAACAGTCCAGCAAGGCAGGGACTGTGCCTGTTAGAACTGGGTTTGTCTGCACGAAACAGAAGTCCGTGTAAACAAGAGTTCCTTCTTCTCTCACAACGGGAGGCTGCAGGACCACTCAGGGCCAGTCCTGTGGCTCCCAGCACCATCAGAGCCTTGGGCTTCTTTTGGCTCTCAGCCCCACCAGGGCTTAGTTTGCAGCTTTGTTCTCCACGCTCACTAGAGTCTGCTTCCCTTTCAGCTTCCTGAGCTTCAGGCAGAAGAAAAGAGGGAAGGATGAAGGGCAGAGGCATACGCCAGTGGAATTTGCCCCTTTCGCAAGTTCTCCCACAGCTCCTCCAGGGATTTCTGCTCACAAGTCACTGAATACACCAGGGACTCTGGGGGTATTGGTGTTATTGGTCTATAACAACATTTCTGGAATAGTGGGGTCCTTTACCTAATGAAAAAAAGGGAGACAAGGCTGGCATTTAGTAGGGTCCCACCAGAGCATGGCGGCTTTGGGGCTGCAGGGAGAAGCCTGGGGGCCCACGGATTTGAGGGCCAGGGTGCTTCCTCCCACCTTTAGGTGACCCAGTCCATGGCACCAGGCTTCCATCTTGCCTCCTCTCTCCTCACTCGTCCTCTCTCACACTGTGGTCCTTATCCTGAGCCAGAGCCCCGCACTGAGCCCTTTCCACTCCCCGACGTCCCTCTCTTGTTTCGTCATCAGTCCCCCTCACCGCTAGCAGGATCCGTCTGTCTATTGAGCAGATTTCCAATGCTGATATCTATGACACTTGGCTCCTGCCTTTAATCAATGGGTGGCACCCTTGCCTACAGACCCCCAGTACATGCTGGACCTCCTTCAACATGAGATTGTCTAGATTGTCCATCTCTGAACTTGTCCGGGGATGACCCAGAGTCAGTTCCTATAATCCGGTCAGTGTCAGCGCACAGAAAGTTGCCGGGACAGCGGGGCGGAGGGGCGGTGTCCTTTCCTGTGGTCATGAGGTTCCCACAGCCTTGCATCTGACCCGCCTTGAGGCTGATATTTGGAGCAGGAATAAAACTTTCACTCTCCCTTTCACATGACCTGGCTACTGAAGGGACACCACAGATGTGTTTTCCAGCACTCAAAGATAATAGCGGGTAGGACTTAAGGGAGCTGAAAGGCATGTAGCCATCATTTAGCTTTATCCAAGAGAAACAGAGGTCCAGAAGGGTGGACGTAACCTCTCTAAAGGGGCAGAGCTGCACCCACACACGTTGGGTCCCAGCCACACAGCCCATGGTAAGCATGTCGGGGTGAGCTAGGTGTCTGAGGCCAGCTGATGGATACTTCCCAGAGGTCTCTCCCAGCCTCCTTTCACCTATAGTTAAACCATCCAACTAACTATGGAGAAGGCTGAGGGAGGGGATGTGAGGTAGCTACAAGGAGCAATTCTGTGTTCTAAACCAGGAGAGCATTTTGGCAGAGAGCTGGGAAAGCAATGGTTTCAGGAAAGTCGAATGCTGAGTGATTGAAATGGAATAATTTTACACATTAATAGTTCTAGGTACGAAACAGGGAAACAGATTGGGAGAAGTGACGGGTATTGTCCAAGAATGCTTCTGGCTGCAATAACAGAGGGAAGAATACTGGCAGCTAACACCGATTACTATGTTAGAGGATTTATTATGGACCAAGCACTGTGCTTAGAACTTTACCTGAATCAATTCACTTATTCATCACAGCAGCCCCATGAGTTCCCTACCAATGGCTGCAATTCTGTACCATCACTTCTTCAGGCTAAATGGGTTTTTGCTTCAGAATTTTTCATATCTTAGAAAAATAGTATGATGCATATACTGCAATATTGTGTAATATTAAGGGACTTGGGATAGCACCCAGTAAACAAGTATATTGACATTTCTGCAGCAAGTGGACTAGACAAAGACCATAAAAACCATCATGTTAATCTTGCCAGCAAATCATGAAAAAATTCTAGGTATAGAGAGGTGTGATGGGGAGGGAGGCAGGAGGGAGGTTCAAGAGAGAGGGGACATGTATACCTATGGCTGATTCATGTTGATGTTTGGTGGAAACCAACACAATACTGGTGATGGATAGGGAAACCTGGCATGCTGCAGTCCACGGGGTCTCAAAGATTCGGACATGACTGAGCAACTGAACTGAACTGAGCACAATACTGTAAAGCAATTATCCTTCAATTAAAAATAAATTAAGAAAAACTGTAGGTTTTTTAGCTTTGGGGGATTTCAGAGCTTTCGAACTGCACCATTATCCTCAGTTTCCAGAGAAGAAAAGGAGCAGACCGGCTCCAGAGGCTGTGCTGTTAGCTGTATTGTCCTGCTGCCCAGTGACAATGCACCTCCGTCACATGGTACACATTCAATATTACTGGAATGCATGGAACCTGAGCCAGTTCTCCTAGAGATGATGCTAAGGAAGAGGAAACACACTCTGCTGCACCTCATTAACAAGTGGGGAAACTGAGGCTCAGAGAAGTGGTGTCTTGTTTGAAGGCACAGATTGGGTGAATAGAGACAGGATCTACACCAAAAGTCAGGTCTGCAGCCCCCCAGCCCTCCTGACTCCTACTCCTGTCCCACTTGGGCACATTTCTTACGAATTACTTGAAGGAAGAGTACTATGAAGGGAATGGTATCACTTGTGATGCTTTGAAGAATAGGTTTGAAGTGGCAGCAGAGTTAGTAGAAACATGAAAACATTTGCTAACTTTCTGAACAGATCGTAAAAGAGGGCGTGACAGCCTCCTTATCTGCCATGGATGCCATAGAACAAGGTGCTGACCAGCTGAGTAAGGGGACTGCATCCAGCCCTCCCCTTCTGCAACCCTCCCTGATATTAGGGTTATCTGAGGTCTCCTGTTTTTCTCCAAGGTCAGGGAGGAGAAAACAAGCAAGCAAACAAACAGTAATCCTGAGCACCGGAACGTTTGGGCAAGAGGTTTCTGCTGTTGTGTCTGAAGGACTCCAGATCAAATATCAGAAAGCCACAGCCACCGAGAGTCATGGAAAGCACAGCCTGCGATATTCAGGAAGGGGGGCAGAGGAGGAGACTGCACAGTCAGCCTCAAGAGCAAATATTAATAGATGAAGGATGTAGAGGATGCTGCCCAGATCTTTATGCTCAGAATATATGTTGTCCCTCTTGTGGACAGAACAGGCAGGGGCAGGGCTGGTAGGAGAGTCAGGTGGCCCTGGAGGATCCTGGGAAGGGTGGAGAGATGAATAAAGTGGGAAGAACTTCAGCACTCCTCCACCTTCTCACACCACATCACAGATCATTATTTCCAGCAGGAGTCTCTGGAGATGTTCCCACTTCTGGCTGTGCTACAATTTTTCTAAAATTGCTAATTGGCAAGTTATGGCATGCTACTACTTAAGGATATCAAAAGACCCCCCTACCCTGGCCTGCAAATATCTTACCACTTAGAGGAACTCCTTTGTACTGAAGAATTCTCTGGAAGACAGCATATGCAAAGATTTTGCCAAAGAAGTACAGAAGCATGTGCCATCCATCTATCTGGAATATTGTCCCTTCATTTTCCTATCTTTTAAAATTCCACTCAAGACCTTCTTCGGACCTGTGCCTCTTTCCTGGGGACCCCAGTAGTTTCTTGGATACACCTGTATTAGAAACATGTGCTTGCTCAATTGCTTTAGTCATGTCCAACTCTGTGTGATCTTATGGACTATAGCCTGTCAGGCTCCTCTGTCCATGGGATTCTCCAGGAGAGAATACTGCAGTGGGTTGCCATGGTCTCCTCCAGGGGATTTTTCCAACCCAGGGGTCAAACTCTCATCTCTTACATCTCTTGCATTGGCAGATAGGTTTTTTACCACTAAGACAACCATCAGTCAGTTCAGTTCAGTCGCTCAGTCATGTCCGACTCTGCGACCCCATGAATCGCAGCACGCCAGGCCTCCCTGTCCATCACCAACCCCTGGAGTTCACTCAAACTCACGTCCGTCGAGTCCATGATGCTATCCAGCCATCTCATCCTCTGTCGTCCCCTTCTCCTCCTGCCCCCAATCCCTCCCAGCATCAGAGTCTTTTCCAATGAGTCAACTCTTCGCATGAGGTGGCCAAAGTACTGGAGTTTCAGCTTTAGCATCATTCCTTCCAAAGAAATCCCAGGGCTGATCTCCTTCAGAATGGACTGATTGGATCTCCTTGCAGTCCAAGGGACTCTCAAGAGTCTTCTCAACACCACGGTTCAAAAGCATCAATTCTTTGGTGCTCAGCTTTCTTTGCAGTCCAACTCTCACATCCATACATGACCACTGGAGAAACCATAGACTTGACTAGATGGACCTTTGTTGCCAAAGTAATGTCTCTGCTTTTCAACATGCTATCTAGGTTGGTCATAACTTTCCTTCCAAGGAGTAGGTGTCTTTTAATTTCATGGCTGCAGTCACCATCTGCAGTGATTTTGGAGCCCCCCCAAATAAAGTCTGACACTGTTTCCACTGTTTCCCCATCTATTTGCCATGAAGTGATGGGACCAGATGCCATAATCTTCCTTTTCTGAATGTTGAGCTTTAACCAACTTTTTCACTCTCCTCTTTCACTTTCATCAAGAGGCTTTTTAGTTCCTCTTCACTTTCTGCCATAAGGGTGGTGTCATCTGCATATCTGAGGTTATTGATATTTCTCCCGGCAATCTTGATTCCAGCTTGTGCTTCTTCCAGCCCAGCACTTCTCATGATGTACTCTGCATATAAGTTAAATAAGCAGGCTGACAATATACAGCCTTGACATACTCTTTTTCCTATTGGGAACCAGTCTGTTCTTCCATATCCAGTTCTAACTGTCGCTTCCTGATCTGCATATAGGTTTCTCAAGAGGCAGTTCAGGTGGTCTGGTATTCCCATCTTTTTCAGAACTTTCCACAGTTTATTGTGATCCACACAGTCAAAGGCTTTGGCATAGTCAATAAAGCAAAAATAGGACAACCATAGTCACTCTTTAATATCATTACATGTTACAGGTTGGTCTCCCCGCATCGGATGGTGAGTATAATAATATAATTCACAAAGACTAAACAAATATCTCAGATTTGTGATGAATTTTCAAAATTGCTGATTATTTTTATTGTATAGACAACATACATTAATAGGCTTGAATTTAAAGCAGTCCAAAAAAAAAAAAAGACTAAATGGGGCAGTGTGTGTTAAGCACATGGCACAGATTAGGTATTTCTCTTTCTGTCAGTTCTTCAATTGAACTACTTTTAGGATTCACTTATTTCCCCCTTGATTCCTTACCACCACTATAATCCACTCCTTAATCACTTTAAAAGCTTCCTAACAACAGACTGGTCCCAAACAGGAAAAGGAGTATATCAAGGCTATATATTGTCACCCTGCTTATTTAATTTCTATGCAGAGTACATCATGAGAAACGCTGGGCTGGAAGAAGCACAAGCTAGAATCAAGATTGCCGGGAGAAATATCAATAACCTCAGATATGCGGATGACACCACCCTTATGGCAGAAAGTGAAGAGGAACTAAAAAGCCTCTTGATGAAAGTGAAAGTGGAGAGTGAAAAGTTGGCTCAACATTCAGAAAAGGAAGATCATGGCATCTGGTCCCATCACTTCATGGCAAATAGATGGGGAAACAGTGGAAACAGTGTCAGACTTTATTTTGGGGGGCTCCAAAATCACTGCAGATGATGATTGCAGCCATGAAATTAAAAGACGCTTACTCCTTGGAAGGAAAGTTATAACCAACCTAGATAGCATGTTGAAAAGCAGAGACATTACTTTGGCAACAAAGGTCCATCTAGTCAAGGCTATGGTTTCTCCAGTGGTTATATATGGATGTGAGAGTTGGACTGTGAAGAAAGCTGAGCACTGAAGAGTTGATGCTTTTGAACTGTGGTGTTGGGGAAGACTCTTGAGAGTTCCTTGGACTGCAAGGAGATCCAACCAGTCCATTCTGAAGGAGATGAGTCCTAGGTGTTCTTTGGAAGGACTGATGCTAAAGCTGAAACTCCAGTACTTTGACCACCTCATGCAAAGAGTTGACTCATTGGAAAAGACTCTGATGCTGGGAGGGATTGGGGGCAGGAGGAGAAAGGAACAACAGAGGATGAGATGTCTGGATGGCATCACTGACTCGATGGACGTGAGTCTGAGTGAACTCTGGGAGATGGTGATGGACAGGGAGGCCTGGCGTGCTGCGATTCATGGGATCACAAAGAGTCGGATACAACTGAGCGACTGAACTGAACTGAACTGGCTCTTGAAGGAAGGAACTGAGTGGGTCAGAAGCAAAAGGAGGCTGCAGGTGGGAGACAGAAACAGTGTGCTTTCAGGAGACTGGGGAGACAAAGACTGAAGCAGGAGTTGCATTCTGTGGCGCCATGGAAAGAAGGTGTGGTAAATTCAGGACTGTGTTATAGAAGACACCACAAAGAAGGAAGGGCAGCTCGCTTGACTTAGTAGAAAACAGAAGACCTTCAGAGCTTCTTGATCATGTTGAGTGATCAGGTGACGGCTGCATTTTCATATTTGCTGATTGATTCAGCCATAGAAGGAGAAATCACAAGACCACGCGTATGCACAGAAGTGAAGTTGGAAACTGTTTTACAGCGATAAGACTGTTCAATCTACTTTTCAGGAAATAATTCAGATCATTTAACCTAGACTTGTTTTTACATTTCCGCTCATCATTCCCTGGTGTAAAATCAAGTCGTTTAAAGAGAAGCCCAGCACATTTTGTTGAAGGTATGCACTCCTCTGCCAGTTAAGAAGTCTGAACCTTTAGAAGAATTCAGTCTTTCTAATTAAATTCATTAGCTCCTGATCTTATAAATAAGGCCATCTGGTATTTGAGAAAAATATATATTGTATTATTAGATATTGAAGTTTATGTCAACTTCACCTTGGGCATGAAGGATATTCCAGGGCAACTTTGATCATCACTCATTCTCTGGCGGCTACTTCCGTCCTCCTGGGCCTGGGAGCTTGTGCACAGGAGATGTGCTCTGGTATGTACCATTCCTCCACACTCTATCCCACCTGCCAATACAACAGCTTTCCTTCACCCAGTTTCCTGCCCACCCCCTGCACACTCAGGCTCTCCCTGCATTACTGCCTGAAGAAGTGGGTGCGCCATGTTTGCCCTTTTCTCAGAGCAGCCCATTGATCTGGCCCAAGGTACATCCTTCCCTTTTCTGTGCTTTGTCTCTCCAGATGGTTCCTTGTTCACCCAGGGGCCTGGAGGGTTTCTGTTCTGTCCATCCCGCCTGAAACCCTATCCTGCAGAGGATCTGGTAAACTATTCCACATGACGCTTGGATATATTCTTGTGGGAGTGGAGGGAAATATGGAAAATTGAGAGGCAAGAGAATATAATGCAGTCCAAAGACATCTTCTTTTCTTCTTCTAAAACAAACAAACAACACACACACACACACACCCCCCTCAGCTGGGGGTCCAGGGTCCTTGCTGTTACTTCTGTTTCTCCTTGGAATTTCCCACGGTAACATTGACATGTGTGCAGCGGTAGATGTGGTCACCAGAAGCTGAATATGTAATCCTTCTTAGAAAAACAGGAAGGAATCTATTTCTAAAATAACTAGAAGCTCAAATCATGGAGATTTGGGCATCAGCCTTCAGAGGAGGCACCAACTCTCTAGACCAGGGGAGGATGTTCCGGAGTGAGGAACAGAAGGTCCACATTGCTCCCTGCTTGGTCTTTCTACTCCAAACCTTTCACTGGAGTCATTAGAAGGGTCATTCTAGTTCAAGCTTATGTTACCTTTCCATTTATTTATTTATGAACAAATAACTCATGCACATAGCACAGTATTAAAAGTATTCAATAGATGATAAAGTGAAAAATGAGCATCCTTCCTTTTCCTGCCCTGGCCACTATGTCCTTCCCGGAGGTTATTTCTATGAGAAGTTTCTTCAGGGTCCTCTTTCTGGAGATTGTCTATGCATCTTTAAAAATATAGTTATTTGAAATAATTTTATTAGCTTATTTGCTAATTTTTCTCAGAGCTATGGGTCAAAAAATAACAACATAAACAAATATGAAAGATTCATAAAACATCACACACTGCCAGCTCCATGGTTTCCACTCAACACGAACCTGTCCCTACACCCCATGGGATAACAGCTTTTAAGTTCCTGCAAATTATTCCAGACTTCTTAAAGGAACATACAAACAAATACAATTCCTATTCTTCCCCACAAGGGACTCTCTAAAGATGATAAAAAGGATTATTTATAAAAGCAAAATACCCATTAATGGAATTAACAATATGCAGTTTATAAAGCAGTCACCTTAAGCACACACACACACACACACATATATATATATATATATATATATATATATATATATAAAACAAGCTACTACTAATAAACAAATGTAACCATACAGTTTCCTTGCTTCAAGATATTGTGATCATCTTAAAAGGGGATCCCCTTTTTCAAAAGTATTTAAAAATCCCTGTGTCCTGGGCTTCACATTCCAAGATGTCTGGCTCTAGGTGAGTGATCACACCATTGTGGTTATCCAGGTTATTAAAACCTTGTTTGTATAGCTCTGTGTATTCTTGCCACCTCTTCCTAATATCTGTGCTTCTGTTAGGTCCATACTATTTCTGTCTTTTATTGTGCCCATCTTTGCATGAAATGTTCCCTTGTTATCTCTAATTTTCTTAAAGAGCTCTCTAGCCTTTCCCATTGTATTGTATTCTATTCTATAGAAGGAGAAAAAAATGGAAACAGTTACAGACTTTATTTTGGGGGGCTCCAAAATCACTGTGGACGACAGCTGCAGCCATGGAATTAAAAGACATTTTATCATTGCAAGGAAAGGTATGACAAACCTAGACAGTGTATTAACAGACAGAGAGATCGCTTTGTTGACAAAGGTTCATATAGTCAGAGCTATATTTTTTCCTGGTGGCTCAGACAGTAAAGAATCTGCCCGCAATATGGGAGACCTGGGTTCGATCCCTGGGTTGGGAGGGTCCCTTGGAGGAGGGCATGGCAACCCACTCCAGTATTCTTGCCTGGAGAATTCCCATGGACAGCAGAGCCTGGCAGGCTACAGTCCACGGGGTCACAAAGAGTCGGACACCATTGAGCCACTAAACGCAGCACACACGGTTGTCCCAGGAGTCACGTATGGATGTGAGAGCTGGACTGTCAAGAAGACGGAGCGCCCAAGAACTGATATTTTCAAGCTGTGGTGTTGGAGAAGACTCTTGAGAGTCCCCTGGACTCCAAGGAGATCCAACCGTCAGTCCTAAAGGAAATACACTCCAGTACTCTTGCCTAGAAAATCCTATGGACGGAGGAGCCTGGAAGGCTGCAGTCCATGGGGTCACTGAGGGTCGGACACGACTGAGCCACTTCACTTTCACTCTTCACTTTCATGCATTGGAGAAGGAAATGGCAACCCACTCCAGTGTTCTTGCCTGGAGAATCCCAGGGACGGGGGAGCCTGGTGGGCTGCCGTCTGTGGGGTCGCACAGAGTCAAACACGACTGAAGCGACTTAGCAGCAGCATTCATTGGAAGGACTGATGCTGAAGCTGAAGCTCCAATACTTTGGTCAACTGATGCGAAGAGCCTCATTGGAAAAGACCCTGATACTGGGAAAGATTGAAGGCAGGAGGAGAAGGGGGCAACAGAGGATGAGATGGTTGGATGGCATCACCAGCTCAATGGACATGAATTTGAGCAAACTCCTGGAGGTAGTGAAGGACAGGGAGGCCTGCTGTGCTGCAGTCCATTGGTTGCAAAGAGTCAGACATGACTGAGTGACTGAACAACAAATGTCCTGGACTGTACCAATCAGAATAACTGCCAGCATAATATCATACCAGCTGTACCTGGTACAGCATATAGGTGTGTATTGATGACTCTCTGCTTGTTTGTCCTGGGTCAGTCTGTGCATTGCTGGGGACCAAGATGATGGCTCAGATGGTAAAGAATCTGCCTGCAATGCAGGAGACCTGGGCTCGATCCCTGGGTTGGGAAGATCCCTTGGAGAAGGCCACTCCAGCATTCTTGACCAGAGAATTCCATGCACAGCAGAGTCTGGCAGGCTACTGTCCATGGGGTCATGTGGTTTTCACCTGCCTCACACAGGGCTGGTGTCCATGGTGGCTCTTGATGAGAAGAGGAAACTTCTGTCTTGAGCTCCATCATACTAATGACACCTTTATTTGAGAAGTTCATAGTTTTTTTAGAACAGCCTGGAATTTTACTGTGTAATCATCACATTTTCTCTTGTGGATGGGGAATCCCAGCCCCCACAGTAGCTCTATAGGTTCCTGCCTCATTTACCTACCTGGGAGATTCATACAAAGAGGGATGTCCCAGTTGTAGGCCAGGAACTTAGCTGTGTCCTAGCTTCACTTCCTCCTGCTGTTTCTTCTCCCTGCAATACCCTATCCCCGCAGCCCCTAATTTGTAAAGTTCCCCCATCCTTTAAAATCCAGTTCAAGTATCCCCTGAAAACAACCCAGATTTCCAATTTAAAAGTATTTCTTCCTTTCCTCCAAGCCTTATTGCTCTCTCTATAATACTATCACATTCTGCTTATCACTGCAATTCCAGCTATGAGGTGAGGTGAAGTCGCTCAGTTGTGTCCGACTCTGCGACCCCGTGGACTGTAGCCCACCAAGCTCCTCTGTCCATGGGATTCTCCAGGCAAGAGTACTGGAGTGGGTTGCCATTTCCTTCTCCAGGGGATCTTCCCGACCCAGGGATCGAACCCAGGTCTCCCGCATTGCGGGCAGACGCTTTAACCTCTGAGCTACTAGGGAAGCCCATTCCAGCTATAATTATGCATAATTTTTCCCTATTATGTTGTTGTTTAGTCACTCAGTCATGTCCAAATCTTTTGTGACCCCCATGGACTATAGCCTGCCAGGCTCCTCTGTCCCTGGGATTTCCCATTCAAGAATACTGCCATTCCCTTCTCCAGGGGATCGTCCTAACCCAGGGATCGAACCCACATATCCTGCATTAGAAGGCGGATACTTCACCACTGAACCTCCAGGCAAGCCAAGTTTCCCCACCATAGGACTATAAATTTTGTGACCTTGGCCATTTATCTGCATAATCTCTGTGGGATAACTTAGTATGGTACATATAAAATAATAGAATCTCAATAAATATTTATGAAACAGCATTGAATTGTTTGGTTACATCCTCACCCTAAGATTAATTGGGTGGTACAGGGTATTGGGGAAAAGGTTAGCGCTGCAGATAGGTCCAGAAAAAAGCTTTCCACATGAACAGTGAAACAGGATGGTTAAAAATTCAATCTCTGGCCATAGCATGACCTGCATTCAATCCAGATTCTGCACTTAGCTATGTGACCTCAGGCAAGCTACTTGACTTATTTATTTATTTCCTATTGGGTTACAGTTGCTTTATAATGTTGTGTTAGTTTCTGCTGTTAAATAAAGTGAATCAGCTATATTAATACCTATTTCCTCTCCCTCTTATACCCACCCCCACGATCCCACCCCTCTAGGTCACCACAGAGCACTGAGCTGAGCTCCCTGTGCAGCACAGCGGGTTCCCATTAGCTACCTGCCTGGCACATGGTAGTGTGTATATGCCAATCCCAATTTCCCAACTGATCCCACTCCCCTGTGCCATGTCCATGCATCCATTGTCTACATCTGCCCTGCAGATAAGTTCATCTCTACCGTTTTTCTAGATTCCACATATATGCTTTAATATACAGTATTTGTTTTTTTTTTTACAGTATTTGTTTTTACAAAAAGACTTACTTCACTCTGTATGACTGACACTAGGTCCATCCATGCCTCTATAAATGACCCAATATTTTTATTTTTATGGCTGAGTAATATTCCATCGTATGTATGTACCACTTCTTTATTCATTCATCTATCAATGGACATTACTCGACCTCTTTAAAATCATTTCCCCAAATGTAAAACGAGAATGGAAATAATAGTATTTATCTTTTAAAGCAAACAATGGACATTCAGTCATGACCGTTTTTAAGAGTTTTTATTGGAGTGACTGTCACTCTCATCTGTTTCTGGCCAGGAAGTTCTGACAGTAGCAGCTGAAGTCAGGAGTTCTTTGAACCAAGGCTCAGACCACTTCCACCTCCAAGATGCTATTTACTTGGAAGGAGGGAAATTAAAAATCCTTTAATGAAATTTCAGTGAACCTTCATTCCCACTGGGAAAGTAGGCTGAATAATTGTGAGTGTTTCATTCAAATCTGTTCACTGGTTTAAAAATAAATGTTCTCATTTTCAAACTGATACCAATATGGAGAACCACAGGACATACTTTTTATTTGTTATTTGGTACTAATCATTAGGGCCTTCCCAGGTGGCTCAATGATAAAGAATCCTCCTGCCAGTGCAGGAGGCACAGGAGATTTGGGTTCAATCCCTGGGAAGAGAAGATCCTCTGGAAGAAAGAATGGCAAACCACTCCTGTATTCTTGCATGAAAAATCTCATGGAAAGAGGAAACTGTAGGGCTATAGCCGATTAGGTCACATGCACAGACTAATCATTAGTGTTCTTAAAATGTTATTTTTAAGAAGCCTGTCCAATTATCTCATCATAGTCTTGATAACAAAGGAATAGTTGAACTTAAATATTAGGAAGTCTTCCAACATGAAACAACTAGAGTACTGAGCTGACAAGAAGACATGGGAAATTTACAATTTCTAAAGCAAAGTGTATACATAGCCTGCAGATACCATGAATCTCTGCAAAATTCAGGAAGCAGAGAGTTAACAACTGAAAACTGCTTGTCAGTTGTGCTGGAAATTTCCACTGCTTGTTTTATTGGCTATGCAATAGGTTACATGGAGAAGAGCTGTCTCCACGTGTGTGTGTGTGTGTGTGTGTGCGTGCATGTGTGTGTGTACATGTGCGTGTGTGTGTGCGCGAGCGCGCGTGTGCGTCTGCAATACTCTGTCACAATGTTTTCTGTCCAGCTGCATTTTCTAGCTTTCTCTGAAGTAACCAGAGGGCCCCCTCCTGGCTTGTTTATTGTATAACCAATGCCCTGCTCTACGTGGCCATACTCCCAGTACGATCTATTAAGAGTTCCCTTGCAAAGACATTATTAGTGGTGCTTGTTAAGAAAATAGTTAACTAGAATATATACTGACTTGTATAAACAAAGGAACTATTAATCCAGATCATTTGAAAGTTTGTGAAGAAAGTTAGAAGTTTAATCCCTTAGAGCAGCAAGGGACCTAACATAGTACTTGAGAAAACCCCTGTTAAGAATTTTAGATGAGGAAATTCAGGCACAGAGAAAAGAAGCAATGTTCCCCAAATCACAAAGCTAATTACAAAGTCTGGCTTTCAGACTAACACTGCCCCGTCAACCGCACAAAGAGCAGAAATAGAGGGGTTACCCACTATAGTCACAACCTGCAAATTAAGAAATAGCATGGGCCCTTAGGGAGCCCTGTTTGGGAAATAGAAATACCAGTAAGGCACACTGAAATTCTATTCATGAAGCAGCACCGTTAAACATTGCAGAACTTAAATGTCAAAATAAATGTGCATAAAAAGAGCGGACATGTCTCCCAAACCATCTGCCTTCCTTCTTGGAAATGGCAGACCCAGAGGAGGATGGCAGCTAAATCCCAGGTGTGGGGGTGGGGCCAAGAATGGAGAAATGACACACTCTGGACCCCAGGTGGCTGGCTTGTCCAGGGTGAGCCTACAGGCCAATCCAAGCTAGAACTATGCAGAAATTTGGCTAAAGAGGGAAAGTGACCAAAGGAAGGCAGAGGAAGATGCCTGCTTGCCTTGCTGGTGCCTCTGTTTTGATCTCTGGGGGGTACTTGAAGTGTCTGAAGGCCTCCTGCTTTTCTCTCCAGGCAATTACTTCGTGGAGCATCTTCTGTACCTTTTCACTCAGTCTTTGCATTTACAGCAAGGCCAAAGGTGATCACGTGGGCAGACGCAGTGCTCTCCCAGCCTCTGGAAACATCATTGCTCTTGTGACGTGGCTCCCTGCAGTTGGAGGAGAGGCTGGAAGTTTTCCTGGCAGAGGAAAAGGGGGCTTCCCAGGGCCAGGTTTGCAGGAGCCCCCACAAGGGGGACTCTCAGAAAGCGCATTCAGTCAGGTCCTTCCCAGAGTGAGGGGCACGTGACAGGACCAGGTGGGCTCTGCACAAGAGTGCCCTCCAGGGAGCACTCCAGACCCTGTCTGTATCCCCAGGATTCGTGCTTCCCTCACAGTCCTGTCAGGCTCATCGGCTCCGTGACAGGAAACGCCTGTGGCCTAGAATTGTCAGGGGACCTGCATATTAACCTTGGTAGGAATTTCCCAGACCTCCCCTCACCCCCAAAGGGGAAAAAATTCATCTACCCATCACCAGTCAGGAACTTCAACAAACCTCTCCCTTTCTAGATCCATTTCCTGGAGTTACATATATTTCAAATTGCCAGAGGAAAAGACTGAAGCTCAGAGAGATTCAGTGACTCTGAAATAATCAAGATTTGGATCTGGATTTTCAAACTGGATGTTAGTGTCTTTTGTTGTGTGTGTGTGTTTTTTTCCCCCTGCTCATCAGAGTATTTTCTCTTAGCATTTCAATGAGAGTTTATCAGCTCAGCTCTTGTGTCTCATGAGACTCAGGATGGGCAAGGCAGGGGCACTTTTCTTGTTAGAGAGAAGGGCATTAGAGGCATTGTTTTGGGGCTTCCCTGGGGGTCTAGTGGTTAAGAATCTGCCTTGTAATGCAGGGTATACGGGTTCGATTCCTGGTCCGAGAGGATCCCGCATGCCATGGAGCAGCTAAGCCTATGCGCCCCGACTAGTAAGCCAGTGCTTCAGAGTCCACAAGTCACAACTTACCAGCCCACGTGCCGATAACTACGGAAACCCGTGCACCTGGAGTCCATGCTCAGCAACAAGAGAAGCCACCGCAATGAGAAGCCTGAGCACCACAAGGAAGAGTAGCCCCAGCTCCCCACAGCTAGAGGTAGCCTGAGACCAGCCACTAAGACCCAGCGCAGCCAAAAATAAAAAGAAAGAAATCTTTTTTCTTTTTTTAAGGAAGCATTGTTGCGGCCTAAGCTCTGTTCAGCTACAAGTTTCCACTCAGCTAGGTTTCTAGGACACAGAGATGGGTGGAGAAAGGATCTGGAGGAACAACCAGAATATACACAATAGGGTACAATGATTGGAGCTCTACCAGGATTCTGTAAAATAGGAGCAGAGCAGTTTGGCAAAGAAAAAATCAGATGGCTGCTACCCTAAGAAGGAGGAGCAGGGCTAAGCAGCCCAACATAACAAATGTCCATTGCAAACTCCCACCGGTGGAGCTTATGCTCATTGTACACCCTGGGTGAAAAACTGATGTTCAAAACCCACCACAGCTAAGTGGAGGTCCCTAGGGCTGGAAGACCTGGGCACTATCCTCTGCCCACCAGAGGCCAGCAAGGTCTGTCTCTCCTCTCCATCTCCACTGGCATAGTGCAGGGGCTCCTCTTTGAGTATTGCCATGTGTCTGATGCATTGCTGGTTTTCTCTTTTTGCATAAAACTGGCATCCAACCTAGGGGTCTATACCAGCTATTTGACAAAAGTTTGGTGATAAAATATTGTCGATTCAAGATAGAAGGTGGATGTGACTTTTCCTTAATCCTTTATGTATTATGTCTCGCCTTCCATCCTTTCATTAAATAAATGGAAGAGAAAGAATAAAGTGAATCTGGTTTGGGGTTGGTAAGTGATATAATTAAAAGTATTAAAGCAGTGACCTGAGTATCAGGAGAACTAGGTGGCTGCCCTCGTTGTATAGTCTGTGTGGAATCAAGGCTTCTCACTCACTATTAACTTTGTCTTAGATTGTCTCACTATTAACTGAAATGCTTTGTGGCTTATCAGCCTCAGCACCACTGATATTTTTGGCTACACGGTTTTCTCTTGTTGGGGGAGGGAATGTCCTGTACGTCATGGGTGTGTAACAGCAGCCTTGATCTATACTCACTAGATGCCAACAGCAACCTCTGCACCCCCAAGTGAGACAATGAGAAATATCCCCAGACATTTGCAAATGTTCCCTGAAGAACCTCCTCTGTTGACAACTGCTGGGCCAGATGACCTCTGCACCAGCTAAAGCATAGGCTTGGCTTCATGTTTCTGAGACTGAAAATAACAAAGGCTAATACAAGATAAAAATTAATTTTTCTCAGACTTCCCTGGTGGTCCAGAGTCTGCCTGCCAATGCAGGAGACACGGGTTCGACCCCTGGTCTGGGAACAGTGCGCATGCCTCTGGACAATGAAGCCAGTGTGCCACAGTTTCTGAGCCCAGACCCTAAAGCCCATGCTCCACAAGAGAAATCACTGCAGTGAGAAGAAGCAAAGAGTAGCCCTCGCTCACCACAGCTAGAAAGCTCACATGCAGTTGAAGACCCAGTGCAGCCAAAAAGAAATAAATTTATTTTTTAAAAAAAGAAGTCAATTCACCCTTTAAAAAAAAAGAAATTAATTTTTCTCATAACAAAGTCAGAGCTGGTAAGGCAGCACTGCTCTGCCAAGTTGACAAGAACCCAGACTCCTTTTATCTTGTTTTGCCCTTCACAGGCTGTTTTCCCTGCCTGGTTCAAGTGACATCCACATTCCAATCAGATCAGCAGGGTGAAAGAAGGAGGACAGAGGCAAGGAGGGTTACCTCTCTCGCCTTTAAGGGTTTGGCCTGTAATTTGCATTTGTAATCACTCTCATCCCACTGGCCAGAAATTAGTCATAGGGCCATATCTAGCTACAAGGGAGCTAAATATAGCTTTCCTTTGCAAACTATTTAGCAAATATAGCTTTTCTTATGGGCTGCCATGAGCCAAGTTGAATTCATTTAAAATTAAACTTATATCTGTTATTTTGCTTTATTTTAGAAAATTTTGGTTAATGGGGAGAGCTTGGGCAATATGTCCTTGGCTGACTTGGGGAGGTGGGAAGCAGAATCCTTCCCCTCTATGCTCTTTATCTCTTTCATCTCCTCTAACCATCAGAGCCCCCAAAGGCCAGCTATCTGGGTCATATGAATAGAATTCCAGGAGCCCTGAAGATCTGGCCAAAGAGCTCAGAGGTGGTTGAGTTCATACTGAGGAAAATCCTGAGGGTCAACTCTCATTTTCTGAATAGCTATAGAGAGAACTATGTCACTGCCAAAGGCTCTAAAATGTGTCTGAAGCTGTGCTTAAACAAGTTTGTGTGAAAAGAGAGACAGAAGATCAAAGCAGATCAAAGCAAGCCCTGCAGAGTCAGAGATTCTGCCCAGGGCTGCATGACTTCTGACAGCGATGGGGGGAACAGCTCGAAGCAAGTGGGGAACTTAGGTATTTTGCTCACCGATGGGGCATCACTGGCTTTGTCTCTGGAATTGGAATTGCTGCCTATTGAATGAGTTGATTATTGGTTGTTTTTCTCGTCTAGATTGGAAAGTTACATACGATAAAAAGTGTTTCTCCTCTGTTAGTTGATAACAGACAGCACAACAAAGATAATGCATAATATCCCCAGCATTCTACTTCATCCTTCTTATTACAGATAGTTAATTACTTACATACCTAACCAATTCTATAATTACCTAGTGTAATATATAAATTACCTACTATAATATATAATTACCTATTTGTAGACTTATCTAATTAATATCATTTTCCCTTGATACATTAAAAAAAAAGAAACACTCATAGGAGAAAAAAAAAGAGCTAAATTAAATTGCACTTGGTTCCTAGTTCAGGAAAGCCAGGTTGAATGAATAAGGAAATGTTTTTCTCTGTTACACAGCAAAACCGTCCTTCTAAGTTAGTTTGTTGATTCTCAAGCTCTTAATTTCATCTGTGTTTCCTGTAGGCTATCGCTACAGTGACTGCAATTTTAAACTTTTTTATTGTGAAGTGTCCTACACAAATAGAAAAATATACAAAACATAGAAGAATGATCATAAAGTGAACACTCATCTTTCCATCCAGGACAAGAAGTAGAACACCACCACCTCAAACCGTCACTCTATTCAGTCACTATTGCTTCTTCTTCTGCGTCACTTCAGTCGTGTCCGACTCTGTGCGACCCCATAGACGGAAGCCCACCAGGCTCCACCGTCCCTGGGATTCTCCAGGCAAGAACACTGGAGTGGGTTGCCATTTCCTTCTCCAATGCATGGAAGTGAAAAGTGAAAGTGAAGTCGCTCAGTCGTGTCCGACCCTTAGCAACTCCATGGACTGCAGCCTACCAGGCTCCTCCGCCCATGGGATTTTCCAGGCAAGAGTACTGGAGTGGGTGGGGTGCCATTGCCTTCTCCAGTCACTACTCCATTTCCCCCCAAAACATACATACTGTTCTGACTTAACAGAGTAGCTCTGTTTTGCCTATTTTGAACTTTGTATAAGTAGAACCATGAATTTTCTTAAGATATATGTTTTTAGAAGGAAAAATTTGATACTTATGTATACCACTGGGTCAGTGAGCTGAGATGAAAATCTACAACATATGGTCAATGTAACATTGTGTCCTAAAGAAAGTTCATCTCTACATTCCATGCTTATTCCTCCAGAAAAAGAACAAGTCTGATGAATCTGTCCCAGAGACCCAGAAGCGTTTCCTGGGAACCAGCAACTTATACCCAAACATAGTAATTATGTTACCCTTGGCAAGAATCCAAAAAAGTTCTTCAAGCAATCAGACACTGACTGATGGTATTTAGTGAAGAAGAAGGAAAAGAAGGAAGAGAAGAAGCAAAAAGACAAAGAGGGGTAAGATTTTGCCTTCTTTCTTGTTTTAGGAGTGGTCATTAGATAGAAGCACCTACAGTAAACTTATATTTTTTATTTGCTTGAAAGAGGAAAGTATTAGTTGCTCAGTTGTGATTGTTTATGACCCATGGACTATAACCCGCCAGGCTCCTCTGTCTTTGGAATTCTCCAGGCAAAAATATTGGAGTGGGTTATCATTTCCTTCTGCGGGGGATCTTCCCAACCCAGGGATCGAACCCACGTCTCTTGCATTGCAGGCTGATTCCTTACTATTTGAGCCACCAGGGAAGCCCCTTTTATTTGTTTATAGATCAATAACTAGGTGAATGAGGAGAGAGAGAGAAAATTGAAAATTAAAGAGAGGTAACAATAGCCAGGTTTCACTGAGTTTTGCTGCATAACAACCAACCTCCAAATATCAATAACTTAAAACAGTAAAGGCTTTTCCTGTACTCATATTACTTTAGCTGCTGTAGGTTCCCCTTTTCCTCATTTTTTTTTCCTGTAATACAAACTTAAGGAGCTTTTCTGATCTCAGATATAATATTCTTGAGGCAGGAAAAAGCTTAAAAGAGGTGGCAGAGCTACTTGGTGGCTATTAAAACTTCTGCTTGAAATTGACATATGTCGTTTCTGCTAATGTTTCATTAACAAAAGCGTGTTTCTTGGCGAAGTTGACATTAGTCCTTTCTGGGAAAGCAGATGATAAGAGAAAAATGATGGAGACTATATCCAGGGGGCATATTAATGAAGATCAACCAGAAATTATCTATGAAAATCAGAGGGAAATTCCTCGAAATTCAATAAACTCAGTCAGAACCTATCTATTTTGGTGGATCAATTATATCAGGAATTCCACTGAACAATTAAACTGATTTGTGTGAGAAGCCCATACTGTCCCTGTATGAACAATGATTTCTCCAGGAAACATCTTTTACTCGATGCACTAGATTTCCAATATATTCTTTGTTTTCTTGGAGAATGTGAAGAATTCTAAGGGTACAACTCAAATGAAAGGAAGAGCCATGCCTAATCCTTGCTTTGTACCCAGAAGCCTTTGTACCCAGAAGCTGTGGGCTGATCTTTAGTGTCTCTTCTGTTCTCTAATCCTCCTCTTGACGGACTTCTCTGTGAGGATATAAATTATCCATCTTCAAGCAAAAGTAGACTATGATGTATTTTCAGAAATTTCATGATGTCTGATCCTTACTGACAATGTGAATCCTGTCTTCATTCTGAAAAGATAGGAAAATAATTCCCTGTTTCTTCAGGTTTTGGGGGTAAAGGGAGAGGGGAATAAAATTTCTTAGTTCAGACAACACTTTCTTAGTACTTGTAAAAATTGTTTCCTTGAAGCTCTTTGTTTCTCTTTGAAATCAGCATTTTTTAAACTTAATTTTCAGTGATTCACCCTGGTGGATTATCTGCCTTAAAATTTGAGTTAGGAGACTTTGGGGAGATTATAGCAGTGGCTGGATTTCAGTCTTCAGAAATGCAAGTCTGACACCTTCTGGAAAGCATGTTGCACTCACAAGCACCTCCTTGTTAGCAACAGTGAGATGGGCCCTAAGGAACCTCATTTAGAAGCCAAGTTTCTGACCTGAATGGGATTCGGGGCTATGTGAAACTGGATGAGACAAAGTTGCATCTCTATATCCATAAATTGCTTCTTCAGAAAAAATTTAGCAGTTTTTTCAACTATGAATATGGGCAGTAATTGTTAGTATCATGAGTGATGTCAACAGTAGAAATCATAGTTTCTAATCACATTCTAGTTATTGTGGATATCTCAAAGCATTGTTTATGCTCCATGTTATTTGAAATCACAATAGACCTGCCACCAGATTTTGTTATTTAATATGTTAGTAAATAGACATGTGTTAATATCTCATACATTTGATTTTTATATTTGAACTTAGTATTTCAATATAATTGGTTTCCTTTGAGATTGTGCTTATTTTAATTTACACCTTTATGGGCTATTTTAGGGCTTCCCTGGTGGCTCAGACGGTAAAGCGTCTGCCTGTAATGCAGGAGAACTGGGCTCGATCCCTGGGTCAGGAAGATCCCCTGGAGAAGGAAATGGCAACCCATTCCAGTACTCTTGCATGGAAAATTCCATAGACGGAGGAGCTGGTAGGCTACAGTCCATGGGGTGGCAAAGAGTCGAGTTTATGGCGCTAAGGGTTTATGGCACAGAAGGTACTAAGAATGCTTGCTCTATAAGAGACAGAGAAGGATAAAAGAAAGTATAAAACGACACCCTTCCACTAAAATGATGATCTTTAGTTCTTATATATAGAATTAAACACAAGATTTTCTTTTTTAACAACAAAAAAAAGATGTTTTGATATCATATTAATCATCGATGTACAAAACTTGTGCTTTCTTTTTCATGCAACTGGACCCTAAAACTCTGGTTAAAAAAGAACCTCTGTTTCTCCTTATGCTCCCCTTGTTCAACCAACTAACTGCACATGCACACACACAGAGTGATATGTAAGTATGTTTAGTTCTATAAAAATATCTTTTTAAAGCCATGAAATTTGTTTTCAGTTTATACATCAGGTGATATTTTCTGAACACCAAATTGCACTCAAAAAGTGACTAAGAAGAGCAGATTGTAGCAAACTGTCAGTTGTACATTGAAATGCTTCTGTGTGGAGAACATTAGGAAAAAACCTGCACTCCAGGAAACCAGCAGCTGTTCAACACAGTCAGCTGGTGGGGCTATCATGTAGCCAGAATGGTCTGGAGAACTGGCTGTCAAGTCTGAGTGGCCTCCAAGTGCTTGGTATACATTCCAAGGGGGCAAGACGTGATCCAAGAAAGCAGAAAGTAGAAAAACCGGTGACTTCATTCTGTCTGTGTGTCAGAGGTCGAGTTCATGGGAGGGACATGAGATGCCCCTGGGAGGTGAGGACGTTCCACAAAACGATGGTGTCGACAGCCACCCCTTCTCCTTCCTCCTCCAAAGGTGGCTTCACAGATGACACTAACTAGCTTAAACTAAACTAACCCTCACAAAATGGAGTTCCACCTGAACTTTGCGTTGAAGATAATGTTTGCAACATGCAAATTCACAAACCTACAAAAATACACTAGCAGAGGTCCAGTCGCTCTTAATGGAGTCCCTTTAGCAACAACACAAAGAGGAAAGTGACTGTTTCATCATACCTGATAATGAATTGGATCCCCCAAAATCGAAATGACAAGATGACTTAATATATGGATCTGTAAACATCATTAATGATGGCTTTGCTAGTAGTGTGGATTATGTCTTGAGAAAATAGTTAACAATAGTCCTGTGCGTGCGTGCTCATGCTAAGTCGCTTCAGTCATGTCTGACTCTTTGCGACCCCATAGACCATAGCCCACCAGGCTCCTCTGTCCATGGGATTCTCCAGGCAAGAATACTGGAGTGGGTTCCCATACCCTTCTCCAGGGGATCTTTCCGACCCAGGGATCGAAACCAGGTCTCCTTGGTCTCCTGCACTGGTAGGTGATTATTATCACTGTGCCACCTGCATTAATAGAAGTCCTACTTGATAGGGTCCACATAGGATCGCATTAAGACGGCTCATTATGTCAACCTTACAAACAAAGTGATCTGTGAGACTGACCAAATTGCCCAAATGGCATTCTGTTATCTCACTGGCGCCTATCTTCTCAAAGCTGCGAGACCACCAGATTCCAGACCTCCAGCTACGTGACCATCCCTTCAGAGAATTTTTCCTCGGTGGGCTATAAGGACTCCATCAGAAAGGGAAAAGGCTGGTTTTCCTTAAGAGCCAGTCACCCTCTCTTTCCCTTTAATAAATTTCCTTTTCTTGCCTGACTGCCTGGCTCACTTTTTCTCTGCACTCGCCTTACACTACTTGTATATAATATAGATTCAAAATTGCATACTAATAAAAATGTGTGAGCAAAACGGTTTGAATATCACTATTTTAAATTTCCAAGTATGAAATATTTGAATTAAAACTTGAAAAAAGAGTCTATTGTGAGTTCAAAGTTGTTAGAGGAGGAGGTGCTGTATTGGCCAAAAATCAGTTTACTATCCAAGGATAAACATGACTATAATGTGGAAAAGTGAGAAGAAGACATTGTTGGCTGAAAGGGGTATTGAGGCAATGTGGAATGTATTTAACCACCTCATCCTGTCTCTGTTGACACACTCTGCACCTCATGTGGTCAAGGACTATGCTATTAACTCTATGTCCCCAGCAACCCTCTGTTAGGTAGAACAGGCAAAAGGAGTCCAAAATGGCAGTGGCTACAAGACAAGGAAGGGAAAAGCCCGCGAAAACGAAACAAAAGAAGGTCCGAGGACCTGAGTGAGGACCTCAGGTAAAACAAACAACACTCCTGGCTGGTCCAATTTACATAGGACAGGCCCTGGGAGAGATAAACATATAAATAGAAGAGCCAAAGCCAGCTCTCTCTCTCTCTCTCCCCTGCGCGCTGGGGCGCTCTTCTCCTTGTGTCTTTAGATCGACGTGCCCTCATGCCTCGAATATGGATTTTCCTGCTATCTTCTAAATAAAATAGAGCTGTAACACTGATTTGTCTAAGAGTTATAACATGGTCCATTGGAGACCTGAGAGCTATAACACGATCTATCCAAGACCTGAGAGCTGTGACTCGCTGAGAGGCTTTAACGTCCATCACTTCAAATCTTTGTTGTGACTGAGACAAAGAATCGAGAAACATACACTCGCGTGAGACCTCTAACTAGGATTGGGAGGGGCTCCAGAAAGCATTTGCTGGATTAACAGATTCAAAGAAACAAAGGAGAATTTGGTTTATAGCAAATTTCTCTTTGCCCCTTAGTTATTCCAAGATGGAAAACCACTGCCTGTATTCACTAGAAATCAAACACCAAAAAAGCCTGGGTTGATAGGAAGCACCAACTCTTGCGGAGAGTCAGAAATTCCTCCCGACTCCGGGCTTCCATTGGCCTTTGTCCATCACTGCATATTATAGTAGGTGCAACTTTGCACCATATTTTTATTTCTGGTTGTCTGCCACTGTTGGTTGAGCAATTCCTGGGAAACAAGGATCTTACTCATCTTAGTTTTCCTAATACCTAAAACAGTGATAGACATAGAATAAAGGGATAGGCAGCAAATATAGATGAGCACCTACTCTGTGCCAAGCACTTGATACATTTATCTGCTTTTCACATCCCTCGTGACTCAGTGGTAAAGAATCCACCTGCCAATTCCAGGGACCCAGGTTCAATCCCTGGATCCAGAAGATCCCCTGGAAGATGAAATGACAACCCACTCCAGTATTCTTGCCTGGAAAATCCCATGGACAGAGGATCCTGGTGGGGCTACAGTACATGGGGTCGAAAAAGAATCAGACACGACTGAGGGACTGAACAACAACAAGGTCACACAGCAAGTAAGGGATTCAGGATTCAAATTTAAGCTTGATTCCAAGTCCCAGACTCTTCTTACTTTCTCACAATGCATGATAAATGTAGGGCACTTAAGTTAATTGATTAATTAACATAGCCTGTTTGTCAGGACACTCAGGTTGTATGTACAATGCTCACCACCACACAATGAAACTTACTTTATTTTCAAGAGCCCTAATTATTTAACTTCCTTTTTATTGAACTAAACTCTATTTGCCTACAGCTTGGCTTACTGCTCTGGTTCTTCTCTGGAGCCACACAGGAAAACTGCAACCTCCCCTTCCACAAAATCAGCCCTCTGCTTATGAAGACAACCGCTATGTGTCTCCCCTTCACCAAGCAGTTCTCTTTCCTTGCCAGAAGCCTAACTTTAATCTTGCAGTCATGGATCCTTTGCCTTACCTCTATTGAAGGCTCTAGGACTTCCAACAAGTAGACTCAAATGGGATGTTTCCTTGGCATTCTTTTATGCATCAAAACATGATATTGAAATCCTTTGGCCCTTGTTCCCCTGTGAATGTCACTTAAGCTAGTAATCCCCATGTGCAGGCCTAGAGGGGGCTCATGACTCACAAGATGCCACCAAGTGGGCTCTGTGGAAAATACCTTTATCAATTTCTCTCAAAGTATTGTCTATCAAACTATCAGAATCACTGGAAGTCCATATTAAAAGGTAGATTCCTAGGCCAACCTAGCCCTACTGTTAGGGGAAGCACACTGATTGAAACCGCCCACCCTGGCCAGGCACCATAGTAACCATTTGCACGAGTTGTTTTATGACAGGAGATCCTGATAAGGAATATGGAACTAATAAGCCACCACCAACCGGAAGAGTTCGGGAAAGGTCGAAAGGAGACACCGGGTGTCCGTCCACTTCCCAGAATCCCTCTCGCTAGCATCCACCTTGGCTGAGTGATGCGTGCACCACCAGGAAAGACTCTGAATTAGAATGATTGGTCAGAGACCACCCGGAAACTAATCCTATTACCATAAAACCCGAGACTGCAAGCCACGCGGCAGAGAAGTCCTCCTCTTCCCTTACCCTCCTGCTCTCCACCCAGGTGCCCTTTCCCAATAAAATCTCTTGCTTTGTCAGCACGTGTCTCCTTGGACAATTCATTTCTGAGTGTTAGACAAGAGCCCAGTTTGGGGCCCTGGAAGGGGTCCCCCTTCCTGCAACACTACTAGATTGGAATCCCTAGGATGAGACTTGGACTTCATACTTGTTAATAAGCATTCCTTTCCTCAGTGATTCTAATACATACCCAAGCTTGGGAGCCTCAGACGAAAGCAAGGCTGTGTCTAAATCACAAGGAGGTTACCTTTTTGTGCAATCTGTGTTGGTGGCCAGCAATCAAAGTCTGTCCACTTAAATAAGGAATATTTTTCTAAATGGGATTGTCAATATTTATGTAAGAAAAACAAAAGCATCTTTCAAGGGAATTTAGCCACAATCATATATATTGGGCACGCACGCTCAGTCGTGTCTCTTTTCGACCCCATGGACTGTAGCCTGCCAGGTTTCTCTGTCCATTGGATTCTCTAGGCAAGAATACTGGAGTGGGTAGCCATTCCTTTCTCCAGGGCATCTTCCCAACCCAGGGATTGAACCCAGGTCTCCTGCATTGTAGACAGATTCTTTACCTCCGAGCTATATATATAAAACCAAGATAAAAAAGATGGAATCGTATGATTAGTGGGGCCAACCTAGCAACATAAGTGGGCACCTGCACGAGCAGCTGGGTCAGATGGCAGTTGGGATCCTAATGGTAGTTCAGACCCAACTGAGTACTGGGTTGACAAAGTAACTGAACTCAGTGTCTCCTGTGGAGCTTTCACTGAGGCTTTGTGAGTTGATTGCACTGCTTAAGAATTTCTGAAATATAAAACAACTTCCCAAACCCAATCCCAACCTCTTTTACTAAAAGAAACAGATATTTTTTTAATCTAAAGTGAATAAATCCTAAAGTTATTTAAAGCTTATATGATACTTCAGTTCAGTTCAGTTCAGTCGCTCAGTCGTGTCCGACTCTTTGTGACCCAGGAATCACAGCATACCAAGCCTCCCTGTCCATCACCAACTTCCTGAGTTCACTCAAACTCATGTCCATCGAGTCGGTGATGCCATCCAGCCATCTCTTCCTCTGTCGTCCCCTTCTCCTCCTGGCCCCAATCCCTCCCAACATCAGGGTCTTTTCCAATGAGTCAACTCTTCACATTAGATGGCCAAAGTATTTGAGTTTCAGCTTTAGCATCAGTTCTTTCAATGAACACCCAGGACTGATCTCCTTTAGGATGGACTGGTTGGATCTCCTTGCAGTCCAAGGGATGCTCAAGAGTCTTCTCCAACACCACAGCTCAAAAGCTGGGTTAGGTTCTTCCAGCTGTGATTTCTTAAGAAGCCAGTGGGATCAGAGGCCAGACAAACTGCCAATGGGGTAGGCCAAATCCCAGAATTCCAATCTAGGAGAAGACGATCCTTCTCTGTCTCTTAATTGCCATTCCCAGCAACAATTGTGCAAAAATACACATTATGTCTCAGTGCCCTAGAATTTCTTCACCATAATGACCCTGGATGAGTCCTGCATTAAGAAATCCAAATTTATGAAACAGCAAATTATTTCTGAAAAATCTTTCAATTTAGAGAGCTGCCACAAGAATATTCACGAGTGCACTTGAAAAATATGGTTCTGTGCACAAAACTCTGATTTACCCTCACCTTTCTAGAGCACACCTCCTACAGCACAAGAAACACTGCAAAAAAGCCCACAAGGCCCAATCACTGACAGCAGCTGAGAGGCCCATCTGGGAAATAACTCCGGAACCCCTTCAGACAAACTTGCCGTGTTGGGGTGACCTGGCCGTCACTGATTCCCTGCCAGCTCGTTTGCAGCCAGGATTTTTCACAGATGCTCCCTGGTGAGTAGCAATTTCCGGATATTTTTCAAATAATTTTCATTCTGCCAGCTGGGCACAGTTCAGGGTGTGCAGCTTGGAGCACTCAGCCGGATGGACCAATCAAAGACACTGGCCAGCCTGATCTGGATTAGACTGGACTGTGTGTGCCTTGCTCTAAGGTTGGCACACGCCCTGCTTTCCTCCCCTGTCGGTTTCCATCCTCCACCCTTCCACCTCCCTAATCCCCATAGCGCCTGCTATGAGCTCACCAGGCAACCATCTCCTCGCCTTCTAGCACCTTCTCCCCAGGCCAACACCATGAGTGGGCAGGCAATGGGATGGACGAGTAAGAACAATATTCTGGGACTAAAAAAGCTTAAATTTAAATCTAGCCCCAGTTCTGCCACTAACTAGCTGCATGGCCTCAGTCAAGTTGCTTAACCATTCAGGGTTTTAGTTTCCTCTAGGTTAAAATGAGAGTCCATTACCAGGCTCACATAAGGACTTGACCAAGTCACCAGAGCTATTCTGTTAAGCTGCACACCTGACCAACAGCCCACGTACACCTCACCACTAAGTATGTTTTCGGAGATATTTCAGGACTAGGGTTTCAGAAGAAAAAATCCAATGATAGCTGTTGAGCCTGTTTCAACGACAGACCCGGGCTGAACATTAAATTTGGAAGAAGACATGAAATCTATTATTAATGCTGCTTAGGGCAAGGAGAGGCTGAAAGAAATGCAGCAGCTATAAAAATCGATAGTGAAATGGAATTTATCCCCTCTGTGTCAGTCTGATGCCCCAGGACTTTTCCTCCAGGGTCCCAGGGTCCTCAATAATGAATAGTGAATCACAACATGCTTTCTGTGACCTTCAGGATATGCAAAGACAGAAGGATGAGAAAAGAATAAAAGAAAGGAGAAAAATTCTGGAAAGTTTAACTTGATTATTATACACTAGACTACTGAAAAATACAAATCATAAAATAAACTCACTTGTAATAGAGATAACTGCTGTCACCATCTTGACTATCTCCTTTCAACTTTTCTTATCTGACCACTATGAAAACAATTTCCTTCATTGTTTTGAAGTGTCAGGCTTCCCCTTAATCATTCTGGCTCATAGAAATCTCTGAATCCTAGAGAACCCAAAGTGAAAAAATAATGCCAGCAAGTGATTATGTGAAGATGTGGCAGAACTGGGGTAAAGTTAGAGGGCTTCTATTGCTTAGCATTTGCAAACAAGCCTTTGTCTGTATCTATGTTTCAGTATGGAGTATCAGGGATTACTTTCCAATATGCATTGTTTGATCCTTCACTTTAAGTGGTTTCTTCTGTGGTTTCCCATTGCACTTTTGATAAAATTCACACTCCTTAAGAGGACTTCCTGGGACCCTCACGGTCAGAGCCCTGCCTCTGCCTTTGTTTATACCCCTCCTACTCCCCCCAACACTGTCTACCCCAACAATATCTGTGCTTTGTCCAGGCTGTCCTGGGTCCTGGAGCACTCTTCCTCTGCAGTTGTCTGGCTAATTTCTAATTTATCTATCTGAACAGATTAGATCATTTTGCTATACCCTCCCACCCCATAATCTTCCCATATGAGCACCTACTATATTTCAGCTATCACTTATTTTTCTGCCTTGACTGTGAGACTAAATACCTTGAGAGCAGTGACTTGCTGTTTTGCTCACCACTGTATTCCCATCCCCAAGCATGGACTTTTTGCAAAGTGAATATTCCATAACACTTGAATATGTTAGTGAATGGCAGCCTTCATCCACATTAATCAAGAAAGCTCTTCAAGGGAACATATACTACCATCTTTTAGAGTGGGAGATTTTATACGTGGTCAGCACTATGAAGAGAGAAATACAGTGTGCCCTTCTTTGAAGTTTTGGAAAATTGTCATTGAGACCTTTATATAGTTTTTGTAAAGGCTATGGTGACTTTTTAAACCTCCCCAGAGTAGAATAAGAACTAGGGAGATGACCAATACTAGCCCTGCATTCTGTGATCTGAGAGAACACCAGTAACATTTGCATTCTACCATCTTGCTCCTCAGAGGGTTAGCAGAGGCAATCTTCAGCATTAATACCACAGGGCTCTTTGATACAGGCTCATCACTAGCGCTAAAACCTGCTAATGATAAGCCATTTTGTTGTTGTTTTAATTACTCTGTCGTTTCTGAATCTGTGACCACATAGACTGTAACCCGCCAGGCTCTTCTGTCCATGGGGTTTCCCAGGCAAGAATACTAAAGTGGGTTGCTATTTCCTTCTCCAGGGGATCTTCCCAACCCAGGGATCGAACCTGCATCCCCTGCATTGGCAAACGGATTCTCTGAGCCACATGGGAAGCCCAATGATAAGACAAACAGGCAAGAAATTTCCAGTTATCAGAAAGTAAAGAATTGAGGCTCAATTAAAAGTTGCAGGAAATCCAAAGTTACACAGATTTGATGTATTTTGTCTTTACAATGATTGTAAATGGGCTTTCATTCTTTTGGTGAATAGCCCATTACCTTCTGTGAGGGGGTCAGAGAAAGACTCAAATAACGGAAGCAAGACATTATCATTATCATGGCTTCCCTGGTGGCTCAGTGGTAAAGAATCCGCCTGCAACGCAGGAGCCCTAGGAGACACAGGTTTGATCCTTGGGTTGGGAAGATCTCCTAGAGGAGGAAATGGAAACCCACTCCAGTATTCTTGCCTGGAGAATCCCATGAACAGAGGATCCTGGAGGGCTACAGTCCATGGGGTCACAAAGAGTTGGACACGACTGAAGTGACTTAACACAGACATTATCAATGGGCTCTAGCATCTGCTTTCATCCAACCTACAAATGCAGCAGCCCTCTGCTCCAGCCAGCTTGGGTCTCTCATTGCCTTTCCAAAATGTAGGGGAGAAATGGGAAAGGACATGCTGTATCCCAACATCCCTGGTGGGGAGCGGTAGGTATCTTAATCATTCTATCATTTTTCTGGTAGTTGCTGTTACACTTATAATGAGCAACATAAACTGTGAAATTAAACCGTGGTTTTGTTTGTGCCATGAAAGTGTAAAAATCCTCCTTCTTTACCATTATAGAAAATGAAATTAAGAACAAACACATCTTGAGATATTTACCTCTCCACACGGGTCTGTATACGTCCACCACCCCTCTTTTTCTATCTTGTTTCTGCTATTCTTAGTCATGTCATTGGCATTCCCAACTCCAAGCTATTGCTCATGTTGACCAGATACCTAGAAGAAATGCCTTTCCCTCTCCCTTTCAGATTGGCAAATCTTGCCTACTCCATGAGGACCAATTTCTCTCTAACACCTTCCGAAAGACCTCTAGTCCACATTATCTGCCATATCCTACCCTCCTTTTGCACTTATAACCAACATCACTCATTTTGATGATTCATTACAAACTTTTTCCTTGCCTTTTGACTGTTCCTACTGTCTCTCTTGACTCTGTAATGGATCCCTAAGTCCCTCAAAGGAGGAAGCTGTGATGTTTTTATTACACTACTAAGCACACAAAAGATGTTGAAACATGTGATAATTATTGAAGCAATCATTAAACTAACCATGAACAAAATGTAGATCATAGGAGTAGTAGAATGATCTACATTTTGTTCACGGTTAATACCAGGCAAGATTGTCCCATCTCACAACTCCTTGTCAATATTGTCCTGTCCGTCACAGCTAATACAATGAGACAAAAATAGGTAATAAAAGGGATATGAATAGGAAAATAAGAAACAAAATTGTCTTTGTTCACAGATGACATGATCATCTATGCAGAAAATCTGAAATTGTGACAAAGATATTCTGGAACTAATAAGCAAAGATAGCAAGGTTGCAAAATACAAGGTTAATACACAAAAACTAATCTCTTTACTATATACCAGCAATAAATAAGTGGAATTTGAATTTTAAAACACAATACCATTTACATTAGTACTCCAAAAAATAAATAATTAGGTATAAAATTAACAAAATTTGTACAAGATATATATGAAGAAAACCACAAAACTCGATGAAAGAAATAAAAGATGTTCATAGATAGGAAGCCTTAATATTGTGAGGATGAATACTGGAGTGGGTTTCCATGCCCCCTCCAGTGGATCTTCCCAACCCAGGAATCAAACTGGGATCTCCTGCATTGCAGGGGTGTTCTTTACTAGCTGAGCTATCTGGGAAGCCCCTCCCAATTTGAACTATAGATTCTATGCAATTCTGATCAAAATCCCAGTGAGTTAACTGTGGATATTGGCAAACTGTTTCTAAAGTTTATATGGAGAGACAGAAGACCCAGAATATTGTTGAAGAATGAAGTCAGAGGATTGCTACTACCCAATCTCAACATTTACTATAAAACTACAGTAATCAAGACAATGTGGTATTGACAAGAGAACAGACAAATAGATCAATGGAACAGAGTAGAGAGTCCAGAAATAGATCCATTTAAGTATAGTCAACTCATCTTTGACAAAGGAACAAACAGTACAATGGAAAAAACTACTCTTTGCAACAAATAGTGCTGGAATAAAGTGTACATGCATATGGAAAATAATGGATCTGCACAAAGGCCTTACACTCTTCACAAAAATTAACTCTAAATCATAGATCTAAATGTAAAATGCAAAAGTATAAGACTCTCAGAAGACAACCACAACTCATCTAGGTTTTCTCTATGTTAGATACAATGACAAAAGTTATGATCCATGAAACAATAATTGATAAGCTGGGATTCATTAAAATTAAAAACTCCCAATCTGCAAAAGACATCATGAAGACTGCCGGGAGCCAACGTGAGGAATCCCGCCCATGGCAATGGTCATGAGGAAGGAAGCCAGACAAAACACAAAGGTGTGATCTAGCTTCAGGGGTCCCCCCTGAATTTTCCTGAACATCTACCCCCCAAAACCAGAGTCTCCCTGCCTTATTGCATATAAAAAGAATGTCTCGGTCTGAACCCCCTTTGATGGCTCTCTAACTTGCCTGACAGGTTCCCCTGGACTTTTTGCAGCTTGTGAATTGTTTATAGCCCCCCAACCATGAGAGGCACAAAGCTTAAAGCATCTTAAAGATACAGAGCCTTTTCTAAAGAGCTAAAAATCATATTGGTGATGGGTTTTCCGTGTTGAGTCAATGACTGTTCCCAGGCCTCCATATTCTTTATCTTTTAGGCACCTGAAGGATATTAATCAATGTAATTGGGATATAGGAATAGGAATATAGTAGTTTTGATGTTAGCAACACTAGACTTTTGAGTTAATTACTTTTCTTTGTTATATATCACTGCACTCCTCTTGTGTCCTTGCTATGTAAGAATGTAACTTTATTTAGTGCTTTCTGAGAGTGGCACCAGACTTTGGGAAGAACAACACAAATAAGTCTTCTGGTTGACAAATCCTTATCAGAAAAGGGCTGTAAAATGTTAATTGGCCCTCTGGCCAGAAGATGATGTAAATCACCTAAGACTTGTGTATACAACTAGGCATGCAGAGAGAAAGCCTGGTTTTGATAAAAGTCAGGGCTGCTAATGCTGCATAATTTTATATTATCCATTGATCTCTATGTACAAAAAAAGGTATAAAAGGCCTTTCTGGACAATAGGGGCCGGGCCAGTCGCTGGACTGGTTTCCCCCGTATCTTCTCTTTACTCTGTTTTCTGGCTGAATTCCCATCTGGGGCGTGGAGGCTTGCCACGTCTACTTATTTGCCCTGGCTTCTAAGATCTGTGAGAGAGGAAGCCCAAGGCGGGGCACTCTCCACTGTTCAAACAGACACCGGTGGCCTAACGTAGATGGTGCAAACTTTTGTCCTGAAGTTTTATTGGTTTTCCACATAAACCAAGTTATTCAGCATCTTTCCTCCACTAAATTTTCCTACTATATTATTTCTTCTTAATTTCTTTTATATTTCTAATTAAATAAATAAGCTTTCCTCGCCTATGCCGTTCACCCTTCGAATTCCCCTGGATCCACCGGGGCTGGACCCCGGCAGAAGACAAAGAAAAGACAAGCCACAGACTGCAAGAAAATATTTGCAAAAGGTTTATCTGATAAAAGACCTGTTCAAAATTTACAATGAAGTCTAAAACCTCAATAATAAGAAATAATCCAGTATTTAAAATGGACAAAAGATCTCAATAGACACCTCACCAAAGAAGATATACAGACAGCAAATAGCACATGAAAAGACACTGTACATAATGTCATTGAGGAATTGCAAATTAAAATAACAATTCGATACCACTACATACCCATTCAGTTCACTTCATTTCAGTTCAGTCGCTCAGTTGTGTCCGACTCTTTGCGACCCCATGAATCACAGCACACCAGGCCTCCCTGTCCATCACCAACTCCAGGAGTTCACTCAGACTCACGTCCATCGAGTCCATGATGCCATCCAGCCATCTCATCCTCTGTCGTCCCCTTCTCCTCCTGCCCCCAATCCCTCCCAGCATCAGAGTCTTTTCCAATGAGTCAACCCTTCGTATGAGGTGGCCAAAGTACTGGAGCTTCAGCTTTAGCATCATTCCTTCCAAAGAAATCCCAGGGCTGATCTCCTTCAGAATGGACTGGTTGGATCTCCTTGCAGTCCAAGGGACTTTCAAGAGTCTTCTCCAACACCACAGTTCAAAAGCATGAATTCTTCGGTGCTCAGCTTTCTTCACAGTCCAATTCTCACATCCATACATGACCACAGGAAAAACCATAGCCTTAACTAGACGGACCTTAGTCGGCAAAGTAATGTCTCTGCTTTTGAATATGCTATCTAGGTTGGTCATGACTTTTCTTCCAAGGAGTAAGCGTCTTTTAATTTCATGGCTGCAATCCCATTAGAATTGCCAAAAACAGAATGATGGCAACACTAAATGCCGGTGAAAACACGGAGCAACAAGAACTCTAATTTGCTCAAGGGAAGCAAAATGATACAGCTACTGTAAAAAACAGTTTGATAGTTTCTTACAAAACTAAACATACTCTTAATATATGATTCAGCAGTCATGCTCCTTATGCTGTGCTATGCTTAGTCGCTCACTCATGACTGACTCTTTGTGACCCCATGGATTGTAGCCTGCCAGGTTCCTCTGTCCATGGGGATTCTCCAGGCAAGAATACTGGAGTGCGTTACCATGCCCTCCTTGAGAGGGTCTTCCCAACCCAGGGATCAAATTCAGGCCTCCTGCATTGCAGGCAGATTATTTACTATCTGAGCCACCAGGAAAGTCTGAGAATAGTGGAGTGGATTGCCATGCCCTCCTCCAGGGCTTCTTCCCAACCCAGGGATCAAACCCAGGTCTCCCATACTGCAGTCAGATTCTTTACCATCTGAGCTGCCACGGAAGCCCCTCATGCTCCTTGGTATTAGCCAAAGGAGTTGAAAATTTATTTTCACACAGAAAACCTACACACTGATGTTTATAGCATCTTTATCCATAATCGCCAAAGCCTGGAAGCAGCAAAGATGCCCCTCAGTAGGTAAATAGGCAAATAAACTGGTACATCCAAACAATGGAATATTCAGTGCTAAAAAGAAATGAGCTATCAAACCATGAAAAGACCTGAAGGAACCTTAAATTCATATTACTAAGTGAAATAAGACAATGTAAAATGCTACTTACTATATAATTCAAATACATGACATTTTGTAAAACTATAAAATTGTAAAAGAATCAGTGTTTGGCAAGGGTTCAAGGGGAGGAAAGGATAAATAGGCAGAGCACAGAGGATTTGTAAGGCAATGAAACTGCTCTGTATGATATATGATGCTATAATGGTGAATACATGCCACTATTCATTTGACCAGACCCATAGATTATACAACATCAAGAGTGAAACCTCATCTAAACTTTGGAGTGTGGGAGGTAATGACATAGGCTCATCTACTGCAATAAATGTGCCGCTCTGTCTGGTGTGGGATGTTGTACACATATAGGAGGGAATAGACGCGAAATCTCTGTACGTTCTGCTTCATTTTTCTAGGAACCTAAAGCCACTCTGAAAACTAAAGTCTATCTATTTTTAGATCTGGAGTAAAATTTTATAAAAACATAAATTGTTTATTGATTTTAAGATTATTTGTGCAGGCTTTCATACAGGAAGAGAAGCTGGGTCTCTGTGGCCTAAGGAGATGTTAGATTTCCTTCCTGAAGGTGGCGTTTGTGTGCTATGGCCAAAGAATGCTTCCCTCATTGTTAAGAAAAAAGGAAAAAAAAAAGCTTTACCAGACAGTAAAACAACTCATAAAACTGTCATGAGTAATTCCAGCAGCAGAGCTGAAATGCAAGGCTGCTCACTGCACCTCTGCTTCTCTGTGACAGGGGTGAGCGTTTGTAGATTAAGATTATAGACTTACCTGTGGACACTGAGACTCATAACTCAATTTACAGGGGCCTCAGAGCTGAAACAATACTTGCTGAGCTATGCACTGGGATTTGTTGCAGCACCAAGAACTTGAGCTGTGGAAGGCCACAAATCTGGCTGATACAGTCCAATGGGAAGGGGAGTTCTCCAACCTGCACAATTAACTGTGACCAATGTACTCTGAGCCAATGAACAGTTACACTGTGGGAACTATTTGAACTTGAGGGGGAAATGCCCCAATTAAAAGGTTCTAAAACTCAGTTTCTGCACAAGGAGTCCTTCTTGAGCATGTTAAACACAGAAATTTTTGGACTTCAACTTCAGAAATACTAATGTCAAGAGCATCACTGGCATCTGGAAGTTTTTATCTGAGAAGTTTTCTAGAGTGGAAAATTACTCAGCTCTATAAAGAAAACAAACTACTGACATAAGAAACAACATGGATGAAATCTCAACAACAATATTCTAATAGTCTAAGCAAAAGAAGCCAAACACAAAGAGTAAGCACTGTATGATTGTGACAATGCGTATTATATATGATTATACATTATATACACATGTATGAAGTTCTAGAATAAATGCAACTTATCTGTGGTGATAAAAATGAGATTGATTGTTGTATAGGACAGAGGATTAAATGATGGATTTGACTGCAATGGCACATGAGGAAACTTTACAGCGTGATACTAATGGTCTACGCTTTTATCAGAGTGGTAGCTACATGAGGGTATACATTTGTCAAACTCGTCTAACTGTACACATAAAGTTGTGTGCACTTTAGTGTTGTAATGTTGTGTGATAGTGGCTCCGTCATGTCAGAATCTTGGCAAACCCATTGACAGTAGCCAGCCAGGCTCCTCTGTCCATGGAATTTTCCAGGCAAGAATACTGGAGTGGGTAGCTATTCCCATTTCAGTTCAGTTCGGTCACTCAGTCATGTCTGACTCTTTGTGACCCCATTGATTGCAGCACGTCAGACTTCCCTGTCTTGCACCAACTCCCTTAGCTTGCTCAAACCCATGTCAATCAAGTTGGTGATGCCATGCAACCATCTCATCCTCTGTCTTCCCCTTCTCCTCCTGCCTTCAATCTTTCCCAGCATCAGGGTCTTTTCCAATGAGTCAGTTCTTTGCATCAGGTGGCCAAAGTATTGGAGTTTCAGCTTCAGCATCAGTTCTTGCAATGAAGATTCAGGACTGATTTCCTTTAGGATGGACTGGTTGGATCTCCTTGCTGTCCAACGGACTCTCAAGAGTCTTTTCCAACACCACAGTTCAAAAGCATCAGTTATTTGGCACTCAGCTTTCTTTATGGTTCAACTCTCACAACTATACATGACTACTGGAAAAACCATATCTTTGACTAGACAAAATTTTGTCGGCAAGGTAATGTCTCTGCTTTTTAATATGCTATCTAGGTTAGTCATAGCTTTTCTTCCAAGGAGCAAGCATTTTAAATTTCATGGCTGCAGACACTACCTGCAGTGATTTTGGAGGCCAAGAAAATAAAGTCTGTCACTGTTTCCATTGTTTCCCCATTTATTTGCAATGAAATGATGGGCCTGGATACCATGATCTTAGTTTTCTGAATGTTGAGTTTTAAGCCAGTTTTTTCACTCTCCTCTTTCACTTTCATCCTCTTCACTTTCTGCCATAAGGATGGTGTCATCTGCATATCTGAGGTTATTGATATTTCTCCCTGCAGTCTTGATTCCAGCTTGTTCTTCATCCAGTCCATCATTTCGCATGATGTACCCTGCATATAAGTTACATAGCAGGGTGAAAATATACAGCCTTGATGTACATCCTCTCCCAATTTGGAATAACTTTGTTGTTCCATGTCCAGTTCTAACTGTTGCTTCCTGACCTGCATACAGATTTCTCAAGAGGCAGGTAAGGTGGTCTGGTATTCCCATCTCTTGAAGAATTTTCCACAGTTTGTTGTGATCCACACAATCAAAGGCTTTGGCATAGTCAGTAAAGCAGAAGTAAATGTTTTTCTGGAACTCTCTTGCTTTTTCTTGATGCAGCAGATATTGGCAATTTGATCTCTGCTTCTTCTGCCTTTTCTAAATGCAGCTTGAACATCTGGAAGTTCATGGTTCATATACTGTTGAAGCCTTGCTTGGAGGATTTTGAGCATTATTTTATTAGTGTGGAGATGAGTCCAACTGTGTGGTAGTTTGAACATTCTTTGGCATTGCCTTTCTTTGGGATTAGAATGAAAACTGACCTTTTCCAGTCCTGTGGCCACTGCTGAGTTTTCCAAATTTGCTGGCATATTGAATGCAGCACTTTCACAGCATCACATTTTAGGATTTAAAATAGCTCAGCTGGAATTCCATCACCTCCACTAGCTTTGTTTGTAGTGATGTTCCTAAGGCCCACTTGACTTCAGACTCCAGGATGTCTGGCTCTAGGTGAGTGATCACACCATCGTGGTTATTTGAGTCATGAAGATCTTGTTTGTAGAGTTCTTCTGTGTATTCTTGCCACCTCTTCTTAATACCTTCTGCTTCTGTTAGGTCCATACCGTTTCTGTCCTTTATTGTGCCCATCTTTGCATGAAATATTTTTGGTATCTCTAATTTTCTTGAAGAGAACTCTAGTCTTTCCCATTCTATTGTTTTTCTCTATTTCTTTGCATTGATCACTGAGGAAGGCTTTCTTATCTCTTCTTGCTGTTCTTTGGAACTCTGCATTCAGAGTTCCTGAGGAAAGGATGGGCACATCTTTTCTTTTCTCCTTTGCCTTTCACTTCTCTTCTTTTCTCAGCTATTTGTAAGGCCTCCTCAGACAACCATTTTTCCTTTTTGCATTTCTTTTTCTTGGGGATGGTCTTGATCACTGCCTCCTGTAAAATATCACGAAGCTCTGTCCGTAGTTCTTCAGGTGCTCTATCAAATCTAATCTCTTGAATTTATTTGTCACTTCCACTGTATAATCGTAAGGGATTTGATTTAGGTCATACCTGAATGGTCTAGTGGTTTTCCCTACTTTCTTCAATTTAAGTCTGAATTTTGTAATAAGGAGTTCATGATCTGAGCCACAGTTGGGTCCCAGTCTTGTTTTTGCTGTCTGTATAGAGCTTCTCCAACTTTGGCTGCAAAGAATATAATCAGTCTATTTCAGTATTGACCATCTGACGATGTCCATGTTCAAGCTGTCTCTTGTGTTGTTCAAAGAGGGTGTTTGCTATGACCAGTGCATTCTCTTGGCAAAACTCTGTTAGCCTTTGCCCTGCTTCATTTTGTACTCCAAGGCCAAAGTTGCCTGTTACTCCAGGTATCTCTTGACTTCCTACTTTTGCACAGTCTCCTAAGATGAAAAGGACATCTTTTTTTGGTGTTAGTTCTAGAAGGTCTTGTAGGTCTCATAGAACCACTCAGCTTTGGCTTCTTCAGCATTAGTGTTGGGGCATAGACTTGTATTACTGTGGTATTGAATGGTTTGCCTTGGAAATGAACAGAGATTATTCTGTCATTTTTGAGACTGCAGAATACTAGAGTGGGTAGCCATTCCCATTTAGCTGCATATAAATTACACCTTGATAAAGCTGATTTAATCAAATACCTCCTTTTTGGTGATTGAAATGTATGTCCAGGTTTGGGTACCAATGACTCTTCACTAATGGGGAATGATCAGCTCTTAAGTGAATTTGAGCCACATGGGGCTTCTTTTTTGGCATTTATATTTCCACCAAGAGAATTTCTGAGCCCTAGGACACTCTCAAGATCAACTTGTCTGCCTTCTGGGTATTCTATATGAGAAACAGAAGTTCCAAAAAGTTGAGAGACTTTTTCAATGCCACACAGTAAGACGTAAGCAGGTATCACATAAGAGTTCCTGGGAGCATTTTTTCTTTTCTCTCAGTAGCACACTGTATCCAAAGGAGTAAGAAAAGGAAGCAGTGAGTAGATGTTCCTCACTTTAATTTAGCTTCACTACTGTCTATAGGATAGAGCTACTTGGTTGCCTAAGCCAAAGAAATTGAGTTGTTGAAAGACCGTTTTGGAATTTCCCTGGTGGTCCAGCGGTTAACGATCTGCCTTCCAATGCAGGGGACTCAGGTTTGATCTGCAGTGGGGGAACTAAGTTCTCACATACCTTGGAGCAACTAAGCCTGAGCACCAGAACAAAGATCCCACATTCCACAACTAAGACCTGACTCAATCAAATAAATAAATATTTAAAAAAAAGATTGGTTTCAGGTTTGTTCACTGACTTATTTAACTAATAATGTCACATGGAGAAGGAAATTTGCCTCACGTTGACCCAGAAGGTAAGATGGAAACCAATATGAGAAGACGTGGATGTTGTATTAAGATCAGTTCAGGGAAGAACTTTCCAATCAAGTGGAAAAAGAATTAACATTTAGTTGAGGACATTCCATTTCCTGGCTACCTTATTTGTAACATTTTATTTAATTCTTACAAAAACCTCTGGGTGGCAGGTGGAACAATGTCCACTGGAAGGAAAGATATCCCCTTCCTGAGAGGCACAGCACTCAAGTGGAATAGTCGTGGAATTCTGGAGAAGTGATCCTTCACTGAGAACTGCCAAATTCCCAAGCTCTCTTCTAGTTCTAAGCTAATTTAAGTCTGAACTGAATAATCTATGTTTATCAAATGATTATACCCATGGGTTTTAAAGGCTTAGGTGTGATAAGGGATATCGGCCAACCTACAGAACTCTGTGATCTTTCAATTAGTCACCAGCACTGGGCACACAGGAGGTACCCAATTATGCTGACTGAAATGAAATGAGCTCCCTGACTGAGGTAAAGACAGGTGAGTTGGGGGCTCCCTTAACCTTGTGGCCCCCAACCCCTGCAGGTGTTGTTCTAATTAGAGCACGTGTGCTAAGTCTCTTTAGTCGTGTCCAACTCTTTGCAATCCCATGGACTGTAGCCCGCCAGGCTCCTCTGTCCCTGGGACTCTCCAGGCAAGAACACAGGAGTAGGTTGCCATGCCCTTCTCCAAGGATCTTCCCAAGCCAGGGATCATATTGGCATCTCTTGCATCTCCTGCATTGGCAGGTGAATTCCTTATCACTAGTGTTACCTGGGAAGCCCTAATTATGCCCCAGAAACCAGTGTAAAAAGCAAGAAAGACAAAATCCAGATTCCAGTCCAGATCATGAAAAGTTGCTGAAACTTCTTAAACCATCACAGACAGTTTCCAACTAAGCTTTAACCATAAGTTCTCAGGAAGGCCTTTTGCTGAATATCCTCCTGGAAGAATGCAGCAGAATGAGGCTACAACCCTTCTTTCAATGAGAAACCAGCATATGGCCAAGAGCCACTCTCGAGGATTGATAAACAGGAGCAGAAAGGGCAGCAAGCTACTTGTGGTTTAGAAATTGTGCCTGGTTCACTTCCCTTCATTAAGAAAAAATTTGCTTGATTTGCTGCACGGCAGTAACTGCATATCTGAGAAAACAGCCTTGATTGGAAGACTCTTAAATAGGGGCCTCTCCATAGATACTGGTAAATTTCTCCCACTAAAAGCCCTGCCATGAAAAGGGAAGACATGGAGATCTTGGATTATTTGAGCATGACCTTGAAGACTGGTACAAGGAATAAATGATGTGAACTCAGGATTCCTTTTATTCTGTGAGTCACAGCTTTGTCAAAATTACCCACTTCCACATGGAAGACAAAGTTCCAGCTAGAGTACAGGGAACAACAAGATGGGACTGTAGGCTTTGCCAAACACAGAGTCCCTGCAGGCCAGACACACCCCCTTGGCTTCTGGATGCCTGCTCCTCACACTGCAACTCTGCCCTCTGTCTCTCATCTTGTCCTGAATTCTTGTTCTCTGAGACCATATCCAGCCTCCCTGTCTGTAAGTGTGCTTCTAGCACAGAGCCTAGCAGAGAGAGGCAGAAGGCACTGAATAAGCTGTGATGAATGACTCAAGTTTTCATAATCCTTCTCCTGGACCTCAAAACAGCTAATGCTACTCAAAAACACTTCTGTGTGCCAGGCTCCGTGTTGAATACTTCACAGATGTTGCCTCATTTAATCCTTGAAAAATCTCATGAAGGAGGTACTATCATTGTCATCGTTGTTTTACACATCACTATTTTCATTAGAGGGCTTTCCAGGTGGTTCTAGTGATAAAGAACCTGCCTGCCAGGGCAGGGGACCTAAGAGACACGGGTTCAGTCCTTGAGTTGGGAAGATCCTCTGGAGGAGGGCATGGAAACCCACTCCAGTATTCTTGCCTGGAGGATCCCATGGACAGGGGAGCCTGGGGGCTACAGTCCATAGGGTCGCAGAGTCAGACAGGACTGAAGTGACTTAGCATGCATGCATTTGCATAAGAAGAAACAGACCTCAACTTGAAACCATCAGCGATGTTGCAGATTGGTTTCAGGTCTGTCTGTGGGTCCAAGGGCAGGTAGTGTGGATTGTTCATTACAAATCAGAGTCAATGTCCCAGCTTACACAACAGCAGTTTCTTAGCAATCTGGGCAATACTTAGAGTTGACATTTCTTAATACAGAGGAAAAAAGTCAACAAGCAGCAATGACTTTTTGTCTCTCCTTTTCCCTTGATCTCCTCTATTGATCTTCCCTTGATCAGCCTTCCAGTGCTGACAGGGCTGTTTAGACAAAAGCCTCCAAATTTAAGTGAATTCATAACTTACAACAGTCGATGTTTCGAGGGAGTTTAGCCACCTAGAGCTTTGATAACCTACTGCAAAAGATGTTTCCCTTCTAATTTGATAAGGTGTGAAGGCTTTTAGGACTTTATATATTCATCCAACATCTCAGTTTATTTTTTTTTTAAATGATCATTTACTGAGAGTTCACAGCATGAGAGAATGCACTAAGCCCCTTGAATACATTATCTCATTTAATTCTTAGGACAACAAACCCTCCTACTGCTTTAAATTGTTTTCTTTTAGCTTCAATGTAATGTGTTGGTTTGTGGGTAGGTGACTAGGTATTGATGACAGCCAAAGGCTGTGTATCATCTACAGGGAAGGAGAAATGTCTACAAAAGCTTTGCCAGATGATTTTTACTGAACAAGGCAGAAAGAACTGTCTCCGTGACAATGTGCCGTGTCTGTCTTGGTCACTCTGCCGTGTCTGTCTTGATCAACCTAACTTGTCTGTCTTGGTCAACCTAACTTGTCTGTCTTGGTCAACCTAACTTGTCTGTCTTGGTCAACCTAACCTAGTCTGTCTTGGTCAACCTAACTTGTCTGTCTTGGTCAGCTCCAAAAGAACCAAGACAGTCCCAGGATGTCAGAGTCCTGTGCTGCCATGTGTATGGAATCGTCTTGGTTTTCTGAGCTAGCCAATCCTTCACCTCACACAGTGCATAATCCAAGAGGGCAAGGCATCATCTGTCATATGGCAGAACCAAAAACTAAAACCGGTCTGGGTTTGAATTACATCTTTAAAAAAAAAAACCACTGATCTCTTCTCCATCAGGCATGGCCATCACTAAACTAAAGGCCACTTCGACTTGAATTAGAAAAAGCTGCCCCCTATAGGAAAACCTGGTGACTTTGGTACAGTCCTAGGCGAAACAATAGCACCTTTGTGCCCCTATCTCCAGGAGCTCGCAGCTCTGTGCCAGGTTCCAGGGCTCCCTGAGAAGGACATTCATTCCCACAGCAGGTGCCCCAGAATAACTGCATAGCTCTGTGTGGCAGGACCACCATCAGGAACAACAGAGATGTCCCAAGTGACAGTCCATGGACCCCAGCCCACTCACAGACGGATTTTATCGTCCCAACCATGTCTGAGATAATTTGAATTGCTTGTCTACCTTAAAAATTAGGAAATTTCACACAAAATCAAGATTTCAAGCTTCTCTTAAAAAATTAGGAGATCTGGGAACACTAGGTCTGCATTCCAGCAAAATAAATTGAGATTTGATGTAACCTTGGTTTGTGGGTAGGTTTCTAGGTATTAATGAGCTAAGAAATGCTGCCTGCTTAGGTATTACTTCTTCTACCTTTTTTATTTAACACCTTATCTTGAGTTCTATTCCACATTAGCACATAAAGATCTACTATCTTCTTGTGTTAACTTATTATTTGTATGAAAAGATAATACTTGTATCAGGTAAACAAACATCCCAAAGGCATAAAAGGATTGAACACACTATCTCCCAGCCACCCAGGGCTGCTTCCTAAAAGGCAGCCACTGCTACAGTTGTGTCTCCTTCCAGAGAATGGGTGCACACACACAAATAAATACATATGCCATCCTTTTAAGACACCACCAACTGCAAGATGCACCATTATTTTGTGTTCACTAAATAAGAAAAAAAAATCCTAAAAAGAATCATGACACCATGCCTTAATGATGTTCCCACTCAATCCATAAATCAGTCGAGTCAGCCCCTTAGTGCTCTGCAATTTGTTTCACCTGTTCCAAAGGACTGGCCATTTCCCCCTGCCCCTCTGTTACATGAAGTGTGGCAGGCAATCCTTTTAGCATAGCTGGGTAAAAAATAATGTAACACAACTTTATTTATGTATCAATATATATAATTAAAGGCTATTCTCCCAACTTATTTGGGGGAAAAATGAGGTAGGAATCTAACATTATTTTTCTCCAGTTGCTACGAGTTTACTACAGTTCTTACCATTTCCTATTGCCTGATCTTGGACAGCTTCACTCACGTGGCTTGTTTGACCCCTGTCAACACTGGCACTCTCAACCTGGAGTATTAAGCAAATGGCTGGACAGTGCAATGAACAGCCTCTTTGGCAGCCCGTTTACTGTCAGGAGTGGGGTGGCTTCAGCACAGGCAGCAAAGCCCATGGATAAGAACAATGTAGCTTGGACTTCCCTGGTGGTCCAGTGGCTAAGACTCCACGCTCCCAATGTAGGAGACCCTGTGTTCTATCCCTGGCTAGCGAACTAGATCCCATATGCCACAACTAAGAGTTTGCATGCTGCAACTGAAGATCCTGCTTGCCACAACTAAAAAATTTATATATATAAAAAAGAACTATTTGGCTGTTCAACTAGGAAGAGCCTCTTAGGAGCCTGCCCCATAGCTAGAGCTGCTTGGGATTGTCTGACCTGGGACTTCTGACCCCTTACTTGATTTGCCTCCCGTTTTCTTGCAGGTTGATGTGTTTAGGTCACTGGTAGAGGATGTAAGGAAAGAAAGTAAGATTTACATCAATGCAAGACAACCCCTGGTGGCTCAGTGGTAAAAGAATCTGCTTGCCAATTCAAGAGACCCAAGAGACGTGGGTTCAATCCCTGGATCGGGAAGCTCCCCTGGAGAAGGAAATGGCAACCCACTCCAGTGTTCTTGCCTGGGAAATCCCATGGACAGAGGTGCCTGGCAGGCTACAGTCCATGGGGTCACAAAGGGTCGGATTTGACTTAGCAACAACAACAAGACAACCTAATGTAAAACAAAGCTGTAATTGAAGTCTGGGAACAGGTTTCTACATTTACATAAAACATATAATACCTTTGGCACAGACTGGCATGGTTGTTTTAAGACAGATGTATCTGTGACCTTTACTATACTTTGCGCTTAAAAGATGTTTCTCAGACCAATTTTTAAGGCATGAGTTCTAGTCCTTAAAGGCTTCCCAGGTGGCGCTAGTGGTAAAGAATCTCCCTGCAATGCTGGAGACACAGGAGATGGAGGTTCAATCCTTGAGTCGGGAAAATCCCCTGGAGGAGGGCACGGCAACCCACTCCAGTATTCTTGCCTGGAGGATCCCATAGACAGAGGAGCCTGGCAGGCTACAGTCCACAGGATTGCAAAGAGCCGGACACGACTGAGCGACTAAGTACGTACATACAATACCCCTCCCCTAAGAATCAGCATGAGTCCCATGAATTTAGAAATCTGCAGCCTGCTTTTTTTCTGTGCGCGTCATTGTCTGCACAAAGATCCCAGAGAACTTAATAGGAAACAGGTGTTCCTTCAGGTCTGACGAGAGTGGTAGGACAGTCTCCACAGAGGTGATGAGACAGAAGGTCTCCTGTAACGAGAGCCTGACTTGAGGCTTGTTTTCGGGGGGATTAGGGACTGAGGAGACTGGGTGTGAGAGAGGTTGAGGAGTAGGGAAATCAGTTCCAAGCAGTTCTGTCGCCAGGCCTACGTGAGGTAAGAGGCAGGCATTCGCAGTCACAAGGTGCACTGTTTATAGCCTTGTTTCTCACCGTGACCACATTGACAGCTTTTCCTGGCGGTTCAAGCAGAACACATCTACAGCATCAGCCCTCACCTGCATTTCCCCCACCAAACATTGCTGCAATTTTTAAGGAACTATTTTACACTACTGTGAAAAGAAATGCCCACAAGAAAATAAAATAAACTCTTGGGAACAAAACCTGAGATAAAGGATTTTGCTGAGAGAGGTAAAAAGAAAGTACAACTGCTCAGAAAGCTCAGTTTAAAAACACTGGAACAGAGAGAACATTTTTTCACAGCAGCCTCCTTATAAATGGTGATTGGCTTCCCAGATGAGCCCACAAAGGACTACTTAGCTCACAATGTTCCTATCAAGTTAATCATGTTGTCTTAGCCTTGTGTAATATTTTCATATCGTTTGATTTTTTTAATAGTATGCTTTCATTTTCTAACACATAAGCTCACTAGAGGAAACTTTAAAAGTAGAGAAAAGTATAAAAAGTAAAGAAAAAATAAAAACTCACAAAGTCTACCACTCAGAGATACCATCTGAATACATTTTATTCCAGTCATCTACAAAGTTTTAACAAATTCATTAAGATATAATTGACATACAATAAGCAGCAATGTTTAAGGTATAATTTGGTAAACTTAAAACATGCTGCTGCTGCTACTGTTAAGTCTCTTCAGTTGTGTCCGACTCTGTGCAACCCCATAGATGGCAGCCTACCAGGCTCCCCCGTCCCTGGGATTCTCCAGGCAAGAATACTGGAGTGGGTTGCCATTTCCTTCTCCAATGCCTGAAAGTGAAAAGTAAAAGTGAAGTCGCTCAGTCGTGTCCGACTCTTAGCAACCCCATGGACTGCAGCCTACCAGGCTCCTCCATCCATGGGATTTTCCAGGCAAGAGTACTGGAGTGGGGTGCCATTGCATTCTCCGTTAAAACATGCATATGGCAGTGAAACCAACACCAAACTCAATATAATGAACATACCCACCCCCCAAAAAAGATCTCATGCCCCTTTATAATCCTCTCCTCTGCCCCCCACAGCCAGGCAAACATCAATCTGCTTTTTGCTACTATAGATTAGATTTTATTTTCTGTAATTTTATATAAATGGTTTCATATGTGCATGCTAAGTTGCTTTGGTCTTGTCCGACTCCATGTGACCCTATGGACTGCAGCCCGTCAGGCTCCTCTGTCCATGGGATTCTCCAGGCAAGATTACTGCAGTGGGTTTCCATGCTCTCCTCCAGAGGATCTTCCAGATCCAGGGATCAAATCCACGTCTCTTTTGTCTCCTGCATTAGCACGCAGGTTCTTTACCACTAGCGCCACCTGGAAAGCCTGTTAATGGGTTCATATAGTATGTATTCCTTTCTGTTTGGCTTTCTCAATCAGCATAATTATTTTGAGATTCATACACATTAGCTTGTACTAACAGTAGTCTGCATTGGTAGTTTGTTTTTTATTGCTGAGTAGTCTTTGGTTTCTCATGATGTACTCTGCATATAAGTTAAATAAGCAGGGTGACATTATACATCCTTGACGTACTCCTTTTCCTATTTGAAACCAGTCTGTTGTTCCATGTCCAGTTCTAACTGTTGCTTCCTGACCTGCATACAGATTTCTCAAAAGGCAGGTCAGGTGGTCTGGTATTCCCATCTCTTTCAGAATTTTCCACAGTTTATTGTGATCCACACAGTTAAAGGCTTTGGCATAGTCAATAAAGCAGAAATAGATGTTTTTCTGGAACTCTCTTGCTTTTTCCATGATCCAAGTTGGCTTAAAGCTCAACATTCAGAAAACGAAGATCATGGCATCTGGTTCCATCACTTCGTGGGAAACAGATGGGGAAACAGTGGAAACAGTGTCAGACTTTATTTTGGGGGGCTCCAAAATCACTGCAGATGGTGACTGCAGCCATGAAATTAAAAGACACTTACTCCTTGGAAGAAAAGTTATGACCAACCTAGGTAGCATATTCAAAAGCAGAGACATTACTTTGCTGACTAAGGTCTGTCTAGTCAAGGCTATGGTTTTTCCTGTGGTCATGTATGGATGTGACAGTTGGACTGTGAAGAAAGCTGAGCACCGAAGAATTCATGCTTTTGAACTGTGGTGTTGGAGAAGACTCTTGAGAGTGCCTTGGACTGCAAGGAGATTCAACCAGTCCATTCTGAAGGAGATCAGCCCTGGGATTTCTTTGGAAGGAATGATGCTAAAGCTGAAACTCCAGTACTTTGGCCACCTCATGCAAAGAGTTGACTCATTGGAAAAGACTCTGATGCTGGGAGGAATTGGGGGCAGGAGGAGAAGGGGACGACAGAGGATGAGACGGCTGGATGGCATCACTGACCTGATGGACGTGAGTCTGAGAGAACTCCTGGAGTTGGTGATGGACAGGGAGGCCTGGCATGCTGCGATTCATGGGGTTGCAAAGAGTCGGACACGACTGAGCAACTGAACTGAACTGAGTCGTTGGTTGGAGGCTTATACAACAATTTGCTTGTCTGTTCATCTATTGATAGATCTGGGGTCTGTGATTTCTTTTTCCAATATCAATAACCAGTTACCAGCTTTCTGATATCAACCAATTGCCTGACAATTCAATTCAGTTATGACAGTAACTACTCAGAGTTTGCACAGACCCCATAAGGTAAGGACTCAGTCCCTTGAGACTGTCCCCATTTCAGACAGAAGCCACAGTGAAGACCCAAGGCAACCCACACTTGTGCCTGACTGACTACAAATTCAGAACTTTCCACAATCCCTTCCTCGGTCTCCATAATTTACTAGCATGACTCACAGAACACAGGAAAGCAGTTTACCTGTGGTCATCAGTTTATGATAAAAGATACAATTCAAAAAGTCAAGTGGTAGAGATGCACAGGGCATGGAATGGGAGGGGAGGGGTGTAGATATTCCATCTCCTCCCCAGGCATGTCACCTTCTCAGCACATCCATGTATTCACCAACCAGGCAGCTCTCCAAACTCCATTTTTTTTTTATTTTAATGGAGGTTTCATTATGTAGGCATGAGTGATTAAGCTATTATGTAAGTAAGTGTAAGTCACACAGTTGTGTCCTACTCCTTGCGATCCCTTTCACCGCAGCCTCTGTCCATGGGATTCTCCAGGTAAGAATACTGAAGTGGGTTGTTATTCCCATCTCCAGGGATCTTCCCAAGCCAAGTATTATTTTTTTTTCCAAGCCAAGTATTGAACCTGGGTCTCCCACATTGCAGGCAGATTCTTTACCATCTGAGCCACCAGGAAAGCCCCATTGGCAACTGAACTCAGTCCCTAATCCCATTCTTTGCTGGAGTGGGGCTAATCCTCTAATCATGAACTTGGACTTTCCAGTGACCAGTTCTTATCCTAAAGCCATCTAGGGGCTCCACCAGGAGATACCCCAGTAGCAAAAATTCAAGTATAGTCTAAAATATTTGTTATAGATTAAAAATACACTCCTATCACTCAGGGAATTCCAAGAATTTTAGGAGCTCTGTGCCAAGAACCAGGGACAGAGACAAAATACATATTTTTAAAAAATTATATCACAAGGTTGTTTCCTACTTGGGGTTATTATAAATAAAACTATTAATTTTCATTACAAATCTTTGTAGAGATATGTGTTTTTATTTCTATTGAGAATACACCTAGGAGTGGAATGGCTGAATCTTATGGTGAAAAGTAAAAGTCACTCAGTGGTGTCTGACTCTTTGCAACCCCAAAGCAAATCTCCAGGCAAGAATGCTGGAGTGGGTTGCTGTTCCCTTCTCCAGGAGATTTTCCCAACCCACGGATCAAACCCAGGTCTCCTGCATTGCAGGTATATTCTTGACCAGCTGAGTCACCAGGGAAGCCCGAATCATATGGCATCTGTATATTTAACTTTTTAAATTCCAGATTTGTTTTCCGAAGTTGTTGTAACATTTTACCTTTCCACCAGTAGCGTATGGCAGTTTCAACTGCTCTAAATTCTCACCAAATTTTATGATCAGTGTTTTAAATTTTAGATAACCTAATAGATATGCAGGCCTAGCTCCATGTGGTTTAATTTGCATTTTGGTAATAATTAGTGATAAAGAGCATTTTCTATGTGCTTATTTGGCAGGTGAATATTTTCTTTGGTGAAGGTGAAATGTCCATTGGAAGATTTTGCCCACTTTTTAATTGGGTTGTTTTCTTATGATTGAATTTTGAGATTTTGGGGTTTTTAAAAATATATTCTAGGTGTAAGACTATTATCAGATATGTGATTTGCAAGTATATTCTCTCAGGCCATGGCTTGTCTTTTCATCCTCTTATTTCAAAGAACAGAAGTTCTTAATTCTGACAAAGCTCAATTTACCAATATGAATCATGCCACCTATTCAATAATACATTTCTGTGAAGTCTTTACCTAACCCCAAGTCTGAAGGTTTTCTTCTATGTTTTCTCTAGAAGTGTCCTAGTTTTAATTTTACATGTAGGCACAATGACTTATTTTGAGTTAATTTTTTCATCAGATGTGGTTTATAGATCTAAGCTGGGGTTTTTATTATTGTTTGTCTATAAGTGTCTAAATGTCTCAGCATAATATGTTGAAACATCTTTCCTTTTGCTCCTAAATTGCCTTTGCCCTTCTATGAAAAATCGGTTCACTATTTCGAGTTTGTTTCCGTAGTTTATTGCACTGGAACATATGTCTATCTTTACCGTGTTGTCTTGATAACTGTAGCTTTACAAATATTGGTATCAATTAATGAGAATTCGGCATGTTTGTTCTTTCTCAAAGTTTCTTTGGCTCTTCTGGTTTCCTTGCATTTCCGTAGGAATTTTAGGATCCGTTTGTCAATTTTTATAAAGAAATTGTATATTCATGATTTTAGAAAGTTTAAAACTTCATGCAGACAAAACATTTCTTATACGTGATATATACAAGGTCTAAAAGGAAAATCACAATGTAAAATTTTATGACAGTATATTGAAAAAACACAGCATAAAAATTTATTTTATGATGGAGCATTGATGTAGTAGCTATCTTGACCCAAGTTGTTAAATATGATGATCTGTTTATTATAGCACAGCATAAATAAAGCACAACATCCGAAAAAAAAAAAAGAAATTGATAGGCGTTTCGTTAAATTTGTAGATAAATTTGGGAAATATTGTCATTTTAACGATATTAAGCCTTCCAACCCATGAACATGGTATATATCTTCATTTATTTACATATTCTCTAATTTCTTTCAAACACGTTTCGTGGTTTTCAGTGTACAAATCTAGCATTTTCATTATTAAATTTAATCCTAAGTATTTTTGATGCTATTATATTGAAAAGAGGATACAAATACAATTGATAGTGGGTATTGATCCTTATTTTTAATTTTTATTTTCATATAGGCTATTCACCTTATATCCTGAAACCTCACTGAAGTTGTTCATTAGTTCTAAAAAAATTTCTATATGGATTCCTGGGAATTTCCTATATACAAGATCATGTCATCTGAGAATAAAAGTTGTTTTACTTCTTCCTTCCAATCTGAATGCTTTTCATTTTATTTCCTTGTCTAATCTCTCCGGCTAGACCCTCTAGTACAATGATGAATAAAAGTACCAAGAGCAGAGAGGGTTGTCTTGTTCCTGACTTTAGGGAGAAGCACTCAGTCTTTCACCTTTAACTATGATATTGGCTGTGGGTTTTTCATAGATGTCCTTTATCAAGTTGAAGAAGTTCCCTATTTTGTTGAGTATTTGTTAATTAGGAAAGGATGTTGGAAGAGTAATTGATTTTTGAAGATTAGACCAACAAAATATTTTGTAAATATGGACAAGCTGATTCTAAAACTTAGAAAGTGAAAGTGAAAGTTGTTCAGTCATGTCCGACTCTTTGCGACCCCATGGACTATACAATCCATAGAATTCTCTAGGCCAGAATACTGGAGAGGGTAGCCTTTCCCTTCTCTAGGGGATCTTCCCAACCCAGGGATCGAACCCAGGTATCCTGCATTGCAGGTGGATTCTTTACCAGCTGAGCCACGTGGAACCCAAAACTTAGAAGAACAAAGTAAATAAAGCAAAGAACAAGATACAATATATAAGAAACACTAGGCTGTGAGCTCTCCATTATCTCCCCAATCCTCCTAACTATATAAGATAGTATTATCTTCACTTCATACATATGGATATGGGGCCATATAGAAGTAATGTAATTTGACACTGATAGTAAGTGGTAAAGGTACTTAAAAGAGTCTGACATATAAGAAGTCCTTAATTCATCTTCATTCACCCAGGAAGACATTACCTTTCTGCCCAGAAGTAGAGACGGAAGCTTCTCAAGAGGTGAGGACAACTTTTGTTTGTCAGAGAGGAGATCTTTTGAAAGATGGTATACAGACCATGATACTAATGGGTATCAGACTCTTCTTCTGCCTTTAAGTCTCCTGCACTGACTTTTCTGGAGCATTATTTTTGTCATGTGACAGCCCTCTCACTGGTATCTTGTATCTCCAGTGGAAATGGGATAATTGAAACAAGAGATTTCTTATTGTACTGAAATTCCATTGATAAATGTCATTTTTTGCAGTCCCTTAAATTGTCCCATATTTAGGGGGAGAGAGACAGAGACAGAGAGAATGAATGAGCTATTGTCTTTTGAGTCAAAACACCCTGTTCTGCATGCTGCTGTGTCCTCTTGCTCAGTGTTACTGTACCACAGGGAGCATCGGATGAAGACTGCAATGCTGGGGGAGACAGAAGGAGTTTCTCATTCCTGTTGGCTTCTTGTTGGGTTTCTCTGGGCTTCCTGGTCCTGTCAGCAGCACCCTAGCAACACTTCCTTGCTCCATTAGCACCAACAGAGCAGTACTCTCTCCTTAGAAGTCCCCTCCTCTAACTTTTTAAGTTCCAGTCATTCCAAACTCTTCCATTGCTCCACAGCCCTAAGGATGGTAGCTGCTTCATGCAGCTGCTCTGTGTTACTTAGTGTTGTCCGTTTGCCTTTGCAATATTCAAGCTTAGTGATTTATTAAATCATCTCCATTAAAAAAAAAAATTGGTGTGGTTTCCTAACTGGATTCTGAGTAACTCAGAAGGGACAAGAGGAGGCAGAAATAGAAGGTTATTAAAAACCTTTTAACAATAAATCTCCATGTCCTGTAGATGGGGTCCACTGAGTGGAGTAAAGAGCTAGGGTCCATAAATTACCAGGTTTCACAGGGGCTTAATGAGTTACTTTATTAAAAACAAACAAACAATGCTTAGCACAAGAAAAGTGGTATGAAATTAGTAGCTATTGTTATGATCTGGGTATCGTAGACTAAGCATGGGAGAGATGATATGTATGGAGGAATTATTTTCGGTCAGAAAAACTATACGTTTTTAAAGATATTTTAAGTTGGAAAAAAACACAAATTACTAAAAACAAATGGCTTAAAAGGGAGGAGGTTTATTATCTAAAAACCAAGAAGTACAGAGTGAGACAGTGTCAACGGCTTTAAGATGTCATCAAGGACTCAACTCATTTTCATATTTCTTTTATGCTGTTCTCAGCAGAAAGTCTTTTTCCTGGAGCTTGTCCTCTCCTGCCTTTAAGACAGCTAAAGCAACTCTCAGTATCATAGCTTCCAGACAATATTAAGAAAGGCATTAGGAAGAGCTTTTATTTCTCCATTTAAGATAAAGGATAATCTTCTCCATATGCCTTCCCTCCCCCATCTTACTTCTCACATGCCAATGCCTAAACCAGTCACTGACAAGGACAATGGAACTCTCAAGGTCAGTTAGACCAATGATGACTCATAGCTGGTGAATGGTGATAAAGCCCACTTCCCCTGGAGCACCTGGCTGGGCAGGAGTTCTGTCCAGAATCAGGATTCAGTTGGGAAGGAGAGAGGGAGAAATGACTGATGTGTAGGCTTCCAAGAGTGACTGCTACAACTAGCCTTCCCAATACCCCGTAAATTACACAGCTCTCAGCCTATGCAGCCATAAAATCAAAAGATGCTTGCTCCTTGGAAGAAAAGCTATGACCAACCTAGACAACATATTAAAAAGCAGAGACATAACCTTGCCGACAAAGGTCTGTCTAGTCAAAGCTATGGTTTTTCCAGTAGTCATGTATGGATGTGAGAGTTGGACTCTGAAGAAAGCTGAGCACCGAAGAATTGATGCTTTTGAACTGTGGTATTGGAGAAGATACTTGAGAGTCCCTTGGACTGCAAGGAGATCCAACCAGTCCCTCCTAAAGGAAATCAGTCCTGAATATTCATTGAAAGGACTGATGCTGAAAGTCCAATACTTTGGCCACCTGATGTGAAGAACTGACTCATTGGAAAAGACCCTGATGCTGGGAAAGATTGAAGGCAGGAGGAGAAAGGGATGATAGAGGATGAGATGGTTGGATGGCATCATCGACTCTATGGACATGAGTTTGAGTAAGCTCTAGGAGTTGGTGATGGAAAGGGAAGCCTAGAGCGCTGCAGTCCATGGGGTTGCAAAGAGTCGGACAGGACTGAGTGACTGAACTGAGTGACAGCCTACGCATAAAATTGATCCTGTATCCATGCTGGCCTCAGTAGCCTTTAGGAAAAGGTGGAAGGGGCTGGGGGGAGGAAGATGCACTTTTCCTCACCTCATCAAGGATATGGGAACAAAGACAGATTGTATTCTTCTAGACCCTAAACACACACACATAGAATTTGGGGAGTGTTTGTCAGTTAGGAGGAGTGTGAGGAATGGAAAACAGTGAGGAGAGGAAGGGGGAGGCTAGTGCTGAAAAAATTGGCATGTCAACAAAGGACGGAGGAGAGAACATTAGCAAGAAAGAAAAAGGATGGGAGCTGGAGAGCCCCCAAGCACAGAAGCTGGGGAAATGAAGGGACAAATTCAGGAAGGAATGTTATTTAAACTGTGCGCACATCTGAGGAGCAGAAAAACCAAAGGAGCCGCACAAAAGCCTGAATAAGAGAGGGGAGCCTGGGAGCGGGAGTTAAGAGGAAGGCTCTTTCCGAGCAAGTGTAAAATGGTGTTGTCGTTTCAACAGCAATGACCCAGCAACCAATTCTATTTTTTTCTTAACTTGAAATCTCTGCTGTCCTGAAAATTACATGACTATAAAGCTACTTCTTCTGTGAGGCAGGAAGAAAGTGTGGAAAGGAATCCAATCAATCGGGCTGGGAGCTGGGACAACGTGGCAGCCTCTGGCCAAAGAAACACGGACACCCACGTGAACAGCGCCTGATGGGGAGGAGCGGGGAGCTCTGTTTACTTTTTCATGCCCAGACCTTCAGGGGGCCCTTTGGACAGTGTTTTTGGAGCTCGGACCTCATTCTTGGTATCCCACGGCGCTAAGGCTAAGGGCAGGAGGTTTTAAAATACTTGGAATCTCTCTCTCTCTCTTTTTGGAATATACTTGCTTTACAATGCTGTGTTAGTTTCTGTAGTACAGCAAAGTGAATCAGCTATAATTAGTGAGTCAAGTCTGCTCAATGTCCCACTCTTTGCAGCCCCATGGACTATAGCCCACCAGGCTCCTCTGTCCATGGAATTCTCTAGGCAATAATACTGGAGTGGGTAGCCATTCTCTTCTCCAGGGGATCTCCCCCACCCAGGGATCAAACCTGGGTCTCCTTCATTGCATGCAGATTCCTGACCATTTGAGCCACCAGGAATCAGCTATACATATACATATATTCCCTCTTTTTTGGATTTCCTTCCCATTTAGGTCATCACAGATTATTAAGTAGAATTCCCTGTGCTATACAGTAGGTTCTCATTAGTAATCTATGATCCCAAGTGACTGACTGCCTTCTCTGATGAACACTTTTAATCGTTGAGCCCAGAAATGGCAAACTCAACCCTTCTGAGGACTGATGTTGTGATAATAAAAAGGATTCCCTGGAATTATTCTTGGAGAGAACATAGTGTTTGTTTACAACACTTTAATCAGACTCTCACGGTGGAAAGTATGGTTCTAAAGCCATGCTCAACTCATAGACGACGCTATACAAGCTTCTGTGCAAGGGATGGAGAGCAATTTTTGTCGCTTCTGACAGCAGGTGAAGTAGTTGGAATCCCCTGTGTGCCAATTAGAAGTTACTCATATATCTCTTTTCATTTTCCCAATAAATTTTAGGCTTTTTTCTTTTTCTGTCCTTCTAGACATCTAGCCATCTGTCCCCAGGAGATGCTTTGGGTCTCCTGTAGGCATTAGCACCCAGTCATGAACAAGAACTCTGTGGTCAGTCGTATAATGTAGAAGGAGATGGTGAAATGTTACACTCTGCCAATGTAGCCTTCCTCCCATCCTCAAATGTTTACTAAAAGTCTACCGAGATTCTCAAAACATTTGGCATGAATAGATATTTTTCTAAAAACTGGAGTAGAGGCTGAATCTTGCTCCTGAGTAGAAGGAGGGGTGAAGCAGTCTGGATGTGAGCATATGAGAGTCAGAGGGACCCCACTACTGATGTCTGGGGTCACTTGGGCAAAAACGCTGTCTCAAGTGTCTGAACTAGGTAGATCTAGGCAACTATCAATGAATCAATCAATCAATCAATAAACCAAACAGTGGGAATGTATTACATTTTTGCTTCCTGCTGGACATGTATGGCTGCAGATATGACAGATACAAACAAGGAATTGATCATCTAACATCCACACCAAACTTGAGCCCCAAAGGGATGAAAATGTACACTCATAACCATGACTACAACAGAGATCAGAGAAGAGGGAGGCAATGGAATCAGAAGTAGGGAAAGTTTTATGCAGGAGGGTGGCTTGAAATCAGAGAGGAATCTAGCCAGAGAGGAAGGTGGGAAGGCAGCTCACCAGGCAAAGGACCAGTAGAGGCAATGACGGGGAGGCATGAATGAGCGTGGCAGGCTTGGGCACTCAGTCTTGGAGCATGAAACTGGCAAGCTCTTAAGCTGATGTCAAAGGAGGAGAGAGGGACCATCAGGGCCAACAGAGTCTCCATAACTCAGACAAGGAGGACCCCCGCCATAAGCCAGCGAGCTCACACACTAGACAGGGGCATTCTCAGAGCAGGGGTGTTGACAGGAGGTCCTTGCTGTGACTCTGGACACCGGCCACTCCAAATGCCAAAGGGCCACTTCAGAAAGCAGAGATACGTTTCTTCATAAAAATGTGATTTTATCTTAATGCAAAAGTCAGAAAACTTAAGTCTGGACCAAAAGGAGAATTTCTCACAGAGATCTCTGGTTTCCCCTCGAGGCTCCCGGGGACACCCGCCCTGCATCCAGTCCTCAGCCCGTGGATTCGGCCTCTGCCTCGGGACGAGGAAATTACCCATTCTAGTCTCACAGGAGGAATTAAGCTTGGAACAATACAGTATTTTACAATCTAGTACAAGCTGCATTTATCCAAGGCTTTTCATGCATGGCATCTTAAAGCTCTTTATGACCTTTTTTTTTTTTTTTAAATGGGGGGGAAAAGAAAGAAAAGAGAATTTAAAAGAGAAAACCTTCTAAAAACCCAAACCCCCACTGAACTAAATGAGCCATTGAGAGTGAATAGGACTTAACAGTGGCCTTCAGAATGGGAACAGAAGTCCCACTCGGATGGAACAAGAACAACAGAATCAAAGGAAATCACAGCTCACAGAGGGCTGCACAGGGCCTGAAATGTACCCGTCACCCCGGGCGCTGACGGGCAGTGCCGTCTGCCCCAGCACAGCAAGCTTTGGATGGGGGTCAGCAGACAGGGTACGGCTCCCATGAAAGTGCAGACAGGACCAGAAGGCCACCTCTTGGCCATGAAGATGGCCAGTGCCAGCCTCAATGTTTGCTGTACTCATCCAAGCAACACTCTCCCCAGTAGCCACTGCACAGGAAGTGGTTCTGCCCTGTGCCTTTGGACTCCATCCTAATCATAGCTTCCCTTCCCAAGCTCCCAGGGCCCTCACGCTGAGTGGCTGCACAGCCCTGGCCACGGCTGACCTTCTGGGAAGCCCCTCATGCTTTGAGCATCCTCCCCACATCTCTTGCTTTCTGTCTTTCTGTTCCTCCAACTCCCCCCGCTCTTCCCCTGGGTCCTGGTTCTTGCACGGCCAGCTCTCTGCCTGTCACGATCTAATCAATTCATTCCTTTAGGCGTGTTGTGAGATGCTAATCACTTCTAACACTTATAATGTGTCATCATAATGATACTTATCTTGCAAAATATATTTATGTCTTAAAGAGATCTCCAGTGTTGTAACCAGAGAGAAGAGACCTGGAATTTCCATGGAGATGGATGTTGCTGACTAGAGATGCCCAGGGTTGCCTTGGTGCTCTAGAGGCACCAAAGGAGTTTATTAGTGAACATGGGAAATGTAAGTAACTCGTCTTGGGAGGTTGACAGAGTAAAATCATTGGCCTCCAGAGTCAGTTTCTAGGCAACTCAGTTACTGTAAATTGAAAACTCTAGGTTATGAGCTTGTTTGCTTTTCTTCCCTGCTGAGTGGGAAAGAAGTTCCAGAACAAGATGAGATCAGTGCTTTTTAAAAAAGAAATGACTTTGGAGGGATACAGTTTGAGTGTATAGATTCTGGCTGCACTATGCCATCCACCTTCCAGGGACTGTGAGGAATAACAAGATATCTCTAAGCCCCAGAGTGTGGGCTGTGGCACATAGTAGGTATTGAGTAATTACTGACTCCCATAATCTCCTTTCTGGCCCCAGCCCCTTCCCTCCTGACCACTTGTATTCTGTACTTCCATCCTGTGCTGGTCCAGTTTTCTTTAAGTTGTACCAATAGCTCCTGGGGGTCATTTTCCTAAGCCCCTGGGGACGGTTAGTGTGAGTGGCAGTGTGGCCAGGGGGACAGGCACAGCAGACAGGAGACCTGTGTCCTGACTCGAACCAGGTCACACATGACCTTGGATAAGTCATTTCACTTCTCTGCTCCTTGGTCTCATCATCTATAAAATGAGCTCATTGAATGAAATGATATCTAAGTTCCTCCATGGTTCTAATATGCCAAGTTTGGGGAGAAATGACTTGATAATACCATTAAATATGTTCAACCCCTCTGGATTGTGATTTCTGTTTTTTTAACTCCCCAACCCCTTTCATTTTAAACACAAGTATTGTTTCCTCAACCCTAAAAGTTCTAAGACACAGATACTGAGATTTGGAAATGAAAGCCAAGAGCACTGCAGGCCACGTGATGCACTGCAAAATTCTTGTGTGGTTTGCTGAAATGTATATCCATGGTAGCCACACAGGTAAGGCCATAGTAACAAGACAGTGGAGACTATCTGTTCTGCTAGGCTTCAGTGTCTGAAACGTACTATGATCAGGAGGGTTCAGGGGGCCAGTGACCCTCAGTGCCCTCCTGACAGCTAATTGTACGGAGGAAGCAGAGGCAGTGGACACCGGAGGACGTGGAGTGGTGCCGAAAGTGTCCTCTGCCATTTGTGCATCCGCCATTCTGACTTTCCATGGCCAGTGCACACCTTTGCTTCAAGGTTTTCTTGGCCCCAGACCTGACTCTGCCTGGGCACCTGGCAGCTGTAATAGATGCTGACCGGGGAGCTGTCCTTCACCAATGCCTGATGGGAACTGATGGATAATACCTGCATGTTCCAGCTCCTTCACCCTCCAGGTGGCGTTACTCTCAGAGGGGTGTCCATCTCTGGCTCCCCCAGTTCCCCAGCAAGACTGTGCAACCACTGCCCACAGTGGTGAGCTGCTAAAGGAGGCGCCCTCTGCTGGCTGCTTTCCCTTGCTGGCTCCTCTTTATTCTCTCTTCTTTTAAATAGAAGTAGATGGACAGGGTGGAGAAGGAAATGGCAACCCACTCCAGTATTCCTGCCTTGAGAATCCCCCGGAGGGGGGAGCCTGGTGGGCTGCCGTCTATGGGGTCGCACAGAGTCGGACACGACTGGAGCGACTTAGCAGCAGCAGCAGATGGACAGGGAGGCCTAGCGTGCTGCGATTCACGGGGTCGCAAAGAGTCGGACACGACTGAGCGACTGAACTGAACTGAACTGAACTGATAGGGCGCCCCAGGTGGCGCTAGTGGTAAAGAATCTGCCTGCCAATGCAGGGAAGTAGTAGACGCAGGTTTGATCGCTGAGTCAGGAAGATGTCCTGGAGAAGGAAGTGGCAACCCTCTCCAGTATTCTTGCCTGGGAGATACCATGGACAGAGGAGCCTGGAGGGCTCTAGTCCGTGGGTCACAAAAGAGTCAGACACAACTTAGCAACTAACCAACAAATAATTTATGTACAATAATATATGTTACAGGTGTACAATATATTCATTTTCAATTTTTAACTATCCTTCACTCATGCGTGTGTGCCAGGCTCAACTGTGTCAGACTCTGCGGCCCCACGGACCGTGGCATGTCAGGCTCCTCTGTGCTTGGAATTCTCCAGGCAAAAATACTAGAGTGCTTTGCCACTTCCTCCTCCAGGGGATCTTCCCGACCCAGGGATCAAACCTGCATCTCCTGAGTCTCCTGATAGTTATAAAATATTGACTATATTCCCCATGTTGTATAATATATCCTCATAGCTTATTTTATCCTCAATAGTTTATACCTTTTAATCCCCTACCCTTTTATTGCCCCCTCTCTTCCCTCTCCCCGCTGGTAACCACTAGTTTATTCTCTACATGTGTGGGTTCGTTTCTTTTTTGTTATATCCCCTGGATTGTTGCATTTTTAAGATTCCACATATGAGCGATATCATACAATGTTCCTCTTAATGGTGTTTCTGAGGATCACCTTCCAAATGAGCTATTTTCACTCCTGTTCCAGCCAAACTACCACAAATGATTCAGCTCCTAAACATACAGCTTTAATATAAGATTTCATTCAGTATCTCATTTATTCATTTGACAAATATTTGTTGTGTTCTTACGAGATCAGGCACTGATCACAGTGCCAATAACTATTCATAAACGTTCCATGGAAGATCAGCTGATGGGTGCTTGGCTGAAAATCTTCCATTATAGGTATAGTTATCTGTGACTGGGCTGACTGAGTATCTAAAGATGAAAGACCTAGCTCTGAGAAGCTTCCAGTCCAACACTGCACTGCATCTTCCCCAGCCTCCAACCACACAAAAGCCTCTTTATGTTAGGAGGCCTGAGAAGGTAGTTCTGGCAAACGTCGCTCAGGGAAATGTGTAGCAGGAATAAAGAACCACGCTGCATTCTTTGTGTTTGTCCAGGTGTCTGTTCATATCAGAGGCACTTCTAGCGCGGGGGCTGGGCTACGACTTGCCACGGGGGCTCATCCGGGCCTTTGAAGCCCGCAGCCCTCTGGCCAGTAATCCTGCCCGGCAGCCTGGGAAATGGATGTTGCTCCCAGAATGAACCCTGAGCATGTCACAAAGGGCAGTTACCCTCGACGGGCAAAGACAAAAGTGCAGACCTTCCTGTGCCGTTTGGAGTCCTGAGGAGAGCCTAAGCATTTTAAAAAGAATCATCAAATAAGAATGACGGGGCTTCATTGCTGAGAGAGTGAGAGTGAGGCAGCTGAATAAGTGCCGGAGGTATATTCACCTTCTGGAGGCCCGGGGGATGCTCACGCGCACCTCGGAACAGGGCCTCCTGCCCTTCCGTCCATGCCGCAGATGCTGATGGAGGGTCTATTTGTGCTCTCGGTGTGGGGAGCTCGCCCCAACCCAGTTCAGAAATTTCTTCTTTTAATTTAACCAAGCCAAAAAGACATGTCCAAACCTCACTTTTGACAAACATCAGTTACTGGAATCACAAGATGGGCTAAAAGCTAATGAAGTTTAGTATTCAAATCAAACAATGCTGCTGCTGCTAAGTCGCTTCAGTTGTGTCCGACTCTGTGCGACCCCATAGACGGCAGCCCACCAGGCTCCCGCATCCCTGGGATTCTCTAGGCAGGAATACTGGAGTGGGTTGCCATTTCTTTCTCCAATGCATGAAAGTGAAAAGTGAAAGTGAAGTCGCTCAGTAGTGTCCAACTCTTAGCGACCCCATGGACTGCAGCCTACCAGGCTCCTCCATCCATGGGATTTTCCAGGCAAGAGTACTGGAGTGGGGTGCCATTGCCTTCTCCAAAATCAAACAATAGAAATGCCCATTTAAGCATTCCCTGTAATTCCCTATGTAATAAAAAGAGAGAGAGAACTATATTTTTCTGTGCTTCTTTTAAGTGGATCCTTTCCATTGCTTTGGAATCTGCCCCAAAGCCAGACTGTTTTATGCCAGGTGGCGGGTGGTGGCGGGGGTGGGGAGGGGTAGCCAGGGAAGCTGCAGATTTCCTTTAGTGTGCAGTGGAGCCACGTGGAGGGACGAAGGACAGGTGGAGAGGGAGGCCACTGCCCACCACAAGCATGCATGCTTGTATGCTAAGTCACTTCAGTCATGTCTGACTTTTTGCGACTCTATGGACCTTAGGCCCCCAGGCTCTTCTGTCCATGGAATTCTCCAGGCAAGAATACTGGAGTGGGTTGCCGTGGCATCTTCCAGGGGATCTTCCTGACCCAGGGATCGAACCCGAGTCTCTTGGACTTCTGTCACCAAATCCACGGTGCCACAGAACTGGGAGTCTGTCGCTCCACTACTGACCACCACGTGAAAGAAGATGATGGCGTGAGTGTGTTTCTCTTAATGAGAAGATATTAAATATTATGTTCAGATATTAAATATTACCACTTATTAATGGATTTAGTAAGTGGCATTTATTTAAATTCATTTGATTTTTAAAAGTAAAGGTCAAACCTTTAACAAATTAATTTTGGGACTGAACTTTAATATGAATAAAGAAATAGTGTGAAGAATTTCCTTGGTGGTTCAGTGGTTCAGAATCAGCCTTCCAATGTAGTAAATGTGGGTTCGATCCCTGGTCGGGTAATTAAGATCCCACATGTCTCGGGGAAACTAAGCCTGCACACTGCAACTAGAGAAGCATGTGCAGAGCCTGTGCACCACAAGGAAGATCCAGGACAGTCCTTTTTTTTTCCTTTTTAATGGTGTGAGAGGAGTGGGTAAAGGCAAAGGACATGGTCTAGATTTCAGACCATGATTCTCCCAATAAGAGCACTAATAGTGACTGTGCAATAGACTTGTGGAGTAAAATAAAATGCAATAAGACATACTCCTACTCAGGGAGCTTTCACTCTGGCTTAGGGACTAGGGCAAATACCCAAATAAAGTATAATTTAGACTATAGTAAGTAACATAAGAGACGAGCCATCAAAGTGATATAGGAACTTAGAGCAGGCAGGGGCCATCTTGGTGGTGGGAAATGCCTTCATTCATTCATTTGTTGAACAAAAGCCACCTACTATGGCCAAACATGATGCTAGACCATCATGCCAACAGTTCACAGAATAGACCTCCCTGGTGGAGTTTACAGTCTAGCGGGGAGGACAGATAATAATCAGTATGCATTCCAGATAAGTAACTGTTATTTAGACAAGTCTTACATGCTAAGAGAAAAAGGAACTAGAGCAGGAAAAAGGAAGTAGTGTGTCTGGGTAGGTTTCTGCAAAGATCTGGACTTTCGCACTGAATGGAAGGGGTTCTGAGCAGCAGAGTGGTATGATCTGATTGACGTTTTAATAGCATCTCTCTGGACTGAGAACAGCTTCAGAAGGTGTTTGAAGCACATACTAACACCATCATAGTTAACCTGTGTTGAGCAAATCCTCCATGCCAGACACTTGGATCACTGAGTATCCTGGACATTCTAAAATACCTGCCTATCAACACTCTGGGGTAGACACTATTTTATCCCTAATGACAAGGAAACTGAAGCTGAAAAGCTAAACAGTTTGTCTAAAACCTCACAGCTGACAGGAGGTAGGGCCTCACATGTTCTAAGCCCTGGGCCTGGTTCCAGGCCATCCTGTTACACTAGATAGCAGGCTTCCCTACAACCCACTTTTATGATATGCATTTCCTGTTCAAAAGCCTAGTAGGATTCCCAACATTGGAGGCCCTCCTTTGGGAAATCTGTTCCCTTCAAACCAAGAAAAATGGTCAACAAGGGCTCTACTAAGAGGGATACAAATGATAAAGCAGATCATGTCAAAGACTTTGTAATGAAATATAGTAGGAGTTACAAGATAAATATCTGTGTTTCAAAAAAATTACAATTCAGGCAAAAGAGTCAGGCAAACAAAAAGTCAATTGATTTTAGAACACTCAGCTCATTGTCCTTCAAGCATGCTATGCTCAAGTGTCAGTTTATGCCTGGCTCCTGCACACTGGCCCTCACACATCTTTTTAGGCCCTCACACATCTTTTTATCCTCTTAAGAAACTTATAGCTAAGCATTGATGATTATCATTCTCGACTTAGAGGGGAAGAAGCATGGTTAGATATGAGTAAGTGCCAAGGTTACACAGCAAGGTGGCATCTTAGGATCCAACACTGTTTTTGTTCCAACGCTGTTTTCATTAACTCCAAATTCCATAGGCTTTGTGTTCTATTACACTGTCATTTGAATGAAGGGAGAGTGGGAGGGGTAGGGGGGGAAGAAGCAGAGTAGAGAGGAGAGGAGAGAAGAGATAGAAAGATCATCTAACACAAGCAACGAGTTCACAGCTTCCTAAAAGAGCACCCAACTAGGTGCAGGGTGAGGTGCCTCTTACCCAAAGATGCAGAAATCAGGGTCAAACACAACAATAAGCACAACAAGCAGAATCTGGAAGGGGCCAGATGCCAAGATGGGTGGTAGATCCACCACCAGGAAGGATTTGCCCAAAGCCTAGAAAAGAAACTGGTGCAACTCGGACATACAGCAGCAGAAGAAATAGGGAGAATCTTGGGAGAGGGAAAGTCAGGGTGCTGAGTAAAAAAGAAGGACACGTACAAAAGAGAAGACACAGAATGTCACTGAGGGAACTTGATAGCAATCCCTGAGTAGAAGTATTATGGGGGAGGAGCAGAACCTCTGTGAAGGGCTTAGGCCAAATGCAGCTTCTTGCGGTGGAACTGAATGACGTGGGCAATACCAGGCTATGGTTGTAGACGAGCTCTGTGGGAGAGAATCCTTCCCCACGAGCAGAGTGGGGGTCAGAATGGTTTCCACAGGCCCATGCCGAGACCCTGAGGAGTCTGGGTCCCAGGGATCCAAGGACCGACATTTATTGTCCAGGGTACCTGACCATACTTGGCCATATCATGTTATTTTTTGACTCCCTCTCTCTCAATGTTATGGGACCCTTACAAAGAGATTTATCTAGTAAGTTGAAGTGACTTCTCTGTGCGGAATTTGTCTCAAAAAAGATGCTATTGTATGTTTTAGATGAAATCTTGTAGTAGTATCATCCAAGAATCCTTGAATTTTGTGAGGTTAGAGAAATCAAAGAAACTGCTTCAACATTCTACTATTTTGCTGCATAAATGGGAGCTCTGAGGACATACAAGAAGCAGTGTGTACTCCTATGAATTCATGTTTCTTGCTATATATCTATAACTAAATAAATATTTATTATTTTATTTTATTTTATTAACTAATTTTATTTAGTTAGTTTGGGCTGTGCTGGGTCTTCATTACGGAGCAGGCTTTTTCTCTAGTTGTGGCGAGCACAGGCTATTCTCTAGTTGCAGTGCACAGGCTTCTCACTGCGGTAGCTTCTCTTGTGGAGCACAGGATCGAGAGACTGCAGGCTTCAGGAGTTACAGCCCCCAGTCTCTAGCGCACAGGCTCAGTAGTTGTAGCACACAGGCTTAGTTGCTCTGCAGCATGTGGGATCAAGCCCACGTCTCCTGCATGGTAGGCAGATTCTTTACCACTGAGCCACCAGGGAAGCCCCACATTTCTTGTTTTAAAACCTTGACATTATTTGAGATACATTTGTGAAAGTCACTCAGTCATGTCTGACTCTTTGCAACCCCATGGATTATACATCTCCTCAACCCCAAATGATAAAAAGATTTGGCAATTATTTACCTTATTTTACCATAATCAAACCCAGGCAGGATCCTGAAGCCTAAAGAATGATATTTAGAAGAAAATTGCTAGTAAGGACAGATCATTACATTCATCATTGTTGCACCTGACATTCGGGATTCTCTTCCTTCGTCAACACCCTACTGCTGCTCTTCGTGTGATCATGTGGCAGCCCTTGAACCAGGCAGGGCAGAGAGCAAAGGCAGGCAACAAGTAGCTGGTTGACGTCACTCATTTTTCACTCCCCCCAGATTGGCTGAGGACCCAATCTCCCATTTAAATGCTAATATAATATGAGCTGAGGTTAGAATTTTCGCCCCTCCTCCAGCTAGGGAGATGAACTTTTCAAAGGAGAAAACTAGAAGGGAAGGTTAAGGCACATTTACGTTTCAGTTCCTGGAGACATGAGGACAAGGTGTGACTTGATGGATTGGTATCAGATTTATCTTTAATGACTCTTACCCTACATTCCTATCTTATTACAGGCAGCTGCAGAAGAACCAGCAATCCCAAATGCAACTTAAAGGGCACAAGAGGATTAAATAATGCATGAAGGATTTCCTGGTCTGTCAGACAAATTCTGGAACATGTAGGACATGTCTCAGAGTCTCTGGAATGACAAGCCCAATGAGCAATATCACTGACATTCTGAATTTAATTTTTTAAGGGAAAATTTATTTTAGCCTTTGAAGACTTTTGGACTTCCCTGATAGCTCAGGCTGGTAAAGAATCGCCTGCAGTGCGGGAGACCTGGGTTTGATCCCTGGGTTGGGAAGATCCCCTGGATAAGGGAACAGCTACCCACTCTAGTATTCTGGCCTGGAGAATTCCATGGACTGTATAGTCCATCAGGTTGCAAAGAGTCAGACACAACTGAGCGACTTTTACTTCACTTTCTTTTGAAGACTTTTATTTTCATTTTACTATATTTTTTTATAGTCCAGAATTGCACTGTCCAAAATGGAAGCCATTCAATCGAGGGCTGTTGAACATTTGAAGTGTGGATAGTCTGAGTTAAGATGCTGTATATGTAAATAATAGCCCAGATCTTGATGATGTCTCACAAAGAAAAAGTGTAAAATAGCCTATCAGTAATTTTTATATCAATTACATATTGACATGATGATAATTTGGGCTATATAAGACTCAAGAAAATATATTATTCCAATTAATTTCACCTGATTCTTTTAGCTTTTTAATGAAGTGTCTGTAAAATTTCAAATTATGTATCTGGCTCACCTGAGTGGTTTGTATTACATTTCTTAGGTACAGCAATGGTTTAGAGACCATGTCCCTCTCAAGAGTGTGAATAGTTTGGGATTTTACTCCGCTTGCAAGATAAGAAGTCCCGCAGCTAGAGTTTAACGCATACTAGGAGAAGACATGAGACCTGTGGCTCAGAGACAAAAGGTAGTTTCTTTCTCACAGCCCCAGCAGCAGCCGGAGTATCAGCATCTTTGCACCAGTTTACCAAGCCCCAACAACACAGCGTGAAATAGACAGGTTTTCCACTAGAGGAGAGGAACTCACAACTTGGAAAACTCAGATCTTTGATACAAATTGCAGCAAGCAAACCTACCATTTACTCTGAAGGAAGACACTATATCTTCCGGGTGATTAATGATATAAACATACTTTTAAAAGATACCCCAGAATAAAGGATAGTTAGTGCCTTGCTTGCAAAACACGCAGAAATGTGAGACACCCATGGAGAATTGCCTACTGACATTCTCATTTCCTCCATCTTCTTTTCTTAGACTATACATTTCTCTTTGGGGGTGTTATGTTTCTACAGACTAATTTAATATATATTGCTAAAAAGCCAACATTAGTCCCTAACTCACTGTAATTTTCCAAAGGGTTGATCATTTCCTTATTGAATTGTACACTATAATAGGTTTTTAAGCCTCACTTCCCTTCTCTGAAAAGAACCCGTTTTCCTAAAATCATGACATTCAAAATTTACTTACATGGGCAGTATTTTAGAAAAGTAATGCAGAAGTCAGAAAACTCAACTAAAATAGGCCAATTTTCTGGGCATACACATTTAAGAAACACTTGGAAGCACTGGCACTTTTAAAGAACATTTGTTTAACTAAATAGCGATTGAAAGTCTCCTCAAAGCCTGGACTCTGGAATCTAAGTTCCCATGACAGCACAGGTCCCAGCAGGCTCTGCCTTGCACCCTGGAAGGCTGCACCTTCAAAGCATTTCAGCAACATCAAGTCATGGGTTTTCACTGTGCAGAGGCGAGCCTGATCATTAAGTACTATTATCCAGATTTGACTGGCTTAATTCACTTGCCTCAGGCCCCAGAGTCAAAGTCAGAAGCCAGAGATGGGTCCAGAATATTTATTTTCCTTGCTGTATTAACATCCCTGGACTAGGTCTATTTTTGCATATAAAATCACTCCTGGGCTTCCCTGGTGGCTGAGTGGTAAAGAATCCACCTGCCAATGCAGTAGACACGGGCTCTAATCCCTGGTCCAGGGAGGTCCCACATGCTGTGGGGCAACTAACCCGTGCACCACAACTGAGCCTGAGCTCTGGAGCCCGGGAGCCACAGCTACGGAGCCCCTGCGCCACCACTGCTGAAGCGCACACGCCCTACAGCCCGTGCTTTGCAACAAGGAGTCAACTGCAATAAGAAACCCGTGCACTACAACGATGAGTAGCCCCTCCTCACCACAACTAGAGAAAAGTCCATGCAGAAGCAAAGGCCCTGCACAGCCAAAAATAAACAAACAAATTTATTTAAGAAAGATCACTCCTCCCTGTTCTTTTAAATTCAGACAGTAACAGCTTATTGTGGATTACTATATGCTTTTATTCTGTGGCTTAAAGACTATTTTAGTTCTTCTTAAATTATCACTTTTTCACTTTTAATTTTTCATTCATTTGAGTAGGTAATAGGTACACACAGGAAAGCAAAAATAGAGGGAGTGGGGAGGCAGTGAGAAGCATTCTGCATTCCTCCTCCATCCCCCAGACTCTCAGGAAGTAAATCTCCTTATTGATTTCCTGTGAATACTTCCAGAGATAGACCATACATTTACAAACATGCCCCTCATATTATGTAATAGATAGGCATGCTATACATGTCTTTCCTGCATCTTGTTTTTCTCAGTTATTATTAGTCTTGGCAACCATTTCATATCAGTATCTTCACTGCCTCATTCTTTTACCTGGACCTTATTATATTAAGTCAGTTTCCTACTAGGGGCATGTAGACTGTTTCAAGTCCTTGATATTCTAAGCAGCACTTATACTTATTTAGCCAGCACTTAACCCAGTGCTTGCTTTATTCCATGCTCTGCAGTGAATATCCTTATACTTATGCAATTCCTGGCATGTTCAAGTAGGTGAGAGTACACAGTGGTTTTGCTGTTTTTCAGTTGTCCTTGGTAAATTGTGAAGAAAGCTGAGTGCCGAAGAATTGATGCTTTTGAACTGTGGTGTTGGAGAAGACTCTTGAGAGTCCCTTGGACTGCAAGGAGAGCCAACCAGTCCATTCTAAAGGAGATCAGTCCTGGGTGTTCTTTGGAAGGAATGATGCTGAAGCTAAAACTCCAGTACTTTGGCCACCTCATGCAAAGAGTTGACTCATTGGAAAAGACTCTGATGCTGGGAGGGATTGGGGGCAGGAGGAGAAGGGGATGACAGAGGGTGAGATGGCTGGATGGCATCACCAACTTGATGGACGTGAGTCTGAGTGAACTCTGGGAGTTGGTGATGGACAGGAAGGCCTGGCGTGCTGCGATTCATGGGGTCTCAAAGAGTTGGACACGACTGAGCGACTGAACCGAACTGAAATTGCTTAACCTTTTTGACCCTTGGTTTCTTCATTTACAATATGAGGATAATAATAGTACCTACCTCATAGGCTCATTAAGAGGATTAAATGCATTAAATATATTATATAAAATATATGTGTTTATATATATGTAAAGCATGCTATCTAATATAAAATAAGTATATCATTATTCATTCATCATTATATTTGCTATAGCTATAATTTGCATTAGATTTGTTTGTGTATCTCCCCAGTTGTCTGTTTATATCCTTTGCCTATTTTGTTAGGGTACTGACCAAAAGGTCATATTGATTTGTCAGATTTTTTAAAATGTTATTTATTTATATACATGTATATAGTATATTTATATATTATAATATATGTACAGTAAATTTGTGTGTATAGTAAATAGATGTATATACACACACATATATATACATATTTATATATATACAATAAATATGTTCTCTAAACTGTGCCCAGGTGTCTGACCCAGAGAATACATGAGATAACAAATGACATTTTTAAAGCAATTATGTTTTGGGATAATTTGTTATATAGCAACGAGGAATACAATACACACATACTCTATATATATGTAAAGAAGGCTGAGCACTGAAGAATTGATGCTTTCTAACTGTGGTGCTGGAGAAGACTCTTGAGAGTCCCTTAGACTGCAAGGAGATTGAATCAGTCAATCCTAAAGGAAATCAACCCTGAGTATTCATTGGAGGGACTGATGCTGAAGCTCCAATACTTTGGCTACCTGACGCGAGGAGCCAACTCATTAGAAAAGACCTTGAGCCTGGGAAAGACTAAGGGCAGGAGAAGGGGGCAACAGAGGATGAGATAGTTGGATGGCATCACCAGTGGACATCGTCAATGGATATGAGTTTGAGCAAACTCCCAGAGATTGTGAAAGACAGGGGAGCCTGGCATGCAATCCATGGGGTTGCAAAGAGTCAGACATGACTTTCACATTCACTTTCATATATATATATATATATATGGGCTTCCCATGTGGATCAGTTGTGAAGAATCTGCCTGCCAGGATTATATATATATATGTTATATATATATGTTCAGATGCTCAAATGTGTCCGACTCTGTGTGACCCCATGGACTATACAGTCCATGGAATTCTCAGGGCCGGAATAGTGGAGTGGATAGCCTTTCCCTTCTCCAGGGGATCTTCCCAACCTAGGGATCGAACACAGGTCTCCCACATTGTAGGTGGATTCTTTACCAGCTGAGCCACGTGGGAAACCCAAGAATACTGGAATGAGTAGCCTAACCGTTTTCCAGCGGATCTTCCTGACCCAAGAATTGAACCAGGGTCTCCTGCATTGCAGGCGGGTTCTTTACCAACTGACTTATCAGGGAAGCCCATATATATATGTGTGTGTGTGTGTGTATACATATTTATACAAATACATATATCTCTTCAATTCTATAATATCCTTTATATATGAATTGAAAATATTTTTCTAGTTTGTGATTTCTCTTTTCATATTTTTCTTACCATGTAGACATTTTTATTATTATAGAATCAAATTTATCCATCTTTTTTCTGTGAGTTCTGAGTTTTTTTACCTTATTTGGAAAAGTCTCTCCTCTTATGAGATAAGAAAAAAATTATTTTCTCTATTTTTCTGGTACTTTATACTTTTATTCTTCACTGTTAAATCATTGATCCATATGCAAGTTATTTTGGTCTTAGGTGAGACAAGAATTTCACTTTATTTTCCCAGATATATTTTATAACACTATCCCAATACCATGAAGACAACTTAAGAAAATAAATAGTTTACTTCAGGAAGTCTTATAATTTACTAATAGCACAAATATTATTCTACCTAGTGTGTGCTCTATAGGAGGTTGAAAGCAAGTATGGCCTTCTCATCCAGCTCATTATTAGTGATAAGCTTAGGACACGACTGAGCGACTTCACTTTCACTTTTACTTTCTTTAGTAAGTACAGAGCTTCCCTGGTGGCTCAGATGGTTAAGGGTCAGTGTGCAAATCAGGATCAGTTCAGTTCAGTCGCTCAGTCGTGTCCGACTCCCTGAGACCCCATGAACCGCAGCACTTCTTGTCCATCACCAACTCCTGGAGTTCACTCAGACTCACGTCCATCGAATCAGTGATGCCATCCAGCCATCTCATCCTCTGTCCCCTTCTCCTCCTGCCCCCAATCCCTCCCAGCATCAGAGTCTTTTCCAATGAGTCAACTCTTCACATGAGGTGGCCAAAGTATTGGAGTTTCAGCTTTAGCATCATTCCTTCCAAAGAACACCCAGGGCTGATCTCCTTTAGAATGGACTGGTTGGCTCTCCTTGCAGTCCAAGGGACTCTCAAGAGTCTTCTCCAACACCACAGTTCAAAAGCATCAATTCTTCAGTACTCAGCTTTCTTCACAGTCCAACTCTCACATCCATACATGACCACAGGAAAAACCATAGCCTTGACTAGATGGACCTTTGTTGGCAAAGTAATGTCTCTGCTTTTGAATATGCTATCTAGGTTGGTCATAACTTTCCTTCTAAGGAGTAAGTGTCTTTTAATTTCATGGCTGCAATCACCATCTGCAGTGATTTTGGAGCCCCCCAAAATAAAGTCTGACACTGTTTCCACTGTTTCTCCATCTATTTGCCATGAAGTGATGGGACCAGATGCCATGATCTTCGTTTTCTGAATATTGAGCTTTAAGCCAACTTTTTCATTCTCCTCTTTCACTTTCATCAAGAGGCTTTTTAGTTCCTCTTCACTTTCTGCCATAAGGGTGGTGTCATCTGCATATCTGAGGTTATTGATATTTCTCCCGGCAATCTTGATTCCAGCTTGTGCTTCTTCCAGCCCAGCGTTTCTCATGATGTACTCTGCATAGAAGTTAAATAAGCAGGGTGACAATATACAGCCTTGACATACTCCTTTTCCTATTTAGAACCAGTCTGTTGTTCCATGTCCAGTTCTAACTGTTGCTTCCTGACCTGCATATAGGTTTCTCAAGAGACAGGTCAGGTGGTCTGGTATTCCCATCTCTTTCAGAATTTTCCACAGTTGATTGTGATCCACACAGTCAAAGGCTTTGGCATAGTCAATAAAGCAGAAATAAATGTTTTTCTGGAACTCTCTTGCTTTTTCCATGATCCAGAGGATGTTGGCAATTTGATCTCTGCTTCCTCTGCCTTTTCTAAAACCAGCTTGAACATCTGGAAGTTCACGGATCATGTATTGCTGAAGACTGGCGTGGAGATTTTTGAGCATTACTTTACTAGCATGTGAGATGAGTGCAATTGTGCAGTAGTTTGAGCGTTCTTTGGCATTGCCTTTCTTTGGGATTGGAATGAAAACTGACCTTTTCCAGTCCTGTGGCCACTGCTGAGTTTTCCAAATTTGCTGGCATATTGTGTGCAGCACTTTCACAGCACCATCTTTCAGGATTTGAAAGACCTCTACTGGAATTCCATCACCTCCACTAGCTTTGTTCGTAGTGATGGTTTCTAAGGCCCACTTGACTTCACATTCCAGGATATCTGGCTCTAGGTGAGTGATCACACCATCGTGATTATCTGGGTCTTGAAGATCTTTTTTGTACAGTTCTTCTATGTATTCTTGCCACTTCTTCTTAATATCTTCTGCTTCTGTTAGGTCCATACCATTTCTGTCCTTTATCGAGCCCATCAAATGTTCCCATGAACAGTATGAAAAGGCAAAATGATAAGATACTGAAAGAGGAACTCCCAGGTCAATAGGTGCCCAATATGCTACTGGAGATCAGTGGAGAAATAACTCCAGAAAGAATGAAGGGATGGAACCAAAGCAAATCAGGATACCTGGGTTCAGTCCCTGCATTAGAAAGATCCCCTGGAGTAGGGAATGTCTACCCACTCTAGTATTCTTCCTTGGAGAGTCCCATGGATGGAAGAGCTTCGTGGGCTACAGTCCATAGGGATCACAGAGCTGGCTATGACTGAGTGACTAAGCACACACACACAGAGAAAGTAGTCATCCCTTGAGGGCCAGCACACAACTTGTCTATTTACTGATCGAGATATACAAGTACCCCACTACCCAAAGAAGCTGCTAGGAGCCACAAAGCCAGAGGGCCCAGCTAAGCTGTGCTGGGGCTCCTGATGCACAGAAATCATGAGAGAATAAGTGACATCGTTTAAACCACTAAGATTTGGGGTAATTTGTTACATGGCAATAGATAGTACAATGAGCCCAGATCAAAGTGGGGAGGTCAGTGCAGAAGCGGGAGCCAACAGCAGTTCTTTTATGCTTGCTTCTATCTTCTCAGTGAAGAAGGTCATCAGCTGGAAGTGATGGTACAGCAAGGATAACAGAGGTTGGAGGAGAGATGAAAAGGTATAAAATAAAATATTAATGGACCAGGGAAGAATAGTATGATGGACAGATATCATTCAGTCTGGAATAGGCAATCATAAATGTAAAGTGAGAACAGTCAGCCCAGCTGTGTCACTCTCTACAGCCCATGGTCTCTTGAGTGGGTGCAGGTACAGAGCAGCAGAGGTTTGGCTGGAGTTAGAACTAGGGTTTTGTCAGATGAACATGATAAACAAAGAGGAAGAAAGGGATCCAAAGCAAAGGGATGAATAATATGACAGACCACAGACTATAGGCTGGGTAAACAGGGAACTGAAGAGAATGAAAGACAGTGTGTTCAGTGGCTGTAGATCCTAGGGATGGCAGAGAGTTTTTACATTAGAACTTAGTGGAAGTGATCCGGAATAATGGGAAGTGATGTACAATTACTTAGAAAACCAAACTTCATCATGTAAAGTTGGACATTCTTATGCTCTTTGACCCAAACAAATCTGCTTCCAGAAAAATTCTTGCAAATATGCACCAGGAAAAATATTCAAGTTATTCATAACACCAGTTACTGATATAAAAAAGCTGGAAACAGCCATAGAAGGAATGAGTGAATAAATTTCGTTAAAGTCACACCACAAAATATTATACAGCAGTTATACCAAACTACAGCAATGCCCAACAACACAGAGACATCTTATTTATAGAATAATGTGGAGAAGAGCAAGTTCCAACAGACTATATGCAGTATATAATTTTCATAAAGTTCAAAAAATTGACTAAACATCATATCATTTAGCAATACATATACGTGTGTATATATATATATATGATAAAGTCATTTTAAAAATCAAGGGAATTAAAAGCACAAAATCAGGGATAATGGTTACTTCCGGAGAGGAGGCAAGGAAATAGGGTGAGGAAAGAAGACGTAGGTAGATGCAAGTAAAATAAATAAGATAAGAAGCAGTGGTCAGATATTGGGATGCTTGGAATTAAGACTGGAGGAGATAAAATTCTTGGTGAGGACAAGGTCCAGTGATATGACTGTGTGAGTGAATGGCTGAGCTAGAATGGAGTATGAGATATTTGGAGGACAGAAGTTCAGGAAGCTGAACAGACAGAAGATTCATCTTTACAGATATTGAAAGCACCAAGAATATAGTGTGCCTAGTGATGAACAAAGTCACCGTGAGCCAGGAACAGGGGATGCAACGCTAGAGCCAGTAGATTTGTCAAAAGGAAAGTGGCAGTTTGATCTCTGGGTCGAGAAGATCCCCTGGAGAAGGAAATGGCAACCCACTGCAGTATTTTTGCCTGGGAAATCCCACGGACGGAGCAGCTTGGCTGGCTACAGTCCATGGCAAAAGAGTTGGACATGACTTAATGACTAAATAACAAGTTAGAACAAGGTGAAAGAGACATTGGGAAGAAGATTTCCTGACTATACATGGAATTCCAGAGACACAGAAGAAGAGTTCTGAGAGCTGGAGAAGGAGGAGAGACAGAGTCAGTGAAGAAGATACACAGATCTTTCAGAAATGAGAATGTGGGGCCGGAGGAATGACCAGGGAATCTTGGGTATCTAGTAGTAACAGAGTTATGCAGAATGAGGCTAATCCAGAGGGCCTCAAGGAAGACACTGCCACTCAGACTGTGTTCATGCATAGGGAAGAGTGGGTGGCTTGCCAGAAACACAGAAGAATGTAGAAATGTGGGGATTTCTTAAGGACTGTGACAAAGGCAGGGACCCTGAGAGTTGGGTGCCTCCTACTTGAGATCTTGCTGCAACACTGATCCAAAGAAGTTAGGAGGCTTCCATTCAAATTCTGTTTCTGTATGTCAACCACATCCCTCACTCATGCTTTTCTAGAATCACAGCCAAAAGCATTCAGAGTCTGCCAACTGTTACATAACACTCACCATTCTTTTTATTTGTCATTATCCATCAAACCCATTGAAATTATACCCACTGGCCAAAGACCTTGGGCTTATAGTCAAAACCAAAAAACTCTAGAGTAAAATAAGCACAGACCCATATGGAAACTGTTCCTAAGGGTAGAGAGCAAGGAAAGGGGCCAGGAAGGGAGTTACTCTCCCCAGGCACGGCTTCAGGCTGGGGGTCCAGGGGGAGGAGACCACTATAAAGTTCAATCAGATCTTTACTCTCTGGCTGTCCTTAGCACTCCTCATGAGGTGTCTTACAAAACAGCTCTGATCATGGCAGGTCATTCAACCCTGAAGGGCCCAGAGTAACTGTACCATTCGGTGGTGTGCGCCCACAGTGGATCACATCCCTCCTGGATGGCTGATGTTTTAAAAAGTAAATAATAACATTTGGGCAAAGGTTAGAAAACAGCCATGTAAGTCTAGTCCCTAACACTGAAAATAGCCATTATTAATCATATGTCATGACTCCTTCCAGAAAGAGTAAGATTGTGTGGCTGTACACTGGTATAAACTTAAAATTTGACCATTAACCTTACTTCAACTCAAGGCAAGAAATATCTCTTTGTGGTTCAGACAGTAAAGAATCTGCCTGCAATGCAGGAGACCCAGGTTCAGTCCCTGGGTTGGAAAGACCACCTAGAGAAGGAAATAGCAACCCACTCCAGTATTCTTGCCTGGAGAATCCCATGGACAGAAGAGCCTGATGGGCTACAGTCCATGGGGTCAAAAAGAGTTGGACATGACTGAGCAAACAACACTAAGAGATTTTAATAGAAAAAAATGGCTACACTTTCCCTGTAATTCACTTTCATGAATATTACAAGAGAGTTAGGTTAAGTAAATGGATATCTATAATATAGGGTAGAGTATTGTCCTCCTGGGGGTTCTACCAGACCCACATTATGATACAAAAGTTCAAGTGCAAGTAGTTAACAGGTGAAGGAAACAATGACAGAGGAGTGAGAAAGTGAGAAAAGGAAGAGAAGGCAGCCAATAAAGGAGTTATCAAGCCAGCAGCCACTGTGGGGGAGCCAGCTTACTCCCACTGGGGAAAAGCTGGCAGTTACTATTTAACACACACCTCAGGGTTGTTCCACCCATGGGTCAAGGGAACTGGGATATTTATACACCTTCTGTTAGTCATTGGTTGAAAGCTTCTCCTAACCTGTGTGAATTTCTCCATCCTTTCAGCCCACATCACAAGTGAACAAGCTCAAGCTAAGTGGCCAGAAAAAGCCTTCAGGGAAAAATTGCAGTTGGAAGTCAGAACTAGAAGCAAAGATGAAGAGATTTGGGAGGAGTATGAATCACATCTATTACAATTACAATAACTCAGTAAATATGCAAGTATTAGGCTTCAGCAATATGTGAACCATGAACTTCCAGATGTTCAAGCTGATTTTAGAAAAGGCAGAGGAACCAAAGATCAAATTGCCAACATCCGCTGGATCATGGAAAAAGCAAGAGAGTTCCAGAAAAACATTTATTTCTGCTTTATTGACTATGCCAAAGCCTTTGACTGTGTGGATCACTATAAACTGTGGAAAATTCTGAAAGAGATGGGAATACCAGACCACCTGATCTGCCTCTTGAGAAACCTATACGCAGGTCAGGAAGCAACAATTAGAACTGGACATGGAACAACAGACTGGTTCCAAATAGGAAAAGGAGTATGTCAAGGCTGTATATTGTCACCCTGCTTATTTAACTTCTATGCAGAGTACATCATGAGAAACGCTGGGCTGGAAGAAGCACAAGCTAGAATCAAAATTGCCGGGAGAAATATCAATAACCTCAGATATGCAGATGACACCACCCTTATGGCAGAAAGTGAAGAGGAACTAAAAAGCCTCTTGATGAAAGTGAAAGAGGAGAGTGAAAAAGATGGCTTAAAGCTCAACATGCAGAAAACAAAGATCATGGCATCTGGTCCCATCACTTCATGGCAAATAGATGGAGAAACAGTGGAAACAGTGTCAGACTTTATTTTGGGGGGCTCCAAAATCACTGCAGATGGTGACTGCAGCCATGAAATTAAAAGACACTTACTCCTTAGAAGGAAAGTTATGACCAACCTAGATTCAAAAGCAGAGACATTACTTTGCCAACAAAAGTCCATCTAGTCAAGGCTATGGTTTTCCCAGTGGTCATGTATGGATGTGAGAGTTGGACTGTGAAGAAAGCTGAGTACCGAAGAATTGATGCTTTTGAACTGTGGTGTTGGAGAAAACTCTTGAGAGTCCCTTGGACTGCAAGGAGATCCAACCAGTCCATTCTAAAGGAGATCAGCCCTGGGTGTTCTTTGGAAGGACTGATGCTAAAGCTGAAACTCCAGTACTTTGGCCACCTCATGCAAAGAGTTGACACATTGGAAAAGACTCTGATGCTGGGAGGGATTGGGGGCAGGAGGTAAGGGGATGACAGAGGATGAGATGGCTGGATGGCATCACTCACTCGATGGACATGAGTTTGGGTAAACTCCGGGAGTTGGTGGTGGGCAGGGAGGCCTGGCATGCTGCGATTCGTGGAGTCGCAAAGAGTCGGACACGACTGAGCGACTGAACTGAACTGAATAACATTTAACTGAGAGACAGAAAAAAGATAGCTTAATTCTTGCTGTAGTTTTAGAGAAGGCTTCCCAGGTGAGGAAATTTTTGAGGTGGAACCCAGTGTAATGAAAGTTCATTCTTATTTGGGTCTCTATTTAAATACTCTTTTCGTATAGAGGGACTTCACTTTGTAAGTCTATGCCTCCCTAAGGTAGAAGCCAAAACCTCTTTTTTCTCAGCTTCTCTTGAAGCTGTGGAGTACACATGGGACCTGGGCTCTGCCAGTCCAATATACCTATGGTAAGATTTGACTTGGAGGTTCATGATACAAATAAGGCCCCGATCTGGCTAGTCCTTGTGGCTTAGCTGGTAAAGAATCTGCCTGCAATACAGGAGACCTGGGTTTGATCCCTGGGTTGGGAAGATCTCCTGGAAAAGGGAACGGCTACCCACTGCAGTATTCTGGCCTAGAGATTCCATGGACTATACAATCCATGGGGTCTCAAAGAGTCAGACACGACCGAGCGACTTTCACTTTCACTGGCTAGTTCTGATGAGGGGGTGTGGCAGACAACCAGCTTTCAACACAGGGAGGAGAGGAGGTCTAGCTCCCCCTAGTGTCAGAGATGGAAACTGTATTCTATGTCTGGGGCAGTTGCTGTCTGCCTTGGGCCAGTCCCTGTGGCTCAGACGGTAAAGTATCTTCCTGTAATACAGAAGACCCGTGCGCCCTGGGTCAGGAAGATCCCCTGGAGAAGAAAATGGCAACCCACTCCAGTATTCTTGCCTGGAGAATCCCTTGGACAAAGGAGCTTGGTGGGCTACAGTCCATGGGGTCACAAAGAGTCAGACACAACTTAACGACCAACACCTTCACTTTGGGCCAGTCCTTCAGAGTAGCCTTCAAGCCAGGTGCTCTAGCACTTCCAAAGGTTCTGTGAAATCATCTGATGTTCTTTATAAATTACTTGTCTCCTAAAACAAGCTAGGGTGGCTTCTGTTGTTTGCAGCAAAAATCTTGATACGATTTTTAGAAGATTTACACAGACAGAGAATTGTGGGCAAGGAATGCCCAGATCAGGGAAGAGCACAAGCACAGAGGTGCAAGTGTGAAAGCCCAGAGCGTATTGTTAGAAATATCGCTTTATCAATGTGGCCGAGGAAGAAAGAAACTCAGAACTAGTGTTGGATGGCTCACCCGGGTTCCTGGAAGAGAGTAACACTATGAAACTGAAGCCGTGCCTTGAGGCATGGGGGTGTGTGTCAGAATTGGATACTAGCTGTAATGAGAAAGAATAAAATGGTATGGGTGGCTTTTGTGGCTTCTCATTGGGTGTGGTTGTCAGCCAATAATGGAGCAATCATGAGCTGGAAGATGAATGCAGTGGGCAGCATGGGTTGGTCTTCATCACACTTCTGATTTTGATTTCACTTCTGTGACCATTTATTGTCTATAACTCCTTGTATACTTTATTTAACCTTCTTGAGCCTCGGTTTCCTTATCTTTTAAAAACAAGAGGGTTTCCCTGGTGGCCCAGTGGTTAAGAATTCACCTGCCAATGCACAGAACACATATTCCATCTCTGGTCCAGGAAGATCCTACATGCCGTGGGGCAACCAGGCCCCTGGGTCACAACTACTGAGCCTGCACGCCCTAGAAACCATCACAATGAGAAGTCTGCACATTGCAACAAAGAGCAGCCTCTGCTCACCACAACTAGAGAAAACCCTCACACAGCAATGAAGACCCAGCACAGCCAGAAATAGAAGATAAATAAGTAAAAATGAAAAGCAGGAATAATAAAGCTTACTGTCCTAGACTCATCAGCTTAAACATTCCAGGGACAAACCTGGAGACCAGAAGTAGACATATTGATCCATTGCCAAGATGGAGTTCACACCAGAGAACTATAGGATATCTCACTAAACAAGACAAAAGATAGATTCATTGCAAGATTTTGGGGAAGGCTAGGGTTAAGTAAAATTTAACTGAAGCAATATTTTGATAGACTCAAAGAAGTCAACAACAATCCTAGACTGCAAAGTGGACCCAGGATTCTGTTTCCTTGGGAACGACCAAGTTAAGATGGATCAGAAATGCTGAGTTCAGACACCTCTTTTCTCAGGCTCTGCACCTGGGTTGGAAACCAAAACTACTCCTCTGTGTCAAAGTCACTTAACTCCTCTGGGAAAGAGTGAAATGTTTTATTCTTAACCAACTTCATTTCAAACAGCAAAGTTTTTCCTTGATTAAGAAAATGGCAGTCATTCAAAGAAAAGAGGTATTATGATACTTTGTTGTTGAAGAATGTCCTTGGAAGAAACAACTAGTTTTATCTGTGTTTGTTTTTTCCCACCCAGATGAAAGGCAGGACAGAGTCTTATCCTCCAAATTAATTTTTATGCCTCAGTCTCCCCTGTTGGCCAAAGAACGACAAGATCAGCCCATAGGGTATTATTCTGTGAAATCCAGATCTTCACTGTAGTCCAGGTTCCACCAATTAAGAGGCTGTTTGGAGAGGTGGATTTAAGTCAATCCTTTATCTTTTGTCATTGTAATATGAGCTGTTGAGCTATTTGATTTGACAATGGCTCCATTGTAGCATTTAAGTCTCTAGAGATCACATATCTGAGCAGTATAACAGAGACAAATTAGAAGAGGAAAAACTTTTCTTGATCCAAGTTTGTAGTATACTTGAACTCAAGATCATGTGGGCTAACATAATACACAATCACTGTAACAAAGACAGTCATACAAAGTTCGCCATAAGGATTTTGTTAATATTTGAATGTTCACTTTCAAGTATACTTATGATTCAAGATATAATTTGGAGTATAACTGTCCTTGTGTGCATTGTATATTGAAATTATATTAACCAGTTGAGATTTGAATGTATAGTCATTTTTCCAAGAATAAAATGCAACAATAATTAAAGTGATTACATGGATGTATACAACAATTCACCAAGAGGTGTACTTGAGATTAATTTTATGTTTGCCACTTCTCAATTAAAATTTGGGCTTTTTAAGAAAAAAAAAAAGAAGATGAAAGAGTATCATTGAGGATAAAAGTTCCTTGCCCAAGATTATACAGCATTTTATTGCAGGAATAAAATTCAACAACAACAACAAAATTATTGTGACTAATTGTGAAATGTTCTGATTTTTGAACGTTCTGTACTATATAATGAAAGTAATAACATGAGGATAAGAAACTAAGATAAGAAAATGAGGGAAAAGGGTGGCAGTACATTCAAATTTTAAGAGAGAGTATGGTAGCTTGGGGATTCCCCTGGTGGCTCAGTGGTAAAGAACCTTCCTGCAATGCCGGAGCCACAGAAGAGGCAGGTTCGATCATTACGTTGGGAAGATTCCCTGGAGGAAGGCATGGCAACCCACTCCAGTATTCTTGCCTGGAGAATCCTGTGGACAGAGGAACCTGGCAAACTATGGTCCATAGGGTCACAAAGAGTTGGACAGGACTGAAGCTACTTAGCATGCATGCACCGATCTTAGCTTGGTGGTTGAGTTATGATCTGAATTCCAATTGTCTAGCAGTTTGTCTAAATCCACAGCCTACACTGTCAATCAAGTTACACTAAATGGATACAAAATACGTAATTAAGTGCTTAAGCATGTGTGCTCAGTCACTTCAATCCTGTCCAACTCTTTGAGACCCCATCTCCCAGAGTATACCCAAGTTCATGTCCATTGAATCAGTGACGCCATCCAAATCAGTGTCCCATCCATCAGGGGGACATCTCATCCTCGGTCCCCCTCTTCTCCTTCTGCCTTCAATTTTTCCCAGCATCAGGGTATTTTCCAGTGAGTCAGCTCTTCACATCATGTCACCAAAGCAGTGGAACTTCAGCTTGTATCAGTTCTTCCAATGATTATTCAGGGTTGATTTCCTTGAAGACTGACTGATTTAAACTTCTTGCTGTCCAATGGGCATAAGATGATAACCCACATTCATTAGAAGGGCTTAAAAAAATGAGGTCTTACATTCAAAGAAGAAAATATAAAATGGAAGTTTGACATTTCTCAAGGTTTTTATGATCCCCAAAGGAAGAAGAAATTGAGGGGAGAGATGAGTGGCCTTAAATATTTGAAGTTTCCTCAAAATCAAGTCAGGAAATATTACATCCTACCCTGTAGCTCATAGATCACAAAATACCACGGTTCCTGTGGGGGCACATTCTTGTGGCCAGGAAGAGGCAGCATTTTGATCTATTAAGTGCCTTTTTTGCTGAATCTGAAGTTGAGGAAGTACATTTTTCCTCAGTGGCATTCTTTATAATCTACCAAAAAGTTTAGAGTCAGTCAGGACCATGTCCGTCATAGGCCAGCCTTCTCCAGTACACTTCCAAGCTCCTGAAGCTGATCTCATCACGGAGTAGAAGCAAGGTCTCACCAGCAATGGGATAAATACAGTATGCTTCCATTTGTGCATCTCATAAGACATTTCCAAATCATCATTTTGGGAGCCAAGGCTCCACTGTGCACAGCTCTTCTCAGCATCACTCACCACTCCATCAGGTGGCTCATGGGGCTATGCCAGGTCTGCTACAGAGTGTTAGTTGCTCAGTCGTGTCCAACTGTTTGCAACTCCATGGAGTGTAGCCTGTCAGGCTCCTCTGTCCATGGAATTCTCCAGGCAAGAATACTGGAGTGAGTTACCATTCCCTTCTCCAAGGGATCTTCCTGACCCAGGGATCAAACCCAGGTCTCCCACATTGCAGGCAAATTCTTTACCATCTGAGCCACTAAAGAAGCCCTCTCTCTTCTATAAAGGAGCTCCCTAAATATGGGTCCTGTCTCCTAGGCCAGGTGTTGCAGCCTCTCAAGGTGGCACCTTGACTCGTCTTTCCCCTGGAATGTGGAGGGGTCAGGGTATGCACAGAGGACAAGTTGAACCCTGAATACTCATCCTCCACTTGACGGCACTGCAGAATGAGGTAGCAACTGTCCTGTGCAAGCAAGGGTCTAAGACAGACCTCGAAGAAGCACATGCTCTGATAACAAACTTCAGAGCAGAAAGAAGGGGCACAGTGAATACAGCCTCACCACTATCATTGTAGGCTCTGTGCATGAGGACAAATGGAGGCTTGCATGTGTTCTGGTCTTTTTAACCAAGAGCATGAAATTGCAAGATTTGATTTCACCTACTTGAATTGTGCTATGGCCTTCCCTGGTGGTTCAGCAGTAAAGAATCTGCCTGCGATGCAGGAGACCATTTGCAGTGCAGGAGACACAAGTTTGACCCCTTGGTTGGGAAGAGCCTCTGGAGGATGAAATGGCAACCCACTCCAGTATTCTTATTCGGGAAATCCCATGGACAGAGGAAGCTGATGGGCTATAGACATGACTTAGCGACTAAAACCACCACCAAACCATTGATGAGAATTTTCTAGCTCATTTTAATTTTTTGATTAGTAAGTAGAGCATTTCTCACCTTCTAAAGTGACTGAACTGAAAGAAAGAAATGACCCCTAAACACTATACCAAGTGCACAGCATCCTTGCTAGCACACGGTGCTGGTGGATTTCTGCAAAACGGTATGGTCACTTTGGAAAACACTTTGGCAATTTCTTAAACAGTTAAAAATACACTTACCATATGACCCAGCAATCCATTCCTAGGCATTTACACAACAGAAATGAAAACATAGCCACACAAAGACCTATAGAAGAAGGTTTAGAGCAGCTTTATTTGTAATCTCCCCAAACTGGAAGCAACCCAAATGTCCATCAACTGGTGAATGGATAAACAAATTGTGTAGTGACTGCATATAATGAAGTAATATTCAGCAAATAAAGGAAAGATCTATTGACACTTGCAACAACATGAATGACTCTCAAAAGGATTAGACTTAGTATAAGAAGTCAGACACAAACGATTATATACTGTATGAATTCGATTTACATGACATCCTAAAAAAAAGACAAAATGATAGGGAAAGAAATCAGATCAAAGATTGCCAGGAGCTGGTAGCTGGAAAAGAAGTGGGAAGGGAGTTGACTATAAAGAGAGAACTACTCTATATCCTGATTAGGGTCATGATTACATAGTAGTATGCCTTTTGTCAAAACACATAAATTTGAACACCTGGAAAGGGTTTTACATATTTACTACATGTAAATAATACCTTCAAAAATCTGACTTAAAAAGAATTTGTAATGTCCTATTTGCAAATTTTATGTGGTTCATACCCAAAAGAAGTCTCCCAGCTTTCCTTTATAATAGTTTTTTAAAAATTTAAGCAGGCTGCTGATAGCTTACAGTGAATGATGTCGGATTCATGATCTCCAAAGCAGAAGATTTAGATTTGGGACCAGGGACCAGGCCTGATCACCCAAGAGCTGTTGTGTAGCAAAGTTTTATTAAAGTGAAAGAGGACAGAGAAAGTTTCTAACATAGACAGCAGAAGGGGGATGGAGAGTAACCCCCTCTCTAGGCCTTATGTATATTTTTTTATATTTATATACTTATATATACTTACTTATACTTATTTATACCTTATATACTTATATACTTCCTTTCACTTTTACTACTGATTTTGTGGGATTGCCTGGTAACTCAAATGGTAGAGTCTGCCTGCAATGTGGTAGACCCAGGTTTGATCCCTGAGTCAGGAAGATGCCTTGTAGAAAAAAATGGCAACTCACTCCAGTATTCTTGCCTAGAAAATCCCATGGATGGAGGAGCCTGGCAGGCTACCATCCATGGGGTCACAAAGAGTGGGACACTACTGAGTGACTTCACTTTCACTTTTTCACTATACACTTTTACCAGATCCACTCCCACAACATACATCTTATCTGATAGAGAGAGTGCCTGAAGAACTATGGACAGAGCTTCATGACATTGTGCAAGAGGCAGTAATCATGACCATCCCCAAGGAAAAGAATGCTTGGCTGAGGAGGTCTTACAAACAGCTGAGAAAAGAAAGACGCTAAAGGCAAAGGAGAAAAGGAAAGCTATACCCATTTGAATACAGAGTTCCAAGAATAGCAAGGAGAGATAAGAAAGCCTTCCTCAGTGATCAATGCAAAGAAATATAGGAAAACAATAGAAGGGGAGAGACTAGAGATCTCTTCAAGAAAATGCAAGATGCCACGGGAACATTTCATACAAAGATGGTCACAATAAAGGACAGAAATGCTATGGACCTAACAGAAGCAGAAGGTATTAAGAAGAGGTGGCAACAATACACAGAAGAACTATAGATAAAAGATCTTCATGACCCAGATAACCATGATCGTATGATCACTCACCTAGAGCCAGACATCCTGGAATGCAAAGTCAGATGGGCCTTAGGAACATCACTACAAACAAAGCTAGTGGAGGTGATGGAATTCCAGTTGAGCTATTTCAAATCCTAAAATGTGATGCTGTGAAAGTGCTGCACTCAATATGCCAGCAAATTTGGAAAACACAGCAATGGCCACAGGACTGGAAAAGGTCAATTTTCATTCCAATCCCAAAGAATACCAATGCCAAAGAATGTTCAAACTACTGCACAATTGCACTCATTTCACATACTAGCAAAGCAATGATCAAAATTCTCCAAGTGAGGTTTCAACAGTGTGTAAAATGAGAACTTCCAGAGGTTCAACCTGGATTTAGAAAAAAACAGAGGAAGCAGAGATCAAATTGCCAACATCCGTTGGATCATAGGAAGAGCAAGAGAATTCCAGAAAAATATATATTTGTGCTTAGTTTACTATGCTTAATCCTTTGTGTGGATCACAACAAACTGTGGAAAATTCTTAAAGAGGTGGGAATATCAGATCACCTTATCTGCCTCCTGAGAAACCTGTAAGATGGTCAAGAGGCTACAGTTAAAACTGGACATCGAACAACATATTGGTTCCAAATTGGGAAGGGAGTATGTCAAGGCTGTACCTTGTCACCCTGCTTATGTAACTTATATGCAGAGTACATCATGCGAAACACTGGGCTGGATGAAGCACAAGCTGAAATCAAGATTGCCAGGAGAAATATCAGTAACCTCAGATATGCAGATGACACCACCCTTATGGCAGAAAGCAAGGAGGAACTAAAGAGCCTCTTAATGAAAGTGAAAGAGGAGAGTGGAAAAGTTGGTTTAAAACTCAACATTCAAAAAATGAAGATCATGGCATCCAGTCCCATCACTTCATGGCAGATAGACGGGGAAACAATGAAAACAGTGAGAGATTTTATTTTGGGGGGGCTCCAAAATCATCGCATCCTTACCATATAGCTCAGCTAGGAAAGAATTTTCCTGCAATGCAGGAGGCCCGGGTTCAATTGCTGGGTTGGGATTGGAGAAGGAAATGGCAACCCTCTCCAGTATTCTTGCCTGGAGAATCTTATGGACAGAGGAGCCTGGCGGGCTACAGTCCATGGTGTCACAAGAATCAGACATGACTTTGTGACTAAATCACTGCCACCAAAATCACTGCAGATGGTGACTGCAGCCATGAAATTAAAAGATGCTTGCTATTTTAATTTAAGCTTGGAAGAAAAGCTATGACCAACCTCTACAGCAGAGTAAAAAGCAGAGACATTACTTTGCCAACAAAGGTCCATCTAGTCAAAGCTATGGTTTTTCTAGTAGTCATGTATGGATGTGAGAGTTGGACTATAAAGAAAGCTGAGCACCAAAGAATTAATGCTTTTGAACTGTGGTGTTGGAGAAGACTCTTGAGAGTCCCTGGGACTGCAAGGAGATCAAACCAATCAATCCTAAAGGAAATCAGTCCTGAATATTCATTGGAAGGACTGATGCTGAAGCTGAAGCTCCAATACTTTGGCCACCTGATGCAAAGAACTGACTCTTTGAAAAAGACCCTGATGCTGGGAAAGATTGAAGGCAGGAGAAGGGGATGACAGAGGATGAGATGGTTGGATGGCATCACTGATTTGATGGACTGGAAAAGGTCAGTTTTCATTCCAATCCCAAAGAAAGGCAATGCCAAAGAATGCTCAAACTACTGCATAATTGCACTCATCTCACACGCTAGTAAAGTAATGCTCAAAATTCTCCAAGCCAGGCTTCAGCAATACGTGAACTGTGAACTCCCTGACGTTCAAGCTGGTTTTAGAAAAGACAGAGGAACCAGAGATCAAATTGCCAACATCCTCTGGATCATGGAAAAAGCAAGAGAGTTCCAGAAAAACATCTATTTCTGCTTTCTTGACTATGCCAAAGCCTTTGACTGTGTGGATCACAATAAACTGTGGAAAATTCTGAGAGATGGACATACCAGACCACCTGACCTGCCTCTTGAATCTGTATGCAGGTCAGGAAGCAACAGTTAGAACTGGACATGGAATAACAGACTGGTTCCAAATAGGAAAAGGAGTATGTCAAGGCTGTATATTGTCACCCTGCTTGTTTAACTTACATGCAGAGTAACTTATATGAGAAACGCTGGACTGGAAGAAACACAAGCAGGAATCAAGATTGCCGGGAGAAATATCAATAACCTCAGATATGCAGATGACACCACCCTTATGGCAGAAAGTGAAGAGGAACTAAAAAGCCTCTTGATGAAAGTGAAAGAGGAGAGAGAAAAAGTTGACCTAAAGCTCAACATTCAGAAAACGAAGATCATGGCATCTGGTCCCATCACTTCATGGGAAATAGATGGGGAAACAGTGGAAACAGTGACAGACTTTATTTTGGGGGGCTCCAGAATCACTACAGATGGTGACTGCAGCCATGAAATTAAAAGACACTTACTCCTTGGAAGAAAAGTTATGACCAACCTAGATAGCATATTCAAAAGCAGAGACATTGCTTTGCCGACTAAGGTCCGTCTAGTCAAGGCTATGGTTTTTCCTGTGGTCATGTATGGATGTGAGAGTTGGACTGTGAAGAAGGCTGAGCACCAAAGAATTGATGCTTTTGAACTGTGGTGTTGGAGAAGACTCTTGAGGGTCCCTTGGACTGTAAAGAGATCCAACCAATCCATTCTGAAGGAGATCAACCCTGGGATTTCTTTGGAAGGAATGATGCTAAAGCTGAAACTCCAGTACTTTGGCCCACCTCATGCAAAGAGTTGACTCACTGGAAAAAACTCTGATGCTGGGAGGGACTGGGGGCAGGAGGAGAAGGGGACGACCGAGGATGAGATGGCTGGATGGCATCACGGACCTGATGGACGTGAGTCTGAGTGAACTCCGGGAGATGGTGATGGACAGGGAGGCCTGGCGTGCTGCAATTCATGGGGTCGCAAAGAGTTGGGCATGACTGAGCGACTGAACTGAACTGAAGCTCTGGGAGTCAGTGATGAACAAGGAAGCCTGGCGTGCTGCAGTTCATGGGATTGCAAAGAGTCAGATAGGACTGAGGGACTGAACTGGATAGAAAGGTCTCCCACAACAAATGTCTTAAGATAGCAAGATTAGTCAGAAGGTTCTTGTTAAGAAGGAGAAACAGCTCCTTGAGGTTTCTCCTCAATGGGGAGGGAACACAGCTCCATCCATCAACAGAAATTTGGATTAAAGATTTACTGAGCATGTCCCCACCCATCAGAACAAGACCCAGTTTCCCCACAGCTAGTCTCTTCCATCAGGAAGCTTTCATAATCCTCTTGTCCTTATCCTCAGAGGGCATACAGAATGAAAACCACAATCACAGAAAAGTAACCAAACTGATCACATGAACCACAGCCTTGTCTAACTCAATGAAACTCTGAGCCATGCCTTGGAGGGCCACTCTAAGATGGGTCATGGTGGAGAGTTCTGACAAAATGTGGTCCACTGGAGGAGGGAATGGCAAACCACTTCAGTATTCTTGCCTTGAGAACCTCATGAACAGTATGAAAAGATAAAAAGATATGACATTGAAAGTTGAACTCCCCAGGTTGATAGGTGCCCAATATGCTACTAGAGAAGAGTGGAGAAATAACTCCAGAATGAATAAAGAGGCAGAGCCAAAGCGAAAACAATCCCCAGTTGTGGATGTGACTGATGATGGAAGTAAAGTCCGATGCTGTAAAGAACAGTATTGCATAAGAATCTGGAATGTAGGTCCATGAATCAAGGTAAATTAGAAGTGGTCAAACAGGAGATGGCAAGAGTGAACGTCGACATTTTAAGAATCAGTGAACTAAAATGGACTGGAATGGGCGATTTTAATTCAGATAACAATTATATCTATCACTGTGGGCAAGAATCCCTTAGAAGGAATGAAGTAGCCGTCATAGTCAACAAAAGAGTCCGAAATGCAGTGTTAGATGCAATCTCAAAAATGACAGGATGATCTCTGCTCATTTCCGAGGCAAACCGTTCAATACTAAGTAATCCAAGTCTATGCTCCAACCACTAATGCCAAAGAAGCTGAAGCTGAATGGTTCTATGAAGACCTACAAGACCTTCTAGAACTAACAGCCAAAAAAGATGTCCTTTTCATTACAGGGGACTAAAATGCAAAAGTAGAAAGTCAAGAGATACCTGGAGTAACAGGTAAATTTGACTTTGGAGTACAAACTGAATCAGGGCAAAGGCTAACAGAGTTTTGCCAAGAGAACACACTGGTCATAGCAAACACCCTCTTCCAACAACACTAAGAGATGACTCTACACACAGACATCACCAGATGGTCAATATCAAAATCAGATTGATTATATTCTTTGCTCTCAAAGATGGAGAAACTCTATACAGACAGCAAGAACAAGACCAGGATCTGAGTGTGGCTCAGATCATGAACTCATAATTGCAAAATTCAGACTTAAATTGAAGAAAGTAGGGAAGACCACTGGACCATTCAGGTATGACCTAAATCAAATCCCTTATGATTATAAGGTGGAAGTGGCAAATAGATTGAAAGGAATAGATCTGATAGACAGAGTGCCTGAAGAACTATTACAGAGGTTCATGATATTTTACAGGAGAGAGAAGGAAATGGCAACCCACCCCGGTGTTCTTGCCTGGAGAATCCCAGGGACGGGGGAGCCTGGTGGGCTGCTGCCTATGGGGTCGTGCAGGGTCGGACACAACTGAAGTGACTTAGCAGCAGCAGCAGTGATCAAGACCATCCCCAAGAAAAAGAAAAGGAAAAAGGTGAAATGGTTGTCTGAGGAGGCTTTACAAATAGCTGAGAAAAGAAGAGAAGCAAAAGGCAAAGGAGAAGAGGAAATACATACCCATTTGAATGCAGAGTTCCAAATAATAGCAAGGAAAGATAAGAAAGCCTTCCTCAGTGATCAGTGCAAAGAAATAGAGGAAAACAATAAACTGAGAAAGACTGGAGATCTCTTCAAGAAAATTGGAGATACCAAGGGAACATTTCATACAAAGATGGGCACAATAAAGGACAGAAATGCTATGGACCTAACAGAAGCAGAAGATATTAGGAAGAGGTGGCAACAATACACAGAAGAACTATACATAAAAGATCTTCATGACCCAGATAAATATGATGGTATGATCACTCACCTAGAGCCAGATATCCTAGAATGCGAAGTCAAATGGGCCTTAGTGGAGGTTATGGAATTCTAGTTGAGCTCTTTCAAATCCTAAAAGATGATGCTGTTAAAAGTGCCCTACTCAATATGCCAGCAAATTTGGAAAACTCAGCAGTGGCCACAGGACTGGAAAAAGTCAGTTCTCATTCCAATCCCAAAGAAAGGCAATGCCAAAGAATGCTCAAACTACCGCACAATTGCACTCCTCTCATACACTAGCAAAACAATGCTCAAAATTCTTCAAGCCAGGCTTCAACAGTCTGTGAACTGAGAACTTCCAGAATATTCAAAGTGGATTTAAAAAAGGCAGAAGAACCAGAGATCAAACTGCCAACATCTGTTGGATCATAGAACAAGCAAGTGAGTTCCAGAAAAACATCTACTTGTGTTTTATTGACTACGCCAAAACCTTTGATTGTGTGGATCACAACAAACCGTGGAAAATTCTTCAAGAGATGGGAATATCAGAACACCTTATTTGCCTCCTGAGAAATCTGTATGGAGGTCAAGAAGCAACAGTTAGGACTGGACATGGAACAACAGATTGGTTCCAAATTGGGAAAGGAGTATGTCAAGGCTGTACCTTGTCACCCTGCTTATTTAACTTATATGCAGAGTACATCATGCGAAACACTGGGCTGGAAGAAGCACAAGCTGGAATCAAGATTGCCAGGAGAAATATCAATAACCTCAGATATGCAGATGACACCGCCCTTATGGCAGAAAGTGAAGAAAAACTAAAGAGCCTCTTGAAAGTGAAAGACGAGAATGAAAAAGTTGGCTTAAAACTTAACATTCAGAAAACTAAGATCATGGCATCCAGTCCCATCATTTCATTGCAAATAGATGGGGAAACAATGGAAACAGTGAAAGACTTTATTTTCTTGGTCTCCAAAATCATTGCAGCGGTGACTGCAGCCATGAAATTAAAACATGCTTGCTCCTTGGAAGAAAAGTTATGGCAAAACTAGACAGCATATTAAAAAGCAGAGATATTACTTCACCAACAAAAGTCCATCTAGTCAAAGCTATGGTTTTTCCAGTAGTCAGGTGTGGATGTGAGAGTTGGACTATAAAGAAAGCTGAGCACCAAAGAATTGATGCTTTTGAACTGTGGTGTTGGAGAAGCCCCTTGAGAGTCCCTTGGACTGCAAGGATATCAAATCACTCAATCCTAAAGGAAATCAGTCCTGAATATTCATTGAAGCTGAAGCTCCAATCCTTTGGCCTCCTGATGCAAAGAACTGCCTCACTGGAAAAGACCCTGATGCTGGGAGAGATTGAAGGCAGGAGGAGAAGATGACAGAGGACCAGATGGTTGGATGGCATCACTGACTCGATGGAGATGAGTTTAAGCAAGCTCTGCTCTGGGAGTTGGTGGTGGACAGGGAAGCCTGGCATGCTGCAGTCCATGGGCTCACAAAGAGTCAGACACAACTGAGCAACTAAACTGACAGAGCTTAAAGGAAAACTATATCCTTGAGCAAGATGACTTGTTTTGTTGTGTAATCATTAGCTCTGGGCTTAAGACAGTTAGTCTTAAAGATTGCTGTTATAACAACTCAGAGTTTAAGAAAAAACATCTTATGTGACTAAGAGGAAGCAATGCAGGAAAAAAACAGTTTGTCCTTTTCTCCTCCTTGAGAGCCTGGGACTCCTTTCTCCTTCTCAAGGGCCCCAGACTTTTCATCAACCTCCCTAAGAATGAACTCTCTCACTGCTTCTTTGATCATTTACTTATTTTTCCTTTATAGCTCTTTCTCTCTTCTAAACTCCAGGTTTGTATTTTCAATTTCTATCACAATTGCATATTGTACTCATTCTCAGTTATCTAAAAGATTGAAATTTTTAAAAATAATATTCAAAGTTTACATATTTTTGTTGTATTCTATAAATTCAGGTAAAAAAAAATTTTTAATGGAAAATTAGGGAGTTCCCTGGTGGTCTAGTGACTAGGACTCCACACCCTCAATACCTGATCGGGGAACCAAGATCCCACAAGCCATATGGTATGGCCAAAAAGAAGAAAAGTAAAAATAATTTTTCAGAAGGTTTCCAAGGAAGCTATTTTTTTTTCAGATGTATTCAAAGTTATCTATTAAAATTTAAAGATAAAACATAAAATATAGTTGAACTATCAACATTAATAATTAAAACTGTTATTTAAATAAAACTGAAATTATTGAATTCTTAAATCATTAAATATTTTTATAAAAGCAAGTCTTTGTTATTCTGGAGTTCAGCATTTATCTAGCTAACAAAGCCAATCTCTATCATGCTTCATGTATGCCATGTCTGCAGCTGTTGCTAAGGCGCTTCAGTCGTGTCCGACTCTGTGCGACCCCATGACGGCAGCCCACCAGGCTCCCCCGTCCCTGGGATTCTCCAGGCAAGAACACTGGAGTGGGTTGCCATTTCCTTCTCCAGTGCAGGAAAGTGAAAAGTGAAAGTGAAGTCGCTCAGTCGTGTCCAACTCTTAGCAACCCCATGGACTGCAGCCTACCAGGCTCCCCCGTCCATGAGATTTTCCAGGCAAGAGTACTGGAGTGGGGGGCCATTGCCTTCTCTGATGCCATGTTCATACTATACTGACATAAATACAGCTTTGTGTGCTTAGTCACTCAGTCATGTCCGACTCTTTGTGATTGCATGAACCGTAGCCCACCAGTTTCCTCTGTCAATGAGGATTCTCTAGGGAAGAATACTGGAGTAGGTTGCCGTGCCCTCCTCCAGAGAATTTTCCGAACCTACGGATTGAACCCAGCTCCCCTACATTGCAGGCGGATTCTTTATCATCTGAGCCACCAGAGAGCAAATACATCTGTGAGTTACATGAATTGTTGGATGTTGCAAACTATTCTCAGTTGCCACTTGCAAGTGCTGCAAATATCATGCTAATTTATGAGTACCTCCAGAACCACTCACTGAAGCATAGAGAAGAGCAAGAAAATGCCAGCACTACTGGAAAACAATGCCTTTCTTGATCTCATGCTTTGGGAAGATGGGAGGCCCACAAAACAAGCTCCAGGACTGTAGAAGGTTGACTCTCCTGAAAACCCTCACACGTGTCCCAGGCTATGGGTATTCTCTGAAGCAGAGATGTATAGAGAGCGTAGGTGTGGAGACTTATGTATAAAATATAGGATAGAATCACAGCATTTAACCAAAACCCAGTGGTTCACATAGAATTAGAAAATATTGCATGTTTGGGGTTGAGAGATGAATAAATATGTAATCTATATTTTTCAAGTATTTAAAAGCATTTTTAAATGTCCATTCACTTAAAAATTTTAATGCATTGGGATACAATCTGAGGGAGATTCCTTGAAATATAAATTCAATCCTATTACTCTCAATGAAAGACCATATCATGACCTCAAGAGCCCTGAATGATTGAGGTACACACTTCCATCAGCCCTTCCACTCATCTTATGAGCACTGAGTCAGCCGTGGGATCTCCGTTCAGTTCTTTAGCAAGTTGCTTCCTGCAGCTGAGCCATTGACTACCCCATCGCGTGCCTGTGTGTTAAGTCGCTTCAGTGGCATCAGACTTCGTGACCATGGGGACTGTAGCCTGCCAGATTCTTCTGTCCATGGAATTCACAAAAGGGCAAAGAAGAATGCTTGTTATAGGCGATTACACTATTCATTCTTTCTAAAACAAGCATTCTTCTTCGCTCTTTTGTCACAGCTGGCTCGTTTGCCAACCTCAGTGCATCCTTCCCTCCTGATCTCCTCAAGTAGAAAACACCCTCACATAATCCTATTCTCCGTCCCAGCTTCAATTCTCTTCCTTTAACACCCTTGGCTCCACATTTACTATTTGGTGTATTTGCTTGAAGTCTCTGGCTGTCCTAGGAGGTCAGCTCCATGGGATCTTGCCCTGTCTTGTTCCCTCTGGTATCTTTATTGTGTCTAATGAAATTCTTGCATTAAGTAGGGAGACATGCTTAAGAAGTACTTCACTCATATATATATTTTTTAATTCAGAAGAACTGCAGTGTCATGGAGAACATATCATTGATATAATGGATGCCCTATAAGTGCATTTCCTTCCAAAGATAAGCTTTCAGAGTACTGAGCAGGACTCAGTGACAAAATAAAAGGCATATCCATTTTATGAGATCTGTGGGAAATGAAAGTTTAAAAGCTAAAAATCATGGTCTTTTAACTGTTGCCTGGACTCCCCCTATTCTAATAAGTTACTATTAAACAGACCACCCATCCTTTATTTATTTTTAAGCTTTGTGACTCCTCAGAGACTTTAACATGCTAATATATAATCAGAACCACAAAAACCTTGTTCTTTTTTGAGTACAGATTAGCATTTCTTGGAACTACTGTTCCCAGCACATAGTTTGGGAATGCTGTGGGGTCATCATTTTCCTTTCAAGAGGATGCAAGACCAAATTACATCCTGCTGAAGAAAATACTACAAAGTCGGATGGCAAAACAACAGCATGGGTCAGATTTGCCTGCTATGAACCTGACTCTATTTCCCCTCCCTCCATTTACTACTTTTCCACAGGTCTTTGAAATAAACAGCATTCCTGGATTATTAAAGCATGCAAAGAGATTATACAAATATCTTACAGGTGGTCATGATCCGGGGGGAAGGTAAGGAATCCACATAGACTTTCCAACAGGGCTCATTTTACAAAGTGTATATGGAAAAATATCCAGAAATGTAAGTTCCATCCTTTTTTCTGATTGTGAAATTGAAACAGTCTCATTCATTCATTCAACAAATATTTATATGTCAAATAGTATTTCAAGATATTATTCAACAAGGGCCTCAGTTCAGTTCAGTTCAGTCACTCCGTTGTATTCAACTCTTTGTGACCCCATGGACTGAAGCATGCCAGGCTTCCCTGTCCTTCACTACCTCCCAGAGCTTGCTCAAACTCACATCTGTTGAGTCAGTGAAGCCATCCAATCATCTCCTCTGTGGCGTGTCAAACTATGTTCTATGCACTGGGGATCCATCAGGTAAATACAACAGACAAAAGTTCTTGCTCTGATGGAGTTTGTAATATACTGGGAAAAGGCAAATATTAACCAAAACAAATATCACCCACATAATATATCAGGAGGTTAGACTGTGCTTAGTCGCTTAGTTGTTTCTGACTCTTTATGACCCCATGGACTGCAGCTCGCCAGGCTCCTCTGTCTATGGGGATTATCCAGGCAAGAATACTGGAGTGGGTTGCCAGGCCCTTCTCCAGGGGATCTTCCCAACCCAGGGACTGAACCCAGCTATCCCAAATTGCAGGCAGATTCCTTACCATTTGAGCCACCTGGGAAACCCAAGAATACTGGAGGGGATAGCCTATCCCTTCTGGGGAACTTCTTGACCCAGGAATCAAACAGAGGTCTCCTGCTTTGCAGGCAGATTCCTATAACCAGGGGAGGTTATAAGTGCTATGTAAAAATATAAAACAGGAAGAATGGCTAAGGAGTTCATTCAGCTATGATAGAATGGCCAAAAAGACCTCAATGAAAAGCAAAGACTTGAAGGAAGTGAAAAAGTGAGCCATGTAGATACTTTACCAGCAGAGTAAACTGTAAAGTCTTGGAGACAAGCTTGAAATGGGAGGTTTGAAGGCTTGCAGAAAATTTAGTGTGTCTGAGCAAGAATGAGCAGGAGGAGAATAGTAGGAATTGAAGTCAGAGTGGTGGTGGAAAGTCGAGAGGGCAGAGAGAGAAATAGGACCTTGGGCATGGAGAGGAAACACAACGGACGTGATGTTTTCACAGGATCCTTCTGGCTGCCACATAGAAAATGGACCAGAGGCAGCTGAGGGTGGAACCTGGGAAATCAGATCAACAAATAGCAGACCAGAAAAAGAACAAACACACATAAAAACCCAGGTTGTGACAATTTCACATGTTCTATGTTTAATGAAACATGTTTATATACATTATCTTACTTGATTTTCATGACTCCATATGCTCCTTCATAACGTGTTGTTATGACTGTCTTGCAGCTGAGAAATTTGCACCATAAAAAGGTTAAGGATCTTGCCCAATAACAGGCAACTCTTACATGAAAGCCCCAAGAACCAATTCCAGAATCAAGGACAATAACTGTGCATTGAGAACTCTGGTCACCACACTACAGTTTGCCAATTTCAGAGACGAAAGCAAAGACTTCTGAAGTCCTCAATGTCTGGGGAAATGCTTTAAAAAAATGTCAATGGTGAAGGCTATGTTAGAAAAAGTCAGACTTTAGTAGAGTTATTTTTTTCCTTTTTTAAATGAAATAGTCATTGAAGTATAGCATATATACAGAAAAATGCACAAGCCCAGGCAGAGTTTTTAAAGAAAACTCTGAAGTTTCCAATTTGACCACCAACTAACTTGAAGAGCATAAAAGCACATGCCAAATCAAAGGGAGTCAATTCTTGGAAAGATGTTCTTTCAGATACACACGAAACCTCTCATTAATTCTGTATGCTGCCTTCCAGAGTTAGAGATCATACATGCCACAAAAATGACTGCCTTGAGACATTCTTTGCAGTTCAACAGTAAGTTCAACCTCAACCTTGCTATTACTGTTACGATTGAATCGCCAAGTGATGGAATGTTTGGGCTGCACTGCAAAGAAATAACAAGTGTTAATTTTCCCCAAAAGTGACTTTTTAGAGCCATGAAGCTCAGGCCCTTTGCTGTTTTTTGGGATAGTAACTTTACTCTGTCTGAGATGTCCATATTGTAAACTGGGAGGCAGGGCACCCATTCTTGGGCAGGGGGGAAGCACTCTACCACCAAGAAACTGGAGAGGAAAATGGCTGAATTTCTTCTAATTCATCTTCTCCTCTCCATCCCCATCTTTGTCTACTTCTCCATCTCCAGCTTCATCTCTATCTCTAACCCTACCTCCATCTCCATTTTCTTTCCATCTCCAACCCCATCTTTGTCTCTATCTATAACCCCATCACCATTTCCTACTTCTACCTGTATCTCTCTATCTTCCTTCTATCCTTTCAGGACTGAGAATCTTGATGTGGTCTTTGTGTAGGACAATGTCTTTATTTTTAGGAAAAGCATGCTTCGGTATTTAGGGGCGATATCATAATTTTCATAACTTACTTATAGGTGTTAGACACCGATACAGAGTCAACCTAGTATGACAAAATGTTAGGAAATTCTTGATTCAAAGTGATAGGTATAGGAGTGTACACTATACTATTCATTCAACTTTCCACTGTGTTTGAATATGGTTATAATTAAAAGATGGGAAGAATATGTACAGACCAACTAACATATAATTTGTAAGAACAAATACCTATAGAGCAAGAAGAATGGGAGTAGGAAGAGAAAACATATGGGAACAACAACCTCCAAACCAAGGGAAAAGCCTTGAACTTTGCACCAACAATGATAGTGGGCATGAGCAGAAGATTAAAATGGACTCAACTCTACACACCTGCAAAAAGGGAGGAAAAAAAGGACAATCATCAGATGAGCCAAGTGAGTCCCTCCCCGCGCAGCTGGCAGAACAGAGCTGCATCCATGAGTATATGAGTGGACCCATATGCGTGCAGCAACAGGCTGACAACCTAGAGTTCCTTGCATTGCAAGTTGAGTCTGAATGCTTTCAAATCCACTGGCAATGTGGAGTAATCTCTCTTATGTAATGAAGGCCTTATGCTATTTGATTTACAGCTCTTCTCACGATGCGAGATTTGTTCAGTAATCCCTGGGATTGTAACTAAATACCCAGGGACATATTTACTCGCTTGGCTTAGTCAAGGCCCCAACCCCAACATCTTCATCCCTTCCAGTTATGAAAGGGTGATTTCTTTCATCTGTTTAAGGTGGCTCATCATCTTCCAAGCATTCTCGGGGAGCTCTTCTGTGTGGCCTCCCTGTGAGTCAGGTGAAAAAGATGGCAAAGATCCCTCAGGCCTCATCTCTGGTGGAAAAAGGGAGGTGCTGATGTGCATTGCCTCTGGTCCTTGGGAAAATGGCCAGAATAAAAGTCTGAACCAAGAAATGCCCCTGCCAAGTTGTGACAACAAAAAAATCAAATGAATGTTGTCTTTTAGGAGGCCTGTACAGGGAGCCTGAGAGGAATATGTTGAGAATTCCAATAGAGTGGAAGCTTCCAGAGAGCAGGAAATCCATCTTCTTATATCCCAGTGCCCCTCCCAGTTCTGAGAATATGAAGGAAAATCAACACACATTTGTCAACTGAGTAAATGAATCAGTAAATGATTGAACAATGCATAAATGATTCTAACTGGAAAAAGGAAAGGCAAATTGGGTAAGAAAACCATGATGTTTTTTTCTTAAACTGAATAAGGGAATGATTTGAATAGCAAACCAGAAAAATAAAGCATTGTGGAATATATATTTAGTTACCCATTTGCTTTTGTGGTCTAAAGCAATGTTTAAGTAAACATAATAAATGGAAGGAATGTTGCCTATGCAAGTGAGGTATAAGTTAAATGACTAGAAACAAATTGTTCATTTGCACTAGAAACCAAAATGTTACCTTATAAAGGTCCAAGGCTGAAGACTCTTAAAATCTCCTTAGATCATTCTCTGATATTTCCAGTCTAAGAGTAGGAATCCCGGTTCTATCAACCACAAAGGTTTCCATTTCACCCCCAGAAGCATCAGAAAATTCTTCCCTAACTTCTCAAAACAAACTATTATTTTAATTTTAATTCACTAAATTGTTATAAAAATAAGATGGTAGTGGAGAAGAGAGTATTATGAAATCAAAGAAGCAATGATAGGTCTCCCAAAAAGTTCAAAGCTTCTCTCTAGACAGACAGTTGTTTCTCAGAAAACTACATTCCCAAAGCTAGAAATACAAAGCAGAAAGCTTTTTCAATTCTCCCTGTTTTTTTGTACCATTCTTGTAAGGCTTTTACTGGGATTATTTTTTTCTCTTCTCCATAGCACAAAGAAGTGAATCTTGCTAAATGATAAAAGCCAAGCTTGTTGAAGCTGGCATAAAGCAACATTTTTACCTTGCCTGAATTGCTTTAAGTAATTGAAAACAACACTCTGAAGGCCAATGCCACGAGGCATCATGTAGTGAACTCAAGGGAGAAGTCAAGGGTTGTGACCTGAAATTCAAACCTGGCTTAAGAAGCTGATAATAGAATTTGAACATTCCAACTTGGAGACAGCTACTAGTTTTCAAAGTAAAAATTAGAGATTCTAAGTTTGCTCCCTTCTATTTTACCCACCTCTTGAAGTTAACCCCTTTCTATGCTAACAAAGGATCTATCTGCCTGCCTCCGATTCTCCTGGGACCTTTTCTTTAGGCTTCCCCAGAGGATAAGCCAGTCTCAGTTCTGCTAAATACAGACCCCACTGCACTCTAGTTCTTTCCTAAGCATCTTCTGAGCAGAGCACCAATCCTGGCCTCTGGTCATGATTGTGTTGGTCTAGTTCGAGCTCTGATTCAACCCCCAGGACTGTGATGGCTTCCAACTCTGAGTTAGGAAGAGTGCTGGAAACCATCTGCTCTTTTGTCAGGATCAGACACTTGTGGCCATTTGTCCAGTGTCACCATCTTAAGAATCAGATTAGAAGAGAGTTTGCTTTGTACTTTTCCTGTACCTTTTTTTAAAAAATGCACTTTATCTTGCTCTGAACAGTATTTCTTTCTTCCTGCTCTCCCAGGGTAAAGCCAAGAAATCTCCAACATCTGTCAGTCATCCAAGAATAAAACAGGCTGGAGTCCATTTGGATTCACAGTTCCATTTCCTAGGGTTTTTAATCCAAATTCTCAAGCTCAAATTCCTCTCATAAGTGAAGAACTAACCATCATTTGTTGGACAAAGGAGCTGAGACATAAAGAAGTAATTCTGATGCTGAAGAGTTAATAATGCAGAATCCTAGGTCTCGACCTCAGAGATGTCAATAAAATAGATTTATTAAAAGACAAAGAAATGGTACTTTAACATTCTAAGCAATTTCCAGATAGCTCAATGATAAAGAATCTGCCTGCCAAGGCAGAAGATGCAAAAGATGTGTTTTTGATCCCTGGGTTGGGAAGATCCCCTGGAGGAGGAAATGGCAACCCACTCCAGTATTCTTGCCTGGAAAGTTCCATGGACAGAGGAGGCTGGGGGCCTACAGTCCATGGGGTCACAAAGCTCTGGACACTACTGAGTGACTGAAGAAGCATGCACACCAGGTAATTCTAGGGAAGTGGACTACTTTTTTAAGAAAAGAGATCAGTGTACCAGGAGCTGAAAATGGCTGGAGTTGGGGAAGAAAGTCCCAGGGACTTGATGTGTAGTCACCTGGAGAGGGGAGGGTAGGGGGAAGGTTCTGCATGAAGGACAGGGCTGCAGGGTGTAAAGTGTAAACTGTTACTCCACTTTTCAGCTGCTGTTCCCCACTAGACCCTAGGCAGTAAGGAAGGGGCAAGAAGTAGCCACTGTGTCAAACCTTTAGCAGTAACCTGATTTCCCAAACCCTGCCGCTCTCATCCCACACCCTTGGGTGATTTCATGCCTCACCTGTAAGCTCAGCCACACTCTGGATGCCAACACTAGCAAATGGGATGAAAGCAACTTCGGTCAGGCTGAAACTTCAGGTGACTCAGTGGTAAAGAATTTACCTGCCGAAAAAAAAAAAAAAAAAAAAGAATTTACCTGCCTAGCATGAGATGCGGGGATTTGATCCCTGGGTCGGGAAGATCCCTTGGAAAAGGAAATGGCAACCCACTCCAGTATTCTTGCCTGGAAAATTCCATGGACAGAGGAGGCTGGGGGCCTACAGTCCATGGGGTCACAAAGAGGTGGAACCACACCTCTGAGTGACTAACACAACAATAGGACAGTAATCCTCAACCTTTCCCCCTTGATATCTCTCAAAGCAATTTTTAAAGCAATCTCACTCATTTCTGAGCTGACATCTAAATTTCTCATCTTGAGTTTAAATTGCTGCAAAGCATTACTTTCTGGCATGTTGTATATTTTGACATTGTAAAATTGAACTGTCATTTAAAAATAAAATAAAAAATTGAACTGTCATGTGACTCTTTAAGCAAAATCTAAAAGTTATGGTGTCTACCACTATTCATCAGGGCTTCCCTGGTGGCTTAGTGGTAAAGAATTCACTTGCCAATGCCAGGGGCACGGGTTTGAGCCCTGGGTCCGGAAGATTCCTCGGAGGAGGAAATGGCAACCTACTCCGGTATTCTTACCTGGAAAGTCCCATGGACAGAGGAGCCTGGCAGGCTACAGTCCATAGGGTTGCAAAGAGTCAGACATGACTGAACGATAAATCAACTATTCATTGATCTATTTAAAATATACATGAACAAGGAATTCTCTGGTGGTCCAGTGGTTACCAAGACTCGGTGTTTTCAGTGCCAAGTTGGATCCTTGGTCTGCAAACTAAGATCCTGCAAGGTGCACGGTGAGGCCAAAATAAATAAAACAAAATATACATGAACAAATCCTTCTTTAATAATGATAAATTTTATAGCAAATTTTTCCTCTTGAAATCATATTTCCATCTGACTTCCTCCATACAATTTCATCCTAATACATTTTTATTTTATTGATCATTCTATCATATTTTCTCTATTATAATATATATTTATACATATATAGATAGATAGATTTATATTCACATGCACATATAATTTGATATTAAAAGTTTTTAAAATTTTCAATGACCAAAAGGATCTGAGTTGAAAAAAGTCCTCTGAGTCTGATTATCACTATAATTTTGGTAAGACCAACATAAATATATTGTAAATCATTGAACACAGAAAGTGAGTCCTACTGGAAATGCATCTCTAAATGAATAGAACTTATTCTAGTTTTTCTACAGATAAATACCACTTTTTATTAGAATGAGCCAGAGTTCAGTCAGTTATAAAATTTTCTATTTTTATAAGCATCTGCCTGCAATGTGGGAGACCCGGGTTCAATTCCTGGGTCTGGAAGATCCTCTGGAGAAGGAAATGGCAATCCACTCCAGCACTCTTGCCTGGAAAATCCCATGGATGGAGGAACCTGATAGGCTACAGTCCATGGGGTCGCAAAGAGTCGGACACGACTGAGCGACTTCGCTTCACTTCACTTCATATATGAAAGTCCTGAGAAATCTTTTTCATATAAATAATTATATGGAAATGGAAGGGGCTTGTTATAGCAATGCAATTCAGTTCTTCGAATCTTTCTGACCCAATTTTAATCATTTATCAACTGATAACTTGATCATACTCTTGAATTTTCTTAAAGCAAAGAAAGAAGAAATCATATGAGTTGCAAAAGGTTTATTGTGCAATCATAAAATCATTTCATTTCTCCCACCAACACCAGTATTTCAAATAATACCTTAGCGCCCTATAGGTTATTACATTCTAGGGCATGTTTTCTTGAAGGGGCCAAAAATGGGTTCTTGAATAATGAGAGAAAACAATTATTACTCTTCCTGCGTATAAAGAATAGATATGCAGACAGAACCTGAACAAAAATACAGGGTATACACATAGTATTACATTTTATGATGGGGATGATAAGGAAAAAATGACTGAAAATCTCCTTAAGAGGCCATGATGGAGAAAATAAAGGCTGAGAAACACTGTTCAAAGGCAAAATCTCACTATTAGATTTGGAATGAGGAGAGTTACACATTTTCCTTAAAGCAGGAAAGGGGCATTCATGAGAGAGAATGAGAAAGGGAGCCAGCTTTAGCCACAGGTTAATTTTAGGAAAGAATTCATAACAAGTTATGTTAAATAAATTAGTATATGTAAAGTACTGGAACAAAGGTAATTGCTAAATATTAGTTACCGTTGTTGTTTTGGACCATTATGAGCATCTGGAAATTGAGTCCCTTAAAACTGTCTTTATATTCCATAGAGGATAGTTATCCCCCAGGGAAACTTATATCTCACTTTCAAAACCACTGAGTTAGATTAGAATCAGATGCTTATAATGGAGACAGAGGGTAATAATGGTTACACTAGATAGAAATTTGTTTCTTTGTTCCACAGAAGTTGGAACTGATATGGTGGCTCCTGGTCAGGATCCCAAAGTTCTGGTATCTTGTTTCTCTAGGATTTCACACTTGTATGCAGGGTCACTCTCACCTTCCCTTCTAGTCCCTGGCAAACACCATTCTACCCTCTTCTTTTATGAGTTTAACTTTTTTAGATTTTACATGAAAGTGAGATCATGCGGTATTTGTCTTTCTCTGACTGTCTTGTTTCACTTGGCATGTGTCCTCTAGGTTCATTTATGATGTCACAAATAGCAAAATTTCCTTCTTTTTTGAAAGCTGAATGTTACCCCACTGTGTACAAGGTAACCCTTAACCTTTTTCTACACCTTCTTGTCCTCAGTCTGTCCAACTCTTTGTGACCCCCATGGACTGTAGCCCGCCAGGCTCCTCTGTCCATGGGATTCTCTAGGCAAGAATATTGGAGTGGGGTGCCAGTTCCTTCTCCGGGAGATCTTCCTGACCCAGGGATCGAACTTGCATCTCTTTTGTCTCCTGCACTGCAGGTGGATTCTTTACCCGCTGAGCCATTGGGGAAGCCACACCTTCTTATACTACATAATTAAAAATCAATTGTACATGGAAATCTGAAGGTATTGATTAACTGCTCACCTAATGTCTTAAGACCTGGAAGAGAAGTCAGGCACTGGTATTCAGTGACTCTCAAGAGTGTATTACATGGAGGCTGTAAAAGGCACTGTAAACAAGTGCCTAACTGTACAACTGCCTATGCATTCTAAAAGGCCATGGTGAGCTCTAACACAAGCTGAACGTATGATATATTATTTGATGAGAAACCTATGTAGACCCATGTTATCACTCTTGCCAATTAGAATGAGAGCCTGATTTTTGTGACCGTATTTGTATCTAAGTAGAGGCAAATGATGATCAGGTGAAAGGGACAGTTTAAATTCAGTTGACAGCACACAAAACAAATTATTAAAAATATTAAGTAAAAATTATTTACTAGTTGATAGTAAGTAAGTTAAATAAGGGCAGGGGTCCCTCAGGATGAGTTAGACTATGCTGAAAATACAAATAACCCTTGTTCACAATCTTAAACAACTACAAACACATAAATATCCTTGAAAAGCTCTAATTATGACCACATAAATGTATAGGAGACTCTAGACTTTCCTGATGGTGCAGTGGTTAAGACTCTGTGATTCAATGCAGTGACTGTGGGTTCTATCTCTGGTTGGGAAACTAAGGTCCTACATGCCATGTGGTCAAAAACAAATAGATAAATTAATAGATATACCAATCAATCCTATAGGATATCAACCCTTCATATTCATCAGAAGGACTCATGCTGAAACTGAAGCTCCAATACTTTGGCCACTTGATGCAAAGAGCTGGCTTTCTGGAAAAGACCCTGATGCTGGGAAAGATTGAGGGCAGGAGAAGGAGACAGCAGATGATGAAATGGTGGGATGATATCACCAACTCAATGGACATGAGTTTGAACAAACTGGTAGATAGTGAAAGACAGAGAAGCCTGGCGTGCTGCAGTCCACGGGGTCACAAAGAGTCAGACGTGACTGAACTACTAAACAACGGCACAGATTCCCTGGTGGCTCAGATGGTAAAAAATCTGCCTACAATATGGGAGATTTGATCCCTGGGTTGGGAAGATCCCCTGGAGAAGGGAATGGACAAAGGAGCCTGACCTGTTGAAGTCCATGGGGTCGCGAAGACACGACTAAGTGACTAACACTTTCACACTTTCTTCATAGACATAGACAGAGATATAGATACAAGACTTGCTTGATTTTTGTGTTTGAAACAGTAGAGTATCAACCCCTAAACAAAAATTTTCTATGCTAAATTTATAGGGAAGGACGGGGAGTGAGGAAGGGGAGTTCCAGTCTCAGCACAACAGGCTTTCCCAGTGGAAATGGTATAAATCCAAAAGCCTTGATCTTCTCTGGGCTGAGATTATGGAATCCGCCCCCTGCCTTCCCAGCCCAGCCCTTGGCCTCTGGAGCTGCCACACATTCAGCAAGACCCCACTCAGCAGAACTCACAAACGGAGAGAACCAGTCTTGGAGTGGGGATCCTGCAGACTGCAGCCTGTCGTGGCCCCCCATGTGTCTGTTGTATCTCCAAGCCTTTCCTCATCCCAGAGCCACTTGGTGTGTGTTCCTCCTGTCACACTCACACTCGCAGATGTCCCTAGAAGACCCTTTCTCTTCTCCTCTATGAAGGATTCACCCTCTCTAGAATGTGATTCCTTTCAATTTATTTGTGTTCAATTTTTTTTTTGCTTTGTTTTGGTTTTCAAGAGTTTAGGAACAGGCTATTTCTTTTTCTTTCTTTCTTTCTTTTTTTTTTTTTTTTGCAGCACCCCCACAGCATGTGGGATCTTAATTCCCCCACCAGGTATTGAACTCATGCCCACTACATTGGAAGCACAGAGTTAACCACCAGACCACTAGGGAAGTCCCCTTCAACGTTTTCTTTAACGCACTTTTTGAAAAGTTTATCCATTTTTGTCTCAGCATTATAGAGAAAGCAATGGTCTTGATCTCTGCAAGGAAGCAGTGAGCAGTGGTGTGAAGCGAGATCTTAATTCCCTGCCCAGGAACTGACATTGGGAAGCCTGGATGAGAAGCAGGGATCCTAGCCACCAGACCTGCAAGGGCTAGAGGCTAGAAGCTATTTTACCCTGGATCTTTGCCCCCAGTGAAAAATGCATTTATCAGGGAGGCAGACACTGTAAATGCAGGTACAGAGTTTATTACTAGAGACATACCACAGCAACAAGTGGGACAGCAGGCAGAGAAACAATGTGTTTAGTTAGGACAGAAGCAAGGCAGAGATGCATCCCTGGAGAGAAAGAGTGTGGGCGTCCCCCATAGTAAGGAAAAGTACAAAAAAAAGGCAGTTAAGTCATTCATATAAATCAGTTCTTCTGAATCTCTGTCTCCCTTCACGCCAAGTATCTGGTTTCTTTTTCCACACCTGACCTACCCTGGTACACCCCGCTGGTGCGCATGCACCCCTCAGCCAAGATGGATCTTGAAGTGAAGGCTTCTGGGAGGAGCAAGACTCATTATGGCCTGGCATTATCCTCTGACTTTTGACTCACAAGGAGTCTTTCTGTGTATGTGTAGTGTCTCCCTTGTCCCAAAAAGGGGAAAACAGAGATCTCTTAAGCCTTTATTCAAACAGAGCTTTGCCCCCTCTTTGTCCTTGCCATGCCTATTTCCTTAAGGTGTTTTACAAGAAATGAACACTGGCTATTTACCCTGTTTCTGTTGTTACTTCCATTTCAGAGGGCGAACCGGAGGCTGATTGTAAATGCCTTAACTGGAGCCCACCTATCTTTTTCAGAAAATGCTAACAGTTGTAAGTATCCAGCATGAAATCCACTTCTTCATGCAAGCAGGAGGCCAGTTGTAAATGTACGACCTGGAGCCCATCTATCTCCTACCTTAGTCTATACCAACTATCTATAGGAAGTTGGAAGAATCACTTTGAAAAAGCAGATTTCGTCCTCCCTGTTTAGCCTCATACAGTGAAAATTACACTGGCTGTTCTTCCATATCCTCTAGTGATTTTGTTTGGACATCATGTGGAATAATTTTCTTTCTTTCATGTGCTTTAGCTGAAAATCCAAATTCCCTGGATGTTTTCTGCAGATGTATTTTCTTTAGCTTGTACGTGTGTGTGTGTGTTCACACATTTAATTTTAATTTGTTTGTAATATTTAAAAATCGAGGTTTTTCACATGAACATTTCTATGTCCACATTTTCATTTGTCAAGAGTGACCTCTGAAAGCATTGGTTGGTCTTGCACTCCTGCATGGCCATGATGAGCTGAAGTAGAACAGTGACCCCCACCCACAGGACCTGCACTCTCATTACCTGCCGATAGGCATTTGAAGGTGCAACTCCTGATCTAATGAGTGAATTGGAACTGACATGAGGGAAGGCTCCATAGTGGCATCCCATTGTACTTGGAATAAATCCAAGAATACATCCAGGTCCGTGCCATGACCTAAAAACCCCTGCATGGTCTGGTCCCTGCCCCCTCCTCCCCCTGACTCACTCCACGGTCACCCTGCTGCCCTTCAGATCTGCTAAACACACCCCAGCTTAGGCCTTGGCTATTTCCTCTGCACCTCTATTTCCCCTCACAGAATCACATGGCTCAGTTCCTAACTTTATTCATGTCTCAGCTCAAACATCACCCCTCAGAGAGGATTTTCCCGCTGTCCCAACTAAAGTAGCACTTCTTACAACTCTATTTGGGCTTCCCAGGTGGCGATAGTGGTAAAGAACCCGACTGCTAATGCAGGAGACATAAGAGGTGTGGGTCTGATCCCTGCATCAAGAATATCCCCTGAAGGAGAGCATGACAACCCACTCCAGTGTTCTTGGCTGGAGAATCCCATGGACAGGAGTCTGGTGGGCTACAATCCATAGAGTCCCAAAGAGTCAGACGCAACTGAAGCAACGAAGCAGGCACATGACTCCATTTGGGTAGAACATGTCTATCTGAAATTTTATCTATTCGTTAGATTGCCATCTGTCTTACAGCAATAAATAAATAAATCACCCACACTATTTATTACATTTTATTTGTGTCTATAGCACTCCAGTGTTTTTTAAATGCTCTTTTCATCCATGTTTGTCTCAGTGTTATAGAGAAAGAATGGTCTATTCCAACCATCTATAGCCTAACAGAGAATCACTTTGTAAAAGTAGATTCTGTCTTCCCTGATTAGACTCATACAGTGGAAATTGTACTGGCTGATATTCCACATCCTCTACTAACTTTGTTTGGATATCATGTGGAATTTTCTTTCTCTCAGAACCCAGATATGAGTTCTGTGAGGACAAATATTCTTTTCTTTTTCTTTTTCACTTCTGTACCCCAGCAGCTGCATCACTGCCTGGCACTTATATATTGTCAAATAAATAGATGCCTGAATGGTGGCTTTTTTTTTTTCCTCATCAACCAATTATTCCAAAAGGAATAATTCTCCTTTTCAGAGAAAGGAGGGAGTTGAATTCATCAACTCTAACATCACTTCTAATTTGAAACTTGTGTTCTTCTCACCATCATCCTCATAGCAATTTGTAGGTTTCAATCTAGCCTCCCTGTCCTCTCGGGAAACACCCCAAAATGCCCATTTTACAGACATAGAGAGAAATGTGAATAATGTCATTCCCAGTGGTAAAAAGTAAGACAGGCAGCTTCACATGCAAAGGAGGAGATCCGAGGCTGACATGTCCCCAGAGAGGTGAGATGGAGGTAGAATGAGAAAGTCATCAGCATCCTCATCAAGATACAGACAAGCTCTCATGGTCTGTAGGGGAGTATAACAGGTGAGCTAGAGATGAGCTGTCTGACTCCATTCTAGAAGCCCCAGTGGCTACAGGCTACGAGAACCTCTATAGGTCCAGACATGCCAGATGAATTAATAGATGGATAAATGGATAAAAGTAGATTTTACCTCAAGCCAAAACTGTTCAAGGGTGTGGGCCAGTGCTGACTTGTTCTTGCCCCAAATTCAGATCTGACCTATTCAATATGGGAGCCACCAGCTAGATGTAGTTAAATTAATCAAAATTAAAGTATAGAAACTGGTTCCTCAATTGCACTAGCTATATTTCAAGTGCTAATAGCCACATGGAGCTATTGGCTACCCATTAGGCAGAACTAATCACAGAACATTGCATCTAAGTGCTCTTGAGCAGTTCTTACTAGAAGCAGCCAAGCACCTGGCTTCCCACTGTCTGATCTTACATCCCAGTTGCTTTTCACTGGAATTTCCACATTCTCCCTTTCTTGCTGAAAGCATTCACAGTCTATGAGAACATGACCATTAAACAAAATGGAGTCAGTGAAGTTCTGAGAAATAGCCCAAGACTGGCTGCAACTTTTCCCAGTTTTTGAAATGGCTGCTCAGCACCCCAGTTCCATCTCGAACTCACTTCTTTGGAACTACTATGGACTCCAGGGCACCAATGTGTCGTGGGAGCCCAGGTCTTTCCCTGTGGCTTCTCACTATTCCCAAGGGCCTGGACATTACTCAACCATGTCCCGCTGAGCATCACAAATCACCCTCTATCTTTAAAAATAAAAAAAAGCAGACTCACTGGAGTTACTCCAATTCACTTTTTTTCTTTGAATTCATGACTTCTTTTGATGTTTATCAACACATCACGACCTAGCGTGCTTGCCAAGATCGTGTCTAGGCTTTGGTGATGTATCATCTCCCCATAGCTTATTGCAAGAACTTCCCACCTCTTTGGGGTCCAAAAGATCCTTGAGCAGCCCAACTTGGCAAGATGCCAGGAAACAAGGCCCCTGCTCTCAGCTCAACATCTTACTCATGAGCCTTTGAGAGTTAGTGCATCTTGGGGAAGGATTCCAGGAAGATGTTTGGCTTTGGAATAACTACAAAGGTCAGCTAAGGAAGTTAAATAAGCCGGGAAATCGTGCTTATGGCCAACACGAGACAAGGTGATGAAGCTGAGGTGTTGATCGCTGGCTTTTCTTCAAGCGCCCCTGAGAAACTTCTCTTTTATTTTTCCCTTTTGTCCCCTTGCTTCAAGCTTGACCAGGACTCTATCCTGCCTGCTCACTCCTTCAGGGCAGTAACATTGGGGCTGTTTATCTGCCTTTCTCTCCAATGGAAATTTAATTGGTTAAGACCAACCAGCTTAAACAAGTTAATTTGCTTAAAGATAAGAACCCTTTTCCTGGTTCCAAAGACAGGCTTCAGAGGGCAGTGAAGACTAAGATACCACAATTTTGTGTGTGTTTTTACGGAACAGTGAATGATAGTGTTAGTCATTCAGTCGTGTCCGACTCTTTGCAACCCCATGGACTGTAGCCCACTAGGCTCCTCTGTCCATGGAATTCTCCAGGCAAGAATATTGAAGTGGGTAGTCATTCCCTTCTCCAGGGGATCTTCCCAACCCAGAGACTGAACCCTGGTCTGCATTGCAGGCAGATTCTTTACCATCTGGGCCACCAGGAAAACCCCTGAAGTATGAAAGCGAAAGTCACTCAGTCATGTTCGACTCTCTGAGACCCTTTTGTCACCCAGCAAAGAGCTTTGGATTTCATTTGTAAAAATATGTCCACGATCTGAAAAAAGGTTGAAGCCACTGCTGGTGAATATTATTAGTTGATCATTGCAGGGGGGTTTCTTCTCAGGTCATGTTTGCTTTTAACCACAGTGTGAAGGAGAAACCATCTTCTGATAAATATTTCTGCCTCAGGAAATAATAATAGGGAAGTTTTAGGGCCAGAGGCAAGAGAGGTCAGAAAGCCCCTTCAGAGCAGGAAGCAACCTCTTACTGCCTTTGGGGTCACATGCAACCATCTCCACTTAGGGTCAAGGGAAGCTTCTCTAGGTTGCATTGCTTTTCTCAGAATATAAAACCTTTCCACTCTCCATAAAGAAAATGTATGTTTTCTCCCACGGTAAGCGGGAGTAGGAATAAATTGAAAGATTGGGATTGACACACACACACTACTATATTTAAGATAGATAACTAATAAGGACCTACTGTATAGCACAAGGAACTCTGCTCAATACTCTGTAATAGCCTATATGGGAAAAGAATCTTAAAAAGAGTGGATAGATGTATAACTGATTCACTTTGCTGTACACCTGAAACAGACACAACATTGTAAATCAAGTATACTCCAATTTAAAAAATGTACGTTTGCTTTAGAAATTATTTAAAAAAACAAATCAGGCTTAAGAGGTTACAGGTGAATTCTGTGAAGTGGTGGCAGGGCGTGCTGAGGGACCAGGAGACAGTTTTTGTCAGCACTCTACCATTCATTTGCTGAGCAAACTGCTGAGAATGCTTAGCCTCTCTCAGCCTCAGTTTTCTCATTTCTAAAGAAAATCTGTGCAACCCTCTCCAGTCCTGTGATTCTAAGAAAGATGCCAAAAGTCTACTTTCAATAAAAATTTTGTACTGCCCTTTATTGAGATGGAGCAGTTGTTTTTAATAGCTGGATGTGGGGGGGTGAGAGGGGATATCCAACCAAACACTAAGTTGTTTTCTTCCTTTTTAGTATGTTAGCATCTTGTCCGAAGGAGCAAAACCTGCTCTTGAAAGCTTCAAAACAGTTTGTGGTGGGATTGCGATTTTTGTCTCCGAAAGATTAATTGGAAACAAACTCTAAGGAAGAAAATTCAAAGCCCATTCTATGCTTCCTGCCTTTCAGATCTTCTAACATGTAAATGGACCATTACAAAGAGGATTAGTCATTAGAATGGTCTGCGTGAAGACCAGCATTCAGCGTTCCTTTCCTCCTCGCCAGAGTCCTGAGTGACCAGCATCCTAATGGCTTTCTTTTCAGTTTGCAGGAGGACGAGCCGCATACTAACTCCAGATCCTGTGTCCTCAACTTTAATTAACAACAATCTTAACAAACCAGAGGCTCTTCCCCACCCTCAGATTGTGCCTTAAGTCAGAACAAAAAGTGGCAGCGATGGGCACTCCAGAAATCCACACTCAGGAAATATAATGATTGTTTTTTTTTAATTTAAGGATGCTGCTTTTGAACCCTGGATTCTTGTTGGCCCTTCCCATATTTGCTTCGTTCTATTTCTTATCTGGTTCACCTTTTTATACTTAAGTACTAGGCTTGAGGGTTTTGTTTTCCTGGCAAATTTCCCTAGATGACTGCAGTTTTCTGATTGCTTAATTCTTCCCATCACTGGTCTTTTCCCCTTCTTTTCTTCTTCTGATACAGAGACACCTTCTTACTTAGCAATCTCAGATTTTCTAGCATGACTGAGAACCAGGAGGCAAGCCAGCAGCACCATTGAATAGACAAGGTCTTAATACCAGAGCTGTGATATGTTAACCTTCACTCAAACCAGTTTCCTTTCACATTACATATAATTCTATCTGGTGGGGGGTGGGGTGGCGGGGAAGCAATGTCAAGCATTTAAGTGTGTGGTGGAGAGGAAGGGCTGGGCAGACATGGGAGAGAAGAAGTCTCCAACCACTAGCCTATCAGGCAATGAGATAGCAAAGAGAATGCAGTGAAAAAGATAAAAGGAGTATCAAAGGATCTTTGCAATCTAGAATATTCAATAGTGAGGTAAAAGAATCATTTACCTCAGTGGTAACTAATCTGAACAGCAGCCTATCTGGAATAGGAGTTCAATTCAGTCACTCAGCCATGTCTGACTCTTTCAGACCCCATGGACTGCAGCACACCAAGCTTCCATGTCCATCACCAACTCCCCAAGCTTGCTCAAACTCATGTCCATCAAGTCGGTGATGCCATCCAACCACCTCATCCTCTGTTGTCCCCTTTTCCTCCTACCTTCAATCTTTCCCAGCATCAGGGTCTTTTCCAATGAGTCAGTTCTTTGCATCAGGAGGCCAAAGTATTGGAGCTTCAGCTTCAGCATCAGTCCTTCCAATGAATATTCAGGACTGATTTCCTTTAGGTTTGACTGGTTGCATCTCCTTGCAGTCCAAGGGACTCTCAGGAGTCTTCTCCAACACCACAGTTCAAAAGCATCAATTCTTTGGTGCTCAGCTTTCTTTATAGTCCAACTCTCACATCCATACATGACTACCGCAAAAACCATAGCTTTGACTAGGCAGACCTTTGCTGGCGAAGTAATGTCTCTGCTTTTTAATAAGCTGTCTAGGTTGGTCATAGCTTTCCTTCCAAGGAGTAAGCATCTTTTAATTTCATGGCTACAGTCACTATCTACAGTGATTTTGGAGCCCCCCAAAATAAAGTCTGACACTGTTTCCATTTTTTCCCCATCTATTTCCCATGAAGTGATGGGATCAGATGCCATGATCTCAGTTTTTTCAATGTTGAGTTTCAAGCCAACTTTTTCACTCTCCTCTTTCACTTTCATCAAGAGGCTCTTTAGTTCTTCACTTTTTGCCATAAAGGTGGTGTCATATGCATATCTGAGGTTATTAATATTTCTCCCAGCAATCTTTATTCCAGCTTGGGCTTCATCTAGCCCAGCATTTTGCATGATGTACTGTGCATATAACTTAAATAAGCAGGGTGACAGTATACAGCCTTGAAGTACTCCTTTTCCAATTTGGAACCAGTCTGTTGTTCCATGTCCACTTCTTGACCTGCATACAGGTTTCTCAGGAGGCAGGTAGGGTGGTCTGGTATTCACATCTCTTTAAGAATTGTCCACAGTTTGTTGTGATCCACACAGTCAAAGGCTTTGGCATAGTCAATAAATTCATAATTCAATAAATAATAATTCAAGAAAATTAGAGATAGCAAGGGAACATTTCATGCAAGGATAGGCACAATAAAGGACAGAAATGGTATGGACCTAAAAGAAGCAGAAGATATTAAGAAGAGGTGGCAAGAATACACAGAAGAACTGTACAAAGATCTTCATGACTCAGATAACCATGATCATTCACCTAGAGTCAGACATCTTGGAATTCAAAGTCGAGTGGGCCTTAGGAAGCATCACTATGAACAAAGCTAGTGGAGGTGATGGAATTCCAGTTGAGCTATTTCAAATCCTAAAAGATGATGCTCTGAGAGTGCTGCACTCAATATGCCAGCAAATTTGGAAAACTCAGCAGTGACCACAGGACTGGAAAAGGTCAGTTTTCATCCCAATCCCAAAGAAAAGCAATGCCAAAGAATGCCCAAACTACTGCACAATTGCACTCATCTCACATGCTAGCAAAATAATGCTCAAAATTCTCCAAGCCAGGCTTCAACAGTACATTAACTGTGAACTTCTAGATGTTCAAGCTGGATTTAGAAAAACAGAGGAACCATAGGTCAAATTGCCAACATCTGTTGTATCATAGAAAAGCAAGAGAGTTGCAGAAAAACATCTATTTCTGCTTTATTGACTATGCCAAAGCCTTTGACTATGTGGAATGGGACTAGAATGGATTATCAATTTAGCTTGGAAATGGGTCAAATAACAAACTGATTGAGAAGACCTATTTCACTTAAGTTTCCCATAACCACTCTTCCTTTTAAATTTTGGTGTAATAGCTGAGCGAATGACTATTGAGTGTATTTTTGCCATTCTCTTGTAGTTGGGTGTGGCCAATGAGACATGCGTAGCCATGATATGGATAACATCCAGGTCATGCCTTTCTTTGAAAGGAAGACTCATGCTTTCCATTTTCCTCATCAAGTGGCTTGGATTGGAAGCTGTATCCAGAGTTGGGACAGACAGTCACATATTAAGCATGGCAGAGCAACAGGAAAGAGTTTGGGTCACTGACACAGTATAGCCACCACATCATCTTATACTGCTTATGTTTACATGGTTTGGGGATTTTTGTTTGTGGCTATTTATGGGTTTGTTTTGTTTTGTTTAAAATCCCTTGAAGGCTTTTCTAAAAATATTTATTTTTATTTATTTATTTATTTGGCTACGCCTAGTCTCAGTTGCAGCACTCATATCTTCAATCTTCGTGTGGCATGCAGTATCTTTAGTTGCAGCCTGTGGGGTCTGAATGTTGAGTTTTAATCCAACTTTTTCACTCTCCTCTTTCACTTTCATCAAGAGGCTCTTTAGTTCTTCGCTTTCTGCCATAAGGGTGGTGTCATCTGCATATCTGAGATTATTGATATTTCTCCCAGCAATCTTGATTCCAGCCTGGGCTTCATCCAGCCTGGAATTTTGCATGGTGTTAAATAAGCAGGGTGACAATATACAGCCTTGATGTACTCCTTTCCCAATTTGGAACCAGTCTGTTGTTCCATGTCCACTTCTTAACCTGCATATAGATTTCTCAGGAGGCAGGTAAAGTGGTCTGTTATTTCCCATCTTTTTAAGAATTTTCCATAGTTTGTTGCAATCCACACAGTTAAAGGCTTTGGTGTAGTCAATAAAGCAGAAGTAGATTGTTTCTGGAACTCTCATGCTTTTTCGATGATCCAACAGATGGTGATAATTTGATCTCTGATTCATCATAAGTTCATGGCATTTGGTCCCATCACTTCATGGCAAATAGGTGGGGAAATAATGGAAACAGTGAGAGACTTTATTTTGGGGGGCTCCAAAATCACTGCAGATGTTGAAATTAAAAGATGTTTGCTCCTTGGAAGAAAAGCTATGACCAACCTAGACAGCATATTAAAAAGCAAAGACATTACTTTGCCAACAAAACTCCATCTAGTCAAAACCATGATTTTTCCAGTAGTCATGTATGGATGTGAGAGTTGGACTGAGCGCCAAAGAATTGATGCTTTTGAACTGTGGTGTTGGAGAAGACTCTTAAGAGACCCTTGGACTGCAAGGAGATCAAACCAATCCATCCTAAAGGAAATCAGTCCTGAATGTTCATTGGAAGGACTGATGCTGAAGCTGAAGCTCCAATCCTTTGGCCCCCTGATGTGAAGAACTGACTCATCAGGAAAAACCCTGATGCTGGGAAAGATTGAAGGCGGGAGGAAAAGGGAACAATAGAGGACGAGATGGTTGGATGGCATCACCAACTCAACGGACATGGTTGAGTAAGCTCCGGGAGTTGGTGATGTACAGGGAAGTCTGGTGTGCTGCAGTCCATGGAGTCAGAAAGAGGCAGACATGACTGAGTGACTGAATTGAACTGAACTGTGGGGTCTAGTTCCCTGACCAGAAATTGAATTCCAGCCCCCTGCGTTGGAAGTGTGGCATCTTAGCCACTGTACCACCAGAAAAGTTCTGTTTGCTCAACTTTTTGATCAGGATATAAGTTTGCTTTGTTTATGCTACTGATATTTTGTTTTTTAGCAGCAAAATCTACTTCCTAACTAATCAGCTAACAAAACTTCTAACTAGGGATACGATTTGGGGGTCCCATTGATTATACCCCCAAATTTCACTTTTCCTTCTCTCCTTTGGCAGTGGCCATGTGATGAAATGATAAAAGTAGGATTTGAAGCTCAACCTTGGCTCCACTAATTACTAAATTTTCATTACAAAATGAGAATTCTAAGTCACTCAGTCATGTCCGACTCTTAGTGACCCCATGGACTGCAGCCTACCAGGCTCCTCCATCCATGGGATTTTTCAGGCAAGAGTAGTGGAGTGGGGTGCCATCGCCCTCTCCGAGAATTCTAAGAGTTAATATTTAATAATGTTTCTGCACCGTGCTTGTTTATGTGCATTATCTCATTTAACTCTCACAACAACCTTATGAGGTAGGTACTGATACTATTCTAATCTTAGAGATCCAGCTAAGCACCTTTCCAGAAAGCTTTCAGATGATGAGGTGCAAAGCAGGGATTTGGACCCAAAGTTTCATGAGGGCCAGCAATGCTTAACCACCCCCCTTTGCACCAAAGTGAGAGCTTCAAGGCTGTAATACAGCACCAAGAACATAGCTGTCTCTTTATAAACTGAGGTTACTACTGAATTTGCTGATGGTGTCCTGACCGAGTCTGCCTCTTGAAGCTGAAACAATGCATTACCTGTTGACCTCCTCCTTTTGATCGAAACAATCTTCCTTTAGTCAAGATAGCTAAAAGTCTTTGATTAAATCACAATAAATCACTTCTAGTTCACCAAGGAAATTTCCTTTCTCCTCCTTTTCCAAATTTATTTTTAGTCAAAATCTCAGTCCTACGTCTCTCCAAGGCCACCATCCATTAATGATTACTCTGAGTCATTGGGAAAAGTTGATATTCTGTTCAAAATGCTTTGGAAGGCAGGGAAGGTACGCCAACAACAAACCCACATGCTGAGAGAGGGCTCCCCCCACCCCGATGTGGGAAAGAGACAAAAGCCAGCCCTCTGTCCTTTCCTTTCTCACACAGGCAGGAAAAAGAAGAAATAAACACTGCTTGGTGCCAAACATGAGACTCTGGAACTTGAGTCCTATCAAAGCTCAGAAAGGGAAAAATTTTAAAAGAAACACAAGTGTGAGAGGAAGAAGGAGAAAGAGGAGAAGAGAAAGGAGGAGGGAAAGTAGGTGATCTGCAAAGATATTCTTCTAAAACGGGCAAAGGGAAAATCAGATTCTGCTTTACTCTTTCGGACTCATTCTGCTCCCACCTCACACTGTGAATGGGCTAAAGGCAGGTGAGGTAACACCATGTGGGAGCCCCCTGAAAACCACCAGATTCTGGCCCTTCTCTACCTGACCTAGACAGCAGCAATCTTCATCCCATCGTGGGAGGAAAATGCATTGTCCTGTCTCACAAAGAAGTAGAATCTTGAAGATGACAACTTATTCAAGATATATGGGTATTAAGTGAGATTTTCTTTAAAAAAATTTTTTTGGAGTATAGTTATAGACCTGAGATTTTAAATCCAGGGTTTTCAGATACCAGAATGGACTTAAAAAAAAAAAAAGACAAAAATACATAGTATTAATCTGATCTGGAGCTCCAGCATTCTCCTTAGATTACTTCCTCTGTTAGCTATCTAATAGACCATCTTTCTTTTTTCCATTCAACATCTATTAAGCACCAACTATGTCCAGCTGTTAAGACATAAGAACATGATTCCTCCTAACATAGATTCACAGACTGATGGAGAAGGCAAAGATGAGCCATGTAAAGGTAGTAAAGTATTAAGAATGTTACAAGCACTGCAACAAGACTACCTGCAGGATAAAGTAACAAAGAAGGTTACCAGTCATGGAGTGCTGGCTTTGAGCTAGGCACAGTGATGAGAGCTTTGTCTGTGGTATTAGAGAAGCGAGACCAAAGAAAGGGGAAGCAATTTTACCGAGGGTGGGGTTAGCATGCCAGATTTAGCAAATGGAAATACAGAATCTACAGTTAAATTTGAATTTCAGACAAACAACAAACACTTTTCTGGTATAAGCATGTCTCATGTGATATTTGAGATATACAAAAACATTATTGATCATTTACCTGAAATTCAAAGTTAATTGGGAGTCCTGTATTTTATCTGGCAATTTTAGGTGAGGAGACTAAGAGAGCCGTAGAGTATGTTTCACAGAGAAGGTGAGTCTTGAAGATAAGTAGTTTTTCTCCAGATAAAGAGTAGAATGGAGGGAAGGAAAAGAGAGGAACAGACCTATTTAATCTCTAACCTTAGATGAATCACAGCCATGACAAAAAGAAAGACCAATAGCATTTCATAGGGATGTGTTAAGCCAATATCATTTCAAAATCATTCCTTTTTTGGAAATAAGTGGGAAATATATCAAAACATAGTTACTTTGTAATTATAAGATCTCCCATTGAGTTAGGTGGAATTGAAAGTGAAAGTTGCTCAGTCGTATCTGACTCTTTGCAATCCCATGGACTATACAGTCCATGGAATTCTCCAGGCCAGAATACTGGAGTGGGTAGGTAGCCTTTCCCTTCTCCAGGGGATCTTCCCAACCCAGGGATCAAACCCAGGTCTCTTGCATTACAGGCGGATTCTTTACCAGCTGAACCACAAGGGAATAGGCAGAGGTGGAAATAAATAGGTCAGGTGAAAAGCTCATGGTTGCCAAGCAACTAATTCAAGATATACGCTTCTCCTCTTCAAGGGTAATGGGGGTGTGCTGTGCTTTAAAGGAATACCTTCTATCCCCTCAGAGAAAAGATCAGAGTGGAAAAGAGTAGGTAGAATAGTGGAATAGCAGTTTTCTCACTCTCCCATGCCTGGCCAGGTGACATGAGCTAAAGAGTTTCCCCCTGTCAGTTTCAGCTTCCTCCTCTATGAAATCATAACCCTCCTCCCCCAACTGATATCTAAGGCCACCTCCAGAGCTCACAATGATCCAGTTTTAAGTAGTGAGGCTAAGTCATGTCAGCTCTCAGTACAACCACACGAGGAGGCAGCTTGGTTCTCCAGCCTTCCTGACAATTCTACAAGCTCCCAATATTCCTCCAGAAAATAAACTCTTGCTCTTTTTAGCTAGAGTTGGTCTCTGCTGCTTTCAATCAAAGAATCAAGGAACTTCAGATCACTGCGGGGTAGGTGAAGAGAGGTAGGAAGGTCAACTACATTTTTGAAACTCAGGGTTAAACAAAGCCACACTGTATTCTTTACTGGAGTACTTCTCAGAGCCTTTAACATGGTTGTGTCTTTGTGACCCTCCAAAAGAGAATATAGTAAATATTTGAAGTTGCAAAAACCATCTTTATCATAGACTCTTTTTGCTGTTTGGTTAGAGCAATTTGGAAGACCAGTAGCCTGCGGTTCCTGACCCCTGAGGCTTTTTCACTTTTACCATTGTGTTAAACGTATGTAAAGTCTGGCCTACCAGCCAATTTTAGGATCTTAGGTGAAGAAACTAAATCTCTCAGTTCTTCTTCACTCCCATGAAGTACCAGGCACAAACAGATGACTACAGTAAAGCAAAATTGTACTTTACACTCATTGCAAACCAGCCATCCCATAACTGCAGATCACAGAACGCTCTTTTTGAGGCGGAGGGAGCTGACCCATGTCACTTTGCCAAAAAACAATTTTCCTGATTACTTTCTGCCTGCCTGGGATTCCTGTGGTTTCCTCTGGTAAGGTGATCCCTCATTTCCTTACACTGTTACTCTCGCTCTGCCATTGCCTCCACTGTGTCACGGGACCCAGGAAGGGCTGCCTGTCTAGAAGACAGAGGACGCGTGCTCCAGGCGTGGCCAAATGTTGATTATTCAGAGCTGGTTCAGCAGCAACTCCGTCAGCAAATTCTGTTATCAGTGATTCGGCTGCCAGCACGAAGGGCACTCTGTTCAACCCAAAGTTCTACTTGATTCAAAGTTTTTATCCAATATGTCCCAAAGCCATACCACATGCTAGGCTTTTTCACATCACCTCAAGCTTTCTGTTTAAGTTCTTACCCAAATAATTGTGTTTTAAGTCTTTATGAACTTCTGGGGTATACAAGCTCCTCTAGTATATTGTCTAGAAAACAGGGACACTGATCTAAAAGAACTGTGGGTTCTTACTCATCCAAGTGACTCCTGGGTATCTCTGGCTGCAACTCCTCGGCATTCTGTGTTTGAACAACAAAAACAGATATGCAAAAAATGCAGGCCACAAAGGCTTCAGCTTACAAGAAAAACTGGAAAAAAATATCTATAATAAAAATTGATCTAAAGTTTGGGCTGGAAGTTATTATTAATTCCTAAAGACTTTCTTCAATAAAGAAAATTCATTTAATGCAAAATTTCTGTTGACTAAAAAAGAGGAGAATGCATTTTACTTTATAGCGTTAATGACTAAGCAGCTTGCTAAGGGTGTTACATGTGTACATTACATACACGTTTTGGGGGTGGGGCACGCCACACAGCACGTGAAATCTCAGTTCCTGGACCAGGGATCAAACCCACATCCCCTGCACTGGAAGGCAGATTCTCAAACACAGCACCACCAGGGAAATTACACGCACATTTTTATTTGTAAAATAGGCATTATGAGAGCTACTTTTATTATTATCCTCATTTTACAGAGGAAGAAAGTAAGACAGAAGAGCTTACAAAGCTTGCCCAAGGTCATACAGTTAGCAAGAAGCAAAGCTAGAATTTAATACAGGACTGTCTGACTCCAGTGCTTACTATGCCCATAACTATTGCACTATATTCCTAATAGTGTGGCTGAGACATTGACACAAGGCCTCCCAGGGCAGGTGGCGTTCCTAAGTTCACGTGCCTCTGGCCAAGAGCAATTGCATCTGTTCAACCCTCTTCTGTCCACCTCTGCCCACAACCCTGAGCTGTACAAATGACTATCATTTTCCAAATGCTCCTGACATGGAAAATGATAGGAAGCATTCACTTAGTCACTTAGGGAGTCACTTTCCGATTAAAAGGTCAAAGTCCAGACTTCTCTGGTGGTCCAGTGGCTGAGACTCTGAAATCCCAATGCAGGGGGCCAGGATTCGATCCTTGCTCAGGGAACTCGATTCCACAAGCTGCACGTAAAAGTTCTGCATGCTGCAACAAAGGTCCGAGATCCCCATGCCACAGCTAAGACCCAGTGCAACCAAATAAATAAATAAATATTCAAAAGATCCTGTGACAATGAACAGCCGTAAAGACATGTTTCCAAAAGGGGACAGGAGGTATCTTAATCATAAGAATGAAAGAAACCAATTATGTAATGTCTATAACATACCATGAACTTGCACATCCACTGAACCAAAAATCTATGCCCTCTTCTCTTCCATTTTACAGAAAACACACTGGATCTCAAAAGAGCTAAGTGACTTGTCCAAGGTCAAACAGCTGGTAAGTGGCAAACCTGGGCTGCAAATCTATTTTCTGATTCCAAATCCAGTGCTCCTTTTTCTACACTTGGCTCCTGGTAGTGAATTTGAACTTGCTCCAGACAGAGAATCCCAAATCCAGAATCCAGAGTCCTGGTGAGGCCCTGCTTACTTATCTGATTAATGAGCATATGAAAACTAGAGGATTGCAAGGTCCCTCCTGGCTCTATCCTTCTGTGATTGTTTCTAAGAAATGATGCAAATGAAGTGGAAAAGGAAACTCAGGTAGACAACTTTATGCTCCTGGCTTGTCCAGGTTCCTTGGGGTATGAGGTCAGAGGGAGTTGACCAGATTAATTTAAGCGAGAAGTGCATGACAAAATACGAGCACGAAAGGCTTTCAATGCTGACAGTACAGCAGCCTGACTTAACAAAGATTCTCTCCCACTGCAAATGCACATAAATACATATTTTACAACTTTAAAACTCATAGCCTGAAAGAAAGCCAACACACTTCCAGAAACAAAAAGGAAATTCAAAACCAGAGATGCAAGCTTCAGCTGACACACGAGGGACCAGGAAAGAACCAGACCTGGATACAGGCTCCACAGCAAATTTGGCCTGAAGGCAGTTCGAGCTGGACCTGAGATTTCTGCTTGAAACTAAGCTCTCGAAAATCCTTCCTGAATGTGAAAGGAGAACTAAAAGAAATCAGTCTACGGCCCAGAGAAGCAACAAGAAAATAATAGCTACCTTTTCTGGGCTCTGAGTGGGGGGAAAAAACGCATTCTGTGAGTAATCCCAAACCCAGTCTAGGTATGGGGCATGGGAATTTAAGCTAGCTATGTGTTAGAAGAATGTTGAGTAAGAAATCACTATAATTGCTAGTCTATGACCAATGGGAAACCACAGGAACTTGGAAAGAAGAAAATCCAAGACAGTTTTACAGGGAATTATCCACAATCCAGGGGACATGGGACCCTCACAAGAAGAAAAGTAAAAGCTGACAGTAAAATGATTACCAACTGTATTGTGAAAAAGTACCTGGGAAGAACATTAGCTGATAGAACACATGGAAAAATAATCACTCCAAGAACTAGAAATAATGGAATAATAATCTGAAAGACACAACCAAATAAGTATGTTTAAATTGAGAGGATTAAGGGAGATATAGTAAAAGTTAAGCAGGTAGGACTTCTAAAAATTTAAGTGAACAACTTCAATAATCAAAAAGAACTTCTAGAATTGAAAAGTATAATCATTAAAAATTTTAAATCAAATAGCAAATTAGATACACTTAAAAAGAACTAGTCAACTAGTAGACTGACTTGAGAAAATCATCTAGAATGACACACAAAAAGATAATATAGAAAATATAAACGATAGTTTAAGAGACATGGTGGGAAATGGAGTTGACTGATATATTTAGAATTTTAAATCTAAATCAAATATAAAGTCCAGAAGAGAATGGAGGGAAGAGAGTTAGAAGAAACTCAAAGAAATAATGGCTGAGAATTTTCCAGAATTTAAGAAGCATGAACAAATGACAAAGAGAGAAATAAGCATTGATTTAAAACAACAATAAAAGAGCTAAAACAAGTTAAATTGTAATAGTGAAGAACAATAACCTGAATAACAGGGGAGGTATTTTATGCTTTTGTATTTGGGGGAGGGAAAACAAAGAAATATTAAAAAGCCAATGAAATATGCATGATAAAAAATTTACTGTAATCAATAAAATAATCTGAAACATAGGGAATACTTTCAAGTCAATAGAGGAAAGTGGAGGAATAGTTAATAAAAACGGTATAATAAAAGGAAGACAAAAAGAAAATATAAAGAGGAAAGGAGGGAAGGAGAATAAGGAGGAGGAGAGGCACAAGGGCAAGAAGTTATGGGTTCCCTTCAGTTCAGTTCAGTTCAGTCCCTCAGTCGTGTTCGACTCTTTGTGACCCTGTGAATTGCAGCACGCCAGGCCTCCCTGTCCATCACCAACTCTCGGAGTTCACTCAAACTCATGCCATCCAGCCATCTCATCCGCTGTCGTCCCCTTCTCCTCCTGCCCCCAATCCCTCCCAGCATCAAGGTCTTTTCCAATGAGTCAACTCTTTGCATGAGGTGGCCAAAGTACTGGAGTTTCAGCTTTAGCATCAGTCCTTCCAAAAAACACCCAGGACTGATCTCCTTTAGAACGGACTGGTTGGATCTCCTTGAAGTCCAAGGGACTCTCAAGAGTCTTCTCCAACACCACAGTTCAAAAGCATCAATTCTTCGGTGCTCAGCTTTCTTCACAGTCCAACTCTCACATCCATACATGACTACTGGAAAAACCATAGCCTTGACTAGACGGACCTTTGTTGGCAAAGTGATGTCTCTGCATTTGAATATGCTATATAGGTTGGTCATAACTTTCCTTCCAAGGAGTAAGCATCTTTTAATTTCATGGCTGCAATCACCATCTGCAGTGATTTTGGAGCCCCTTACAGAATCCAATTCTGAATTCTCAGTCCTTGTTGCGGTTTGGCGCCACCTGCTGGTCTTTGTCTGCGAGAGATTTCTGGGTCGAGGGGCTGAGAACCCAACTCCTGCTGCTGCTGCTGCTAAGTCGCTTCAGTCGTGTCCGACTCTGTGCGACCCCATAGACGGCAGCTCACCAGGCTCCCCCGTCCCTGGGATTCTCCAGGCAAGAACACTGGAGTGGGTTGCCATTTCCTTCTCCAGTGCATGAAAGTGAAAAGTGAAAGTGAAGTCGCTCAGTCGTGTCCGACTCTTCGCGACCCCATGGTCTGCAGCCCACCAGGCTCCTCCGTCCATGGGATTTTCCAGGCAAGAGTACTGGAATGGGGCGCCATGGCCCTCTCCAGAACCCACCTCCATTACCGTCAGTTCATCTCTGCCCAGCCCCCTTCTCACCTACACAAAAGTTGAGAACTTTAATCCACCTCCTTCTTTAGAAAAAGGACTGATTAGACAATGGAACTCCATACCAACATTAGGCCAAAATTCATGTTTTCACCAGGATTTACTTGCTTGGAGAAGGCAATGGCACCCCACTCCAGTACTCTTGCCTGGAAAATCCCACGGACAGAGGAGCCTGGTGGGCTGCAGTCCATGCGGTCGGTGCATCAGACATGACAGCGACTTCACTTTCACTTTTCACTTCCATGCATTGGAGAAGGAAATGGCAACCCACTCCAGTGTTCTTGCCTGGAGAATCCCAGGGACGGGGGAGCCTTGTAGGCTGCTGTCTATGGGGTCGCACAGAGTCAGACACGACTGAAGCGACTTAGCAGCAGCAGCATTGTTTTCAAAAAGAATGAAAGTTGAAAATTAATATTGAGCATTCAACTCAAAGGATTAGAAAGTGAACAAACTATCCCAAATAAGTAGAAGGAAGGAAATGACAAAGATAAGTGAGGATTTAGTGGATTAGAAAATCAACAATAAAGAATACCAACAAAATCCAAGTTTTTTCTCAAGTAAAATCAACATCTGACACAGAAAAAATATATATATAATATTAAATTTTTTTGAATGATGTATAAATAGATAAGTTTTTAAAATATAACTAATATTATGCCAATACAGCTTGAAATATTAAATGGATAATTTTATTACTTTTCATATATTTAATCATTTATTTGGTTTTACATATATGAAGACATATAGAGATCTATGCATGTAAATGATTTGATGGAAACAGTGACCAGCTTTATTTTCTTGGGCTCCAAAATCACCTTGGACGTTGACTACAGCCACAAAATTAAAAGATGCTTGCTCCTTGAAATTAAAGCTATGACGAAACTAGACAGTGTATTAAAAAGCAGAGACCTTACTTTGCCAACAAAGGTCCAGTCAAAACCATGGTTTTTCCATTAGTCATGTACAGATGTGAGAGTTGGACCGTAATGAAGGCTGAGCACCAAAGAATTGATGCTTTTAAGCTGTGGTGTTAGAGAAGGCTCTTGAGAGTCCCCTGGACTGCAAGGAGACCAAACCAGTCAATCCTAAAAGAAATCAATCCTGAGTATTCATTGGAAGGACTGATGCTGAAGCTGAAGCTCTAATACTTTGGCCACCTGATGCAATGAGTTGACTCCTTAGAAAAGACCCCGAAGTCGGGAAAGATTGAGGGCAGGAGGAAAAGGGGATGACAGAGGATGAGATGGTTGGATGGCACCAACCCAATGGGCATGATTTTGGGCAAACTGCAAGAGATAGTGGAGGACAGAGAAGCCTGGTGTGCTGCAGTCCATGGGGTCACAAAGAGTCAGACACAACTGAGTGACTGAACAACAATAAATATGATAACTATGATAAAATGGTAAATATGATAACATTTGAGAAATCAGCACAACTTATGAACCAGTATTTCCCAAATCACTAATGCATGATGTAACAGAATTATACACATGTTAAGAGATACATTAAAAATGCATGATAGGGGACTTTCCTGATGGTCCAGTGGCTAAGACTCTACTCTCCCAATGCAGGGGGCCTGGGTTCCATCCCTGGTAAGGGAACAAGATCCCACATACAGCAATGAAGATCCTGAGTGCTGCAGCTCAGACCTGGGACAGCCAAATACATAAATAAATATAGATTTTTTAAAGTGGGTGCTAGAACAATAGATTTTAGTATAAAATATATGAAAAGTTTATTGATACAGTTTCAGATTCCACATTGCAACTAAACTTCAACAAACATGCTTTTAAAGTTTTATGTATCATCAAAGAAAATATTCACAATTACCTGAAAAGACTATAAAAATTCTCCTTTATTTTCCAATTAAATACCTGAGTGAGACCAGATTTTCATCATATACATTAACCAAAGCAACATATTGTGGCAAATGGAATTCAGAAGCTGGAGTGAAAATGTAGCTGTTGTCTGGTAAGCCAGACACAAAGGACATTCGCAAAAATGTTAAACAATGTCACACTTTCTACTAATTATGTTTTGTTTTGGAAAACATGCTAATTTTCAAAAATATGTTAAATTAATATGTAATGGTTTAATGGTTGTTATATTTATGTAAATTAATGTTTTAATGTCCTTATCTGTAATTTCTAGTATAGCATACATTGATAGATTTACCCACACAAAAAAATTATTCATGGTGGCAGGATCCTCATTAATTTAATTTTATTTTTTACATATTTTGGCCATTCTGCGCACGATGGGGAATCCTAGATCCCTGAACAGGGATCAAACCCATGCCACCTGCAGCAGAGGTATGGAGTTTTAGCCACTGGACCACGAAGGAAATCCCCTCATTAATTTTAAGAATGCAAAGGAGGCAGAAGATCAAAGAGTTTGAGAACTGCTAACTTACAACCCCACAAAGCTTGAACTTTGTAATCATCCCCATACTACAGATGAGGAAACTAAAATTTAGAGAGGATAAATCAGAGTTATACAGAACGGGGCAAGCTCTTGCAAGGCAAGATTCAACCCAAGATCCTGGCTTCACGGTCCAGATTCTTTGCCTCTGTGCCCTGTTTCTGGGATTCTGCCAGACAATATAGCTCCGAGCTTTGGTTTCAGGATCGCTCTCAATTTTGCCCATTTTCAGTGGTACAAAGACTCGTACTTGCTATCCCAGGCTTACTGGAAAAGGCAGCATAATCCTCCCAGTTTGTTATTCAGTCATTTGGTCGTGTCCAACTTTTTGTGACCCCATGGACTGCAGCACACCAGGCTTCCCTGTCCTTCACCATCCACTGGAGTTCGCTCAAACTCACATCCATTGAGTCGGTGATGCCATCCAACTATCGCATCCTCTGTCGTCCCCTTCCTTCTCCACCTGCCTTCAATCTTTCCCAGCATCAGGGCATTTTCCAAAGAGTCAATTCTTTGCAGCAGGTGGCCAAAGTGTGGGAGCTTCAGCTTCAGCATCAGTCCTTCCAATGAGTATTCAGGACTGATTTCCTTTAGGATTGACTGGTTGGATCTCCTTGCCTTCAAAGGGACTCTCAAGAGTCTTCTCCAAGACACTTCAAAAACATCAATTCTTTGGCACTCGGCCTTCTTTATGGTCCAGCTCTCACATCCATACATGACTACTGGAAAAACCATAACTTTAACTACAAGGACCTTTGTTGGTAAAGTAATGTCTCTGCTTTTTAATATGCTACCTAGGTTTGTCGTAGCTTTTTTTCCAAGGAGTAAGCGTCTTTTAAGTCCATGGCCACAGTCATCATCTGCAGTGATTTTGAAGCCTGAGAAAATAAAGTCTGTCACTGTTTCCATTGTTTCCCCATCTATTTCCCATGAAGTGATGGGACCAGATGCCATGATCTTAGTTTTTTGAATGTTGAATTTTAAGTCAGCTTTTTCACTCTCCACTTTCAAGAAGCTCTTTAGTTCCTCTTCACTTTCTGCCATTCGGGTGGTGTCATCTGCATGTTGAGGTTATTGATATTTTCCCTGCAATCTTGATTCCAGCTTGGGCTTCATCCAGCCCAAGATTTTCCATGATGTACTCTGCATATAAGTTAAATAAGCAGGGTGACAATATATAGCCTTGATGTACTCCTTTCCCAATTTGGAACCAGTCTGTTGTTCCATGTCCAGTTCTAGCCATTGCTTCTTGACCTGCATACAGATGTCTCAGGAGGCAGGTAAGGTGGTCGGGTATTCCCATCTCTTTAAGAATTTTCCACAGTTTGTTGTGGTCCACACAGTCAAAGGCCTTAGTGTAGTTGATGAAGCATAATTAGATGTTTTTCTGGAATTCTCCTGCTTTTTCTTTTTTTTAAATATAAATTTATTTATTTTATTTGGAGGGTAATTACTTTACAATATTGTATTAGTTTTGCCATACATTGACATGAATCAGCCATGGGTGTACATGTGTTCCCCATCCTGAACCCCCCACCCACCTCCCTCCCCATCTCATCCCTCTGGGTCATCCCAGTGCACCAGCCCTGAGCACCCTGTCTCATGCATCGAACCTGGACTGGCGATCCATTCCACATATGATAATATACATGTTTCAGTGCCATTCTCCCAAACCATCCCACCCTCGCCCTCTCCCACAGAGTCCAAAAGACTGTTCTATACATCCGTATCTCTTTTGCTGTCTCACATATTCTGGTGTCTTGTAGAGGATGGGGCCTCTATAAGTGGAAAGCAAATTGCCAACATCTGTGCCTCTTTTGCTGATTCGCATATGATCCAAAGGATGTTGGCAATTTGCTTTCCACTTATAGAGGCCCCAGCCTCTACAAGACACCAGAATTCCCAAGGCCAGGATGGGGCCTCTGTAAGTGGAAGCATGTTGTGACTGTAGAGTCTGGTACCATGTGGGTATAGGCATGGGTGGGAGAGGTGGCCAATTCTTGAACTGTCCAGATGAATTATCCAAGTTGTTCTAGGCATAAGTCCAGATTCTCCCAGGTCTTGGACTTGGCGTTTTCCAATAGGGTTGATGAAAAATGATCTGATTTGAGATCAGGAGCTGATCAGGTTTTTTCCTGGCCTAGTTCTGCCTTACTCAGCACATAGACACTGCACTCATGTAGCTATTTAAATTGAAATTCAGGGACTTCCTTGGTGGTCCAGTGGCTAAGACTCTGTGTTCACAATGCAGGGGGCCTAGGTTCAGTCCCTAGTCAGGAAACTAGATCCCACATGCCACAACTAAAGATCTCACATGCCACAACCAAGGTCAAAGATCATGAGTGTTGCAACCAAGAACTGGCATAGCCAAATAAATAGATATTTTTTTAAAAAAAGAAATTAAAATTAGTTGCAATGCAACAAAAAGAAATTTTCAGTTATTTAGTCTCATTACCCTATTTCAGGTGTTCAAGAGTCACATACTATACATATATTTTGCCATCACTGGGGTCTTTGACTGATGGGATCTAGTGAAAAGCATGCTGGCATCACAGTGAGTTGAACCTGGACCACTAGACATGAAATATTCCTCAGATGGGGGTGATGATGAAAGTCACCAAAGGGCTCAGTCAAAATGATTATACTACCCAAGGTAATCTACAGATTCAGTGCAATTCCTATCAAATTGCCAAGGGCATTTTTCACAGAATTAGGACAACAACAACAAAATAACTCCAAATTTGTATGGTGACACAGAAGACCCCAAATAGCCAAAGCAATCTTGAAAAAGAAAAAATGGAGCTGTAGGAATCAATTTCCTTGACTTCAGACTATACTCCAAAGCCACAGTCTTCAAAACAGTATGGTACTGGCACAAAAATAGAAATATAGATCAATGGAAGATGATTAAAAACCCAGAAATAATCCCATGCACCTATGGTCAATTAATCTATGACAAAGGAGGCAAGACTACACAATGTTGGGAAGATAGTCTTTTCAGCAAATGGTGCTGGGAAAATTGGACACCTACATGTTAAAAAGTGAAATTATATCATGCTTTAACTCCATACACAAAAATAAGCTTAAAATGGATTAAAGATGTAAATGTGAGACCGGACACTATAAAACTCCTAGAGGAAAACATAGGCAGGACAGTCTCTGACATAAATCACAACAATATCTTTTTTGCACCATCTCCCAGAATAATGGAAATAAAAACAAAAATAAACAAAGAGACCTGCTTAAACTTATAAGCTTTTGCACAGCAAAGGAACAATAGACAAAACAAAAAGACAACCTACAGATTGGGAGAAAATAGTTGCAAATCATAAGACTGATAAGGGATTAGTCTCCAAAGCTTACAAACAGCTCATTATGTTTAACAGCATCAAAACAAAAACTTGTTCAAAAAAATAGGCAAAAGACTTAAATAGACATTTCTCCAAAGAAGACATACAGATGGCCAATAGGTGCATGAAAAGATGCTCAACATCACTAATTATTAGAGAAATGCAAATCACAACTACAATGAGATATCACCTCACACCAGTCAGAATGGCTATCACTAAAAAACCCACAAACAATAAATGCTGGAGAGGGTATGGAGAGAAGGGAACCCTCCTACACTGTGGGTGGAAATATAAATTGGTACAGCCACTACGGAGAACCATATGGAGTTCCTTTAAAAACTAAAGCTAGAGCTACCATATCACCCTGCAATGCCACTCCTGGATATTTATCCAGAGAAAAACATTGTCTGAAAGGATATATGCACCCCTTTGTTCATTTCACACTGTTTACAATAACCAAGACATGGAGGCATCCTAACTGTCTATAGACAGAAGAATGGATAAAGAAGATGTACATATATACATATATGTACATATATACAATGGAACGTTATTCCACGATTAAAGAGAATGAAACAATGCCATGTACAGCAACATGGATGAACCTGGAGAGCGTCATACTGAGAGAAATAAGACAGAGAAGGAGAAATATATGACATCCCTTATGTGTGGAATCTAAAAGGAAATAATACAAATTAACTTACTTGCAAGACAAAGTGAGACTCACAGACTTAAGAGAACTAGCTTATGGTTGCTGGGGGAAGGGATAGTTAGGGAGTTTGGGATGGACATGTACACACTGCTATATTTAAAATGAATGGCCAACAAGGACCTGCCATGTAGCACATAGAACTCTGCTTAATGTTATATGGCAGCCTGGATCAGAAGGGTGTTGAGGGAGAGTGGATATATGTATATGTATAGCCGAGTCCTTTTGCTATTCACCTGAAACTATGCCAACGTTGTTAATCACCCTTTATTGACTATGCCAAAGCCTTTGACAGTGTGGATCACAATAAACTGTGGAAAATTCTGAAAGAGATGAGAATACCAGACCACCTGACCTGCCTCTTGAGAAACCTATATGCAGGTCAGGAAGCAACAGTTAGAACTGGACATGGAACAACAGACTGGTTCCAAATAGGAAAAGGAGTGTGTCAAGGCTGTATATTGTCACCCTGCTTATTTAACCTATATGCAGAGTACGTCATGAGAAACACTGGGCTGGAAGAAGCACAAGCTGGAATCAAGATTGCCGGGAGAAATATCAATAACCTCAGATATGCAGATTACACCATCCTTATGGCAGAAAGTGAAGAGGAACTAAAAAGCCTCTTGATGAAAGTGAAAGAGGAGAGTGAAAAAGTTGGCTTAAAGCTCAACATTCAGAAAACTAGGACCATGGCATCTGATCCCATCATTTCATGGGAAATAGATGGGGAATTCATGGAAACAGTGTCAGACTTTATTTTGGGGGTCTCCAAAATCACTGCAGATGGTTATTGCAGCCATGAAATTAAAAGACGCTTAGACCTTGGAAGGAAAGTTATGACCAAACTAGATAGCATATTCAATAGCAGACATTACTTTGCCAACAAAGGTCCGTCTAGTCAAGGCTATGGTTTTTCCAGTAGTCATGTATGGATGTGAGAGTTGGACTGTGAAGAAAGCTGAGCACCGAAGAATTGATGCTTTTGAACTGTGGTGTTGGAGAAGACTCTTGAGGGTCCCTTGGACTGCAAGGAGATCCAACCAGTCCATTCTAAAGGAGATCAGCCCTGGGATTGGGATTTCTTTGGAAGGAATGATGTTAAAGCTGAAACTCCAGTACTTTGGCCACCTCATGCAAAGAGTTGACTCATTGGAAAGACTCTGATGCTGGGAGGGATTGGGGGCAGGAGGAGAAGGGGACGACAGGAGATGAGATGGCTGGATGGCATCACCGACTTGATGGACATGAGTTTGAGTGAACTCAGGGAGGTGGTGATGGACAGGGAGGCCTGGCGTGCTGCAATTCATGAGGTCTCAAAGAGTCGGGCACGACTGAGCGACTGAACTGAACTGAACTGATGAAAGTGAGTTCCTCAGTCATATGTGACTCTGTACCCCAATACAAAATAAAAAGTTCCAAAAAAAATTAAATACAACAAAAAGATATTTTCAGTTCCTTAGTCTCACTACCATATTTCAAGTGTTCAAGGGTCACACATTGTACATATATTTTGCCATCGCTGGGATCCTTGGCTAATGTTATCTAGTGAGGAACATGCTGGCATCACAGTGAGTTGAACCAGGACCACTAGACACCAAATATTCACCAGATGGGGAAGGGGGTGGTGGGGGTGCTGAGGCTGATGAAAGTCTCCGAGAAGCAGCATCTGGCCTTGGAATCGCCCAACTTTGGATTTCCCACAGTATATTTTGTAGACTGTCTGTGTCTGACCAGGTGGGCCTCAGCTGGGCCTCAGCTGGAATCTCAGGGATTCTGCCTTTTTGATGAGTTTCTCAGGTCATTCTTAAGTACTTCAAGGTTTAGAAGAACTGTGATAGATTAAGGCTGTGGTAATATACTGAACAACCATACACAAGAAGTAAGATCCTCCAGTTCTCCAGGAATTTTATAACCTTGAATGTTCCAGCAAATGTCCCCACTCTCACCTTCTACATTATCCTAAGTCCAGTCCTTGGGAATTTGACTCCAGGGAGCACAGCTTCCAGGTAGGAAGACCGTCCCCCCCTCCGCCCCCACCCAGCCTCTACAAGACACCAGAATTCCCAAGGCCAGGCAGCAGCATCTTTCTTGTGAGAAAGCCCTCACAGGCCAACTGGGGGGAAAGACCAGGCTCCACTGGCCTCCTATCCCCTCTACACGAACATATCCCAAGTTCAGGACCAAGATCTACCTGCCAAGACTCAGCCTTCTCTCATTGCCACTGGGATTTATTATTCCCCAAAACTCCTTACATCTTTGCATGTTCTCTAGAGGTGCTGACACAGGGCCTCAGCCCTCTCCTGGGTTAGTGTTTGAGGGGCTAAGGCCAAGGTTATAAAGCATTTCAATGGTGAGTCTGTAATAACCCGAGAGCCTGAGCCTCTCCTTTCATTTACCAGATTGTTAGGTTTCTTAGGAATTCTTTGGGGGGTGTAAACTCCAAGTAGGCGTGACCACAACCAGGTGTGTGTTCCCTCTCCCCTAGGAGATGGGGAGGTGACTGGAATGCGGTTCTGAGTGAGCCAGGGCATCTCATGAATCAGTGAGGGTGGGGCTGCTGGGGGGAAAGAAGTTTCCACAGATGGCAAGCTTGGAAACTCAGAGTACTTTCTGAAACTCTCTTCAAAGCATGCAGTTGAGTGTTCTGGTTTCACAGGATCTTTGCTATATCATGACTTTCCTTGGCTCAGAGCACAGGGCTTACAGAAGCCTTTGCTGGGCCCCAGCCAAGGAAGTCAGATTAGCAAAAATAGCAGAAGTAACGCACGAGAACACAGGGTCACCTAGAACTTGGGCCTGGAAAAGAAACCTCAAGGACAATCCTATCGCAGGGTTCGGAGCTACAGCTGGGCCACATGGGGAAGTTCAGGATGAGAGAAGATGCCGAGCTTCCTGGGACCAGGTGACTGCTCTGCGGGCTGAACATTCAGGAACCCAAGGCAAGGCTCACACCATTAGAACTGCCGCTGGGCCCCTGGCCAAACCCAGCTGCTCTGTGACACAGCCCAGGAGAGACACGGACTCTTCCTTCCTGCAAGGACATCGCCAATCAGGCATTTATGAAGCTCCTGGTATGTGCAAAGGAGCCTGTGTGCTTCTTCAGGGGCGGGGAGGAGGAAATAAATGCAACAGAGCTTTCTCAGCCATGAAGATGCATCTGCTCACTTATTAGTCAAAAGGTGGCAAAGAGGGGGATGTAAGTAAACATGAAATCACCTATTAAATGTAATACAAACATATTAACGTGGTTTAAGGAACGGGACTCAAAGAGAAAAATCCTTTTCTTGGTGACTATAAGGAGAAGGGGGCGGCAGAGGATGAGATGGTTAGATGGCATTCACCAATAGGAATCTGAGTAAACTCCAGGAGATGTTGAAGGTCAGAGGAGCCTGGCGTGCTACAGTCCAGGGGGTCGCAAAGAGTCAGACACGGCTGAGAAACTGAACAACAATGAGAGGATGCTTAAGATGAACGATCTTAAAATTCTTGGCTAACTTGCAGGCTAGAAGCTGGCAAAGAGGTGTGTGTGTGTGTGTGTGTGTGTGTGTGTGTGTGTGTGTGTGTGTGTGTGTGTATACATGGATGCACATCCCAAGAGCATGAAAGCTGAGCTGCATCCCTCTCTCTCTGTCCCCAGGGTCCCTTTCCTTACTATAGTTTGTTTCTACCCTCCCATCTTCTCTGCCTCCCCTCCACCTTCATTCACTCCTCCTCCCAGGGCCCGCTCACTTGGGAGGGGCAGGAGCAACTTCACGATGAAAGAGATTAGAAAGCATATATTGTCTCCTCCTGACTGGGAATTCTTTCACTGCTTTGCTCCTTTCTGCTCCCTCCACCCGCATACCTAGCAAACCTCAGCCCTGTGGCTTGCTCTGACTGTTTGGGATTATTTCCCAGTGTGTGGTAAAGAGACTTCCAGTGCCAGCAGTTCCATGCCATTTCTGGATCCAAATAAGCTGGCAGCCAAAAAAATGCAGGCCAATACAATCAAGCCTTCCAGGGAGCCGGCCACACTTGGATCACCCCCTGGCTCCACTCACACGTTGCCCCTCACTCATTTTCTCCTTCGTTACAACAGCAAGCAAAGGGTATGTGGATGCCAAGCCCGGGCCTGGTAAAAGGTGCTGAGGACCCCATTACTCCTCTCTGCACCTTCTGCTTCTCCCAAGGACCTCCCTGGCTGGGATGGCTAGGGCTGTTTTCCTATGAATGTGAGTCCAAGGTAGGGGCCATGCCACCCCATCATGCAGATAAGAGGGTTTCCTGGTCCCTCAGTCCATCTCAGTTAGGCCCCAGTTAGGCCTCAGGGTCCCTGTTGCCATACAGTAAGTCATAGCCTAGCAGTCCTTTGGTGTGGGCTCTGGTGAAGGGCCACAGGGAAAAGAATTCCCCTCTCTCAGAGCTTCCACACTTCCGGAGCCTGGGAGAAGTTGTGAAATGTCAGTGGTTATTATGTCACTGTTGTTATGGTCTGAGTGGTTGGGTCTGCTTGGCCGCACTTGCCCGTACTAATGAAGTCAAGGATCAGTCTCCCAAAGGCCAGCCGGCTTCGTACAGAGGAAAATGTGCTGTGTGGCCCCAACTCACCCTGTCCTCAGTCAAGGGCTGCAAAGTGTGGCCTCCATCTGGCCGCAGCCGAGTGTAGTCTGGTTTAGGTCGTGTTCATCCTGGAGACTTCAAAGGAAGCATCCAACTCCGGGCTCTCAGCAGCAGCAGGAACAAATAAATTAGCATCAGAACTGTTTCCTCCTCCTTCCTCTCCAAGCCCTAGCTTGAGACCCACAACAGTGCTCCCCAATCCCTTGGGCAAAAGCTCCTTTCTTTATTCATTTTCTTATTTACATATGCTTGTGTAAATGGACCAGAGACAAAAAGCTACTCCCATACATACCCACAGACAGGCTGTGGGAACTTGGGCAGGTTTCTGAGCCTCTCTGAGCCTCAAGCTCTTCACCCTTAAAGTGACAGTATGAACGTATCCACATCACAACCCCACATTGTGACAATCAAATCAAATCAAAAGTGCTATGGCAATTGTAAATTGACTCGAAGCTGCCATCATTGTTTCTCAAGCGGATTCCTCCTCCAGAAGAGAAAAGAGGATCTTTCCAAATACTTTCTGCTCAGCAGTCAAAACTACCCTCTCCAATCCTTGGGAATCAGACCCATCTGAAGTAAGGCATGGGTGGGACTTCTAGTTCAGATGTCTGCATAGTAATTATAATTATCTGGAAAAGAACCAACTAAATTGAAGTCATCACAAGTGGACTAGGTGTACATACTTCTTTAAACTCCTCAGGTAATTCTGAGGGAAACCAGATGGAGAAGCCCTGGGCCAGCCCTTCAGTAATCACATGTTCCATAGCCTCAGGTTAAGGATCTCCTACTGTTGCTGTTGTTTTAGTCGTTCAGTCCTGTCTGACTCTTTGCGACCCCACAGACTATGGCCCACCAGGCTCCTCTGTCCATGAGATTCTCTAGGCAATAAAACTGGAGTGGGTAGCCTTTCCGTTCTCCAGGGGATCTTCCCAACCCAGAGATGGAACCTGGGTCTCCTGCATTGGCAGGTGGATTCTTTACCACTGAGCCACCAGGGAAGCCCTCATCTCGGGTACCTGCTGAAAATATTAATACAAATTCCCACACTCCATCTCAGATGCTCTGAATCAAATCTTAGGGGGAAAAGCCTAGAAAGTAGGTGGATCTTATCATCTGCAAGTTGGGAAACTGCCCCGAAAGTTTTCGAATACTAAATATGTATAAGAACTAACTGAGAGCCTTTTTCTAAATTGAAGTACTATTGATTTACAACATTGTGTTAGCTTCAGGTGTACAGCTAGTGATTCAGCAACGTATATAATATATAATGTGATGACAAACCTAGTTAGTGTGTTGAAAAGTAGAGACACTACTCTGTCAATGAAGGTCCCTATGGTCAAGGCTACGGTCTTCCCAGTGGTCATGTATGGTTGTGAAAGCTGGATGGTAAAGAAGGCAGAATGCCAAAGAATTGATGCCTTCGAACTCTGGTGCTGGAGAAGACTCCTGAGAGTCCCTTGGACAGCAAAGAGATCAAACCAGTCAATCTTAAGGGAGATCAACCCTGACCATTCACTGGAAGGATTGATGCTGAAGCTGAAGCACCAGTATTTTGGTCACCTGATGTGAACAGACGACTCACTGGAAAAGTCCCTGATGCTGGGAAAGATTGAGGGCAGAAGGAGAAGATGTCAGAGGATGAGATGGCTGGACAGCATCACCAATACAATGAGGGGCAAACTCCAGGAGATGGTGAGGGACAGGGAGGCCTGGCATGCTGCAGTCCATGGTGTCACAAAGAGTAGGACATGACTGGATGACTGAACAACATTATAATATATAATATATATATTACACACAATATATATAATACATATAAATATATTCTTTTTCAGATTCTTCCATTACAGGTTACTACAAGATATTGAATATAAATCCTTGCTTTTTACCTATTTTATAAGTGTGTGTGTGTGTGTGTGTGTGTGTGTGTGTGTGTATGTGTGTGTTCAGTCATCTCTGATTCTCTGAGACCCCATGGACCCTGCCAGACTCCTCAGTCCATCGAATTTTTTAGGCAAGAATACTAAAGCAGGTTGCCATTTCCTTCTTCAGGGGATCTTCCTGACTCAGGGATAGAACTCACGTCTCCTACATTGGCAGATGGATTCTTTACCACTGCACCACCTGGTATGTATCCACTAATCTCAAAGTCTTAATTTATCCCTCCCCGCAACTTCCATGTGGTAACCATAAATTTGTTTTCTATGTCTGTGAGTCTGTTTCTGTTTTGTAAATAAGTTCATTTTGTATTAATGATTCTACATGTAAGTGATATCATATGATATTTGTCTTTTTCTGTCTGACTTACTGCACTTCGTATGATAACCTCTGGGTCCATCCATTTTGCTTCAGGAGAAAATGTTTCATTCTTTATTATGGGTGAGTAATGCTCCTTTGGCGAGGGCCGGCCAGCGCACTAAGCGCGGCAGAGAGAAGCTACCCTGCGTCCGAGGTCAGTGGCGGCCGGGAGGAGCTACCCCGCGTCCGAGGCCAGGGGCGGCTGGGAGGAGACACCCCACGTCCGAGGCCAGGGGCAGCCGGGAGGCTCACCCCGAGTCCGAGGTCAGTGGCGGGCGGGAGGAGACACCCCGCATCCGAGGTCAGGAGCGGTGACCCTGAGGAGCCATCCGAGCCTGAGGCCAGGGGCAGCAGCTGGGGGGAGCCACCTCGTGCCCGAGGCCAGGGCAGGTGGCCGGGAGGAGCAACCCTGGGAGCAGTGGCTGCGCAGGCGCAGGAGGGCCTAGAGGAGCTATCCCACGTTGAAGGTCAGGAACAGCGGCTGTAAGGAGATACCCCTCGTCCAAGGTAAGGAGCAGCGGCTGCACTTTGCTGGAGTAGACGTGAAGAGATACCCCACGCCCAAAGTAAGAGAAACCCAAGTAAGATGGTAGGTGTTGCAAGAGGGCATCAGAGGGCAGACACACTGAAATCATACTCACAGAAAACTAGTCAATCTAATCACACTAGGACCACAGCCTTGTCTAACTCAATGAAACCAAGCCATGCCTGTGGGGCAACCCAAGATGGGCGGGTCATGGTGGAGAGGTCTGACAGAACATGGTCCACTGGAGAAGGGAATGGCAAGCCATTTCAGTATTCTTGCCTTGAGAACCCCATGAACAGTATGAAAAGGCAAAATGATAGGATACCAAAAAGAGGAACTCCCCAGGCCAGTAGGTGCCCAATATGCTAGTGGAGATCAGTGGAGAAGTAACTCCAGAAAGAATGAAGGGATGGAGCCAAAGCAAAAACAATACCCAGTTGTGCATGTGACTGGTGATAGAAGCAAGATCTGATGCTGTAAAGAGCAATATTGCATAGGAACCTGGAATGTCAGGTCCATGAATCAAGGCAAATTGGAAGTGGTCAAACAAGAGATGGCAAGGGTGAACGTCGACATTCTAGGAATCAGTGAACTGAAATGGACTGGAATGGGTGAATTTAACTCAGATGACCATTATATCTACTACTGCAGGCAGGAATCCCTCAGAAGAAATGGAGTAGCCATCATGGTCAACAAAAGAGTCCGAAATGCAGTACTTGGATGCAATCTCAAAAAAGACAGAGTGATCTCTGTTGATCTCCAAGGCAAACCATTCAGTATCACAGTAATCCAAGTCTATGCCCCAACCAGTAATGCTGAATAAGCTGAAGTTGAACGGTTCTATGAAGACCTACAAGACCTTTTAGAACTAACACCCCAAAAAGATGTCCTTTTCATTATAGGGGACTGGAATGCAAAAGTAGGAAGTCAAGAAACACCTGGAATAACAGGCAAATTTGGCCTTGGAATGTGGAATGAAGCAGGACAAAGACTAATAGAGTTTTGCCAAGAAAACACACTGGTCATAGCAAACACCCTCTTCCAACAACACAAGAGAAGACTTTACACATGGACATCACCAGATGGTCAACACCGAAATCAGATTGATTATATTCTTTGCAACCAAAGATGGAGAAGCTGTATACAGTCAACAAAAACGAGACCAGGAGCTGACTGTGGCTCAGATAATGAACTCCTTATTGCCAAATTCAGACTTAAATTCAAGAAAGTAGGGAAAACCGCTAGACCTTTCAGGTATGACCTAAATCAAATCCCTTATGATTATACAGTGGAAGTGAGAGATAGATTTAAGGGCCTAGATCTGATAGATAGAGTGCCTGGTGAACTATGGAATGAGGTTCGTGACATTGTACAGGAGACAGGGATCAAGACCATCCCCGTGGAAAAGAAATGCCAAAAAGCAAAATGGCTGTCTGGGGAGGCCTTACAAATATCTGTGAAAAGAAGAGAGGCAAAAAACAAAGGAGAAAAGGAAAGATATATGCATCTGAATGCAGAGTTCCAAAGAATAGCAAGAAGAGATAAGAAAGCCTTCTTCAGTGATCAATGCAAAGAAATAGAGGAAAAGAACAGAATGGGAAAGACTAGAGATCTCTTCAAGAAAATTAGAGATACCAAGGGAACATTTCATGCAAAGATGGGCTCGATAAAGGACAGAAATGGTATGGACCTAACAGAAGCAGAAGATACTAAGAAGAGGTGGCAAGAATACACGGAAGAACTGTACAAAAAAGATCTTCACGACCCAGATAATCATGATGATGTGATCACTAATCTAGAGCCAGACATCTTGGAAAGTGAAGTCAGGTGGGCCTTAGAAAGCATCACTACGAACAAAGCTAGTGGAGGTGATGGAATTCCAGTTGAGCTGTTTCAAATCCTAAAAGATGATGCTGTGAAAGTGCTGCCCTCAATATGCCAGCAAATTTGGAAAACTCAGCAGTGGCCACAGGACTGGAAAAAGTCAGTTTTCATTCCAATCCCCAAGAAAGGCAATGCCAAAGAATGCTCAAACTACCGCACAATTGCACTCATCTCACATGCTAGTAAAGTAATGCTCAAAATTCTCCAAGCCAGGCTTCAGCAATACGTGAACCGTGAACTCCCTGATGTTCAAGCTGGTTTTAGAAAAGGCAGAGGAACCAGAGATCAAATTGCCGACATCATCGAAAAAGGAAGAGAGTTCCAGAAAAACATCTATTTCTGCTTTGTTGACTATGCCAAAGCCTTTGACTGTGTGGATCACAATTAACTGTGGAAATTTCTGAGAGAAATGGGAATATCAGACCACCTAACCTGCCTCTTGAGTATGCAGGTCAGGAAGCAACAGTTAGAACTGGACATGGAACAACAGACTGGTTCCAAATAGGAAAAGGAATACGTCAAGGCTGTATATTGTCACCCTGCTTATTTAACTTATTGCAGAGTACATCATGAGAAACGCTGGACTGGAAGAAACACAAGCTGGAATCAAGATTGCTGGGAGAAATATCAATAACCTCAGATATGCAGATGACACCACCCTTATGGCAGAAAGTGAAGAGGAACTAAAGAGGCTCTTGATGAACGTGAAAGAGAAGAGTGAAAAAGTTGGCTTAAAGCTCAACATTCAGAAAACGAAGATCATGGCATCCAGTCCCAACACTTCATGGGAAATAGATGGGAAAACAGTGGAAACAGTGTCAGACTTTATTTGGGGGGGCTCCAAAATCATTGCAGATGGTGACTGCAACTGTGAAATTAAAAGACACTCCTTGGAAGAAAAGCTATGACCAACCTAGATAGCATATTCAAAAGCAGAGAGAGACATTACTTTGCCGACTAAGGTCCGTCTAGTCAAGGCTATGGTTTTTCCTGTGGTCATGTATGGATGTGAGAGTTGGACTGTGAAGAAGGCTGAGCGCCGAAGAATTGATACTTTTGAACTGTGGTGTTGGAGAAGACTCTTGAGAGTCCCTTGGACTGCAAGGGGATCCAACCAATCCATTCTGAAGGAGATCAGCCCTGGGATTTCTTTGGAAGGAATGATGCTAAAGCTGAAACTCCAGTACTTTGGCCACCTCATGCGAAGAGTTGACTCATTGGAAAAGGCTCTGATGCTGGGAGGCATTGGGGGCAGGAGGAGAAAGGGACAACCGTAGATGAGATGGCTGGATGGCATCATGGACTCGATGGACATGAGTCTGAGCGAACTCCGCGAGATGGTGATGGACAGGGAGGCCTGGCGTGCTGCGATTCATGGGGTCGCAAAGAGTCGGACGCGACTGAGCAACTGAACTGAATGCTCCTTTGTATATATGTACCACATTCATTTGTCAATGGACATTCAGATTACTTCCATGTCTTGGCTACTGTAAATAGAGCTGCTATAAAATTGGGGTGCATGTGTCTTGTCAAATTAGAGTTTTCATCTTTTCCAGATATATGCCCAGCAGTGGGATTGCTGGATCATATGGTAACTCTAATTTTTTTTAAGGAACCTCCATACTGTTTTCCATGGTGGCTGCATCAAATTACATTCCCACCAACAGTACAGGAGGGGAGAAACTTGCTTTTTGAAAGTGAAGTTGGCTAGGCATGCCCACTCTAAAACTCAAGAAATTATGAATTTGGGAAATCTTGGATGAGCTCTGGGATGTTCAATTTTAATTAGTATCCTCATTTGATTGCCAAGCCTGCTACTCCATAGGAAATGCTGTCCCAAACCTCTGGGATGACTCTGGGAAATGGAATAAGTCCTGGGTAATGCTAGTTCCAGCTCCCAAGACTGGACTGAACACTCTTGCTTGAACTTGCTGGTTGCTGTTGAGGAGAACTGACTAATTTTGAGAAGGGACAGTCTTGAGCCATTCCAAGTCTTGGCAGAGAAAGTTGTAAAGTGGAGCAAGACATGAGGTGCTGAGACAAACATCCAGAAAAGCTGCATCCTTAGAGATGCTTCATCAGACTCCACTCCCTTTAACCTGTGAGTCAGCTCACATGTGCCACTGACCCTGGGAACAGCACTCTTGCCCTGGAACTTTGGTGTGTTCAAGGGCCCACCAGCTGTTGACACTGGGAAGCTAGGTGGGTTTTCCTGTAGCAGCCATACTTTCAACAACCTTCCTGCTGCCATCTTGGATCCCAGGTTCACAGAGTCTGCAGACTCATCACTCAGGTTCCGCTGTGAATGAGGATGTAGTCCTTGCTTGAATGTATTTGTATCCCCAAACAAAGAGTCATTGGTAGTAGAAAATGTGAAGGGGAGGAGTATTTTTCTTCTTTTCCTGAGTTCCTGTCAGCACACAAACTAGAATTTCTGCCTTTTCCCATGTATTGAAGAGAAAGCTGCTAATTCTTGTCACTTCTCATTGGCTTTTCCCTAAGTGAGAGTTGGTTTATCAGGGTGGGGAAGCTTTTATTGGGCCTCTACCCTGAGATGGATGCATCTATCCAGTGGAGAGCTTTACCCCTGTTACTCTACATCCTGGAGGTCCTGTGGCTTGCGCCTGTGATTATAAGAATTTTAAGCTATGGATTCAGAACGCAGTAGGTAAAAGCTTCCTTCAAAATATAAGAGGGGCTGGGAAGTAACTATTTGCTCCTGAAAGATGATGAAATAATCTTATTTCTGCGTTCCTACTTCCCCTCTGCATTAATATCTCCTTATAAACCAAGATCAACTAAAACTTGTGACTAACATATATTCTCTTTGTCTTTCATTTCTGTCAGTTGGATTAATATGTGTTTCTGCTTGGGTTTACCTTGTATGGGATTCTCTACACTTCCTGGACTTGGATGACTGTTTTCTTTCCCAGATTAGGGATATATTCAGTTATCATCTCTTCAGATATTTTCTCAGGCTCTTTCTTTTTTTTCTTCTTCTTCTATGACCCCTATAATGTGAATGTTGGCATGTTTAATGTTGGTTGTGACTAACATAGACAAGAATTCCTAAGCATGGGGAGCTGGCCCTTCCTAAGATACAGATGGACAGACTGACTGACCAACTAGAGAGACTCTCAACTGAACACACATATCCCACTTATATTGGCTCCCACTATCATCATTGTCACCAACTAAAAAAAAAATTTTTTTAACAGAGAAAGATGACTTCTGGTAAAAATCCACAGACCAGACTGAACACAGCCATCTACTTTCTTTCCCTCCCAAAACACTACTAAAAATGCCAGTAAAGAGACTATTTTCTTAAACCATACATCTAAAAGGCAGGTAGTCCATGAGAGGAGGCACTCAGCAAAATTTCAGAAAATAGAAAATACATGAATGTATTCCCTAAGCCAGAAAGCTGAGAACCAGTTTCATTTGCACCAAGAAAACCTTAAAAGATTTAGAAATGAATAACAAAAGCCACCTCCAGAAATTGGGGCCAAATAGGGTAGTTGAAATCAACAGGATTGGGTGAAAGTCTATATTTTAGAGTCAGATCTCCCAAAATCCCCTCCTGATTCAGTCATGTTATACAATTTTCTGCTTTTCTAACAAATTATATATGCCTCTTGACTCTTTAAATTATATATATGTGTTACTTTTTTTAGAAGATAAAAGGAGGGAAGTAAGGTATTTAGAATGGAGTCCCCCTTGATGAGCATGTTGAGGGCTAATTTTCCTCTCCTTCTCTCCCCTCTGGATCTGGCCTTTTTAAGACCAGCGCATACTGTCTGCTCAAGATCCCAAATAAATGGCTGCAGTGTGGGGAATTTCACAGGGAGAACCGTTCAGTGCCATGCACATTACTCAGTTTAAAGAACATTTTAAAACAGCTCTATCTGGGCACTCCCCATCTTCCTTCTTTCTGCCAGGCCACAGGCCCCTGCTGAAGATCCTGACCCTCAAAGCTACTGCCCCACTGGCCAGCACTGCTGACTTCCATGCCTCTGACCAAGGCTGAGGTCATTCCTTTTGTCCCATCTTGGTCTTGAAGGAGCAGACCCTTTTTCATCCTAGCCCAGGACTCCTTGTTGAACTTGAAGCCCGCAAATCACATTCATCATCTACCTGTTAGAAGGCCACTTTTTCCCCTCATTATTTCTACTTCCTCTAAGCAAGACTTGTCTTGCCTGAAATCACTCAGTCTCTCCAGTATCAAAATGCTCATTCTGGTTTCAGTTCAGTTCAGTTCAGTCGCTCAGCCGTGTCTGACTCTTTGCGACCCCATGAACTGCAGCATACCAGGCCTCCCTGTCCATCACCAAATCCCAGAGTTTACTCAAACTCATGTCCATTGAGTCCATGATGCCATCCAACCATCCCATCCTCTGTCGTCACCTTCTCTTCAAGCCTTCAATCTTTCCCAACATCAGGGTCTTTTCAAATGAATTAGCTCTTCACATCAGGTGGCAAAAGTATTGGAGCTTCAGCTTCAACATAAGTCCTTCCAAGGAATAATCAGGACTGATCTCCTTGCAGTCCAAGGGACTCTCAAGAGTCTTCTCCAACACCACAGTTCAAAAGCATCAATTCTTCAGCCACTCAGCTTTCTTTATAGTCCAACTCTCACATCCATACATGACTACTGGAAAAACCATAGCCTTGACTAGATGGACCTTTGTTAACAAAGTAATATCTCTGCTTTTTAATATGCTGTCTAGGTTGGTCATAGCTTTTCTTCCAAGGAGGAAGCATCTTTTAATTTCATGACTGCAATCACCATCTGCAGTGATTTTGGAGCCCCCCCAAAAAGTCTGTCACTGTTTCCACTGTTTCCCCATCTATTTGCAATGAAATGATGGGACCGGATGCCATGATCTTAGTTTTCTGAATGTTGAGCTTTAAGCCAGCTTTTTCACTCTCCTCTTTCACTTTCATCAAGAGGCTCTTCAGTTCCTCTTAGCTTTCTGCCATAAGGGTGGTGTCATCTGCATATCTGAGGTTATTGATATTTCTCCTGGCTATCTTGATTCCAGCTTGTGCTTCTTCCAGCCCAGTGTTTCTCATGATGTACTCTGCAATAAGTTAAATAAGCAAGGTGACAATATACAGCCTTGACGTACTCCTTTTCCTATTTGAAACCAGTCTGTTGTTCCATGTCCAGTTCTAACTGTTGCTTCCTGACCTGCATACAGATTTCTCAAAAGGCAGGTCAGGTGGTCTGGTATTCCCATCTCTTTCAGAATTTTCCACAGTTTATTGTGATCCACACAGTCAAAGGCTTTGGCATAGTCAATAAAGCAGAAATAGATGTTTTTCTGGAACTCTCTTGCTTTTTCCATGATCCAGTGGATATTGGCAATTTGATCTCTTGTTCCTCTGCCTTTTCTACCAGCTTGATCATCTGGTAGTTCATGGTTCACATATTGCTGAAGCCTGGCTTGGAGAATTTTGAGCATTCTGGTTTAAATACATGCTTATCCTTTCTCAGTATTTTTTCCTTCTGAAAAATGGCTTCTTCTCAGCTCTGTCTCAGGCCAGCCCTCACACACCAGGTCTTATTAAGGCTCTTCTTCTCCCAAACCCTCAAATTTCTCCATTTTCAGAATAAAAATAATGACTGGCTCTCAGAAGCACAGTTGACTAAAACCATGGCTCTTTAAACTCTTAGAATCCTATCTCATTTGTATTTTAGAGAGGAAACCTCTGGTACCTGCCTGAACCTTAGTCATCATCTTTGGGAGAAGAGGGATTTTTAAACAAATTCTAAAAGCAGTTACCTGAAATAGGAACTCTGCTTATTTTGTTTATCAGAATTGTAATATCTCTGGATGTTTCTTCCTGGGAAAACCTAGATTCTAATCTCACATTGGAAACTGTCTACACTCTGCTGGAGTACCTGTTACACATGTTAAAGGTCTACCTGCTGTGCTGTGCTTAGTCTCTCAGTCATGTCCAACTCTTTGCAACCCCATGGACTGTAGCCCACCAGGCTCCTCTGTCCATGGGAATTCTCCAGGCAAGAATACTGGAATGGGTTGCCATGCCCTCCTCCAGGGGATCTTCCCAACCCAGGGACTGAACCCAGGTCTCCTACATTACAGGTGAATTCTTTACCAGGGAAGCCCATTAAAGATCATTAATTCACACCCATTTCTCACAGTCTTGGCCTGGGAGCAGCCTACCAGAGATGGTTCCTTGCAGGACTGTGTGGACATTAAGATGATGCTCTGAGGCATTGAATCCTGACTCTGTGGCCATAAGCAAGTTAATTTCACGACAGTTAACCCATCTGGGGATAGTCATAGTACTTGTCTTATACATTTGTTTATTAGTTAATACATGTATGCACTTAGATGGTACCTGGCACGCTGAAAATGCTCAAGAAATACTAGCATGGTCAGCCCATCCTGTCTTCAAATAGGACTCAGCAGCTCCCAGAGCCCCCCTCTCCTCTCTTGACCTCCTCTTCTGGGCCCAGAGCTGGTGTCATTACCCCCACCATCACTTCCAGACAGTGATCTTCTGAGGACAAGAACTGTATCTTCATCATCTTTATAGCCCTCAGCATCTGGCATTTTGTAGGTATGCAACACCTATTTGTGAACTTAGCATCTTTTAGAGGAGAGAGGAGAGCAGGCAGTTTGAACTGCTCAGCAGAAGGCTTGATGACCTTGATTTTCAGAGAACCCAGAGGTTGTTGTCCCTCTGGCCACAACCCTGTAGCACCTGGGACATTTTCTCATATGACTTTGAATTCCTGTCTACATGGAGGAGCCGTGAAACATCTGCAGGGAAGGGGATTCTGGGAGCAGCAAGGGAGGGAATGGGGTCAAGTGAGAGGCTGATCTCAATCAGCAAGGCAGCCAGTTCCATCACTTTGTGTTTCGTGACCTTTTCAAGATGTCATTTTCCAAGGCTTTCCCAGCAAAAGCACCCTGCCTCCCCGAAAATTCCCTTTGCATTGTTGTACCACCCCGGAGTGTGTTGACTGCAGAGCTTTGTTTACAAATACTATGGTAACCCCAGGAGCTCTGGCAAGTCTGAAATAGCTTGCCAGCAAATAAAGCACAAGGCTGGAACCATCAAAGCCCTCTGGGCTCCCGGCCTCACTGATAGGGTTTTACAGACATCTGTTTTATGTTCCTGAACAAGCATTACGCCATGATTTCCAGGGCATTTCTCTCCTCCAGAGGACTCATATCTCGGTCCTAAGGAATGTTTTTTAAATTCATTCTTCTTGCCAGTAACTGCATTATTGTTTAATTCCAAAGCCTCACGGAGGGGATTCTCAGCTTCCTTTTTGATGCTCCAATTTTAATGAGACAGTACATCCAATGTGATTTTTCATTCCATTTCTATCTCTTTCCCTTTACCTGATTAATTTGGTTGCAGATTCTGACGTAGGGATTCAACTACAAGGCATTTTAGGAGGAAGTGGCCCCAGGAAACACTGGAAGGAGAGAGGTGAAGTGAAACAGAAAAGAAAAGGCAGTGAATGAACAGTGCATAGTGGAACAGTGGATAATTCAAGTACAGACCCATTCAGGAACAGAGAGTCAGAACATGTGCCTACGTGTGTGTGTGCGCACGCTCAGTCATGTTCAACTCTTTGTGACCCCACGTAGCTCACCAGGCCCCTCTGTCCATGAAATTCTCCAGGCAAGAATACTGGAGTGGGTTGCCATTTCCTACTCCAGGGGATCTTCCTGACCTAGGGACAGAACCCATGTCTCTTGTGTCTCTTGCATTGGCAGGCAGATTCTTTACCACTAGCGCCCCCTGGGAATTCCCTGAACATGTGCCTGGAAATTACCAAATCCAAGGGGTGAGGGAGCTGAAGGATTTCTATTCCAAGTGAGTGGTGGAGATGGGACCTATCCCCAGGCACTGCTCACCTGCTGAAAGAAAGTCCTAGGGAGTAACAAGTCTGATATGACAATGTTAAGACCAGAGGGGCACCAAGACAATCCCAAGATACCCCCCTTGGCCCTATGCCCAAGTTGAGGGATTATGCCCTTTGTACTTGTGTATTTGGGGTTTTCTAGAATGGCCACTGATGAGATGCACATGAGATATGTCCTTGGCAGCAGTTCCTTACCCACTCCCTGTGGGTCACAGCACCTACATGGGACTAGAACGATGACTAGATCTTGCAAGTCCCCTACACCGTATATTTCTATCTTTTGTTTCAAAGTTCTTTAAATAGTTGGGTATGGCTATCTTGCCTTGTAATATCTTTGCTTCTCTAGATTGAATATCCCCTAAATATAGTGGATATATATATATATATATATATATATATACACTTAAATATTTAAATATATATATATTTAAATATCTTTTAAATATAGTACTGTAATACCACCTGGTATTTGTGCATTACTTCACTTCCTCAGGAGTCACAGAACATGGGCCTACCAGAGCCACTCACTTCGAGTTCTCTCATGTCTCCTCCATCCTTCCATCTCTGCCATTTTCTAGAAGTTGGGATCTTGTTGGAATAAAGAAGCATAGGCCAAATTGCTGCAGCCGAGATAAACATATACTAGTTTACTGTCAAAAACTATGAAGAAGCTGATATTTTACCCTCCTTGTAAACAAGAAAATAGCCTGTCACCAGTTCATGGATTTTTGGCAGAAGACACAAGTTTCCTGGGTCAGAGATAAAGGATGTAATATTCACGGCACAACAGGCACCAAAAGTATCAGACTATTTGTATCAGTTCCCCAAGCCCAAATTCCCAAATGGCAATGAGGAGAGGGCCAAGTTGACACCTGCACAGGGGATGAGTTGTTTCACAGGAAAGTTTAGGGAACCTGAATCTTTTATAACAGAAACAAGCAAACCTGCCAAAACTTGACTCCAGTGGGAGACATCTTATACACATCAACCCATAGGCAAAGAAGTCTTCTGTTCTAGAAGAAGATTTTATATCTTTTTTCCAAGCTGTTTGGTATACAGACATTTGAGAAGATAACTAAAACCAAAGATCAGTTAGTATCTTTGCTCATAAGACATGCAGAAACATGGGAACTAAATAACTCAACATTTATATAATAGATTGATAAGTGTAGGTGGGAATATTAATTTTTGTAAACTGAACTCTAATTTCCAAATAACTCCCATTCTCATTTTGGTGATACTTCATTTGCATTTTGGGAAACGACATCTTTTGTTTTTGCTTACAGGTTCTATCAAGGCCCTTAACAAGGAAATACACGATACTTAAGATATAATAGAGGAGTTTCTACTTAAACAAATACTGAGTTTAAAACAAAAATTAAGTGACAGATTGTAAAACTTCCACTGTGAGCTAAGATGAAGTGACATGGACCAAAATTACCTTCCCACTTGAAACAGCTGAAAACCCCACACAAAATATACGAAACAGAATTCCCTGGTGGTCCAATGGTTAGGACTTGGTGCTTTCACTGCTGTGGTCTGGGTTCAATTCCTGGTCAGGAAACTAAGATCCCATGAGACTAGCAGAACAGCTGGGGGCAGCAGGGGGAGAGGGGGAACCAAATATGAAACAATAGTTTTCAGGACATTGAACAAAGACAATGAACACTAAACAATGAGAAACAAATGAAGTGAGTGCTACAATTTTTATGGCTTATTGCCTAGAGAAAGTTTCCAGAATGCGGAGTAGGAATGAACATTTTAGGCGGAACTGGCATTGCCCTCCAGTTGAAGAGATGGAGCTGAGAGTCTAAAGAGACCAAAGTGACCAGAGTTTACAGGGGAGAGTACAGGGAAGAACAAGTCTTCATAGAAAGCTCTTCAGGTCTGCAAATGGTCCACCAATTCTGTAGTGAGCTCTGAGCAATATCCGTGTGTGGGGAAATGACTCAAGACAGCTGGGAAATACTCAATGAGATCAGAGGAAACAGTACCCAAAGAAGAGACAATCCCTCCCAAAAAAAACAAAACAGTTCCTGATTCCATAAACCAGAGGAGAAAACCTCATAATTCACGGTTTTCAGTTAGCATATACTCAAGAGTTTTACCTTGGTAATGGGGGGAAATCAGCCCTAGGCTAAAAGCTGTTCTAGTCCTGCCTAACAAAACTTAAACCAAGACCCCAAAGAATTCATACTGTTACATTAGTATACTTAATGACATAGTATTAGAAACTCTTTGAAATGACAGTATAATAGAAAAAAGCCTGAAAAAAAGATGAACAGAGTATCAGTGAGATGTAGGAAAATCTCAACTGGCCTGATATATCTGTAATTAGAGTTCCTGAGGTAGGAAGAAGAAATAATAGTGATTAACAATAATAAAAATAACGGTCATAAATTCAATAAAAACTGTAAACTCACAGACCCAAGAAATTCAACAAAATCCAAGAGTAAGAAACATGAAGAAAGCTATCTAAACCACATTGTAATGAGATTGCATAAAAACAACGGTTAAGAGAAAATCTTGAAAGCATGTAAGAAGGTCATTTTCTGGCCTTCATGGTCTATTTTTAAGGCTGTGTGTGTGTGTGCGTGTGTGGTCAGTCTCACAACTCTTTGCGATCCCATGGACTGTAGCCCGCCAGGCTCCTCTGTCCATGGGATTCTCCAGGCAAGAATACTGAAGGGGTTGCTATTTCCTTTTCCAAGCAGTCTTCCCAACCCAGTAATTGAACCCATGTCTCCTGCATCTATTGCATTGGCAGATGGATTCTTTACCATTGAGCCACCTGGGAAACCTGTTTTTAAGGTTACTCTGAGCAAAAGACCAAAGATAAGAAATATAGCAGACTTCTAGAGAAAAGAATGCAAGTCAAAAGAGTCTAAAACAACATATGCAAGGCACTGAAATAGAATTGTATACCCAGAAAAAAAAGATCTTTTTTAAAAAATGTAAAATAAAACTTTTTTTCAGAAATGTAAAAGCTGAAAGAGTACATTACCAACAGACATTCACTAAAAGAAATAGCAAATGAAGTGATTCAGGCAGACAAAAATTTATACCTGACAGAAATCTCAATGTACATGTGAAAATAAAGAATACCATAAAGTGTAACTAACATAAATATTTTCTCCTACTATTTAAATCTCTTTGAATAACAACCTAGTTCAAAGAAAAAAATATGTTGTAAAGTTTCTAATGTACACAAAAGTAAAAAAATTAAAGAACAATGATAGCAAAAGTCAGAAGGAAGGAATGAAAGTATTCTAACACTGCATATGAAGCAGCATAATATCACATGAAGGTATATTGTGAAAAATTAAAGATGCTTGCTATAACCCATAAAACAACGACTACAGAATACAACAGTTATAACTAATTGCCTAACACTAGGGATAAAATTCCAGTACTGTTACCTGGAAAACCCCGTGGACGGAGGAGCCTGGTAGGCTACAGCCCATGGGGTTGCTAAGAGTCAGACACAACTGAGCGACTTCACTTTGACTTTTCACTTTCACGCATTGAAGAAGGAAATGGCAACCCACTCCAGTGTTCTTGCCTGAAGAATCCCAGGGACGGGGGAGCCTGGTGGGCTGCCATCTATGGGGTCACACAGAGTCAGACGTGACTGAAGCGACGTAGCAACAGCAGCAGGGATAAAATGAAATCATAAAAAATACTCAATCCAAAAGAAGAGCATATTATGGCTTGCTTTGGTCTGAATGAATTTCCTCAAAATTCCTACGTTGAAATCCCAATGCCCAAGTGATGATATTGGGAGGTGGGGCCTTTAGGAGGTGATTAGGTCATGAGGGCAGAGCCTTCATGAATGAGATTAGTGTTCTTACAAAGGAAACTCCAGAGATATCCCCATCCTCTTCTACTATGTGAGGACACAACAAGAAGTCTGCAACTAGGAAGAGGGCCATGACTTAACGCTTAATTTCAGATTTCCAGCCTCTAGAACTGAGAGAAACAAATTTCTGTTGTTTATAAGCTACTCAATTTATGGTATTTTTTGTAGCAGCCCAATGGACTAAGGGCGAAAGAAGAAAATGAGAACAAAGAATAGATGAGACAAATAACAAGCACAAAGCAATGAGGAGATATAAACTCAACTGTATCCATAGTCACATCGAGTGTTAGTCACTCAGTCGTACCCAAATCTTTGTGACCCCATGGTCTGCAGCCCACCAGGCTTCTCTGTCCATGGGATTTTCCAGGCAAGGAGATTGGAGTGGTTTGCCATTTCCTTCTCCTGATAGTCACATTGAAGGTACAATAAATCTACTTTAAATATAAGAAAAAGTAGGCTAAAAGTAAAAGAGTGGTATAATATGGTAGTCTGAATAATGCCCCCCCACAGATACCTGTGGCCTTCCCAGGTGGCACTAGTGATACAGAATCCACCTGCAGGAGACATAAGTGATGCCAATTTGATCCCTGAGTCAGGCAGATCCCCTGGATGAAGGCATGGCGAACCAGTCCAGTATTCTTATCTGGAGGATCCCATGGACAGAGGAGCCTGGTAGGCTACAGTCCCTGGGGTCGCAAAGAGTCAGACACGACTGAATTGACTTAGCACCCACAGATATCTATATTCTAATCCCTGAAAACTAGAATAGTTACTTTACATGGCAGAAGAGATCATACAGATGTGATTAAGCTAAGGATCTTGGGAAGGGGATTATCCAGGTTGGTCCAATGTAATCAAAATAAATTTAACAACTTACATAAATTGGCCATTTTTTTTGAAAGACACAAACTAATAAAGTTTACTCAACAAATTAGAGAAAGGCAAGAGGGTCAGAGTCAGAGAAACCCACGTGTCAATGGAAGCAGTAATAATTAAGGGGATATAATGACTCAGATATGCAGATGATACCACCCTTATGGCAGAAAAGTGGAGAGGAACTAAAAAGCCTCTTGATGAAAGAGGAGAGTGAAAAAGTTGGCTTAAAGCTCAACATTCAGAAAACTAAGATCATGGCATCTGGTCCCATCATTTCATGGGAAATAGATGGGGAAATCATGGAAATAGTGTCAGACTTTATTTTGGGGGGCCTCCAAAATCACTGCAGATGGTGATTGCAGCCATGAAATTAAAAGATGCTTACTCCTTGGAAGAAAAGTTATGACCAACCTAGAAAGCATATTAAAAAGCAGAGACATTACTTTGCCAACAAAGGTCCATCTAGTCAAGGCTATGGTTTTTCCAGTAGTCATGTATGGATGTGAGAGTTGGACTGTGAAGAAAGCTGAGAACCGAAGAATTGATGCTTTTGAACCGTGGTGTTGGAGAAGACTCTTGAGAGTCCCTTGGACTGCAAGGAGATCCAACCAGTCCATCCTAAAGGAGATCAGTCCTGGGTGTTCATTGGAAGGACTGATGCTGAAGCTGAAGCTCCAATACTTTGGCCACCTCATGGGAAGAGTTGACTCATTGGAAAAGACCTTGATGCTGGGAGGGATTGAGGGCAGGAGGAGAAGAGGATGACAGAGGATGAGATGGCTGGATGGCATCACCAACTCGATGGACATGACTTTGGGTAAACTCCGGGAGTTGGTGATGGACAGGGAGGCCTGGCGTGCTGCGATTCATGGGGTCACAGAGTCGGACACAACTGAGCGACTGAACTGAACTGAATGACATTATGCTCTTGGATTTAAAGATGGAGGAAGGATCCATGAGTTAGAAAAGTTAGAAAAGGCAACAAAAAGGATTTTCCCCTAGAGTCTGGTTCCCAGAGGGAACCAACTCTGATAACACCTTGATTTTAGCCTATTGAGACTGCTGACCTCCAAAACTTTAAGGTAAATTTGTATAGTTTTAAGCCACTAAGTTTGTGGTAACTTGTCACAGCAGCAATAAGAAACTAATCAAAATAAAGCTAATGTAGCAATTTTAATATCAGACAGTAGTTTCAGAGTAAAAACTATGGACAGGGATAGGGAAACTCACTGGTGGTGATTTAGTTACCAAGTCATGTCCGACTCTTTGCAACCCCACAGACTGTAGCCTGCCAGTCACCTCTGTCCATGGGAATTGTCCTGGCAAGAATACTGGATTGGTAGCCTTTTCCCTCTCCAGGGGATCTTCCTCACCCAGGGATTGAACCCAGGTCTCCTGCATTGGAGGCAGATTCTTTACCATTGAGCCACCTGGGAAACCCAGGGAAGCTCATTACATAATGATAAATCAGTAGTTCCAGAGGATATGATTTCAAAAATGTGTGTACCTAACAACAGAGCTTCAAAAATGCATGAAATGAAAACTGATAGAACTTCAGCAAAAATTCACCAAATCTGTAATTTTATCTGCAGATTTCAATGTTTTCCTCTTGATAATTAATAGAAAAAGTAGACAGAATATCAGTTAAAAGATATACATCTTGAACAACACTTATCTATCAACCTGACCTAATTGATATTTCTAGAACACTCTACACAACAAGAGAACATACATTATTTTCAGATACATGCAGAACATAGACCATATTTTGAGCAATAAAACAAATCTCAGTCAATTTAAGAGGTTTCATATCATACATTACAGGCTTCCCTGATAGCTCAGTTGGTAAAGACCGCAGTTCAATTCCTGGGTCAGGAAGATCCACTGGGTTGGATTGACCTGGGTTCGATCCCTGGGTTGGGAAGATCCCCTGGAGAAGGAAATGGCAACCTACTCCAGTACTCCAGAAAATTCTGTGGACTGAGGAGCCTGGTAGACTACAGTCCATGGGGTCACAAAGAGTCGGACATGACTGAGAGACTTCACTTCACCCACTCCAGTATTCTGGCCTGGAAAATTCCACGGACTGTATAGTCCATGGGGTCACAAAGATTTGGACAGGACTGAGTGACTTTCACTTTCATTATCATACATAACATTTCTCTGACCACAATAAAACAAATTAGAAATCAGTAACAGCAAAATAACTGTAAAATCCCCAAATATTTGGAAGCTATTAATAAGTAACACACATATTTGACAGCTTTAGTTAGGTGTAATTGATAATAATTGTGTATATTTAAGATGTATATGTAATACACTTCTAAATAACCAGTGATTTCAAAAAGAAATTGTAGAGGATGTCCCTGGTGGTCCAGTGGCTAAAACTGCACTCCCAGTACAGGGTGCCCAGGTTCGATCCCTGGTGTGGTAACTAGATCCCATAACTAGATCCTGCATCTAAAGATCCCACATTCTGCAAATAAGACCTGGAGCTACCAAATAAATAAATATTTTTTTAAAAAGAAATCAAGGAAAAATTAGAAGATGTTTTTCAAATGAAAAAAGAAAAAAAGAAAACATAACCTCAAAATATGTGGGATACAGGTAAGTTACTTATAGATAAATGTATAGCAGTAACTACACATATTAGAAAGAAGAAAGTTCTCAAATCTGTGACTTCAGCTTCCACCTTAAGAAACTTAAAAAAGAAAAGAAAATTTAACCAAGAAATTAAAGTAAGGCAGAAGGAAGGAAATAAAAAAAATATTAGAGCAAAAACTAATGAACAAAAAGAAAAACAATAGAGAAGTCTGTGAAACCAAAAGTTGCTTGCCTGGGATCAATAAAATTGAAGAATGTATAGGCAGAATAATCGAAGGGAAAAGAGACAGAGAAGACAAAGATTAGTAATATTAGGTGACTGTTAAGTTCTACAAACATTAAAAGAGTAGAAAGGAAATATTAGGGATTCCTGGTGACTCAGACAGTAAAGAATCTGCCACAACTTCATGCCAATAAATTTAACAATTTAGATAAAATGAACCAATTCTTTAAAATATACAAACTAGTAAAGTTCACTTCATATAGACAAGTCTCAAAATGTACTGAGTGAAAGAAGCCAGATTCCCCCCAAAAAGTATGTTTGTATGATTCATATAAATTTCTAAAAGATTAAAGCCAATCTAATATGAAAGAAAGCAGGTCTGTGATTGTTAGGAGAGTAGGCTGAGGACTGAGCAGGAAGAGGGGAGAAGGGTAAATTACAAAGGAGCAAGAAGAACCTCTTAGAGGTGATGAGTATACTCTTTATCTTGATTGTAGTAATGATCCATGGGCATACACATAAGCCTAAGCTTTTAAGTTTGTGCAGTTTATGTCAATTGACAGGTAATCCAATTATCAATTAAACTATCATTCAATTTGAAGGGCTGTTCTATAAAATCTCAACTCAATCTACCTGTTTTTAAAGTTTGAATCTGAAGAGCAATCTAGCTATATTAAAACACACTTATTCTGAAGAGAAAACGGGAAGGGAAACTGGGATGGTGAGAGAGAGGAGGGCCTGGGCAGAGACTTGCTGCAACTCCAGAGTGCTACCAACACCCACAAAAAAGGCTTCATTTGCCCACCCTCTCCCCGGGCAGTACACAGGGTACAAAGTAAGTGAAATCCATTTTCTTTACTCCTGGCCTGACATAGCTATTCCCTGGCCTGAAGCAGGAGAGCATGTTCCAGCTAGCTTGCTAGTTACTCCATCCTAGCCAGGCCACACGCTCAGTGAGCTCCATTCCAAGTCCTTGTGTCCTGGCTAAGCCTCCAAGGCCATTGCTTGGGACCTGGCTATAGGCAGGCCACAGATTTGCGTTTTTGTAGCTGGGGGACTTTACGGAGGGGATCAGTCCGGGTTGTCTGGAACACACAGAGAAGTTTTTGTTTGATCTATTAGGGCGATTGAGATGTTGTAACTCATTTGCAACTGATTTGATTTTACTCCAAAAGTATTTCCCTCCAGCCTAGACTTGGCTTGGGTGTCCTGGAAATCAGGAGAACTGTATGTGGGTAAAAAGTAATGAGGTCCAATGGGTGACAAGAAAGGAACTCAAGGTCTCCCTGCATAGGAATATTTTAATTACTGTAGAAGTCATGCCGCCCTCCATCCGCTGGTCTGCCAGTGGCATTTCCTTCCACTGGGGTGGGGAACAGAGCTGCTGGGAATGCTGCTGAGCTCTCAGAAATGCCACCACGGTTGCCATTGGCAATCCTTTCTTGTGCAATGCCCTTTCTCAGGAAGATGAATACAAGCTGTACATACCAAGTGTCAGTCAAACTCTCAGCAACCACTGGTCTCATTAAGAGGAAACTGAAAGGACCCATGGAAAAATAAATGTCACTGAATCTGGAGTTCAGGGGAGAAGGAAGCAAGGGAAAGAAACTTCCTGCAATGTGGGGGCCACTTCCAAGCAGAAAACCTGAAGCCCAGTACAGAACAATTCTCCTCCCTCCCAAGGGCAAATGCCATTTAAAATTCCATCTCCTGGTCAACCTGTTTCATTGGTAAGACTCCTCATTTGGGAGCTGCAGGCAAAAATCTAGCCCAGGGTAAAGATCTCTAGCACTTGCTACACTTAGAAGATGTATCTGTGAAAAGGATGGTGTGCCCAGGTTTTTCTAATCTAGATCTGCCTTGTAGGAGAGAGAAAATTGTTTTCCCTTACCCTCTCAGTTCTTAGTTGAGACCCCTGTAATAAAAGATTAACAAGAGAAAACAAACAGGTTTATTGATATGTACACCGAAGTATTCATGGGAGATACCCAGGGAAAATGAGTAACTCATAGAGGTGGCTTTTGAATTCAGGATTAAATGCCATCTTAATAGGAAAAGGAGAGAGGGAGGTAGGCTTCTCAGGGATAAAAGATGAATGGCCTTTAGAAGAATAGATGGGAGGTATGATTGTGTGTCTTGATGTGGTGTCAACTTCCAATTTTGTCTCATGTGATAAAAGTCAGTCTTCCACAGTGGATGAGACTCCTGGGGGAGGGGACTGATGGTAATTGAATTCCTTCCAAAGGATCTATCTTGTGGCAGATAAGGTGAGATTGGGGAAATCCTCTTCCTGCATTTACTGTTTTTCAAAAGTCTACAGCTCAAAATAATCAGTATACCAAAGTGGCATATTTAGGGGTGGTATGTCTTGAATTCCCCAGTTCACATTGTGGGGTGTCACGTTCTGCTGCTCTTGGACCTTGAACGCATTGTGAAACCTCATGCAAGTCTCTTCACCTCACTGAGACTCTGTTTCTCCATCTGCAAAACAAGAAGACTGCACTCTAATTTTCAAGCTTTAAAGTTCCATAATCAAAGATTTAATAAAATCCACTCTGGTTGCTCTCTGGAACTCTGAGCTCTTAGGAAATCAGTCAGAAATTAGCAGAAAATAAGTTTTTTGCTAAGGAGAGCCATTCAACTTCAATTTATTTTTGCTGCATTTTACCTTTTGTGTAATAGACTTGGCACGTACTGATAAACGAAACAATTGATCTGAATGACAAGGAGCCAAAATTGTAAGGGCAGAAGTGATTTAATAAGAAAAACTTCTCTTGGCCTTGTGCTCAAATAACTCCTTTCTGGAGAGTGATCAGGCCACCTCTGAGTTTTCAAACTTTTATTAAGAAGAAAGCAATTCCTGCTTTGAATTCTCCTTGCAGCACTTGGGACTTGGTCCTACATAAGTTATCCTAACATTTATTATTACTTTGATTTATCTAGTCTTAATTCTTTGTACTAACAAGCCAGATATATAGCAAACCATCACTTACCCAGCATCATGGAGGTTCTATCAGTCAGTGTTCTTAGTTGCACACAGTAGAAGCCACTCTAGCTTGTTTGAGCTGAAAAAGGGAAGTCTTTCTTTAAGGATATCACTGGGAGGGATTTTTCACCTGTGACCTTGTGATCAAGGACAGTTTCTAAATCATACCACTAGACTTCTGCTGCTGCTACCAGGTCAGAGGAATATCAGCTAACCTTTTCTTTAATTTATTGTCTCCATATTTATTAAGATATCATTGATATTTAACATGAACTTCAAGTGCATATGTGCTCAGCTATGTCTGATGGAGCCCGCCAGGGCTCAAGGTCTGTGACTTCATGAAGTGTAGGCCACCAGGCTTCTCTGTCCATGGAATTTTCTAGACAAGAGTACCAGAGGATCTTTTCAACCTGGAGATTGAACCCACATCTCTTAGTCTCCCGCATTAGCAGGCAGGTTTTTTACCACTAGCACCACCTGGGCAGCCCAAGATCTACTCTTCAGTTCAGTCGCTCAGTCATGTCCAACTCTTTGCGACCCCATGAATCGCAGCACGCCAGGCCTCCCTGTCCATCACCAAATCCCAGAGTTCACTCAGATTCAGTTCACTGAGTCAGTGATACCATCCAGCCATCTCATCCTCTGTCGTCCCCTTCTCCTCCCGCCCCCAATCCCTCCCAGCATCAAAGTCTTACTGTTAGTCATATTCAAATAATAATATAATATTAACTGAAGTCATCATGCTGTATCTTACTTCCTCAGAACTAATTAATTTTATAACTGAAAATTTGTATCATTTGACCACCTTCACCCAAGTACTTATTGAAAACAGAGGACAGTATCCTGCAGGCCAACAAGACCTCAACTCTCAGGAACCTGTCTAGGGAGGCAGGAAGCTAGTCTAGGGTAAGCAGGGCAGATCATGGGGCAGAAGTATAAAACAGTGTCCCAGGCTTGGAACACTTTGTGGTAGTTTAATCGCTAAGTTGTGTCTGATTCTTGCAGCCTCATGGACTGCAGCCCACCAGGCTCCTCTGTCCATGGGGTTTTCCAGGCAAGAACACTGGAGTGGGTTGCCATTGCCTTCTCCAGGCTTCTCTGGTAGCTCAGTTGGTAAAGAATCTGCCTGCTGTGCAGGAGACCCGGGTTTGACCCCTGGGTCAGGAAGGAACACTTTGTGGAAAATATCAAAACATAGGGAACCAACAGTGAGATAAAAGATCAGCAACTGAGCTACAACAATTCCAAGGAAATGATAGAAGACATACTTGAGACAAATACAAAGAGTCAAGAAAATATGCACCATCCTATTTAAGTGGAGAAACAAGATGCCAACACAGATTATTTTTGCCACTTACTAGTGGCCAAGCATCTATTATTGCTTTCTTCTTTTCTGAAGGTTATTATTTCTTAGAAAAATCTCAGACACAATCATCAAAAAGAAGAGGGAGAATGGAGCTATTTAGAAGCAGAGCTTTTGTATGGTATTGAGGCTAAGTTGGGATCAGTTCAAAGTAGACTGTTATAAATTTAGGATATTAAATGTAATCATATATGAATCATAAAAAAAGATATACAAAAAGAAATTAGAAAGGAATCAAAGCAATTTGCTACAAAAAATCAACTAAACACAAAAGCAAGCGGCATTGGAGGAAATGAAGGATAAAAAATGTGTAAAACACAGAGAAAATAAATAATAAAATAGATGAAGTAAATCCTCCCTTGTCAATAATTACATTAAATGTAAATAGATTAATCAAAAGGCAGAGATTTGATTTCTAATCAAAAGGCAGAGATTGGAGGATTGGACAGAACAACATGAAAACTATATGTTATCTATAAAAGACTCATTTTCAATTCAAAGCACAAGTTTGAAAATGAAAGGATGAAAACAGATACTTCTAGCAAACAGTACCCAAAAGAAAGCTGGGTGGCTATTCTAACATCAGACAAAGCAACCTTTAAGTCAAAACTGTTACAAAAACAAAGATGGACATTATATACTGATAAAAGAGTCAATCCATCAAGAAGTTATAATAAAGGAATTTCCTGATGTATTGTGCAAACACGGTCCCATCACTTCATGTCAAATAGATGGGGAAACAATGGAAACAGTGACAGACTTTATTTTCTTGGGCTCCAAAATCATTGCATATGGTGACTGCAGCCATGAAATTAAAAGACGTTTGCTCCTTGGAAGAAAACCTATGACCAACCTAAACAGCATATTAAAAAGCAGAAAAGATCTGTCTAGTCAAAGCTATGGTTTTTCCAGTAGTCATGTATAGATGTGAGAGTTGGACCTTAAAAGAAATCTGAGCACCTAAGAATTGATGCTTTTGAACTGTGGTGTTGGAGAAGACTCTTGAGAGTCCCTTGGACTGCAAGGAGATCAAACCAATCAATCCTAGAGGAAATCAGTCCTGAATATTCATTGGAAGGACTGATGCTGAAGTTGAAACTCCAATACTCTGGCCGCCTTGTGCGAAGAACTGACTCATTGGAAAAGACTGATTCTGGGAAAGACTGAAGGCAGGAGGAAAAGGGGATGGGGGAGGATGAGATGGTTAGATGGTTATCACTGACTCAATGGACATGAGTTTGAACAAGCTCCAGAAGCTGATGATGGACACAGATGCCTGGCGTGCTGCAGTCCATGGGATCACAAAGAGTCAGACATGACTGAGCAACTGAACTGACTGATTGTGCAAACTGAGGCTGAGGGTAGAGACTAGCTGATCTTTAATGGCTGAGTTATGTCCACTTACCCAGTATATTCTCTGTGGTTGATACTCTCTTATAAGTATTTAGTCACTGACTTTCAATCCCTATCAGTTAGCAATTTGCCCCAGGAGCATAATTCCACTCATACTCCTGGGGTGTGTTTACACACAATCAAGCAAACTCCTATAATACCAAAGAAGGGTTTCAGGCAGTAAAGAGAAGAAATGCAGGTGCTTGAGGAGTTCTCAGCATGCCAGGAACTGTCTGCAGCTGCAAGTACACTCAAGTGAGTGAAGGTAATAGCGGATGGGGTATTAAAAGCATCTAATATAAATGAGAAATATGTCAAGGCTCATACTGTATTTTGGAAAATAAAATTTGGATAAAATCTTCCCAAGCATAAACAAGATTAAAAGAAATTAAATAGAAAATATATATAGTTCTGAGGGAAAAATATAAAGAAATATAGCATGCAAAAAATAAGTGAAGAACTCAGGGTGGAATAGGGCTCAAGAAACAGCATATTCTCTTAAAATGTATACTATAGAAGAACTTTAATATGAATATTACTTCAATATGATAAAAGTGGAAAGGGAAGGTGGTATAACAACATTGCAATGGAAAAAGAGATAGAGAATGAAAGAACATGTCAGAAAACTCTCACCATTTATATCAATAAATAATCTAAGCTTGCTGCTACTGCTAAGTCACTTCAGTCGTATCCGACTCTGTGTGACCCCGTAGATGGCAGCCCACCAGGCTCCCCCGTCCCTGGGATTCTCCAGGCAAGAACACTGGAGTGGGTTGCCATTTCCTTCTCCAATGCATGAAAGTGAAAAGTGAAAAGGAAGTCACTTAGTCGTGTCTGACTCTTAGCGACCCCATGGACTTCAGCCTACCAGGCTCCTCCATCCATGGGATTTTCCAGGCAAGAGTACTGGAGTGGGATGCCACTGCCTTCTCCAATCTAAGTCTAGACGGGATAAAATAGATATGGCTGAATTTTAAATCAATGCTATGGAGGGACATCTTGAAATAAAGAGTGAATACATAATAAAAATAAAAGAAATGAAATGAATGAAGCCAATATATTATAATAGACATAGGGAACAAAGACAGTTCAACCTAAATATATGTATTTTTTTGAAGGGAAAAAAATGATATTCAATGATTTTTAATCATATAAAATTCCCCTGCAATTATGAAAGATCAGTGTCTGTAAATTTGAAAGAGCACAGTACATACAAGGTAGGATTGATACAATATAACATTGTGACTTAGTTTGGTTAAACTATTAAGATTCAAGAATAAAGGTATTTATATGTGTATTTGTGTGTGTGTGCTCAGTTGCTCAGTTATGTTTGACTCTTTAGGAACCCATGGACTGTAGCCCATCATGCTCCTCTATTCATGGGATTTTTCAGGTAAGAATAACGGAGTGGGCTGCCATTTCCTCCTTCAAGGGATCTTCCTAACCCAGAGATCCAACCCTCATTTCCTGTGTCTCCTGCATTGGCAGGCAGGTTCTTTACCACTGTTCCGTTTCAGAAGCCCCAATGTGTACTGTATTTCATAACAAAATATGTAAGTTGAAAAAAAATAATGGGAGGCTTCTAGACAAGAGACCAAAAAAAAGTCATAAATAAGGGCAAAAATTCAAGATGATCTCAGACTTGACCACAGAAAATTTAATTCCAGAAGACATTGGAATGATATGTACCAAGCTGTGAAGAAATGAAAAGGTCCAAAGGTAATACTCAAACAACTTGTTAACTATAAAAACCAAAGAAGGTAGAAAAAAACCACAGGTAGAAAACTACAAATATGAAAAATCTCAGGCTCCCTTAAGGCACATTTTCAAAGAAACTATTTGATGGTGGAATCTAATCATACAAGCAAAGAATCAAAATCAAAACAAAGATTTAAAGAATTTGAAATGGTATGATAATATAAAAGAATTAATGATGAGCCCCAAATCTATTTTAAGCAGCTCTAAGTAACCAGATAAATACATTTTGTTTCAGAGTAAAATAGAAATACTGACTGAACAATTAAACAAAAATCAGCAAGTATATAATGAACTTAAAACAATACAAACCCACTTGACCTAATACCTATAGAACACTATACCCTACAATTGCTGAACAGATATGCTCTTTTCAGGGGATGTGGAATGTTTATAAAGAAACACTATACACTAGGCCATAACGTGCATCTCAGTCAAATGAACTGTGCTAAAATCATACAGAATAATATCTGTGACCATAATAGAAATAACTAGAAGCCAATAAAGGAAGATACCTGAAAAATATCCAAATGTTTGAAATTAACCATATATTTCTAAACCCTTGGGCAAAATAATAAGTCACAATAGAAATTAGAAAGTATTTTTAACTGAATGAAAGTGAAAAAACAACATAAGTTTGTTGAAGCTTATGTGAAGCTAGAACATCTTGGAAGAAAATGTAGACAATATTAGTTATTTAACAAATAGAGGGAAAAAAAGCTTTGAAGTCAATCAGCAATGCTTTGACTTCAAGCCAAGAAAAAGAACAAAGACCCTGATGCTGGGAAATCTTGAAGGCAAAAGAAGAAGGCGGCGGGAGAGGATGAGATGGTTAGATAGCATCATGGACTCAGTGGACATGAATTTGAGCGAAATCCGGGAGATAGTGGTGGACAGGAAAGCCTGGCATTCTGCATTCCAAGGGGTGGCAAAGAATTGGACCATGCTTAGTGACTGAACAACAACAACAAAGATGAAAATAAAATTAAATTTAAAGGCATAAATTAGTGATACTGCAAAGAGAAAAATCAATAAAAACAAAGGTTACTTCTTTGAAAGAATAAAATTGATAACCCTCTAGCTAGAGACATTACAGTCATTAAAAAGCTAAAAATAAGGAAACATTACAATTTGAGCACCATGATTTGACAAAACAAATGAAATAAAAAATTCCTTGAGATATACAAAGTATTGAAGAAAAGTGGTGCTTGAGTGGCAATTGGGGAAAAAATCTTGATATGTAAAAACCTATCATGTATTTTATGTTTTAATTTCTTTGATTTATAATATTCACAATTTAAATATCATTTATAATTATCCTGAAATTGCTTGCTCCTGTTTTGTTTTCTTTTTCTGTCTCTCTCTCTCTTTTTTTTTTTTTTCTTTTGGTGATGACTCACAAGTGGGAATCAAGATTGCTGGGAGAAATATCAACAACCTCAGATATGCAGATAATATACTACTTTAATGGTAGACAGTGAAGAGGAACTAAAGAGCCTCTTGATGAAGGTGAAGAGGAGAATGAAAAAGGTGGCTTAAAATTCAACGTTCAAAAAACTAAGATCATGGCATCCAGTCCCATCACTTCATGGCAAATAGTTGCGGGGAAAGTGGAACAGTGACAGATTTTATTTTCTTGGGCTCCAAAATCACTGCTAATGGTGGCTGCAGCCATGAAATTAAAACACAAACATTGGAAGGAAACCTAGGACAAACCTAGACAGTGTATTAAAAAGCAGAGACATCACTTTGCCAGAAAAAGTCCATACAGTCAAAGCTATGGTTTTTCCAGTAGTCGTATATGGATGTGAGAGTTGGATCATAAAGAAGGTTCAGCACCGAAGAACTGATGCTTTTGAACTATGGTGCTGGAGAAGACTCTTGAGAGTCTCTTGGACGGCAAGGAGCTCAAACCAGTCAATCTTAAAGGAAGTCAACCCTGAATATTCACTAGAAGGACTGATGCTGAAGCTGAAGCTCCAATACTTTGGCCACCTGATGCGAAGCTGACTCATTAGAAAGGACCCTGATGCTGGGCAAGAGTGAAGGCAGGAGGAGAAGGGACGACAGAAAACAAGATGGCTGGATGGTATCACTGACTCAATGGACATGAGATTAAGCAAGCTGCAGGAGATGGTGAAGAACAGGGAAGCCTGGCATGCTGCAGTCCATGGGGCTGCAGAGTCAGACATGACTCAGTGAGTAAGCAACAACAGTCTCATTTTCAGTTGAGCTTTAAAATCTCTTTATACATTAAGAAAGATAAGTCTACATTCTGTCGATTTACTTTTTAAATATATATATTTAAATACATATATATTTGAAATTAAAATATATTTTCTCACAAAATAGATTGCTTTATTTATTCTTTTAACATGGGTTATGACTTTTTAATTGGTAGATACTTGCTTTACAATATTGTGTTGGTTTCTGCCATACATCAACAAGAATCAGCCACAGGTACATATATATATATATATATATATATCCTCTCCCTCTTGAACTTCCTTCCCATCTCTCTCCCCATTCCACCCCTGTAGGTTGTTGCAGAGCACTGGGTTGAGGCCCCCGTGTCACACAGCAAATTCCCACTTTAATGGCAGAAAGCAAAGAGGAACTAAAGAACTTCTTGAAGAAGGTAATGTATTTTACATATGGTAATGTATATGCTTCCATGCTATGCTCTCACCTTTCCTCTATGATTTGTGCTTTGGGCCTTACTTACCTCAAGATTATATATTTTTATTTATATATCATTCTATATTTAATTAGTGCTCTCTCTTAAAGTTAATGCTTTAATCTTACAGGACTATATTTTATTGTAAGATATGTATTAGTAGTCTTTCTTTTTTTCAAATGCTTAGCTAGTATTTTTTATCATATATTAAATTCAAATATATATACTTGGGTCCATTTCTATTGTTTCTGTTTATCTGTTTGTCTATTTCTAGACCAGTCCCATACAATTTTATTATAGTCGTATATCTTAATCTCTGATAAAAGAGACCTTTTTTTCCCTTCCTTTTCATCATTTTCTTCAATTTTCACCTATGTTAATTGTTTCATGCAAACTTTAGAAGCATTTTGTCAAATTCAAAGAGAAATCCATTTTTATTGAACAGTTAAAGTTATAGCTATTTGGGGAAATTGACAAATTTACTATATTAAGCCTATCAACTAACATGACCTGTTTTTGTATTTAAGTCTTCCTTTAGTTCCCTCAAAACAGTTTTTAGTTTTCTTCATATAGGACTCAGACATTTTAAGTTTATTTCTAAGTTTTAGTACTTGGATTTTTTTTAATGGTATGATTTATTTGCTAAAAAAATATAATTGATTTATAGGCGGGTTTGATCTCTGGGTAGGGAAGATCCCCCCATAGAAAGGAATGGCAACTCATTCCAGTATTCTTTCCTGGAGAATTCTATGGACAGAGGAGCATCCAGGCTATAGTCCATGGGGCTGCAAAGAGTTGGACACAAATTAGCAACTAAGCACACACACACACATCTGTATCTGTTAATGACAAATAGATGGGAAACAATGGAAACAGTGACAGACTTTATTTTCTTGGGCTCCAAAATCACTGCAGATGGTGATTGCAACAATGAAATTAAAAGACACTTGCTCCTTGGAAGAAAACCTATGACCAACCTAGATAGCATGTTAAAAAGCAGACATTACTTTGTCAACAAAGGTCCATCTAGTCAAAGCTTGGACTTTCCAGTAGTCATGTATGAATGTGAGAATTGGACTGTAAAGAAGGCTGAGTGCCAAAGAATCAATGCTTTTAAACTGTGGTGTTGGAGAAGACTCTTGAGAGTCCCTTAGACTGCAAGGAGATCAAACCAGTCAGTCCTAAAGGAAATCAGTCCTGAATATTCATTGGAAGGACTGATGCTGAAGCTGAAGCTCCACTACTTTGGCCACCTGACGCGAAGAGCCGACTCATTAGAAAGGACCCTGATGCTGGGCAAGAGTGAAGGCAGGAGGAGAAGGGGATGAAAGGAAAATGGTTGGATGGTATCACTGACTCAATGGATGAGTTTAAGCAAGCTGCGGGAGATGGTAAACAGGGAAGCCTGGTGTGCTTCAGTCCATGGGGTCACAAAAAGTCAGACATGACTGAGCGACTGAATGACAAATCCCTAATTAATCCCTCTCCTCTTTCTCTCTCCCCTTTGGTAACCACAAGTTTGTTTTCTATAACTGTTATTCTGTTCCTCTTTTGCATATATATTCATTTATATCATTTTTAGATTTCACATACAAGTGATCAGTTCAGTTGCTCAGTTGTGTCTGACACTTTGCGACCCCACGGGCTGCAGCACGCCAAGCCTCCCTGTCCATCACCAGTTCCCAGAGTTTACTCAAACTCATGTCCATTGAGTTGGCGATGCCATTCAACCATACCATCCTCTGTCGTCCCCTTCTCCTCCTGCCTTCAATCTTTCCCAGCATCAGGGTCTTTTCCAATGAGTCAGCTCTTCAAATCAGGTGGCCAAAGTATTGGAATTTCAGCTTCAACATCAGTCCTACCAATGAACACTCAGGACTGATCTCCTTTAAGATGGACTGCAGTCCCTTGGATATCTTTGCAGTCCAAGGGACCCTCAAGAGTCTTCTCCAACACCACAGTTCAAAAGCATCAATTCTTCGGCGCTCAGCTTTCTTTATGGCCCAACTTTCACATCCATACGTGACTACTGGAAAAACCATAGCCTTGACTAAACAGATCTTTGTTGGCAAAGTAATGTCTCTGCTTTTTAATATGCTGTCTAATTTGGTTATAACTTTCCTTCCAAGGAGTAAGTGTCTTTTAATTTCATGCATACAAGTGATATCATACAGTATTTGTCTTTCTCTGTCTGACTTATATCACGAAGCATAATATTCTATAAATCCGTCCATGTTGCTGCAAATGGCAGAATTTCATTCTTTTATATGACTGAGTAATACTCTATTGTACACATACCATATCTTCTTTATCCATTTGTCTGTTGATGGGCATTAGTTTGCTTCCATGTCTTCACTGTTGTAAATAATGCTGCAGTGAATACTGGGGTACATGTATCTTTCAAGTTAGTGTCTTGCATCATTTACTTTTTATTCCATTTTATTTTCTAACAGAAGTTTCACTTTTACATTTTACCGTCTAGTCAGTCTGCAAATTAAATTGGCTTATGAAGTGAGATAAAGAACTAATTCTTTTATTCCCAAAACAATAAGCAGTTTTTCCAGCAGTAGCTTCCATGGAATATTTAGCCATGAAAAGTCAACACAAAATACATGTGTACTGTGGTTGTAATTATGTAAAATACACATTCCAGTTGACAATAATTAGAGAAGAATATGGAAAACTTGTATGTCTTTATAATTTTCTCACCAACAATTTAAACTGAGGGTAAAGAGTTCATCTTTCTTTTTTCATTCATTTCACCTTTTCCTTGGAGGAAATGTCATTTCCAATAACTATTTCTTGATATTTTACAGTACAAATTTAGTGCTTAGCATATGTGCCCTTCAAGTATTAATTAAGTAGCATCTCACAGAGTAGACAACCTGATGTCTGCCTAGAATTAGCACAGATGAGGAGACACTCACATGTGCTCTCAAATATTAAATTCTGAAATAGGGACATTTTTTAATAAGTCATACTCTATTTTTCTCCTTACTTAGAAATATTAATCAGATATTGCTTAATGTGGTATGAACATGAAACAGGGTTCAGAAGAGTCACATCTGGTTGGTTGATATCTGTCCCTCCATTGCCTGAATAAAATTCCTCAGCTTCTCCCTGATTACATGTTTTTACTCTTCTCTCCTATGAAATGTATTCTATTCCTTCACTGTGTGCTTGCATGCTCAGTAGTATCTGACTCTTTGTAACCCTATGGAATGTAACCCACCAGGCTCTACCCATAGGATTGTCAGTCCATGGGATTTTCCACACTAGAATACTGGGGTGGGTTGCCATTTCATCCTCCAGGGGATATTCCTAACCCAGGGATCAAACCGATGTCTCCTGTGTCTCCTCCATTGAAAGCAGATTCTTTACCACTTGAGCCACCAGGGAAACCCCTATTCCTTCATTAGGTGTGTCAAAATCAGACTTGTGTGTCTAAGCATCACTGTACCCTAAGCATCACTTCCTGTCATTGCTTTCATTTCTCTCTCTTTTTCTTTTCTTTTTTGATTGGAGGAAATTTATGCGGATGTGCATAAAGCTCTTTATGGGTTAGAATTAAGAGAAGATATTCCTCTTGCTCAGAAGGATGGTCCAGGTATGGACATAAAGGAACATCTTGTCTTACATTTAATGGGATATGATTATTATGCACATCAAAGAAAAGCAATGGATTTTCTAGAGGATTAAAACAAACAGAATTGGCCAAGACATACCAAGACATGGGAATACCTCAGTGGCCCAGCATCATTTGGAAATAAAATAGTGCTGCTGCTGCTAAGTCACTTCAGTCGTGTCCGACTCTGCGTGACCCCATAGACAGCAGCCCACCAGGCTTCCCTACCATATGTAAACTTTCCAGACCGCTGAAAATTCTCACCGACCACCCAATGGTTACATTTTGGTAAACAGAGGTGCTGACTCACTGCTGGTGAGTTTGTAAGTGATTTGCCCCTGCGTTCAGTAGCCTCATGTTCCTACACTTTGCTAGAGGTAGGCCTGCCTTTTGTCACACTTTATGTTGTTCCTTTTTTCCCACCAGAGACACCCCTCTCTAGCAGCAGCCCACCTCTAAGTCTTCCATTTACTTGTACTCTACTGAAACGTAGAAACCAGATGACCATGCTTACTGAATTGTGCCCCATGTAAAAACCTAGGGAAACTGACTCATGTTACTTAGCCATCCTCTTATGGCTTTGGGAGGTCAGTTGAGTGTGTGTTAGTCACTCAGTCGTATCTGGCTCTTTGTGATCCCATGGAATGTAGCCTGCCAAGGATTCTCTAGGTAAGAATACTGGAGTGGGTTGCCATTCCCTTCTCAGGGGATCTTCCCAACCCAGGGATCAAACCTGGGTCTCCTGCATTGCAGGCAAATTCTTTACCATATGAGCCACCAGGGAAGGTCTGCTGCTGCTGCTGCTGCTAAGTCGCTTCAGTCGTGTCCGACTCTGTGCAACCCCATAGACGGCAGCCCACCAGGCTCCCCCGTCCCTGGGATTCTCCAGGCAAGAACACGAGTGGGTTGCCATTTCCTTCTCCAGTGCATGAAAGTGAAAAGTGAAAGTGAAGTTGCTCAGTTGTGTCCGACTCTTAGTGACCCCAGGGACTGCAGCCCACCAGGCTCCTCCATCCATGGGGTTTTCCAGGCAAGAGTACTGGGGTGGGGTTCCATCGCTTTCTCTGAGGGAAGGTTTAAAGTCTCTTAAAAATCATTTCTTCTTGGTAGGGCTGCAACTGAAAAACACATCATTCATTCATTCAGCAAACAATTATCATGTGCCTCCACACTCCATTTAGTATTCCAGACACTGGCTATATAGTAGTGAATAGAGCAGACACCCAGTCCTTGGCATGTGTAGAGTTTAAAATCTAGATGGGCAAAGGGATATCGTGAAGAAAGCTTTGAAAATACCATGAAAGCATGAAAGCAAAGAATTAATCTATATAAATGACTCAGAATTCAGATTTCAAAAAGAAAAAAAAAAAACACCCGCATTTCAAAAGGACAGTTTGGCAGCCAAGAAACCATAATAGTCCTGTTAAAGGCATGAGTCAGAGGCTCTTCAGGGAGAGAATTGTTTCTGGCAGCAGGGGCCCTTTCTGGAAGCATGTCCGGTCCCGTGCGCAGCCTCACTTCCTGAGGCTGCAACAGAAAACGTGCTCCCGCTCCCTTCACGTCATTCCCATCCATCCACATATTCCCTCAGCTCCTCTTCAAGCTGGATCTGCCCCAGCCCTGGTGCTCCAGGAGGAGACTGTGAATTCAATAGTTGAGAGGATTGAAGCTATATCCACAGCCAGGCCGGAGAAAGGTGCTGTGACACATGGCTTCTCCTCGAAGGGGTTTCAGAAGTCAGCCAGAGGCCTGACTATCAAGAATGAATAAAATGAAGGAATATGGAGCCTGTACCAACAGCTTCAACTTTCAAAGACATCTAAGAAAGAGTAGTGGGAACATTTCCGTGAGACAAGTATTATGGTTGCTGGTAGAAACATCAAATTCTCAATTTAGTTTAGGAAAATTTGAAGCAGTATTTTTATTCTTCTTTCCTTACACTTCCAACTTTTGTGCCAGCAAAGCAGAAAGCTCTCCCCACCCCTACATCTCCCCAAACCTCCCACTTATGTTTGTTTGTGAAAAGAATATGAGCAGTTGGCTGTCTCTAACAACTCTTGACAATAAACAGGACAATGAACTAAATTATTTTAAAATGAAAAAAAAATTTTTTTGGAAAAACATTTAACAAGCTAATGGTGGTTTCTCTTGTGTTCCAAAATGAGAGGCATGAAAAAGAATGGCCTCTCTGCTTCCTATTCAAGCAAAAACTCAAGATCTCAAGCCCCAAACCAGGGCCCCCAGAGCAGTAAGATGAGGTCACAGCTGACCACATCAGTGGACCTTATCCAAGAAAACTCTTTGAAGGTATCCCTTCTGGTGACTGAACAGATTGTCCCCTGAGGTTGAAGCAAACACAGATAAACACTCGGGAAAAGCCACTGCGCATGGCACAGGGATGATAAAATGCCTGCTGATTTCAACTACTGACTGCAGCCTTCAGACTGTTTTTCTTAACTCATTCCTATGCCTACCTTAAACTCTAGAATCTTCAGGTATGAAGAAGAGGCTGATATGTGTCTATGGGTTTGCTTAACATGAAAACAATACAGGCACTTCCCTAGTGGTCCAGGAGTTAAGAATCTGCCTTGCAATTCAGGGGACTCTGGCACAATCCCTGGTCAGGTAACTAAGATCCCACACGCTATGAGGCAACTAAGCCCTCCTACGGCAACTACTGAGCCTATGCACCTCAACTAGAGAGCCTATGCACTGCAATGAAGAACTGTGTGCCAACGCAGTCAAATAAATATTTTTTTGAAAAGAAAGAAAGCAACATAAATACTTCCTTCCACTTCATAAGAACCCAGGAGTTGAAAATGTATATATAATCAGAGAGTTCAAGCTTCCCCTCCATCAGTATGCTGCTGCTAAGTTGCATCAGTCATGTCCGACTCTGTGCGACCCCATAGACGGCAGCCCACTAGGCTCCTCTGTCCCTGGGATTCTCCAGGCAAGAATATTGGAGTGGGTTGCCATTTCCTTCTCCAGTGCATGAAAGTGAAAAGTGAAAGTGAAATCGCTGTCACGCCTAACTCTTAGTGACCCCAGGGACTGCAGCCCACCAGGCTCCTCCGTCCGTGGGATTTTCCAGGCAAGAGTACTGGAGTGGGTTGCCGTTGCCTTCTCCACTCCATCAGTATAATCTTCCCCAAAAGTGACTTTCCCTACCCAATGCTCTGAAGCCTGCAGTGTCCCTCCCCATGGGATGTGTTGCTGTATAATGTTGTTCAGTCACCAAGTCGTGTCCGACTCTTTGTGACCCCATGGACTACAGCACGCCAGGCCTCCCTGCCCCTTACCATCTCTCAATGTTTGCCCAAGTTCCTATCCATTGAATCAGTGATGCCATCCAACCATCTCATGGGATATCAGTCATCACACATGAGATATAAATGCTTTATAAATAGCCTTGCTGACATGAGTCTGGTCCTGGACATAAGTGATCTGTTCACTGGAAGCCAGTTGTCACACTTGCACACCAACATGCATTTCCTTAATTTCTACGTCTGTGCCTGAGCACAGACTATCTCTTCTGCTGGGTGGACCAGCTCATCCTGACTTACACCTCAAGATGAAATTGAGTCCTGTCTTTTTCATGGCGCTCTCTTTTCCACAACTGACAAACACTTGATTTCTACTCAATTTTTCATAGACATCTTTATTGCAGAGAACTGGGAACCTCTAAGCCCCTAGTAACACCAAGGTCATCATGCCTGTGAGCTAACAAGCTGTAGAAAATGAATTGCCAAAAAACTTGTCCAGACTCCTGGGTAAATTGCTTCTCACCTTTTTGTCTAAGGTCAAGGGCAGATTCCTGGGTAAGGAGGAGGAAGGGAGGTTCACTTATATCCAGTCTTCTCACTCCTCCTAGGATCTGTGGACATAGGGATCACTGAAGAGTCTAGGGTTGCACAGAGGTCAGCAATCCAGCTCATTCTACTGCTTCAAGGGGTCATCTGTGAGCTGCTCCCCTTGCCCATCTGTCCTGGCCTGCCTTTAAAAAGTTTTCATAGAGAGTGTGATAAGATGTTCAACTTTCAAGCTGCATTTCCTTCCATGAAGCATTCTAGTCTTAGTATCTTTTACACCAACTTATATCCACCCCATACACATCTATACTTCCAAACTTCTACCCTTGTTCTTATTAGCACTTGGGGCATGCTTGCCCTCATTTCCTACCTGGTCAGTATCTCCTCAGCCTTTTCAAGGTTCAGCTCAAATTAACTCCTTTCTTCTCCTTCTCTTTACTGAACTCTTAGACAATATTAACTACTCTCTCTTCCTTATTCCCAAAGTATGTTAGTCTTCACTCTATTTTATTATTTTTTTTCACTCTATTTTAGAACTTAATGATTGTATATATGTCACTCCCAGCCCTGGAGGAAGAAGGACTATCTTGTTTAATCTTTATATCCCTAGTCCTAACCTTGTGCCAAAGACATCTAGAAGTTGTGTTAATATGTGGGACTGAATGTGAACAGCCTAGAAGTTCTTGAAATGGACCCAGGTACACATCATCCTGAAAGGTAGACGTCCAGCCCGGGGCAATATTCTGCTTCTTCTGATGCTTGCTTGGTGATCAACACTCCCCCACCCCCAACTCTCCCACATCAACATCCTGTTTCTTCTTCTTATCCTAGCTCAACATTTTCTTCAAGTTATACTTACTCTGCAGGTCCCATTGTAGGCCACTTTCTCTAGCTTTTTTTTTGATACTCTCTCTGTTCAAGCCTAAGTACTTGCCTGCTACCTTTTAGCTTCAGTTTCCTCATCTGATATAGCCTGTTTGTAGCACTGCTGTATAGAGAAATATTAGATGTGTATGTAAAAAACGTTTTGTACTAAAATCTCAAAGAATGATGCAAATAAAATGAACTTTAATTGCATATTTCAAGGTAAACTATATTTTCTAATGAAAAATAGTTATGATACAAAAATACCTCACAGAATATGAATGTAAAGGAGTCAGAAATATATCTCTGAGTGGCAAAATAGATCAAAAAAGAATAAAATTATAACAGTGGGTGTATGATAGAAAAAATACACTGGACTGAAAAATTATTGAATGTTATCAGTTGTCAGTATTATAAATTTCCAGTAGTCATGTATGGATGTGAGAGTTGGACCATAAAGAAAGCTGAGTACTGAAGACTTGATGCTTTTGAACTGTGGTGTTGGAGAAGACTCTTGAGAGTCCCTTGGACTGCAAGGAGATCAGTCAGTCCTAAAGGAAATCAGTCCTGAATATTCATTGGAAGGACTGGTGCTGAAGCTGAAGCTCCAATGTTTTGGCCACCTGATGGGAAGAACTGACTCATTGGAAAAGACCCTGATGCTGGGAAATATTGAAGGCAGGAAAATAAGGGGATGACAGAGGATGAGATGGTTGGATGACATCACCAACTTGATGGGTATAAGTTTGAGCAAGCTCCAGGAGTTGAAGATGGACAGGGAAGCCTGGTGTGCTGCAGTCCATGGGGTGGCAAAGAGTCAGACATAACTGAGCAACTGAATCAAACTGATCAGTTGTTTAAAAAATAAAAAATCTTATTCCCTTCCTACACATCTAATATTATCTCCCCATAGACATCTCAAATCCAATATGTTCAAAACTAACCTCAAGATAGATCTCTTACCTACTCCCCTTACCTAACTTGCTTCTATTCTTTTATTCCTTCTTTTGACCACTATCTATCACTCCTAAAGCCCCTAATCCTATTTCATTTTCCCATCATATTCAAAGCCAACCCAAGTCCTGTGGAGTCTAAGTCCTGAAATATCTCTTGTCTCTATCTCCTCTTATGCAAATCCATTGCCCCACTTTCAGGACTTAGGATTTCTCATCTGTTCTGCTTCCATTGTGTCCTGTTAGATCTTCTGTCTACAATTCATCCTCCATAACATTACTAGAGAGAGGTTTCAAAGACATAAACCTTAACATGCCACTTAAAAATATTCTATGGCTTCCATAATTCAGACTGAATTCCTTAACATGTCATTCAAATTCTTTCATGATTTTGCCCCTGTTTATCTTTCAGTTCATTCTTCTGTGCTTCTTTAAGGATCTTTTAATATGGAAAACTTTCTCAGACCTTCTCAAGGTGACCTTTCACCCATACGCCCCATAACACTGTGTGTTCCACCTTAGTTAGAACATCTGTCTCAAACATGATCATTTCTAATTAGATATCTTCCCTGCTAGACTGTATACTCTTTGCTTGTCACCTAAAATTTTCACATAAAGAGATTAAATGGAATGGTTCCATTGCCTCCTCACCCAGGCAGGCAGCCCCTGAGTAAAATGGTAGAAATAGAAAGAAAGATAGGAATAAAGGAAGAAAGACAGTGTTAGTCCTGACACTGGAGAGAGAAAAGTCCAGGAGGCTGTAGCCTCGGTTGGTGAGTGAAGAAAGAAAAATACTGAATCCAGCATAAGCTTGACCATATGACCCCAACAAGAGTCAAGGAATTTAACCCTTGATATGAATCATTTTGAAAAAATACAGAAAACATTTCTCTCTATCAGGACTTGTAGAAAAGACAACTGACTACTGGACAAGCTTTTGCCTGATAGATATGGATTAATCCCAAAGAACAAATGTTTCATTGTGAATTATGTCTTGACCACTTGCCAACAGGTGATTGCATTTAAAGAGCTATTGAGGAGTTTTTGTTTTTTTAAAGAGTTCTTAAAATGTGCTCATCATTGAAATCTCCAAGGGCAGATAAAGACTTCAAAATCAACACACTGGCCCCAAAAGAGTAAACAGATTACAAAAAAAATAACGTCTGGTAAATTTAGCCAGTTAAATTTAGTTCTCTATGTTCCTTTCTTCACACAAACATCATCATTGGTCTCAATATTTAACCAAACCCGTTTATTCTATTAAAAAAAAAAATAGAGCATTCTAAGATTCTACCTTCATTAGAAAGAAAATTTATATAAATGAAATGAAGAATTTAATCACTTAGTAAATGTGCTCTCAACCAAATTTTCTGCCTAAAAGCACCAGTATTTATAGAGGACATAACATAGTTCTAGTGTTATTGTTGACTCTGCTGCCTACAGTTTTAGATCTATCTCTTAGCTATTTTTGTGATTGATATGCCCCTCTTTACCAACATGGGATATAAAATAAGAAAATATTTTTAAAATATTCAAATTAAGTAACTATTCATCTTACTCCTCTGTTATGAGAAAGTATTTCCTCTCTCTTCAGGGTTGTCTCACATCCAAAGCCAAGGGAAAGAAAAAATCTGAAGAGTTTTACTCAGCCCAAGGGGTCAGTCTTGCTTTACCATCCTCGTGATGGAAGAAAACTGGAAACTATGAGGAGTCCCTTCACTGACAGATGCTGGAACTTGCAGCAGTTGCTGCTGAGGGAGTATCTGTGAAAAGTGGGTGGTTTAAGAGTGAGATATAATGCTTCCTCATTTATGTGAGAACCGCTGTTTCTCATAGTATCTGTGTGTGTGTGCATGTATGCTCAATTGTGTCTGACTCTTTGTGACCCCATGGACTATAGCCTGCCAGGCTCCACTGTCCATGGGATTCTCCAAGCAAGAATCCTCGAGTGGGTCGCCATTGCCTTCTCCAGGAAATTTCCCGACCCAGGGATTGAACCCATGTTTCCTGGGTTTCCTGCACTGGCAGGCAGATTCTTTACCCCTGAGCCACCTGGGAAGCCCCTCTGCTGGCCATCAATCCACTGAAGAAGTGAACTTGGGTACCGGTCCATGTCTATTACACAGGTCTGGCAGGAGGTCTGCCATATGCTATGCTCCAAGCCAGCCCTTTTCTTGTCCTTGGTTCCCTTCCCTCATAGGGAAAGTTCCTAGCCTTTAGCTGACTCTCAGTATAACCCCCTCAATTCATCAGAGATGGTCTGCTAATGTCATCTGTAAAACAGAGGGTAGTTGAGTCTCTATTCTAATCCTCCTAGAAGGTTCCTTGTAGAAGTGAAATCACTCAGTCGTGTCTGACTCTACAACCCCATGGACTACTGTAGCCTGCCAGGCTCCTCCGTCCATTGCCAGGCTCCTCCATTCATTGGATTTTACAGGCAAGAATACTGGAGTGGGTTGCCATTTCCTTCTCCAGGGGATCTTCCCAACCCAGGGATTGAACCGGGGTCTCCCACATTATAGGCAGACTGAGCCCCCACGGAAGTTCTTGGATCTTTGCAAATTGCTCACTACTGCAACCCACACACACATTCTAACTGAAGGGAGTCTTAGTCAGAGTCCTGACAGCAAAGAGGTAGCACAATGTTGTTTTTGAAGATAGTCAACAAAGGGACTATTCAAAGTTGTGTGGACATGAAAATGCATTATCATGCTAATAACAAAGGCCTGAAGAACAAGGGCACAGATAGATACCTAAAGAAGGTAGCCATGATGAAAGGGCTACCTAACAGAATCTGTTGCCTTCAGTAGAGAAACTGAGACACAACCAATCCTCAGTGACCCATTAAGAAAAACTACAGGAATTAACACCCCAACCTCACTCTTCTCCTACCCTTCCACCTCCTTCTGGTTGTCTCCATTGACAAATGCAACAGGAAACTACAAGGCAAGAAATACAGGTCAACTTCTTGAGGACAGATGAAAGTGAGGAAGGAGAGATATCTTACCCAGAGAGCTGGGAGAGAAGATCTTGTATATCTGTGGTCTGCATAGTATTTCACAGACTGGTGCCAGTTATGAGATGTTTGTGGCTGAACCACCATGAGATAAGCACACAATTGGAGAATAAGTATTTAGAAACCTTGATAGCACAATTTGATGCTGCCACACACTCAAGTATACAACCACACATTCTGCTCATTAAATAGCAAGTAGGGCAACTCAGGAGCTGTTGACTCAGGAGGTGGATTGTATATGGAATAAGCTACATTCATATTTTAAGGTAAGTTTGTCAACAGTAACCTGAATATTTATTTAAAAATTTTAGGGACTCTCCCAGTGGTCCAGTGGTTAAGAGTCTGCCTTGCAATGCAGGTGATGTGACTTCAATCCCTAGTCAGAGAAATAAGATTCCATATGCTTCAGGACAACTAAGCCCATGTGCCACAACTGGAGAGAGTCTGTGCATTACAATGAAAAATCTAGTGTGCCACAGCCAAGATCTGACTCAGCCTTAATTAATTAATTTTTTTTAAATAAAATAAAAAATTTTAATTTATTTTACAACTTTTTATTCTAGCAATTGTTTGTATACATATATTCATGACACTTTTCCTTATTAGGTAAATTTTAAAATAATATTTGTATTATTATTTCCATATCTGGTATTGACAAAGTAGCTTGTATTTTCTATAGATAACATTGCAAAAAAAATATTTTAAAACAACCATTTGAAGGCTCTAGAGATCAGTCTAAAACAGTAGAAACTGGAAATTTTTTTAAAGAGAATTAAATTGGATAAAATGTGTGTTTATAGCTTTTTTGCCTGAAGGTATTTCCTAGTCCACACAGACAGAAGTCAACTAGAACATAAGCAGAAAGTTCCAGTCTCATTGGTCTGAGGAATCAGAGTATGGAGTTTGAAAAAAGGGACACTGAATTTAAAAATGGGTCAATCAGTTCAGTTCAGTTCAGTTCAGTTGCTCAGTCGTGTCTGACTCTTTGCGACCTCATGAATTGCAGCACGCCAGGCCTCCCTGTCCATCACCAACTCCCAAAGTTCACTCAGACTCACGTCCATCGAGTCGGTGATGCCATCCAGCCATCTCATCTTCCATCGTCCCCTCCTCCTCCTGCCCCCAATCCCTCCCAGCATCAAGGTCTTTTCCAATGAGTCAACTCTTTGCATGAGGTGGCCAAAGTATTGGAGTTTCAGCTTTAGCATCATTCCTTCCAAAGAACACCCAGAGCTGATCTCCTTCAGAATGGACTGGTTGGACCTCCTTGCAGTCCAAGGGACTCTCAAGAGTCTTCTCCAACACCACAGTTTAAAAGCATCAATTCTTTGGCACTCAGCTTTCTTCACAGTCCAACTCTCACATCCATACATGACCACTGGAAATAGGAACAATCTAATATATTTTTTTAAAAGGCTGGTGGGCTGGAGGGAGGGGGAATTCCCTAGCAGTCCAATGGCTAGGTCTTGGTGCCTTTATTGCCAAGGATCCCGTTTCGATCCTTAGTTGGAGAACTATGATCTCACAAGCCATGCAGCGTGGCCAAAAAAAAAAAAAAGAAGAAGAAAACTTCAAAGATAAATAAGACAGTGTCAACAAGACTAACATACTAGCAATCAGATCCCAGAAAAAGGAAAGGTAAAGAAGAGGAAGAAAAACTACTTAAAATAATGGCAAAATGTTACCTAAATTTTATGAAAAACAGTTTATAGATCTTAAAAGCTCAGCAAACCCCACAACTGGACAAACACAAAGAAAATACACTTAGGCACATTATAATAAAAAAGTTGAAAATCAAAGATAAAAAGAAAATCTTAAAAGTATTAAGAAAGACAAAAGAGACCAAAAAAGAAAACATAGACATATTATTAAAAAGAGAACATTGACTTGGATGATGGTAGACTACTTACTAGAAACAATGGAGATAATAATATCAATTTTACATAAAAAGTAAAAGTCACTCAGTCGTGTCCAACTCTTTGTAACCCATGGACTGTATGTATAATCCATGGAATTCTCCAGGCAAGAATACTGGAGTGGGTAGCCTATCACTTTTCCAGTCGATCTTCCTGACCCCGGAATAGAACCAAGGTCTCCTCCATTGCAGGTGGATTCTTCAGCAACTGAGCTATCAGGGGAAGCCCTGAGAAGTTCAGTTTTATATAAGTTCTATCAAAAAAAGTGTATACTCATCCAACCACTGCAATAATCCAAGGAATTGAAATAAAAGGCATAAAAAAACTTGAAAAAAATACTAAAACTGTGTCCAGTCACAGGCACTATAAATGTTAAGTTGGAAATTCTTAGGAATCTAACAAAAAAATCTACAGTAGAACTAATAAGTGATTTCGTCGACATCATAGGCTAAAAAATCAATTTTTATAAAATCTATAATGTAGCATTTCTACACACAAGCAGCAAAAAAATGTAAAATGAAATTTAAAGACAATTCAATTTACAACTGCATCCAAAAACATAAAATATTTAGGGATACATTTAGCAAAAGCATGCAATACCTCTATACTCAAAACTGCAAAATATCCTGAGATAAAAATTAAAGACCTAAATAAATGCAGGAATATGCCATGCTCATTTAAATGGAAAAATTAATATTTTTTAAAAGGTTAATTCTCCACAAATTGATCTATAACTTCAAAACGATCTGAGTTATAACTCCTACAAGTATTTTTATAGACACTGATAAGCTAATTCTAAATGTATATAGAAGATGAAAAGTAACAACCAAAACAATCTCCCCCCACCCCCGGTTTTTGTTTGTTTCCTTACTTTTTTGGTCTCACCTTGCAGGATTGAACCTGGTCCCTTGACAGTGAAAGGGCAGAATTCTGAACACTGGACTGCCAGGGAATCCTCCAAAACAATCTTTAGAAAGAGGACAAAGTTGGAAATCTTATACCACCTCATTTCAAAACTTACTATAAAGCTACAATAATAAAGATAGTGTGACAATAGCATAAAGATAGACAAATATCAATGGAAGACAGTCCATAAATATACTTACATAATTAATTAATATTCAACATGAGCCACAGATCAACGAAATGAGAACAAATGTAAAATCTTTTCTACATGATACTGGAACAATTGTACGTGTGAAGGAAAAGTGACCCTCGACTCCTATCTCATCATTCACAAAAATTAATTTGTTACAGATCATAGATCTAGCAATAAACACTAAAACTGCAAACCTAGAAAGATCCACAGGAATATTCCCTGGTGGTCCAAAGGTTAGTACCCCACATTTTCACTGCAGAGGTGGGGATTCAATCCCAAAATCCAGGTGGCATGGCCAAATCAATCAATCATGTAAAACTAAATTAAGGTGGTTTATAAAAATCAGAAAGAAAAATAACAACCTTTGAGTATGTGTACTGCAGGGGGGACTTAAAGAGGCAAGACGGAACTCACTGGAATAGTAGAAACGCTCTTTATCTTGATAAGAGTGTGATATGCAGGTATTGTCATTGCTGTTCAGTTACTCAGTTGTGTCCGAATCTTTAGGACCCCAAGGACTGCAGCACACCAGGCCTCCCTGTCCCTCACCATCTCCAGAAGTTGACCCAATTTCATGTTCATTAAATTGGTGACATACACAGGTATATCCACTTGAAAAATCCCATCACATTGTACACTTAAGATTCTATATTCACTGTATGTAATTTTTACCTTAAAAAACTGTTAACATATATTAAACTCTGGTGAGTAAGTCTGCTTTTCACGTGGTATGGTTGAGCAATTCTGAAGCTATTCTAAGTGTATTCTAAGCATGGGTAATTGAATAATTATGTATTATAGATATAGAGAGGAAAAGACTGGAATGTATCCTGTGGGACTTAATTGAATTGGAACTATCAGCATAAGTTCATGTTCTATGTACATGGTTCTATATACAGAGAGAGAGAAGTTTGTTTATATACATGTTTGTGTGTGTATGTGAGTGTGTGTTAGCACCACCAATAAGAGGGCCTCTAAGCAATGACATACATGTAACAACAAGCACATCTCAGATACTGATTTCTAAATACCATTCTTTACTAAAAAGCCAGGGCTTCTTGGAGAACAGGCTGACTCCTGGCTTGGATCAGTAAAAGCACAAAATGATCCTATAATACCTTGTGCTGAAAATTAAGGAACTACATAAATCACATCAAAGGGACAAGGAGTCAACTGAAAGAGTCCCCACTAATCATATCTAGGACAATTGATAAAATCAATTGATGTTAAATATAGCGGGTCAAAATTACATGATGGCCAAGTAATTCTCACACAATATGTCTCCACCTTGTTCAACTTATTTATGTCAATATCACTACATTGTGGCAAACTGACACCATGTGCTTCCAGATGCAATACACTGGGAAGGACATGTCACCTTAACCTTGCCAAAAATGCATGGCCTGAAATTAATCACACCCAGACTGAGAAGAATTCTACAAAACAACTGACTTGTTCTCTTAAGAAATGTCAAGGGTAAGCAAGACAAGGTAAAACTGAAAAATGCTTTCAGCTTAAAGGATGCCAAAGAGACTTGACAACTACGGCTACACCTGATGACTGGATTAATATATAAGACAAACACAAAGAAAAAAACAGTAGACATAAGGGATATTATTGAGCCAAGAGATGGAATTCGAATATGAACTATGGGTTAGATAATTGTGCTATGCTCATACTCAGTCATGTCTGCCTCTTTGTGACTCCATGGACTGTAGCCTGCCAGGCTCCACTGTCTATGGGATTTTTCAGGCAAGAATACTGAAGTGGGTTGTCGTTTCCTCCTCCAGTGGACCGTCCCAAGCCAGGGATCAAACCCACTGAATCATTGGGAAAGCCCCAGTAGTGCTATAGTAGTGTTAAGTTTGGGTTTCTCTCATGGCTGTTGGTAAAGAATCCACCTGCAATGCAGGAGATGCAGCTGGGTTGGGAAGATCCCCTGGAGAAGGGCATGGCAACCCACTCCAGTGTTCTTGCCTGGAAAATCCCATGGACCAAGGAGCCTGGTAGGCTACAGCCTATAGGGTCACAAAAGTCCAAGACGTCTGAAGAATCTGAGCACATATGCTCGCAATGTTAAGTTCCCTGAATTCAGTGTTCTTAATTTCAGAAAATTCACATGAAATGATTTAGTAGAAAAGGGACATGACGTCTTGAACTTTTACTGAAATAATTCAGAAAAAAAAACATTTTGGACACATATACACATTGATATGAGAAGAGAAAAATGCTAAAGTAATTGGAGCAAAATGGAAACTGGTAAAGGATCACCTTGTAATAGGCTTGCAACTTCCCTATAAGTCTGAAATTGCATCAAAATAAAAACAAGACAAAAAACTAAAATTATATAATATTTGGAAATATTGATTAAATGACCAACAAAATTGTGTTATATTCTTGGAGAACTTATACATGGCTCTATTAAAAGTTATTTTCAAAAATAAAATTCTTTCTTAAATAGTTAAAATAATGTATCTGAGTAAATTATTAAATTTTTCAAGCCCTTATAATAGTTATCTAAATATTAAAATATAAAGGTGAAATGACTATCCTTGGTACATATTTGTTTAACCAATTTCTTAGCTTTATCTATCACACCATGTCATCATTGTTTTGTGAAGAATTTTTAAAATATGGAATTGTTATTTTCACTTTTCTTATAAAACTGCCTACAGTATTTTTCATAGTTGAATTTTATAATTAATAAATTTGAAATTCATGACAGCTTCATTAACCTCTTTCTTTCGACCATGGTATTTTCCCTTTTCTTTGTTTTTGGCTGCATGGTGTGGCATGCAGGACCTCAGTTCCCCAACCAGGGGTCAAGCCTGTGCCCTTTGAACTGGGAGCATGAAGTCTTAACCACTGAACCTCAAAGGAAGTTCCTTGACCGTAGTATTTTTATTCAAGAAGCTACACTCTCTACTGAGCACTCCACAGGCAGTTCTGGGCAAAGTCTACCAAACTGAATCTATTTTCAAATTTTAACTTTTAAACTGGGATCTGTAAATATTTTAACCCAAACATTTCACAGGTACTTTTTTTAAAATCTCAGAATACTTTCCTCAATAAATATTTTTATAAGATAAAATTCTTATTAAAAGATGTTCTTTTTATAATTCTTCTAAATATTTCATGTAATTTAGATTATAGAAATCAGGCTGCTGCTGCTGCTAAGTCGCTTCAGTCGTGTCCGACTCTGTGCAACCCCATAGACTGCAGCCCATCAGGCTCCCCAGTCCCTGGGATTCTCCAGGCAAGAACACTGGAGTGAGTTGCCATTTCCTTCTCCAATGCGTGAAAGTAAAAAGTGAAAGTGAAGTCACTCAGTCGTTTCTGACTCTTAGCGACCCCATGGACTGCAGCCTACCAGGCTCCTTTTTCCAGGCAAGAGTACTGGAGTGGGGTGCAAGTGCCTTCTCCAATAGAAATCATAGGTCTTCTCAATTTCAATACATTCCAAATAGAATAAAAATTTATCAAATTGAAAATAAAATCTTCTCAAAAGATTTTTCCACATGTTGATCTATTTCACAGTTTGAGCATTTCTTAACTAATTTGTTCACTTCTCCCCTTGTTTTTGTAAGGATAAATATTAGTGTCTCCCTGTTTGCAAGCTTTCTTTTTAATAATTTCAGTTTACTATAATCTTTAAAAGTTAAAGGAACATTTGTTTCCTTTATTGAATAATTTGATTAAATATTTCCAAATGATTTTGAAAAAAAATACAGTCAAAATTTAGAGGATTTTTTTCTCCATGGTTGACATTTAAATTGATTTTCCAAGCAATTCTTCAAAAAGTTCAAACATTTATAAGATTTAATAATGCATGTCAAAGAGAAAGTACATACTGTCTGTCATACTGCAGTTTTTGTTTGCTTTTATAAGGTCACTTCATCACACATACACACCCAAAAATATTGTGATTCAGTTACTCTATGTACAAATTTAACCACTATCAGCTTCTACTTCAATTACTAAAACATTGAAATTTGGATGCAGTTAAGTGTTGTATGTGCACCAAAATCAATTCCAAGTACATTTCTGTTCCATAGAGAGAATGATTACACTGTACTTTTTGCCATAGTGTTATGCTCTGCTAAAATTTATACTCATGGTATCACAATAGCAACAAATAATTTCATCTTCAAAGTTGACTGTTTAACTGAATTTGTCACAGTATTCACAATGATGTCAGATGTTTCAGCACTTTGATTTCATGAACTGTCAGATGGAAAAAGAATTGAATCATTAACCAAAATTAACTGATGTCCTCACTGAAGCATTTGATGATCCTGACATAAAACTGGAATTATTTAACTGTTCACCAATCCTTACTGGTAATGGAACCAACACTTTAACATTGCTTTGTATGTGCACAAGAAATCTTGAAATTGAAAGTGATTGAAATTATTTTAGAAGGACATACATGTGACCTAAATGAAAAGTCACGCTTCAGAGTGATGTGTAAACATACCTTTCCACAGCTGCACATATTTAATTGTTTGCTTTGGGCACAATCTATTAAAATAACATCCAACACTGAAATCAGTGCTTTGCTTCTCCGGCAGATGTGTCTTGGCTTTTTATACATTGAGCTACATCACTAAAACCCCTGATGTCAACCAACATTTTATGCAAATTTTATATTTGTCATCAGTTGATAAAAGAACATTCATGATTTTATTTTTCATTAAATATGCTCTTTCAGGCTTTTGGCTTGATTTTGTGCTGTTATTGCTTTTGTGTTTTAGCTTCTTGCTGCTGAAAGTACATATTGCAAAATGTTTAGAGTTGCCACATAACAAATGACAAAACCATTACAGCTAGAGAGTTCATGTTATTTTCCATATATGTACCTGGGTCAGGACTGTTCAGCCTTTATATGCAGCACATAATTTGCATACACCTAACTTGTCATTTCCTGTGTTATCCCCTGATGGACAATCTCATGGCTTTTTGAACCTCCCCGGTTATGGCACATACCTGGGCACAACTGGCTGGTAGACCAAATGGCAAGCAGAGGCAGCCACTTGTCAAAGAGAAAAGAGTTAGCTCAAGTGTGGATGCTCTTCTGTTTAACAGGCACGCTATTTTTGAAAAGGAGGGGTTAATTATATTGTATATGGAAACAGTGGAAAAAACAGGTATGACTTATTAGTGCTCTTTCAATGACATGACAACCCACTCCGGTGTTCTTGCCTGGAGAATCCCAGGGATGGGGGAGCCTGGTGCGCTGCCGTCTATGGGGTCGCACAGAGTCGGACACGACTGGAGCTACTTAGCAACAGCAGCAGATTTGACCATAAGTTTAAGTACAAACTGCTCACTGCATTTGCATGTTTCACACGACTGGGTAGAAGCTAAAAGCACAAGGTAGAGGGCTACTATTAGTTTTCTTTGCTGCTAAAAAGTTTTCCTCATTCATAAAATGGGAATAATAATAGATCTACTTATGAAGTCACTGTAAGGAGTTAAAGAGTTAATATGTATAACTAGGTCAAAGGAACTGTTTTATCAGAATTAAGTATTATTGTTATAACTATTACTGCTTTCTAGGAAAAAAAAACAACACTATGATTCCTCATTGTTGAGATTTTTAGAAGCCAAAGTATTTCCAGACCCTTTGCTGTCATGTTCTATGACAAATAGTGTTTTATTCGCCAATTCCTTTATGGCTGTATCTCTGCAGATATTACTTCCATTGCTGCAACTGCAGCAATTAGCTTTCATGGGCAGGCTTGTTACAATTTCTTGGCTCATATGAAAAATTAAACCTTTTTTAAAAAGTAAACGTAAGCGTATTCCACATAAACTGTTAGTAAACCATAGTTTCTCCACTTCAGAGTCAAATAGCTAGTTTTATGAAGGTACATTCAGAGATTTCCATCTCTCCCCCATTTTATTTAATCATGTTAGCTTCAGTCCATAGCTTGCTTTCTCTGAGCTCTTTCTGATTATCTAAATTATTAGTTTTGAATCACCTATCATTAGGAATGAATCTGGGCTTCCCTGGTGGCTCAATGGTAAAGAATCTGCTTGCCAGTGCAGGAGACAGCGGTTCAACCCCTGGTCAGGGAAGATCCCACATGCCTCAAAGTAACTAAGCCCATGCACCTATTGAGCGTGTGCTCCAGAGCCCAAGAACTGCAACCACTGAAACCTGTGCACCCTTAGCCCATGCTCAGCAACAAAAAGCCACAGCAATGAGAAGCCCATTCACCACTACTGCAGAAAAGCCCGCACAGCAACAAGGACCCAGCACAGCCAACACAGAAATAAGTAAATATTTTTTTAAAGAATAAATTTGGATTCAAATAGTCCTATGCTTTATTAACTGTGTGGACTTGGGCAGTTTCAACCTATGTCTCACTTTTAATCTGTCGAACGGAATAATAAGAAATACTTTGCATCATAAAATATGGGATGGTGAAATGACATAAAAACTGGTATATCTCTCAATATCTTATTATAGTGATAAAATATAATTATAAATATATTTATTAAAACAGCATATAGTACATATTTCATTAATTACATATTATGATAATAAAAACTATTATAGAAAACTATTCACCAAGATAACATTAGACATTATTATAATAATTAATAAAATATTATTATGAAAAACTGTTCCCCCGGGATAAGAATGATCGCTGTGATAGTCCAATAGAGACTTCCTTCCAGTAGTTTATGACTCTTTAACAGCTACAAATTGACCTATTAACCAACTTTAAAACCCTAGAAGTAAGAACTGAGATTAATACTTTAAGACAGTCAACACAAATCTGGGTGTCTTCTTATGCTCAGATCATTTTTTCCTGATACGTTGTTTTTCTGTACCTTACTTACATTGTATTCATCAGCTCTTTTCATGTGTCTAAATCAATCTGTCCACACATTGTGTGGAAGTGTGCAAGTTTTACTCAGAAAACAAATTTTCAATACAGCATCAAAAATAAGCATCCAGTATAGCATCACGGATATGTGGGATGTTCAGGAAGTAGTTGATAGGATGATCTTTCTGACAGCAGTTAACATTTATAGACAGAATATCTTCTAAATGCAGATGTTTAATATTAATGAAAGCCAAAATAAAATAAAATAATGAAAGCCAGTACTGCAGAGCTCTTACCATGTAGCAGGCAGTCTTCTCAGTGCTTAACCTCCCCACGGTAATCCTAGAACAATCCTACAGTTGATACTATTATTACTCCCATTTTACAGATGAAGAAATTGAGTTCCAGGAAGATTAAGTTCTCATCCCAGTGGCAGAGTCAGGTTACAAAACCAGAGAGTGTGGTACCACAGTCCACATTTTTTTGTCTGCTTTTTACAGTTGTTTCTTTAAGTATGATTGCTTTACGTTGCTGTATTAGTTTCTGCTGTGCAATGAAGTGAATCAGCTCTGCTGCTGCTGCTGCTGCTGCTGCTAAGTCGCTTCAGTTGTGTCCGACTCTGTGCGACCCCGTGGACTGCAGCCTACCAGGCTCCTCCGTCCATGGGATTTTCCAGGCAAGAGTACTGGAATCAGCTCTATGTATAGGTATATCCCTTCCCTCTCGCACCTCCCACACACACCCCTTCTCACACCTCTAGGTCATCACAGAGAAATACACTTGCAGCTCCCTGTGCTATACAGCTGTTTCCCACTAGCTAGCTATTTTACACACGATAGTGCCAATCCTAATCTCCCAAATCATCCCACTCTGCCCTCCCCCCTCCCCTGTCCAATGTCCATTTTCTATTTCTACCCTGCAAATAGGTTCATGTGTACCATTTTCCTATATTCCACATATATGAGTTAATATAAATATTTCTCTCTTTCTGACTTCCTTCATTCTGTATGACAGACTGATGTTTCTACATCCATGCCTCTACAAACGACCCACACCAGTCAGGATGGGCACCACCAAAAATTCCACAAACAATAAATGCTGGAAAGGATGTGGAGAAAAGGGAACCCTCTTGCACTGTTGGTAGGAATGTAAATTGATGCAGTCACTATGGAGAACAATATGGAGGTTCCTTTAAAAACTAAAAACAGAACAATCATATGATCCAGCAATCCCACTCTGGGGCATATACCCTGAGAAGACCATATGTAAAATGATACATGTACCCCCAATGCTCATAGCAACCCTATTTACAATAGCCAGGACATGGAAACAATCTAAATGCCCATCAACAGATGAGTGGATAGAGAAAACATGGTACATATATACAATGGAATATATATATACTACTCAGCCATAAAAAGAAACAAAATTGGGTCATTAGTATAGTTGGCATTTTGAACCTGTAGCTGTGCTGCCTGTCTGCCACCTTGCCGAGTGCCATCCACACCAGGCACCCACACCACCCTCGGGGGAAGGGACTGGGATGGAAATCCGCTGCGGTAGAGAGCATGCACAGGAAATATACTCAGCGAGGACACATCCCAGCATGTTGCAAAAGCTGCACGCCTGTGGCTCTTCCTTTGAAAAGGCCGCCCGCTTCAGCTCCTCTCGCAGAGCGGGCTTTCCGCTCACTGGGCCGTAATACTGCGATGCTCTGCCCAGTGACCTGGAGCCCCGCGAAGGTACCCTAGAACATGATCCCACATTTTTCCTCTCTGCGCCCACTTTCTCTCTCTTCTGCGTTGTTGTCAAGGCACCCTATACCCCTATACACTTCTCTCTCTTTCTGGGTGGACTTGGGGAAGTGGGGAGGATGCGCGGCGGGGCAGGTCTCACTAGATCCTGCGCATCTTGTTTGCACAGAGTGCCCAACGCTCAGCGCACTTCTCACTCCCTCCCAGGCCGGGCGGACGCAACTCAGCTGTCGGTTCCCTAGACCCCGGGCAACCCCTGCCTGGTTTGTCTGTCCCTTGCCCTGCTTTTTTGAAAGGCCTTTCATTACAGCTTTTTGCTTTGGAATACAACAAGGGCTTCCCTTGTGGCTCAGCTGGTAAAGAATCCGCCTGCAATGCGGGAGACCTGGGTTCCATCCCTGGGTTAGGAAGATCCCCTGGAGAAGGGAAAGGCTACTCCAGTATTCTGGCCTGGAGATTTCCATGGACTGTGTAGTCTATGGGGTCACAAAGAGTCAGACACGATTGAGCAACTTTCACTTCACTCACAACAAGGAAGGGCATAGGTGGGCAGTGACCGCTTCTTGTCCCCTCTCCCTGGTGCTAGGCGCCGGCCCTTCCTGAGCAGCCACACATCCCCACCCCGGCTCTCCGCCAAGCGCCCCCTCCCCTGCTGCCGCTTGGACCAGTCGGACTGCGATGAGATCAGCTGTCCTGCCCCGCCCTCCTCCCCTTTGCTCCCTTTCCCTTTCCTCCCAGTGCTTTCGCCTTCACGACCACAGCATCGGGCCGGTTCCAGCAACAGGCTGCTTCACGATCTGCCAGAGAACCACAGCTGCCTGCGGAATGCCAGAACCTTCCAGAAAAAGCCTACCGGAAAACTCCACTCTTAAAGATCCCAGCTCAGATCCTCTTTCTTCCAGAACCGTGGTCATGCTCTGGCCTGTGCCAAATGCCTCCACACGCAGTACTTCATCTATACTCTTTCAGGGAGAAATCCCTTCACACCTTTAGGGTAAGTTGAGACTCAGGTTAATAAGTGGAGGAAGAGAGAAAGGGCTACACTCCAGCTCTGCGAGCATTGTCTCCAGGTGAGCATTCCTGGAGCTATTGACTGATGCTCAGGGCTACCAGGCAACTCATCGTAGACCCTGGAGCTGAAACGGCCTCCTCTAGCCCCCAATGCAGAGTTCTTTTCTCTAGACCTCCCAGGAGTTCAATCCCTTGGTCCTCAGGTCTCCTACAGCACATGACAGACATCACTCCCATCTCCCACAGCCCCAGATACTTCATAGCTGCCCATCCCCATCAGTGTCTGCGAGGATAAGGCCAATGTTTTGTTCATCCATTAAAAAAAAAAAAAAGATTTCATTTGTTTTGGGCTGTGCTGGGTCATTGTTCCTGCTCACAGGCTTTCTCTAGTTTCTATGAGTGGAGGCCACTCGTTGCGGTTTGGAGGCTTCTCATTGCAGTGAATTCTCTTGTTGCGGAGCACCTGCTCTAGGCGCCAGGGCTTCAGTATCTTTGGCGCACAGGCTTAGTTACCCCAAAGCACCTGGATCTTCCCAAATTAGGGATCAAAACCTTGTTCCCTGCATTGGCAAGCTGATTCTTATCCACTGGACCACCAGGGAAGCCCCTTGTACATTTTTATAGTCAGCATCATCTCATTCATCCTGAAAATTTTCAACATTTGCTTTATGGAGCTATTTTAAGACAGACAAGGGTCTCATAGAGAGAGAGAGAGAGATTTTGTTAATGCTTAGGATCAGGAAATTGGGGAAGTTCAGTTCAGTCACTCAGTCGTGTCCAACTCTTTGCCAAAAGATGGACTGCAGCACTCCAGGCTTCCCTATCCATCACTAACTTCCAGAGCTTACTCAAACTCATGTACATTGAGTTGGCAATCCTCTGTTATCCCTCTCCTCCCACCTTCAATCTTTCCCAGCATCAGGGTCTTTTCAAATGAGTCAGTTCTTCACATCAACTGGCCAAAGTACTAGAGCTTCAGCTTCAGCATCAGTCCTTCCAATGAACACTCAGGGCTGATCTCCTTTAGGATGGACTGGTTGATCTCCTTGCAGTCCAAGGGACTCTCAAGAGTCTTCTCCAACACCACAGTTCAAAAGCATCAATTCTTTGGTGCTCAGCTTTCTTTATAGTCCAACTCTCACATCCATACATGACTACTGGAAAAACCATAGCTTTGACTAAATGGACCTTTGTTGGTAAAGTAATGTCTCTGCTTTTTAATATGCTGTCTAGGTTGGTCATAGCTTTTCTTCCAAGGAGCAAGTATCTTTTAATTTCATGGCTGCAGTTACCATCTGCAGTGATTTTGAAGCCTGAGAAAATAAAGTCTGTCACTGTTTCCATTGTTTCCCCTTCTATTTGCTATGAAGTAATGGGACCAGATGCCATGATCTTAGTTTTCTGAATGTTGAGTTTTAAGCCTGCTTTAAACTCTCCTCTTTCACTTTCATCAAGAGGCTCCTCAGTTCCTCTTTGCTTTCTGCCATTCGGGTGGTGTCATCTGCATATCTGAGGTTATTGATATTTCTCCCAGCAATCTTGATTCCAGCTTGTGCTTCACCCAGCCCAGCATTTCACATGATGTACTCTGCACAGAAGTTAAATAAGCAGGATGACAATATACAGCCTTGACATACAGTCTGTACAAAATACAGCCTTTCCCAATTTGGATCCAGTCTGTTGTTCCACGTCCAGTTCTAACTGCTGCTTCTTGACCTGCACACAGATTTCTCAGAAGGCAAGTAAGGTGTTCTGGTACTCCAATTTCTTAAAGAATTTTCCACAGTTTCTTGTGATCCACACAGACAAAGGCTTTGATGTAGTCAATAAAGCAGAAGTATATGTTTTTCTGGAACTCTCTTGCTTATTTGATGATCCAGCAGATGTTGGCAATCTGATCTCTTGTTCCTCTGCCTTTTCTAAATGCAGCTTGAACAACTGGAAGTTCTCATTTCATGTACCACTGAAGCCTGGCTTGGAGAATTTTGAGCAATACTTTGCTAGCACAACTGTGGGGTAGTTTGAACACTCTGGCATTGCCCTTCTTTGGCACTGGAACGAAAACTGACCTTTTCCAGTCCTGTGGCCACTGCTGAGTTTTCCAAATTTGCTGGCATATTGAGTGCAGCACTTTAACAGCATCATATTTTAGGATTTGAAATAGCTCAACTGGAATTCTATCACCTCCACTAGCTTTGTTCATAGTTTTGCTTCCTAAGGCCCACTTGACTTCTCACTCCAGGATGTCTGGCTCTAGGTGAGTGATCACACCATCATGGTTATCTGGGTTGTGAAGATCTTTCTTGTACAGTTCTTCTGTGTATTCTTGCCACCTTTTCTTAATATCTTCTGCTTCTGTGGTCCATACCATTTCAGTCCTTTATCGAGCCCATCTTTGCATGATATGTTACCTTGGTATCTCTAGTTTTCTTGAAGAGAACTCTAGTCTTTCCCATTTCTATTGTTCATTGATCACTGAGGAAGGTTTTCTTATCTATCCTTGCTCTTCTTTGGAACTCTGCATTCAGATGGGTTTATCTTTCCTTTTCTCCTTCCCTTTTGCTTCTCTTTTCAGCTATTTGTAAGGCCTCCTCATACAACAGAAGAATGGATGTTTTTGAACTGTGGTGTTGGAGAAGACTCTTGAGAGTCCCTTGAACTGCAAGGAGATCAAACCAGTCAATCCTAAAGGAAATCAGTCCTGAATATTCATTGGAAGGACTGATGCTGAAGCTGAAGCTCCAATACTCTGGCCACCTGATACGAAGAACTGACTCAATGGAAAAGACCTTAATGATGGGAACGATTGAAGGCCGGAAGAGAAGGGGATGACAAAGGATGAGATGGTTGGATGGTATCACCGACTTGATGGACACGAGTTTGGGCAAGCTCCAGAAACTGGTGATGGACAGGGAGACCTGGCATGCTGCAGTCCACGGGGTGGCAGAGTCAGACACAACTGAGTAACTGAACTGAACTGAACTGAACTGAAGGGGAAGCCCAAAGAAATTGAGCAACTTGCCCGAACTCATACACTTAGTCATCCAGCTGGAACTAAAACTTGGATCTTCCCAATTCAGTGAGTCCAAACCCTTTGAAAACTAGTGGGCGGTGGGAGTGGGGGAAGGGAAGGAAGGAAAGAAAGAAGAAAAGGAGACAGAAATCTTCCAAAATGTCCTCCTTTCTCCTTCAGCCCACACTCCCCTGGATGCCAGCACAATACAGCTGTCTGCCATCCCTTCTCATAGGCCTTGTAGAGGTGGTCATAGCAGGTTTGGAAGCATCTAGGCAGAGCTGGATGAGGAAAACGCTCCTCCATGGGTGCTCTCTTCCTTTCCCCAACCATTCCTTCCCCTTCCAGGAATTCACTTCTATGTGAAAGGTAGACAAATTTTTACCTTCAAGTACCTTTTCACAAACAGCAAAAATGTTACCCAACACAAATGTCCAAAATAGGGGAACAGTTAAGTAAATTATGGTATACCTACATAATGGCAGCATATGCACTCACTGACAAATCATACTTTGATAATACAATGAATTCATGTATAACATGGAAAATACTCATATTAACTAACAGCTAAAAAAAAAAAAAAATAACTAACAGCTAATGAGTGTTTGGGGCATCCCAGTTGGCTCAGTGGTAAAGAATTCCCTTGCCAATGCATGGGACACAGGTTCAATCCCTGGGTCAGGAAGATCCCCTGGAGAAGAAAACGGCAACTCACTTCAAGAGAGAGGGGACATATATATACTTATGGCTGATTCACATTGTTGTATGGTAGAAACCAACACAATATTATAAAGCAATTATACTCCAATTAAAAATAAATTTGAAAAAACTTCTTTTAAAAAGAAATACCATCCAAGGTAGTTGTCCATGGTCAGTGACAGTATGCATAGCTTTCGCTTCCAAAGTATGTTAAATATTTTTCAAGCATTCCACAGTGAAGAACTATTTCTCTTATTCTTTGGTTTATTTAAAGGCACAATAAAAGCTCTTGTAAAAAGTATTGCTCCCAAGGAAATGGCAGCTACATCACCAGAGTGTGCAAAGGAGGAAAAAAGAGGAGACTTCAGAAAAGGTTCATGGAAAAGTGAGAGAGGCTGAGCCATCCTGCTGCCTACACCCCATTCCCATCTCTTCCAAGCCGCCTCCAAGCTCTAGTTCAGGTCCTGCTTTCACTCAGAAGAACTGTCCCAACTCAGGACCTGGAGGAGGGAGACAGGAGCTAATTGCCTCATGGTAATAACTAACCAAACTCCTACCTTGGCCATTGTCTAAAGAACTTCCCTCCAAAGGGAAGTCTCCTGAACTCCCCTGCTCCGAGCTATATCTCCCACTGGAAAGTAAAAACCCGCCTCAGATGTCTTAACTCAGTGAAATCACCCAGCCCCTGTGCTCAGCATTTCACATGATGAGGCTTTCCTGGTGGCTCAGATGGTAAAGAATCTGCCTGCAATACAGGAGACCTGGGTTTGATCCCTGGATCAGGAAGATCCCCTGGAGAAAGAAATGGCAACCCACTCCAGTATGCTTGCCTGGAGAATCCCATGGACAGAGGAGCCTGGCAGGCTACAGTCCATGGGGTTGCAGAGTCGGACACAACTGAACAACTAAGCATGCACAAGGGATATTACAAAGGAGGCCAGGGAGGCTAGTGATGGACCCAAGAGTCCTATGCTCACTTCCTTCTGGGTCAGCTCCACCCAGTTTTCCCAGAATGCCCTGGACTTTGAGGAATGGCAACAAAGGGGACTATTTGAAATGTACCTCACTCAGCTTCCCCCAGTGTGACTTGGGCTGCCACACTGTTCTTTCTGGGGCACTAGGGCTATGCTGCTTGCTTACTTTTAGAACACACACTTCTGATATCCACATCCTGCAGGGACATGTGTGTACACACACTCACAGACACCAGCAAGTGCACTGGAAGAGCCACAACCACAAATGCCAGCGTACATCCCCTGGGCAGGGCGCCCCAGAGATAATCATAAAAGCCTGTCCAAGGAGGAAAGCAGGCAGATAGGCAAGCATCTGAGAGTCCACTTTCTTCTCCATCTCCTTTTTGTTTTCATATAAAAGCTGTGGTACATATACACAATGGAGTATTACTCAGCCATTAAAAAGAATACATTTGAATCAGTTCTCCATCTCCTTTGATCTATCTATCTTCTTCCTCAACCTGAACCTGTTGACTAAAAAAAGATGCACCGTGTGAAAGTTTCAAGTTAAGGTTTATTTGGGGGCAAAATGAGGACTGCAGCCAGGGAGACAGCTAGGTCTAAGAAACTACTCCAAAGAGGTAGTGGGGAAGGACAGCATACATGTGATTTTGATAAAGGAGAAGTACGTGCAATCTAGCATATTTATTTTTTGAAAGTTTCTGCTGGTTTCATGAAGCTTCTGTTAGTCACAAGAAACAGTTGTCACAATGAAGGATTTTAGTGCTTTTGTAGATACGAGGAACTACAAGAATTGAGCTCATAATATCAGCTCCTGAGAATATCTAACAAACTGAAGACCTGTGCTGCCAGTTTTCCCAAAGCACAGAGTGCCTCATTTCTGCTCTTCACCTTGAACTCCTCCAGTGGGTGTTAAAGGTCAGTAGCTGAAGCAGCACAGGATTTAATCCTTGTAGAGGTAGATGGCAAGCACCCATGGCAAGTGCCAATTTGTAGCTGACAACCATAAAGGCTGTAGTGTCCCAGGACTCAGTCCCTGAAACTTGTCTCTTCTCAAGATATTCATATCATGGAAGATCTCATCCAAACAAATCAATAAGCTGACAGTTCCAGCCAGGACTTTCTCGTTAACTCTTATAACAACAATGTTTACAGACCACTTAACCATGGGTAGCAAAACAATGACTAGAAGTAACACAGAGACTTTAAAATCTACTTTCAGGATATTTTCACTTTATCTTGGGAAGCAGGGTTCTTTCCATCAAGTCTTTAAAAGAAAAAAAAAAGGAAGGAAAGGAAAAGAAATTCTGCCTTAGGGACTTTCCTGGTAGTCCAGTAGCTAAGACTCAGCACTCCCAATGCAGAGAGCCTGGGATTCAATCCCTGATCAGGGAACTAGATCCCACATGCTGCAGCTAAAGACCCCACAAGTCTCAACAAAGACCCAGAATGGCCAAATAAACTTATTTTAAATTCTTTTTAAAAAAGAAAGTCTGCCGTAAAGTGTTTTGCAAAGAAGTTTAAGAAAGTTCAGATGAGCAGAGTAGAAGATGAGTTTCATGTCATGGATGACCATACAAACAATAAAATTAAACAATTTATTTTTTGTAAACACTTTCAGATTTGTTCTTTCATTTGATATTCATAACAACTCCATATGGCAAGCAGGTGAAATAATTTCATCTACGTTTATTTATGAAGAAACTGAAAGTGATGTTCAGAAGACCATAGTCAAAGCATGGTTTAGCCAGAAATGCAGCTTCAGTCTCTCAGATCCAAGCCTCGGACAGGTCAGTTGCACCTCCTTGCATCCCATCCCCCTCCTTGAGCCTGTCACTGCTTATCAGTCCCTGGGAATCATAGCAATAAACAGAAAGGAGAGGAGGAGACCTGGATTTTCTGTGATCTTCACCTGGTGTGCAGTGGCAGTCTTCTATACCTACTACTGAAACCCTAAGAAAGTTTGTTAATTTGGATTAGATTCCAGTCCTGGTGTCTAAGTGATCTCTTGCACTCAGCAAAGGGACCAAGTTTCCAGAGCCCTGAAGACCAAGGGTAACACCCCAAAATATGGACTCATTTTCCACTCTACCTTCATTGGTGGAGCAGCTGCCAAGAACAAAAGCTAAAATCTGGCAAACAAATGCCATCTTGCCTCATGAACTGATTGCTTCTCTGAGGTATCCACCTGTGTATTTGGGGAGAAACTTTGAGAACAAGTTGAGGAGCAACTGTCCTTCTGTGAGACTAGAGAGATTCCATGAAAGAATCTGGTTGTTGTGAAGGAGGCAACAGCTCAGGCAGAGGAATTGGCTGCTGAAATTACCAGGAAGCTGGAGAAACAGAAGAGAGAAAAGAAAAGAAAACAGAGGCAGGAAAAGGAAAAGCTGTCTTTGACTGCTCCGGCATCTTCAGAAAACAGCAGTGGTACCCAGAGGAGTGTGGGAAACAAGCCAAAGACTAAAGAAGAGGAAAAGCAAAAGCCCCAGGCTCCTCAGGAGAATAGAATGGAAGGTTTATCTATCTCTTTCTCCAAACCCAAGAAACAGAAATATTTTTCCAAGGAGGAGCTGTTAGTAGTGATCTTGAAGAGACAGCTGGCTGTGAAAGTCTTCCCAAGAGGAAGAAATCTTTCCCCAAAGAGGAACCAGTTAGTGACCCTGAAGAGTTAGAAAATAAGCAGGTCCCCAAGAAAAAGAGGAAATTCTCTTCCAAGATGGAGCCACTCAGCAGGGGGCCTGAAGAGGATGCTGCCAGCAAGAGCAGTGGCTCCAAGAAAAAGAAAAAGCTCCAAAAATTAGAATGGACATTTCCCCAGTGGGGCATAACTTGCAGAGATCTTTCCCAACCCATCCCTTATGGCCCAATAAAAATAAAAACAAATTCAAGAGAAAAAAAAAAAAGGGAAGAATAGATTCAGCTACACATCTCGGGGGGTGGGGGTAGTGGAGGATGGCTTAAAAGAATATAAGGTTTATTTTCTCTCATATCAAAGATGCTGAAAGTAGGTGTAGCAGGGCTGTACAGAGTCATCAGAGACCCAGGATCTTATCCCTCTGCTCTGTGATCTTCGGCACTGGCTTCCATCCCCAAGTTCCCTCATCGTCCAAGTTGGCAACTGGCGCTCCACTCATCAAGTGTGCATGCCAGCCTAACATCAGAAGGAAGCAGGGAAAAACTATAGTGTCATTCTCTTCTTCCTTTTAAAAAGCTTATCAAAAAGTGCCATAGAAGCCTTCTATTCATATTTCTTCAAAGAAAATTTTATCACATAGCCAAATCAAGCCACAGGAGAGGCTGGAAACAAATCTATATTCTAAGTGGCTAATCCCTACCTGAACATTATGTTCCTATTAATAAGAAGGGGAGAATAGATCCTGGAAGGCAACCTGCATTCTGTCACCTAATTGCATTCAACTGAGGACTAAGAAAACCTTGCCTCCTATTTTAAAGGCCCTAATCCAACACTCAGGACTTCCCTGGTGGCTCAGTGGTAGAGAATCTGCCTGCCAATGCAGGCGATGCAGGAGATATGGGTTCAATCCCAGGGTCAGGAAGAAAGAAACAGCACCCACTCCAGTATTCTTGCCTGGGAAATCCCATGGACAGAGGAGCCTGCCAGGCTACAGTCCGGGTCACAAGTCAGACATGACTTGGCAACTAAACAACAACAGCAACATATATATATAATATTATTTAATATAATAATATATATTAATAATATAGCTTTAATGTGGTCATTCCACCACTGCCAAAGACAGATTAAGTAGTACCAGATCAGTGCTCAGGCCTCAAATAACCAAAGAAAGAAGACAATATATATGAAACAATTGTTTTTAGATGATGGACAACCAGCAAGAGAGAACTGTAACTCCAAAGAAAAGAGAAATAAATGAAATAACCCCTATGATGACCACATTTCTCTCTGGAGGTATTTGTTAGACTTCAGACACAGGAGGTACCACAGAGTGGTTTCACTGAATGCAAGAGACATTGTTGTTGTTCAGTCACTAAGTCGTGTCCGACTCTTTTGCAACCCCATGACCCGTAGCCCATCAGGTTCCTCTGTTCATGGAATTTCCAAGGCAAGAATACTAGAGTGGGTTGCCATTTCTTTCTCCAGGGCATCTTCCTGACCAATGGATTGAACCCTCGTCTCCTGCTTGGCAGGTAGATTCTTTACCACTGTGCTGCCTCAGAAGCCCGCAAGAGACATTAGTTGAAGTGAGCTGAAGTAGCTGAGATTTGTAAGGCAGAGAGAAGGACTATGCATGCAGAGATGTAGCTTTAGGAATCTCCTTGAGTCTTTGGCTGGATACAAGTCTGTGCCTGTGTAGGGTAATAAAAAAGGAGACCAATCAAAGGAAAACAGAAACTTCACCAAATATTCTGGATAATTCTTTTTCTACCCCATAGCATTAAGGCCAAACTAAACCTAGAGTAAAAACTACTTCAGATTTACTTTAATAAAGCTTGAAAACAAGCCTCAAAATAATGAAGACACTCTGCCAGTAAATTAATTACATGACAGAACAAATCTATTCACTCTTTCATTAAAGGAAAATGAAAAGATCCAACCAGGAAATGAACTAACATTTTTTTTAAGTTTAAAGGGTTAAAAAAAAAAAAAAGTCCACCTAGAATTCTATCATTAAAAAAAAAACAAACTTCAAAAATAAAGTTTAAATAAACATGTTTTCAAGCAAACAAAACCTGAGAAAACTCATTGCCATTGTTAAATTGCTTAAAGGATGATAACTTCAGATGGAAATTTAAACCTCTGGAGATAAATATAGAAGACATTTATTTCTCATTTTTTAAGTCCTTAAGTAATAGTTAACTTTTAAAACAAACCCCAAAAAAGTACTGTGAGGTTTGTACCATATGAAGTAAAATCGATCATAATAATAGAACAAAGAAAGGGAGGAGGGAAAGGAAGTATAATGCTATAAAGTTTTAAAATTCTATGGGAAATAACATAAAATCAACTTTTTACCTAACTCTCTTACCCTTACATTTCTTATTCCATCAAATCCCAATGAACCTAGTCTTTGTCCTCAACATGACTTTCAGTCCCTACTCTTCGAAGTATCCTCCCCTTGCCTTCCAACTCAACAGGACCCTATGGCCACAATATAGAATTGTAGATGCTATAGAGCTAAGAGTTGGATGTTATCCTCTGCAAAGCCCTTACTTTATAGATAAAGAAAGAATGCAGACCTCCAGCTCCTTTCCCTTCAGATGCCCTTACCATGATCCTTTGGTTCCATGACCAATGCTCCACTTGCCTTGTTAATTCCCGTGCTGTGCACACTTCCATTTAATTTCTCCAACTTCATCTTTTAATATTCATTGCTACAGTTAATTGCTTAAGGAATTATTAATCATATCAAGAGCATCTATTGCCATTTTCTGCATCTCAGCCAGGTTTTCAATACTGCTCCAACTCTTTTTTTCCACCTCTTTTTAGTTCCTAGTAGAATTTATAATTTCAGTTTTAGAAACTTTTTTGGGGGATGTGCCATTCATCCTGTGAGATATTAGTTCCCTGACCAGAGATCAAACCCGGACCCTTGGCAATGAAAGACAGCAGTCCTAACCACTGGAACACCAGGGAATTCCCCTCAGATGCTTAACATTTAGTTTTCCTATGTCTGTGTTTGTCTTCTTTCTTGCCGGTGGACATCGTAAAATTTTGGTTTTCCAACATTTGAACCACCCATACACCTTCCTACAGGGAATTTCCCACTGTGGGAGGCAGGCTTTTTAATATAGCCTCCAAGATTCCTAGCCTTGGTGTACATGCACCTTCTCCCATTTATTCAGACACTACTGCTGTGAACTCTCAGTTACTCAAACACAAATTTCAGATGTAATCAAGTTCCCAGATCAGTTGGTCTTAAAATAGGGGGATTAACCAGACGAGTGTGACCTAATCATCCTTTAAATCTGGGCCTGGTGGTGGGGACAGAGAAAGTCAGAGAGATGGGAAGCACAAGACAGGGATTCAACGAGGGTAAAATGCTCCATTCTTGCTTTGAAGCTGGAGGGGGCCATTTGACAAGGAAGGTAGGCAGTCTCTCACCTCTGAGAGCGACCCCTGGGCAACCAGCCAGCAAACCACATCACCCAGCCAGCATCATAACCACAAGGAACAGGACTTTCTACAACCACATGACTTTGGAAGAGGACCCCAAGCTCTAGCTGAGAGTGCAGTCTGACCGACACCTTGATTTGAGTTTTGTAAGACACGGAGGAGAGATCTCAAGACTTCTGACCTACAGAACAATAAGCTAATATGTGAGTGTTGCTTTAAGCCCTTGATGCTGCTGCTGCTGCTAAGTCACTTCAGTCGTGTCTGACTCTATGCGACCCCATAGATAACAGCCCACCAGGCTCCTCTGTCCCTGGGATTCTCCAGGCAAAAATACTGGAGTAGGTTGCCATTTCCTTCTCCAATACAAGAGTACTCGAGTGAGTTGCCATTTCCTTCTCCTTTAAGCCCCCAAGTCTGGTAATTTGTTACGCAGCAGAAAGAAACTACTACACCAACATTTTACCTTTGGGTAAAAGCTGAAACCAGTCCGTTGCAGGATGAAGGCATATGGTTTAGGTTTGCCTCTGTTAAGAACAAGACAGCAAGGAAATCCCTAGCCGTCCATTGGTTAAGATTCAGGGCTTTCACTCCCAAGAGCCTGGATTCGATCCCTGATTGAAGAATGAAGGTCCTACAAGCCACGCTGTGTAGCAAAGAAAAAAAAACTCAAAAAAAGAATTTCCTTCCAGAAACAAACAAACCAACAGGCCTAAAATGAAGTCACTTATGCTAAGCCTCATGTCACGGAATGAAAGTGAAGTCACTCAGTCGTGTCCGACTCTTTGCAACCCCATGGACAGTAGCCTGCACCAGGCTGCTCTGTCCATGGGATTTTCTAGACAAGAGTACTGGAGTGGGTTGGCATTTCCTTCTCCAGGGAATCTTCCCTACCCACGGATCGAACCCAGGTCTCCCGCATTGTAGGCAGACGCTTTACCATCTGAGCCACTACTGAACTAAGACTTAATTATAGTCTTGACTTTCCCAGAAATGAATCTTTCCCAGAAATGATCGATCAAAATCACCTAATCAGGACCTCCCTGGTGGTCCAGTGGCTAAGACTCTGAGCTCCCCATGCAGTGGACCCAGGTTCGATCCCTGGTCCCTCATGCCTCAACTAGGACCTGGTGCAACTGAAAGAAAAGAAGAATCACTTGATCAGCTCTAGCTAGGCAATCTAGACTTCCCCAGTGGCTCAGTGGTAAAGAAGCCTTCTGCAATGCAGGAGACACAGGAAACACAGATTCAGTCCCTGGATCGGGAAGGTCCCCTGGAGGAGGGCATGGCAACCCACTCCAGTATTCTTGCCTGGAGAATTCCGTGGACAGCAGAGCCTTGCAAGTTACAATCCATAGGGTTGTAAAGAGTCAGAAATGACTGAATGCACTGACACATAGCATTTCCTAAAGGAAACCCACCTGCTTTTTCGCTTCATTCAGCTTCCTTCTTCCTGCTCCCTTCTGCCTATAAAGACAGATCCTTGAAGCTCCTTTCTGCCTATAAAGACAGATCCTTGAAGCTCCCTTCTGCCTATAAAGACAGATCCTTGAAGCTCCTCTCTGCCTATAAAGACAGATCTTTGAAAATCCTTTAGATTGCAGGGTGTCTGTTTCAAATCAATTTTTGCTTACATAAACTCTTAAAATTTTTACCTTGCCTCAGTTTGTCTTTTAACAGTTCTGGTATCAGAAGAGGGAAACTAAGAGACTCCCCCCACCCATCCACCAGGAGAAGCCCCTGCAAAGAGCAACCAGACTTAGGTATGCTTGGAGCCGCTTGACCTGCCAACTTTCTTAGTTCCCTTGGAGGTGGTGGGTAAGTCCCTCTAGCATTCTAGTTCCTCTGTTTTTGAATTATGAGTTTTCAGATTTTATGTAAGCATTTCTTTTTCCTGGCTAAGCCCCAAAAGTGACAAGAGTTCAATTTAGAATCCAGTCTGGGTTGGACTAGGTCTTTCTTAGTAATTGGACTGGGTTTAGGCTCATACTGAGGTGCCACTTAGAAACTGGACAGATGAGGCTATTTGGGTGAATAAGATTTTGTTTTAAAGCTGAACAAGTAGGTTACACTTACCAAAGATAACTTGAATTATGATGGCCAAAGTGAAGAATTTTTTCCCCCAAACTTAAATTTTTAATTGAAGAAAATTGCTTCACAATATTGTGTTGGCATCTGCCATACACCAACAAGAGTCAGCCATAAGGTATATGTGTGTCCCCTTCTTTAACCTCCCACCCACTTCCTACCCCTCTAGGGTGTTGCAGAGCCCCAGTGTGAGTTTCCTGAGTCATAAGGAACAGTGGAGACGCAGACATAGAGAACAGACTTATGAACATGGCAGGGGGTGGGAGGTGGGGTGAGGAGAGGGTGGGAAGAATGGAAAGCGTAACATGGAAGCATATACACTACCGTGTGGAAAATAGGTAACCAACAGGAATGTGCTATATGAAGTGGATCAATTTTAATCTAGATAAGCCTATCCATTCATAAGGTGTCCTTAGAAAGAAAGGGGTCTCAGCCAAGCATTGACCACAAAGGGTAGAAGGAAAATTATTTTTCCTCCTCTACAGTTTCTGGTGACCAGGATGACACCCCTAGGACAGCCTACTTGCTCCAGAACCTGCAGACGGGATCCTGGGGAAATTGGCAGAAGCCTGCAATGGGGGAGAATTCTTACCCAAGTCAGCTCGCCTAGATCTCTATCTGTCATGCCAGGTGAAGAGAGAAGGTAAAATGTCATGTTGTCCTTTCTTTTTAGATTGGCAGACAAAAAAAAAAAAAACACATGTAAGAATTAGATCTTTAAATTGTGACCTGTGAATTTGCTTTTGGGTACCTGTTGGTTGTCGATCCTTAGCCAGCAATATCTGTTGACTTCTTATTTGTCTCATTTTGTGTCCTAAGAGCTTGACTTGAAAATTGTAGGTTAGGGGCCTCAAAAATATGGGTGGATAGAAATATGAGTTTCAATTCACTTGCAGCTGAGATTCTGTGAACTCAGTCAATCCTAAAGGAAATCAACCCTGAATATTCATTGGAAGGACTGATGCTGAGGCTGAAGGTCCAACACTTTGGCCACCTGATGCAAAGAGCCACCCAGACTCTAATGCTGGGAAAGATTGAGGGCAAGAGAAGAAGAGGACAACAAAGGATGAGATGGTTGGATGACATCACTGACTCTATGGACATGAGTTTGAGCAAGCTCTGGGAGATGGTGAAGGACAGGTACGCCTGGCATGCTGCAGTCCATGGGGTCACATGAATCCAGATCCAGCTCTAAATCTGGAACCCAGAAATCTAAATCCAGAACACAGACATCTTTTGTTTTTCATCATTGTTGAAGATCTTCTACCAAATATAAAGAAGCAAATTGAAGATGACTAGCTCCTGGGCAGGGCTTCCCTTGTAGCTCAACTGGTAAAGAATCTGCCTGCAATGCAGGAGACCCCAATTTGATTCCTGGGTTGGGAAGATCCTCTGGAGAAGGGATAGACTACCCACTCTAGTATTCTTGGGCTTCCCCGGTGGTTCAGCCGGTAAAGAATCCACCTGCAATGTGGAGACCTGGGTTCTACTCCTGGGTTGGGAAGATCCCCTTCAGGAGGGCATAGCAACCCACTCCAGTATTCTTGTCTGGAGAATCCTCATGGACAGAGGATCCTGGCAAGCTGCAGTCCATGGGGTCACAAAGAATCAGACATGACTGAGCAACTAAGCATAGCACAACAGAGCTACCAGGCAACCTCCGTATCAGTCAGGTTTCAACCCAGTTCTTTAAGGAATTAAAATCAACAGCACTTATCTTACAAACTGAGTCTTGTAAGATAAGTGCAGTCTTATACAAGAACAGAAGTGTGACTCTACGAACAATTCAAAGCCCATCTATCTATTTTTATCCATCTCCTAACCTCCTCTGTTCACCTCAAAAGACTTGCAGATACTGTAAAAAGTCTGGACTTAGGAAACAGAAGTCCTTCCTGGTGGAAATTCTTTCTCTGTGCCTTTTGATAAGTATTCCACTGGTTTTCTCCAGGAACCAGGGTAATTCTTATCAGAAAAAAAGGAAAGGTAATCTTAACTTATTCCATCTGCCAAAAACACAGTTTGGATCTACCTGTTCTTTTTTAAATTAGTGACTTTTGTACTATCATGCCCATCCTATGATTAAAATTTCAAAACAAAAGCTATAAGATTTCTGTTTGGGTCTCTATGTTTATGTATGTCTATGTGTTTATTTATAGATGTCTGATATTTTTCTACCATAGGAAGGTATTACCAAAATTAATTTGTATAAAGCTCTATTTTATAGGCTTAAAGACAAACAAGCATTTATGTTAATCACATATACTCTTAAAAATGTAGAAACTAATTAAAATGTTTTTCAAGTTCATGTGATCTAGGATAATCTTCAGTAACTAAAAGCTAGTTTAAGTTTGTTGGTTTAATTAAAACAGGCATGTCAGACTTCCCTGGTGGTCCAGTGGTTAAGACTCTGCCTGCCAATGCAGGGGACATGGGTTTGACCTCTGGTCCTGGAAGATTCCAAGTGCCATGGAGCAACTAAGCCCAAGTGCCACAACTACTGAGCCCGCTTGGCTAGAATCCATGCTTCTCAACAAAAGAAGCCACCATAATGAGAAGCCCACACATGCAACAAAGAGTAGCCCCCACTCACCACAACTAGAGAAACCCCGCATGTGGCAGTGAAGGTCCAGTGCAGCTGAAAATACATAAAACCAACATGTCTCTAGAGTTAGGAGCATTAAATATAGTACCTTTATTCTACTTAATCAAATGCAAGTTCACGCGCCCCATGCACAGTACTTCCCTGGTGGCTCAGATGGGAAAGCATCCGCCTACAATGTGGGAGATCCGGGTTTAATCCCTGGGTTGGGAAGATCTCCTGGAGAAGGCAATGGCAACCCACTCCAGTTGCCTGGGAGATCCCATGGAAGGAGGAGCCTGGTAGGCTACAGTCCATGGGATCCCAAAGAGTTGGACACAACTGAGCAACTTCACTTTCACTTTTCACATGCACAGTAAGGCCAAACAAACCAAAATGTCAGAGTTTGGAGCAGAAAAAGGTATATTGCAGGGCCAAGCAAGAGGAATGGGTGGCTTATGTTCAAAACCCCTGAAATCCTCCATGATTTGGATGAGGAGATTTTAAACATGAAAAATTTGCGGTGAGGACTGCAGGGTGACCTTCTTCTGATTAGTTGATGGTGCTCAGGAATCTTATGCTCATCCTGAATTTACCATCCTCCACCTGGGTTGAAGACCTTAGTTCCTGCAGAAGAACTCAAAGATACTGTTATATATATATATATATATAAATCCCTTGAGAAAGAACCAGGACCTTGCCCTACCACTGTAGTAACTTTTTTTGTTTTTTGGCCATGCCACTCAGCTTATGGGATCTTAATTCCCCAACCAGGGGTTGAACCCAGATCCTGAGCAGTGAAAGCAGAGTCTTAACCACTGAACTGCCAGGGAATTTTCCTGCAGTATTATTTCTTGACTGATCCTCCTTGGTTCCTGCATTTCCTTATTTCCCTGATTAACTACTGTTGAATCTGTCCTTTAATATTCAGGAAGGTCTAGGAGGCTGAAACCTTTTTGCTACAAATGAGAACTGGGGACCTAGAAAATATACCTGGGAGAGCCCCACGGGGTCCTGCTCCCTTTCATAACTCTACTTGAAAATAGTTTCCAAAACCTTCTGGTAACTTGAAACCTTAGAGTGAGATAAATTAAATGATGGGTATTCATTGACTATCTAGATCATTTCCAAATAAGATGAAATACTGAAGCATTAGCTACCCAGGTGGCGCTAGTGAACACACCTGCCAATGCAGGAGACATAAGAGACGCAGGTTCCATCCCTGAGTCTGGATGATCCCCTGGAGGAGGGCATGGCAACCCACTCCAGTATTCTTGCCTGGAGAATCCCATGGACAGAGGAGCCTGTTGGGCTACTGTCCATAGGGTCACAAAGAGTGGGACATGACTGAAACGACTTAGCATACACACACACACACACACGTCACCAAACTGAAATAATTATAATCTAAGTTCTTCCAAAAATGGAATATCATACCAGTCAACCAGAAATCACCCAATCCACCACCAGTTGGGGAATTTGGCTCAGAGACGCCTATAATCCTCTAAAGGAAAGTAATTTTGCAATAACCAACCTGTTTTTTGCTTCATATATTAATAACTTCTTCCAATTCCCTTTGCCTGTAGAATTCTTTGGACAGCTAATTGGCACTCCTTTCTATCTATTAGATTGGGTGTTGACTGATTGAACCAACTTTTGCTCAAATAAATTCATAAATTTTAAAATATGATTCATTTTATTTTTAACATATCTCAGATCTATTTTGCCATATTCAGGAGCCAGTGGCCCAATAAATAGTAATTGTGATGTTCTTATGCTCCCAATGGTATTAGTGGCAACTGCTAAAAATCAAGTTTCTCTTGTAGAAGTGATGGCTACATAGGTAGCTAGCTAGTACTAAACAGTTGTTGTTCAGTTGCTAAGTCATGTCCAACTCTTTGTGACCCCATGAACTGCAGCACACTAGGCTTCCCTGTCCTCCACTAGCTCCCAGAGTTTGCTCAAATTCATGTCCATTGACTCGGTGACGCTATCTAACCATCTCATCCTCTGCCCACCCTCTTCTCCTTTTGCCTTCAGTCCTCCCCAGCAACAGGGTCTTTTCCAATGAGTCAGCTCTTCACATCAGGTGGCCAAACTGTTGGAGCTTCAGCTTCAGCATCAATCCTTTTAATGAATATTCAGGGTTGATTTCCTTTAAGATTGATTGGTTGGATCTCCTTGCAGTCCAAGGAACTCTCAGGAATCTTCTCCAACACCACAGTTCAAAAGCATCAATTCTTTGGCACTCAGCCTTCTTTATGGTTCAACTCTCACATCTGTACATGATTACAGTAAGGGCCAATATTTACAGTTCTTAACCTGGATCCTCTATGGCCCTGAAACATTGATTTTTCTCTTCATTCACTTGTTCAACAAACTTTCATTGACTACCCAATATGTGACTTTTCCCCTAAAATATCATGGTTCAGGTTGGGCCCCTGTCCTCACAGATATGATGACCTAAAACATGTCCACAAATTCAACAGTCCTCCCATCAAGCCCTTAGCACAGGCTGGCCTTACTGATTCACTTCTAATGGACTGAAGGCAGTGGAAATGTCACTGTGTGACTCTGCCCTTAGCAGAAATATTGTACAGTTTCTCCTTGCTTTTCTCTAGGATGCGTGTTCTTGAAAACCAGTCACTATGCTGTGAAAAACTGAGACCATGTGGAGAGGTCAAAGTCACATAGAGGTGTTCTGGTCAATAGTCTCAGCTGATAGCCACTGTCAACAACCAGACGTGAGTTTTCGAGTGATTCTAACTCCAGACCTTATCTGACTATAACTGAATGAGAGATCTTGAGTGATAATCACCTAGCTGAGCCCAGTCAACCTTTGGGACCATGAAGAACAATGGTACATAAGTTTTCATTTTATGCCACAACGTTCAAGACAGTTTGTTATGCAGCTATAACTAAGTTTACAGTCACATGCTCTAATGTCTACAGCAGACATCAAACAACTACCCCCCAAAATTAAATTCAGTTACAAAGATGGCACCAAGCTTTCTCCTTTCTTGGCTCACAAAACACTACCCCATCCAAGCTCTTTCTCTCCTCTTCCCTGCTTCCGTGTCCTTGCTAATAGTATTATCTTCCTGACAAAAACCAAGGCCGAAAAATTTGAGTCATTCTTGACCTATTTTCCTCATATCCATACTCAAATCAGTTATCATATAGTTTTGATTCTATTCCAGAAGGTGCCTCCCAAACCTGACTCCATCTGACAAATCCTGCTGTCACCTTGGCCCAGTTCAGGCCCTCAGAATCTCATCACTGACTTATTGAAATGACTTACCCAATTGACCATTCATATCATTGCCTATTCAACGCTGTCAGGTATGTGTTCTCAAACCACATCCTCTATTTTCCCCCTCCCCTGCTAAAAAATAAAAAAGAAAGAAAGAAAGAAAGAAAGAAAGCTGTACTATCTCTTCATTCACTGCCTGAAAAGTACCAGCCAATTGTCTCAGCCCCTTCATAGTCTGCTGCTAACATTTGGTCTGGCTTTTCTTCCCACATAGTGCTGCTATTACATGCTATGCTCCCAATAATCTGAACTTCTCAGTATGCTGATCATGCCCCCTCATTGATGCCCTCAAGCTCTCCCTCCCTCCACTGAAAATGTGTTTTCTTACCCCATCTATCCTGTGATCTCCTGAGGCTCACACAACACAATTGTCATTGATCCTATGGCTAGGTAAGAGTGATAGCTATGGCGGAGATGGTTCATGGCCAACCATTTCACACAGCGGAAGCCATAAGTTTTTGCTGAGCACGTGGCCAGCCAGACACTACAATTAAGCACTCTTTCAATGCAGCTTGACTCAATCATAGGACTGAGTTCTGGCACATGGCATGTAATCAGAAACAGAATATGCCACTTCCAGTTTATTCCCTTAAAAGGAATAATCATGCCCTCCTCTAGCCTTTTCCCTTTCTTGCTTGCAAGGATGGAACAAGGGCTGGAGCCACCATCTTTGCCTTAGAGATGAAACTATATTTTGAAAATGGCAGAGATATTTTTATAGTCCCAAACCTCTTAGCTTCAAATAGAGAAAATCCATTTCTATTATTTGGTACTACTGAATTTTGGAGTCTCCTTGTCATTGTAGCTTAATCCATATCCTACCTACTATGATAGCTAATCTCTATATTGAGAGTTTATCAAGTAGCAGACACTGTGCATCACATCATTTAACACTCACAATGATATCGTGGGAAAATAATGTTAGAGATGAGGAAACTGAAGCTCAGAAGGGGTTTGCAACATGCCTGGGGCCACACAGCTAGTAGATAATGGAGTTAGAACTCAAGCCTAGGACAGTTGCTTTCAGAAACAATACCTTTAATCACTGCTTATCCCTTTGCTCTGATGCACAGCCTTAAAGGCACAGACAGACCTCACTGAGGTTTGCCAAGAGTCCTCATAAACACTTAGAAACATGCTTCTCATGTCGTAGATACTCAATAAATGTTTGTTGAATAAATATCAATTGGTTTTAGGAAAGCAGGCTTTTTGGAAGTTCCTAACTACAATCAGATGATATAGTTAACTGCTTCTGCTTAGCCAGCAGCCCTGCATCCCTGTTTTATACAGAAAACTCTCCCAGTTGCTAATACCAGACAATTTTCTCTCTGAAGAATAACATATAGTGCTGTACTTTGGGTCCATGTCCTTATGCATCTTACCTGCAATCAGCAGAGAGCGTATGTAAGCGGAGTAGGCAGTTGGGGAAAGCACACAGCCAGTTGTACTCATCTGTGTTTATTTACACAGCTGTTCTTCCCCTTGTTCAAGCAGAAGACTCCAACCCAGAAATCAGAAACAAAAATAAAATTAGGGGGCTTTTTGAAGACTGCTGGGCAGTATCCTGCATCCTGGGATCTCAGCAGGGATGTGGGGTCCAAGGACGTTCAAAGTCTCCTTTGTGTGGTGTCAAGGGTACTAGTACAAAGCGAATAGTGCTGAGAGCTTGGGGCTGTGAGAGAGGTTATTATAAAGTACTGACATCCTGCTGTGAGGGCTGAATGTGTTCCCTTCTTCAGAGCTCTTATCTGGAGCTCTGCGATAGAAAAGGAATAGAAGAGAACGCCTGAACTGTTCTAGCATTGCCTTCAGCCCTCCCCTGGGAAAACTTTTAGCAATAAACACAAATCAAGAGGAAACTGAAAACGATTTTTTCAAATGGGTCTTCAAACAGCCAGTCTTTATTTGTTCAAGTGGGGGGACTAAAAGAAGAAATTAAAGCCAACTTTCTTTCTAATTAAGTTCCATGGACCTCCCAAAATACAACACAGATGCTGTGATGAACATTAACAAGCTCTCTGATGGAGTGTACTTGAACTCAGTAGGAGTAAGACAGAGAATGAATTAGCAAAAAAAAAAAAAAACTCCACACACAGAGAGAAACACCCTAAAAGCTTGTAGTAATGATGACTTTTATTAGTTCTTTAGGAGGTTACATAATAAAGCTGAGTCCTTTTTCATCAGTACATTCTCAAGTAAATTCATTCTTCTCTTTTGATTCCAGTAATGATACACATTTAAGATTATTCTTTCTTTTCTTATGGGAACCTACCATGTTAACATATCTAATTAAAAGTAAGCATTATTTTGTTTCAGAACATATGTTTAGATATAATGTCCCTGCCGTGGAATTCCATAGAGTCAGCGTCTCAGGGGTGGGGTGCAGGGGTTGGAGGGCTAAGATTGATCCATCACCTAGAGGAGTATGTGCATTAGGAAGAGCTAAATGATCACTGAAGAGGCATGTTTGATATATCATGTGTGATCAGTTTTAGAGCAACCAGATCCCAGGGAGTGGGGTGAGTGTAAGGCAGCTTCAACTTCAGAAAGTCAGAGATGATTTGGGGGGTATTTCTGCTTCAGTTTTAGCCATACCTGCTATATAGTTGCTCAGTCATGTCCAACTCTTTGCGACCCCATGGACTGTAGCCTGCTAGGCTCCACTGTCCATGGAATTCTCCAGGCAAGAATACTTGTTTTAGGGTCCACAGAAATAACCCCACAGATACCATCAAGGATAGGAAAAACACACGACATAGAGGGAACCATGCGTGGAAGTTGGCATCACTTCAGAGTTAATTAGTTTGAGATAAGAGTCAGACAGAAACAAGCTATGTGATAGTGCCAAGAAAGATAGATGATGCTCTCCTGAAACTGAAAAAAAAATTGAGCTCAATGTCCAAATTTCAAACGGAGGCAATGCAAAGTTGGATTGAGGATTATTTGCCTGTGAGACTGTATTATCTATAAATCATGTCAATGAGGAAAAATAAAAACCAATGAGGAAATTCATTTTTATGATTTCTGTTAAGTTTACATTGGGGTGAGGGAAAATACCAACATAATTAACATAGAAGAGGGACTTCCCTAGTGGTCCAGTGGTTAAGAATCTGCCTTATAATGCAGGGGACCCAGATTCTATCACCGGTTCAGGAACTAAGATCTCACATGCCAGGGGAGCAACAAAGAGTCCTCGCTGCAACTACAGAGACCACGTGCTCTGGAGCCTGTGAGCCACAACTGGAGTTTTTGCACCACAAGGAAAGATCCCGTGTGAGGCCGTGAAGATCCTGCATGCCTCAGCTAAGACCTGACACAGACAAATAGATAAATACATAAATTTTTAAGAATTAATGTAGGGGATTATATGAGGGGATCTTTTTCAGGCCACCAAGGCTTTGCATATGGAGTCAACTGAAACAGAAAATGGATGTTTCTGTGTCTCTCCACATCTCTGTGTACTCTCTACCTCACCTTAAAAAGTGGAATAATAATTTACTCCATCCAACATCAAAGTGTTAGAAGGGAAAAACTCATTTTTCTCTCTTGTGGAGGATTCATTTTCAAGGCCTCTTTTTACTTCTCACTCACTCTTCCTTCTTCTCTGGCAAATTAGGGAAGAATAAAGTAGACCTTTTTGGCTCCATTCCTACCTTTTTGGTGGGCCACAAGGATCATGGAAGCAAGGTGCTGAGAGTCTTACCTGGACAACTCCCACCTCGGGAGACCATCCCCAAACCAAGGTTGCCTGTGGCTCAGGAGCACATCCACCTAATCCTGGAATCAGTTCATAGGGCCGTTTGGAGGTACATTTATAGGTACACTATCAACTCAGTTGTAGTCTCTAATGAAGGGTGTCTTTTTATTTTCCATATGCCTGCCTCTTTACCTTTTTTCTCACTGTGTTCATAACCTGGACAGAGAAAAGATGTGCTATATATTGGGCTTCCTGGGAAATCTCAGCAAAAATGAAGAAATACTGGAATACATAAGCTGGTTTTAAAGTCTACGTAGAAAAATAAGCAAGCAAGAATAGCTAGGACAATTGTGAAAAACAAAAATAGTGAAACAATGTCTTGATAGTCCGATGATACAATAATTAAACCTGTAGTACTGACACACTGAAGCTGCAGACAGATCAATGGATCAGAGCAGGAACGTAAGCATTAATCGCTCAGTGGTGTCTGACTGCTTGTGATCCCATGGACCATAGCCCGCCAGGCTCCTCTGTCCTTGGAAATCTCCAGGCAAGAACACTGGAACGGGTAGCCACTCCCCTTCTCCAGGGGATCTTCCCGACCCAGGGACTGAAGCTCCCTCTCCTGCATCTCCTGCATTGCAGACAGATTGTTTACCAACTGAGCCCCCAGGGAAGACATAGGCATAAACACATGTGGAAATGTAGTCACAACATGACATTTAATATCAGTAGAGAAAAGAAAACTTACCTAATAAATTATGCTGGAGCATTGTCTGGGGAAAAAAAATGAGCCCTTACTTTATGCCAAGATAATTCCAGGTACATTAAATATTTAAATTCAACAAATTAAATAACAAAAATTCAGGCAGAAATCATTGCAGTCCTTTCATAATCCTAAGTACCATAAAACTTCTCAGAAATCACAAAAAGAAAGACTGATCATTTCAATTGCCTAAAATTCAAAATTTATGTTCAGTAAAACCCATCAATAATCAAAAGATAAATGACAAACTGGTCAAAATATTAGAAACTTACATCACAGAAAAAAAGACCAACATTTCCTAAAAATATGTCTATTCTATGTAAGCAGGAAAAGATAAATAGATATCAATAGATAAACAGGCAAAGGATATGAAATAGAAATGGTCTTAAGCATGAGAAAAATCCCAGTATCATTCATTAGAAGAAATATGTAAATAACTTTACAATGATTTATCATTTTTTGCCTATTAAATGGACAAAATTAAAAAAAAAACCTACATAGAACAATGTGTGGAGAAGCCAGCACTATCAATACATTATCCTTGGAAGTATAAATTGATTAATCCTCCACCAAGAATAATTTGATCATATCAGTTAGAAATGTACATACCTTTTGACCCAGAAATTCCTCTTCTAGAATTGTATTCTATCAATATATTTATACATGTCAAATGATATGTATAAAGTATTTATTAGAGCACTGTTTATAATAGCAAAAGATTGAAAACTAAACACTCATTATTAGGAAGTTGGTTGAATAAACTATGATCAACCTCATTAGAAGGTAAGGTCTATGAATGAAAGGATTTGTGTTTGCTTTGTTCACTGAAGAAAAAGAAATGCAAAAAGGCAAAATGGTTGTTTGAGGAGGACTTACAAATAGCTGAGAAAAGAAGAATATAGAAAGGCAAAGGAGAAAAGGAAAAATATACCCATCTGAATGCAGAGATCAAAAAAAAAAAAAAGGAGAGAGATAAAAAAGCCTTCTTAAGCAATCAGTGCAAAGAAACAGAAGTATGCAATAGAATGGGAAAGACTAGAGATCTCTTCAAGAAAATTAGAGGTGCCAAGGGAACATTTCATTCAAAGATGGGCACAATAAAGGACAGAAATGGTATGGACCTAACAGAAGCAGATCATATTAAGAAAAGGTGGCAAGAATACAAAGAACTATACAAAAGAGATCTTCATGACCCAGATAACCACGATGGTGTGATCATTCACCTAGAGCCAAACATCCTGGAGTGGGAAGTCAAGTAGACCTTAGGAAGCATCACTATGAACAAAGGTACTGGAGGTGATAGAATTCCAGCTGAACTATTTCAAATCTTTAAAAATGATGCACTTAGTATGCCAGTAAATTTGGAAAACTCAGCAGTGGCCACAGGACTGGAAAAGGTCAGTTTTCATTCCAATCCCAAAGGAAAACAATGCCAAAGAATGTTCAAACCACTGCACAATTGCACTCATTTCACACGCTAGCAAAGCCATGCTCAAAATTCTCCAAGCAAGGCTTCAACAGTATGTGAACCGAGAACTTCCAGACATTCAAGCTGGATTTAGAAAAAGCAGAACGACCAGAGATCAAATTGCCAACATCTGTTGGATCATCGAAAAAGCAAGAGAATTCTAGAAAAACACCTACTTCTGCCTTATTGAGTATGCCATAGCCTTTGACTATGTGAATCACAACAAACTGTGGAAAATTCTGAAAGAGATGGGAATACCAGACCACCGTACCTGCCTCCTGAGAAACCTGTATGCAGGTCAAGAAGCAACAGTTAGAACCAGACATGGAACAATGGACTGATTCCAAACTGGGAAAGGAGTATGTCAAGACTGTATATTGTCACCCTGCTTACTTAACTTCTATACAGAGTACATCATGTGAAATGCCAGGCTAGATGAAGCATAAACTGGAATCAAGATTGCTAGGAGAAATATCAATAACCTTAGATATGCAGATGACACCACCCTTATGGCAGAAAGTGAAGAAGAACTAAAGAGCCTCTTGATGAAAGTGAAAGAAGAGAGTGAAAAAATTGGCTTAAAACTCAACATTCAAAAAATGAAGATCATGTCATCCAGCCCTATCACTTCATGGCAGTCAAATGGGGAAACAATTAAAACAGTGAGAGACTTTATTTTTTTAGGCTCCAAAATCACTGCAGATGGTGACTACAGCCATGAAATTAAAAGACTCTTGCTCCTTGGAAGAAAAGCAATGACCAACCTAGACAGCATATTAAAAAGCAGAGACATTACTTTGCCAACAAAGGTCCATCTAGTCAAAGCTTTGTCTTTTCCAGTAGTCACATCCAGTATGGATGTGAGAGTTGGACCACAAAGAAAGTTGAACCCTGAAGAATTGATGCTTTTGAACTGTGGTGATGGAGAAGACTCTTGAGAGTCCCTTGGACTGCAAGGAGATCCAACCAGTCAATCCTAAAGGAAATCAGTCCTGAATATTCATTGGAAGGACTGATGTTGAAGCTGAAGCTCCACCTGAGGCGAAGAACTGACTCCTTGGAAAAGATTCTGATGTTGGGAAAGACTGAAGGCAGGAGGAGAAGGGGACAACAGAGGATGGGATGGTTGGATGGCATCACCGACTCGACGGGCATGAGTTTGAGCAAGCTCTGGGAGTTGGTGATGGACAGGGAAGCCTGGTGTGCTGCAGTCTGTGGCATCGCAAAGAATTGGACACAACTGAGCAACTCAACTGACTGAGATGAGAAACAAAGCAAAAACCCTATTAAAACACTGGAAGAAAATCTTGGAGATTACAGTACTTTTATAACTTTAGAATAGGTAAAGTCTTTTAAAGAAATATTTAAAACCAGAAGCCATGAAATAAAAGTAACAATAGCAAACTTCCTGCTTAAAATTTCAAGCCTCAGATGAGAAAAGACACCACAAATAATGATAACGTTGTTGACCAAAGCCTCAAGATGTCCCATAAAATATCATCACTCTGTCTTTAGGAGTAGTATTGTGCCAAGAAGTGGGAAGTATATCTTAAGAGTTCAGGACACAGATTCAGAGACAGCAGACCTTCTCCACCTTTCTGCACCATTATTCCTCTGGCAGTCTTATGAAGTCCCTTCTCAGGATTAAATAAAAAATACGCAAGCATAATGCAAAAGATTACAAAGGGAACCAATTATTTTGAAATTCAATTATATGTATATACGCTTCTCTACTAACACAATAAGAAAGATACAGTGTCCAATCTAATAATTACTGCAGTTTTGATGTACTGTTGAGCTATCTGAAACAACTGTAAGGTGATATAATGCTATCTATGTCAGTGACAAAGTTCAGGTACTGCTAATATTAATATGGCTTGTTGCCTACATTCTTAAGTGAAAGAATTGCTGAATTTCAATTAAAAGTTAATGAAAGTAGGACTTCCCCGGTGTTCCAGTGGTTAAGAATTCACATTCCAATACAGGGGGCCCAGGTTCGGTCTTGGCCAGGGAACTAAGATCCCACAATGTTGCAGGGCAACTAAGACCCAGTGCTGCTGCTGCTGCGGCTAAGTTGCTTCAGTCGTATCCGACTCTGTGCGACCCCATAGACAGCAGCCCACCAGGCTCCCCCATCCCCGGGATTCTCCAGGCAAGAACACTGGAGTGGGTTGCCATTTCCTTCTCCCATGCCTGAAAGTGAAAAGTGAAAGTGAAGTCGCTCAGTTGTGTCTGACTCTTCGTGACCCCATGGACTGCAGCCTACCAGGCTCCTCTGCCTATGGGATTTTCCAGGCAAGAGTACTGGAATGGGTTGCCATTGCCTTCTCCAAAGACCTGGTGCAGCCCCCTCCCAAGTTAATGAAAGGATTGAAAGAAAAACTGTAATATTTTTCACATCCATGTTCATGGACACTTAGGTTTTATGCATAGAAGACCCTTTGGACAGCTCCTCCAACCCCAGGTTCAGAATTCCATGGGAAGATCTTGACACAACCTCAAAATATAAAGAAAGGCAAAGTCTAATCAAGTGTTGTGGATCCCCTCTGGTTGCTTAAATAGTCCAACTTCATCCCACTCTCCACCCTTCAAAATCATGACAGAGATTTAAACAGCATCTCACAGCATGGCAGTCAGGAGTTGAGAAGCCAAGCCCTGCTGTCTGCTGCTTCCCATATCACACCTAGCCAAAATCTCTGGTCAACGTGCCACACTGATTAGCCAGGAATGTATAGCTGGAAACATAATTCCAAAATATCCCTTTGAGAAAGCAACTCTCAAATCCTTTGGATGACATATTTATTTTCTAAACAGGCAAGTATATACAATCCTGGGGAGATTTAGAATTAAATACAGAGGCCATGTAAATAAGACCAGGTGGCTCAGTGGTAAAAAAATCTGCTTGCAATGCAGAAGACTCTGATTCAATCTCTGGGTCAAGAAGATCCCCTGGAGAAGGGAGTGGCAACCCACTCCAGTATTTTCACATGGGAAATTCCGTGGACAGAGGAGCCTGGCAAGCTACAGTCCATGGGGTCGCAAAAGAGTTGGACATGACTTCTCCACCAAACAACAAATGCTACGCTTGCATTAAATTTCAAAAGAATCTGTGACTAACTGGTATTTTAAGTACTTGTTTAAAATAATTTGGCATATTAAACCATACTTCTGCTTTTTCTTCCCTTACCAACAGGGCTCTCTTCCCATTCCTCCATATCTTTTACATCTCTGGGTATTGGAGAGCCCCCAGCCCATTCCTTGATTATCAATTCTTGATTAGCTATCTCTAGTTACACTCACACCCTGTGGAGACAAAATCCAAGTTGTTAGTATCAAACTGTGCCCTAGCTTTATACACTATCTAGAATTTGATAACAGCAGATCTAATCTCCAACCAGACCTCGCCCCTGAATTCCTTTTCTTATATCTAACAGCCTATTCAACATCTCCATTTGATTACCTTTTGATTTCCTGTCCTTCCCACACCGCACACAAGTCTGTTCCCGCTCTTCCCCAAATTGGTAAATTACAACCACAGTCTTCCAGTTTCTCAGGCCAAAAACCTTGGTATCATCCTTTTTGAGCCAATACATGCTTATGAAAAATTTGGCTAACAGTTTGAAGCAGAATAATAGAGAGTCCACTAGATATAACTTCAGCCTTTGTAATAGTGTTCGGTGTACTAGCGTGTATAATGTTAAGCAAAATAAAATGAACTATTTAATTTTTAGTTATTCCATTTGTTATGAATCTTTCTGCTCTGTCTCCATGCACACCCATGCACTCCCTTGGCATGCTCACGCAGAGCTGGAGCTCTTAATTCTGTGTGTGTAACAAATATGGAATGCCGGCTTTCCATCTCTCTTGAATGCCATTGCCACCTGGCCATCTGCATTTGGAGATCTGAGAGAATCCAAAAAAGCTCTTCCATTCCCTACACCTAACTGAAACCTTCAGCTTTCCACCCATTTCCGTTAAACTCTATTTATGCAGTTACTGAAGTCTAAAACTTTAGTTCCATCCTTCACTACCCTCTTAACCTTCATACCTTTCATTCAAACATCATCAAAGACTGAGAGTTCTTCTTTCAAAAGACATCCACTGCTCACCATCTCTCTGGTTAGTCACCTTAATCCAAGCTACCATCATCTTTCCTTGAGGCTTTTCTAGTAGTCTCTCACCCTATTAACCATTCTCCATGCAGCAGCCAGAGTTCGATTTTTTTGTCTGTATCAGGATCTTAGTTCCCTATCCAAGGATGGAACACAGGTCTCCTACAGTGGAAGTACAGAGTCCTAACCACTGGACCACAAAGAAAGTCCTAGAGTTGATTTTTAGGAAGACTACTTCACCCCTCTGTGCTAAGCTAAGCCCTACAGTGGCTTCCTATCTCTCTCAGTGAGATCCAGAGCCCCTTCCTGAAGCCATGCACATTTCTTTGTTGAGGCTCTATCTCCTGCTAGAATGTAAACTCCAGGAGCATCCAGAACTCCTTTCCTTTCTTCACCACTCTATCCACAGCACCTAAACAGTGCCACACATGGAGTAGGGACTCAACAGAAATTTGTTGCATAAAGAGTAAATAAACTTGAAGTTTGGGGTTAGCAGATGCAAACTAATAGATAAAGAAAGGATAAACAACAAGGTCCCACAGTATAGCACAAGGAATTCATTCAATATCCTGTGGTAAGTCATAATGCAAAAAAAAAAAATTTTAACAATATGTACATATATATAGCTAAATCACCTTGCTGTACAGCAAAAATGGCACAACATGTAAACCAACTATGCTTCTATTTTTTAAAAAAGTAAATAAACTATTGGATGTGGATGGAGCAAGGTTTGGGGATGCAAAGGAGTATAGAAGGACAACCCTTACAGTTTTCTTTATAGTTTTTACTTTTCTTGTAAAGAAAACACATTTTGAAGACTTAATCCTCAAAAATTTCAGAGGGGAAAAATTAATGTAAACATGTTAGCAAGTTTAAGCTTTCCATAGGATTGAAGGGGTTCTAGAATAAGACAGAGAAATCTATAGTGGTGGAGATCCACCAGAAATTTACTTGTGGAGCTGAGGAAGCTGAATGAGTCACATCAACCTTCTAGGAAAAATGTCAGAGAGGAGTCTTCCTCTGGTTCACAATGACTTCCTAATGAGACTCAAAACCCCAGCTTCCAGCATAGCCAGTTTCTACCCTTTTGAAGATTATCTGTGCCCTTGTCCACTCTCTTGTCTTGTTTGTTCTTTTCCTTTTTCTCACCCTAATCACATCTTTTTTTTTTTTTTAGTTAATTCCACGCATATATTTAAATCTGATGGTATGAAGATATAATTGGTTATAAAAAAGAGAACTTATTGTGAAGTGAACAGCACGGCAAGCATGATGGATGATACAGTTCTTAAGAGTGAGAGGAGTTTTCCTCAGCAGAATAAAATTTCTTAACACCAAGTTACAGTCTGTTGGAAAAGACCATGATGCTGGGAAAGATTGCGGGCAAGAAGAGAAGGGGACAACAGAGAATAAGATGGTTGGATGGCATCACTGAAGCAACAGCCATGAGTCTGAGCAAACCCTGGGAGATAGGGAAGGACAGGGAAGCCTGGTGTGCTGCAGCCCGTGGGGTCACAAACAGCTGAACACCACTGAGCCACTGAACAACAACAATAACAATCTTATCCAGAAGACCCAAGAAAACTGTTCTAAAAAGCCAGCAAAGAAGCAATAAATTCTCTGTGATAAGAAGTTGAGAAAGCCAGATATTCCAAGTGGGTAAAAAGAATGCCAGAGGCATAGCTTCAGGATTGACATATGTACATTGACCATGTTCTAGGAGTGGGATTTGGTTGGTCCTGGTGATGGTACTGTTGGTTGTAGTGAAAGACTGGTGCAAAAGGTGGTTTGTTCTTGTTCTTCAGTCACTCAGTCAGGTCTGACTCTTTGAGACCCCATGAACTGCAGCACGTCAGGCTTCCCTGTCCTTTGTCTTGCAGAGTTTGCTCAAACTCATGTCCATTGAGTTGGTGATACAATCATCTCATCCTCTGTCGTCCCCTTCTCCTCCTGCCTTCAATCTTTCCCAGCATCAGTGTCTTTATAATGAGTCAGCTCTTCACATAAGGTGGCCAAAGTATTGGAGCTTCAGCATCAGTCCTTCCTATAAATACTCAGGATTGATTTCCTTTAAGATTGACAGGTTTGAGCTCCTTGCTGTCCAAGGGACTCTGAAGAGTCTTCTCCAGCAACACAGTTCAAAAGCATCAATTCTTTGTCTCTCAGCCTTCTTTATGGTCCAACTCTCACATCCATACTTGACTGCTGGAAAAATCACAACTTTGACTATATGAACCTTTGTCAACAAAGCAATGTCTCTGCTTTTTAATATGCTATGTAGGTTTGTCATAACTTTTTTTCCAAGCAGCAAGTGTCTTTTAATTTCATGATTGCAGTCACCGTCCACTGTGATTTTGGAGCCCAAGAAAATAAAGTCTGTCACTCTTTCCATTTTAACCCTAGATAAATTAACCCTTCAGCAACACTCCTTTCCCTAAATTCACCACCACACATTTTAACCTAGAGACAAACCCTGGGCTGAAATTAGATTGGGACTACATTTTAATCACTTAACTGTTTCATAACAATAGGCCTCATCTGGTGGCTCCAATTTCCTGGAAGATTTTAAAAGTTGAACAGGCAATTCTGAGTCACATTGAATTTGGTGAAAAAAAGATTTAAGCGGTGGGAGGGGAAACTCCATCTTCCCTGTCAAGGAAATGGGCAGTGAGTTCTGTCTTAAAAATTACATTTGAAAACTTAACAGCTCTCTCTCTTCCTCTCCCGCGTGCATTCGCTCTCTCTCTCTCTCTCTCTCTCTTCCTCTCTCTCTCTCTTCCTCTCTCTCTCTCTCCCACATGCTCCTCCACTCTCTTCTCTTCAAGTCTTTGGGTTGGCATGCCCCCACACTTCAAGGATGTATTCTCCTGCTATCTTCTAAATAAAATAGAGCTGTAACACTGATTTGCCTAAGAGCTATAACACGGTTTGTCCAAGACCTGAGAGCTGTGACGCGCCGAGGGCTCTAATGTCCGTTGCTCCAAATCTTTGTTGTAATGAGACAAAGAACCAGGGAACATACACTCGCGTGACATCTATGGTGCCGTGACCCAGATGTAACCTGGCTGAAACAACCTCCACGCAGAAGAGGCCAAGCACAGCAGGAACCCAACTCAGTGAAGTTCCCAGGGTAGAGGTGGAACATGAAGAAAATCCAGCGCAGGGGAAGGCCCATCGTGCTGGAAACCGGGACAGTGAAAAACAAACTCAGCAGAAAGGTCACGTGGCCCAGTCTCAGATCCCAGAAGACCTCTGGTTAAGAAACCTTGGACCACTGGACAAAACCCCGAGAGGGATTTTCAGAAGATCCTCTGACCAATCCTGAGGAAATCTGGTACACTGATGGAAGCAGCTTTGTCTTGGATGGGAAAAGAAGAGCCGGGTAGGCAATAGTCTCCAATTTTGAGACCACAGAGGCTAAGCCTCTGCCACCAGTCAAGGTACCAGGACATGACACCTGGATTCACTACTCACAAGTCAAGCCATGGCCATGGAAGAAGACAGAAGAGGACACTCAATACACCTGTCAACAAGCTACAACATGCAGTGCCAGTTCAACAGAGATATAAAACTACAGCCGACCACGAAAAAGATCACACCCTTAGATGGACACTACTATAAGGATTCTGAGGCTTGAGACTAGCAAGAGGGGGAGGCCCAATACCCCTTGCTGTCCCAGTTCAGCAGTAAGTAGCCAGAAAGACCTCAAAGCCCCTATTCCCAAAGAATTGGGCCTCCCATCTCTTGAGGGGGGAATGTTAGGTAGGTAGAATAGGGAAAAGGAGTCCAAAATGGTGGTGGCTAAAAGACAAGGAAGGGAAAAGCCCATGAAAATTGAACAAAAGAAGGTCCGAGGACCAGAGTGAAGACTTCAGGTAGAACAATCAGCACTCCTGGCTAAGCCCAATTTGCATAGGGCAGGCCCAGGTGGAGGAAAAACATATAAAAGGAGGAGCCAAAGCCTTGCTTGCTCTCTGTCTTCCTCTCCTGCGTGCATGCGCTCTTTCTCTCTCTCTCCCACGCGCTCCTCTATTCTCTTCTCTTCAAGTCTTTGGCTTGGCATGCCCTCACGCTTCAAGGATGTATTCTCCTGCTATCTTCTAAATAAAATAGAGCTGTAACACTGATTTGCCTAAGAGCTATAACACGGTTTGTCCAAGACCTGAGAACTGTGACGCGCCGAGGGCTCTAATGTCCGTTGCTCCAAATCTTTGTTGTAACGAGACAAAGAACTGGGGAACATACACTCACATGACATCTAAAGGAGAAAAGGAAAGATAGAAGCATCTGAATGCAGAGTTCCAAAGAATAGCAAGAAGAGATAAGAAAGCCTTCTTCAGCAATCAATGCAAAGAAATAGAGGAAAACAACAGAATGGGAAAGACTAGAGATCTCTTCAAGAAAATTAGACACACCAAGGGAACATTTCATGCAAATATGGGCTCGATAAAGCACAGAAATGATATAGACCTAACAGAAGCAGAAGATATTAAGAAGAGGTGGCTAGAATACACAGAACTGTACAAAAAAGATGTTCTCGACCCAGATAATCATGATGGTGTGATCACTCACCTAGAGCCAGACATCTTGGAATGTGAAGACAAATGGGATTTAGAAAGCATCACTAGTGGAGGTAATGGAATTCCAAGTGAGATATTTCAAATCCTGAAAGATGCTGCTGTGAAAGTGCTGCACTCAATATGCCAGCAAATATGGAAAAGTCAGCTGTGGCCACAGGACTGGAAAAGGTCAGTTTTCATTCCAATCCCAAAGAAAGGAAATGCCAAAGAATGCTCAAACTACCACACAATTGCACTCATCTCACATGCTAGTAAAGTAGTGCTCAAAATTCTCCAAGCCAGGCTTCAGCAATATGTGAACCATGAACTTCCAGATGTTCAAACTGGTTTTAGAAAAGGCAGAGGAACCAGAGATCAAATTGCCAACATCCGCTGGATCATGGAAAAAGCAAAAGAGTTCCAGAAAAACCTCTATTTCTGCTTTATTGACTATGCCAAAGCCTTTGACTGTGTGGATCACAATAAACTGTGGAAGATTCTGAAAGAGATAGGAATACCAGACCACCTGACCTGCCTCTTGAGAAACCTATATGCAGGTCAGGAAGCAACAGTTAGAACTGGACATGGAACAACAGACTGGTACCAGATAGGAAAAGGAGTGCGTCAAGGCTGTATATTGTCACCCTGCTTCTTTAACTTATATGCAGAGTACATCATGAGAAACGCTGGACTGGAAGAAACACAAGCTGGAATCAAGATTGCAGGGAGAAATGTCAATAACCTCAGATGTGCAGATGACACCACCCTTATGGCAGAAAGTGAAGAGGAACTAAAAAGCCTCTTGATGAAAGTGAAAGAGGAAAGTGAAAATTTTGGCTTAAAGCTCAACATTCAGAAAACAAAGATCATGGCATCCGGTCCCATCACTTCATGGGAAATAGATGGGAAAACAGTGGAAACAATGTCAGACTTTATTTTGGGGGGCTCCAAAGTCACTGCAGATGGTGACTGCAGCCATGAAATTAAAAGACGCTTACTCCTTGGAAGAAAAGTTATGACCAACCTAGATAGCGTATTGAAAAGCAAAGACATTACTTTGCCAACAAAGGTCCGTCTAGTCAAGGCTATGGTTTTCCAGTGGTCATGTATGGATGTGAGAGTTGGACTGTGAAGAAGGCTGAGTGCCGAAGAATTGATGCTTTTGAACTGTGGTGTTGGAGAAGACTCTTGAGAGCCTTGGACTGCAAGGAGATCCAACCAGTCCATTCTGAAGGAGATCAGCCCTGGGATTTCTTTGGAGGGAATGATGCTAAAGCTGAAACTCCAGTACTTTGGCCACCTCATGCGAAGAGTTGACTCATTGGAAAAGACTCTGATGCTGGGAGGGATTGGGGGCAGGAGGAGAAGGGGACGACCGAGGATGAGATGATTGGATGGCATCACGGACTCAATGGACATGAGTCTGAGTGAACTCCGGGAGTTGGTGACGGGACAGCAAGGCCTGGCGTGCTGCAATTCATGGGGTCGAAAAGAGTCGGAGACGACTGAGCAACCGAACTGAACTGAACTGAACTGAACTGAATGTGTTCTGCTTGAGGACTGTTTCTGGGAGAAACCTTCTGGCTAATCCTGTTATCTTAAAATGTAAATGATGGGAGTGGGTCTAGAAGAACTTTACAACCTTCAGATAATCTTTGATTCATTGTAATAACGAATTAAAATGTAAATAACTCCAATGCTAACACTAGAGAGGGGGTATTCTTTCTACCCCCTTCTGATGTCTATGTCAGAAGCTTTCTCTCTCTCTTTTATACTTTAATAAAACTTTATTACACAAAGAAAAAAAAAAGAAAACTTAACAGACATCTAAGAGGGATTCCAACAGATTATCTAATAAAATTATTCACTGTCTTCTACATGCTGGTAAAAGCTACTTTTTCTAGTCGTCTCTGTCCGCCCCTTCAATGTTAGCAATTAGTATCCTTCTGTGGATCTACTGGCCCCCAAACAGTCCTTCCTGTAATGGAGTTGAAGGAAACCAGGATTTTGACCTGAGTATGTGTTGGGGTCCAACTTCTGTGACCCCATGGACTATAGCCCACCAGAATTCTCTGTCCATGGAGTTCTCCAGGCAACAATACTGGAGTGGGTAGCCATTCCCTTCTCCAGGGGACCAACCCAGGGACTGAACCAGGGGTCTCCTGCATTGCAGGCAGAATCTTTACAGCCTGAACCACCAGGGAGGCCTATAGAAAGATAATGCTGTGAAAGTGCTGCACTCAATATGTCAGCAAGTTTGGAAAACACAGCAGTGGCCACAGGACTGGAAAAGGTCAGTTTTCATTCCAATCCCAAAGAAAGGCAATGCCAAAGAATGCTCAAACTACCACACAATTGCATTCATCTCACATGCTAGTAAAGTAATGCTCAAAATTCTCCAAGCCAGGCTTCAGCAATATGTGAACCGTGAACTTCCAGATGTTCAAACTGGTTTTAGAAAAGGCAGTGGAACCAGAGATCAAATTGCCAACATCCGCTGGATCATGGAAAAAGCAAGAGAGTTCCAGAAAAACATCTATTTCTGCTTTCTTGACTATGCCAAAGCCTTTGACTGTGTGGATCACAATAAACTGTGGAAAATTCTGAAAGAGATGGGAATACCAGACCACCTGACCTGCCTCTTGAGAAATCTATATGCAAGTCAGGAAGCAACAGTTAGAACTGGACATGGAACAACAGACTGGTTTCAAATAGGAAAAGAAGTGTGTCAAGGCTGTATATAGTCACCCTGCTTATCTAATTTATATGCAGAGTACATCATGAGAAACGCTGCGCTGGAAGAAGCACAAACTGGAATCAAGATTGCCAGGAGAAATATCAATAACCTCAGATATGCAGATGACACCACCCTTATGGCAGAAAGTGAAGAGGAACTAAAAAGCCTCTTGATGAAAGTGAAAGAGGAGAGTGAAAAAGTTGGCTTAAAGCTCAACATTCAGAAAACTAAGATCATGGCATCCGGTCCCATCACTTCATGGGAAATAGATGGGGAAATAGTGGAAACAGTGTCAGACTTTATTTTGGGGGGCTCCAAAATCACTGCAGATGGTGACTGCAGCCATGAAATTAAAAGACGCTGACTCCTTGGGAGAAAAGTTATGACCAACCTAGATAGCATTCAAAAGCAGAGACATTACTTTGCCAACAAAGGTCCATCTAGTCAAGGCTATGGTTTTTCCTGTGGTCATGTATGGATGTGAGAGTTGGACTGCGAAGAAAGCTGAGTGCCAAAGAATTGGTGCTTTTGAACTGTGGTGTTGGAGAAGACTCTTGAGAGTCCCTTGGACTGCAAGGAGATCCAACCAGTCCATCTTAAAGGAGATCAGTCCTGGGTGTTCATTGGAAGGACTGATGCTGAAGCTGAAGCTCCAATACTTTGGCCACCTCATGGGAAGAGTTGACTCATTGGAAAAGACCCTGATGCTGGGAGGGATTGGGGGCAGGAGGAGAAGGGGACGACAGAGGATGAGATGATTGGATGGCATCACCGACTCAATGGACGTGAGTTTGGATAAACTCTTCGAGTTGGTGATGGACAGGGAGGCATGTCGTGCTGTGATTCATGGGGTTGCAAAGAATTGGACACAACTGAGGGACTGAACTGAACTGATGCGTTGGGGTGGAGCTGAGGCAGGGGCATAGGTGAGAAGGCATTTTTTTTCTACTGATAAAGATCCTGGAATATGAACGAATGTAGGCCACCAGGAGATCAATTTTGTGGCATCTTTGTTACATTTGGATACACGGTTCCTTTTGATTCTTGAAGATGGGTGGTTCTCTGAAGGTCTTAGGGTCTGATTTTGTGGTAGTTGGTGCTATTGCATGTTTGGCCTGGTTATAGAGAAAGACTTGAGGGTTTTACAAATTGCATTAATACAAAGCTATCTTTGATTATGAAAAGACTTTTTTTCAACCCAAGAAATGCTTGTCAAGAAAGCAAAGGTGGACAAGGGGTAAATGAGTTTGGGATTAACAGATATATGCTACCGTATATAAAATTAATAAAATACAAGGATTTATTTTTCTGTACAGCACCAGGGCTTCCCCAGTGGCTGACGATAAAGAATCTGCCTGCAACGTAGGAGACCTGGATTTGATCTCTGCATCAGGAAGATCCCCTAGAGAAGAAAATGGCAACCCACCCCAGTATTCTTGCCTGGATAATTCCATGGACAGAGGAGCCTAGCAGACTACAGTCCATGGGGTCACAAAGAGGCAGACACGACTAAGTGACTCACACATTTACATTTACACAGCACAGAGAACTATAGTCAATATTGTCACAGTCTGTGTGAGAGTTGGAAAAGAATTTTGAGACATGAGGCAGAATGAGAGGAAACTAAAGTTTACTAGAGTGAGAGATGCTGTTAGAAGAGCAGCGTGGCTCAAGGGTGAGCTGAACGCTTTCCCAGGCTTGCAGCCAATTTTTATAGCCTCGAGACAGAGAAAATTCCTACTGGAATGGTGGCATTAAGTGATTGGTTAGGATGCTATAGGGGGATAGTAGGGTGGGTATTTTACATAATATGGGGTCACGGAACTGGCTGGTTTAGATCTGGAAGCTCATGGCAACAATTGCTATGGGGCTTGGTCAGTTCCAGAGATTTTTATCCTATGGTACAGGGTTCCACACCTGTGACCTTGGTATAGGGCTCCACAGATATCTTATAGTAACCTATAACAACAACAACAAAAATTTAATGAATATATGTATATAGACATGTACATATATATATATATAACCAAATCACTTTGCTATACACCTGAAACTAACACAATCTTGTAAATCAACTGTACTTCAGTTTTAAAAAAAAAGAATAAAGCAAAGTATCCAAGGTCTTTCTACCTTCTTACTCTCTACTTGTCTAAATGCAGTATGACCTCCCTCATGGTCCAGTGGCTAAGAATTTGCTCTCCTAATGCAGGGGACCCAGGTTCCATCCCTGGCCAGAGAACTAAATCCTGCATGCCACAATAAGACCCGGCACAGTCAAAAAAATATTAAAAATAAAACACGGTATACTCGACCTCTTCCGTCTCGTCTTTCACTTGTGCCATATTTTAATAGCTTCTCTGGAGTCCGTGCAGTGTCTTTGCTCTTTGGTTTTGCCACCTGAAAGATTCTCCCGAGCTATTCCTGTGTGTGTGTGTGTGTGTGTGTGTGTGTGTGTGTGTGTGTGTGTTAGGCCCTCAGTCCTGTCCCACTGTTTGCGACCCCATTGACCATAGCCCACCAAGCTCTTCTGCCCATGGAATTTTCCAGGCAAGAATAGTGGAGTGGGTTGCCATTCCCTTCTCCAGGGGATCTTCCTAACTGTATTAAAAAAAAACTTCATCTGTAGAGTTCCTTCTGAAATATTGCCTCTTCCATGCAACCTGCCATTTCCCTTCCCCCCAAAACTGGAATTCATCTCTCTCCTGTGTGTCTAGAGAGTTTAATTTTTCAATCTCATCAGGCCTTAGATAGTCATCTTTCTCACTGTGCGTATGTCCTCCGTACAATATTGTAAGATCCTTGAGGACTGCAACCATTTTGTCCTTCTCTGTGTATTCGGACTTCCCTTCAGTGTCTTCAGACCTGTGGGAATTTGTAGAATTCAGAAGGCAGTATTTTCATCAGGAGTGTTCTTTCTCAAAGCAAAATTGTGTGGCACTCAAAGGCCTGAGCTTTGAAAGCAAGTGGCTACGGTAGAATCTCAGTCCAACCACTTAACCAGCTTGTGATCTTGGCTGGGTGCTCATTCTCTCAGAACCTCAATTCCTTCATTGGGAAAGTGGGAATAATAAAATTTAGTAACAATAGGGTTGTTGTGACAAGTAAATGAGGCAAATGTAAAGCACTTGGCACAGGGCCTGGCACACAGAAAAGATTTAATAAATGGTAGCTGTTTTATTATTATTACTATTACCATAGCATTAAACCTCTGTGCAGAGACCAAAATAGTTTCAACACATGCTAATCTATTTAAATAAATTGAGAGAAAATGGACTGGAGAGCTTGCTAGTGCTGCCAAGTCTAAGAACACCTCTATAAAGAGTAATCACTTTATACCAGTGCTGTCCAATAGAAAGACAATGCAAGTCACATATGTAATTTTAAGTTTTCTATTAGCTACATGAAAATAAGCTAAAAGAAACAGGTGAAATTCTTAACCATATTTTTAATATATTTTCTTTAACTCGATGATGATGAAAGAGGAGAGTGAAAAAGTTGACTTAAAACTCAACAATCAAAAAACAAAGACCACGGAATCCAGTTCCATCACTTCATGGAAAATAAATAGGGGGAAAAAATGGAAGCAGAGGCAGATTTCATTTTCCTGGGCTCTAAAATCACTGCACTGATGACTACAGCCATGAAATTAAAAGATGCATGCTCCTTGGAAGAAAAGCTATGACAAACCTAGACAGCATGCTAAAAAGCAGAGATGTCACTTTGCCAACAAAGGTCTGTATAGTCAAGGCTATAGTTTTTCCAGCAGTCATGTACAGACATGAGAGTTGGACCACAAAGAAGGCTGAGTGCCAAAGAACTGATGTTTTCGAATTGTGGTACTGGAGGAGACTCTTGAGAGTCCCTTGGACTGCAAGGAGATCCAACCAGTCAATGCTAAAGGAAATCAACCCTGAATTTTCATCAGAAGGACTGATGCTGAAGCTGAAGCTCTAATACTTTGGCCACCTGATGTAAAGAGTCAACTCACTGGAAAAGACACTAATGCTGGAAAAGAATGAGGGTAGGAGGAGAAGGGGTTGGCAGAGAATGAGACGGTTCGATGGTATCACCAACTCAATGGATATGGGTTTGAGCAAACTGGAAGATAGTGAAGGACAGGGAAGCCTGGTGTGCTGCAGTCCATAGGGTCACAAAGAGTCAGACACGACTTAGTGACTAAACAACAACTTAACCCAATATCTAAAATATTATCATTACAAACATGTAATTAATATGAATAACTATTAATGGTATACTTAACATTTTTTTGGATTAAATTTTCAAAATTAATATATACTTCACACTTACATAGTGGTTCAAATGGTAAAGAGTCTGCCCACAATGTGGGAGACCCAAGTTTGATCCCAGGGTAGGGAAGATACCCTGGAGAAAGAAATGGCAACACACTCCAGTATTCTTGCCTGGAAAATCCCATGGATGGAGGAGCCTGGCAGGCTATACAGTCCATGGGGCTGTGAAGAGTCAGAAACGATTAGCGACTAACCCTTTTCACTTTCACACTCACAGCTCATCTTGATTTGTCCTAGCCACATTAAAGCACTCCATAGCAACTTGTGGCTGGTGGCAACCATATTGGACAGTATAGCTTTCTAACATGGGATCTGAAAATACCTCCCTCATAAGTGAGTCAAACCATATTAGGCTTTCACTGTTTGTTTCTCTGAAAATGTTTGGTGGGAGTGTGAACACCAGGTTCAGGTGCTGACTTTGATGTTCACTTCGTTGACTTTGGGCAAACCGTTAATTTGGCATTTGCTTCATCTATCCTGGGGCTTAGCAAGGTTACATGGCCATAAAAATTATGACCCATTGCTCAGTCCAGTCTGTCTCATCACCACCCACCATCCCCTCCCATCCCCTGACCACAGGCCTGGGCCTGAGATCTGCAAAACATACTCCCAGACATCTTACCTATGGCTGAATTTACTACAACAAGCCATACCTCTATAAGATTTATTAATTGAAGCACTAAAAATCTGGGGTCCTAAAAAAAACAAAAACAAACAAACAAACAAATCTGGGGTCCTTAGAGTTTAAGGCTTTTGTCTTTTGCTGTGAAGTTATTCTATCCTGTTAGAGTGCTTTTCTTAGAATTTGAGTACTTTGAGTTACCTGACACAGTCACTTCCATATCTTGTCCTGGGAACCCACTCAGGTTCACTTGCTAGTGGTGGGAGAAGGGAGGGGATGCCAGAGGGAGGGCAAATCCAGAGCTCTGGGCATCCCACCTCCACATTAGGCTTATCCCTGGTGTGTGATATTACTGTTTGTTCCATCATGAGATTTTATTTGAACAAGCGAGTGAAAGTCGCTCAGTCCTGTCCTACCCTTTACGACCCCATGGACTGTAGTCAGCCAGGCTCCTCTGTCCATGGGATTTCCCAGGCAAGAATACTGGAGTGGGTTCCCATTTCCTTCTCCAGGTTATCTTCCTGACCCAGGAATCAAACCCAGGAAGCTGATAACAAAGTGCTTATCAAATGACAAAAAAAATACAATTTAGAAATAACTTTGGTGTCCTTTATTCAAGTGAAAACAATCCAAGGACTAGGGGAGCACAGTCCATCATAAGCAGGGGAGCACCCTTCCCAGGGGATTTTGGGCAAAAGTTAATTTGTAGAGCTTTAGAAGAGGCCTCGCTGAAACAGGGCCAATTGGCCTGAGGGCCTTATAAGGCTGGTAGGTCCTATTTTCTGGGAAGGTAAGCTAAGGCTTTGCAGGGGGTGCTAGTGGTAAAGAACCTGCCTGCCAACGCAGGAGATGTAAGAGGTTTGGGTTCGATCCTTGGGTCGGGAAGATCCCCTGGAGAAGGACATGGCAACCCACTCGAGTAATCTTGCCTAGGAGAATCCCATAGACAAAGGAGCCTGGCAGGCAATGGTTCATAGGTTTGCAAAGAGTTGGACACCACTGCAGTGACTTAGCACACAGGCTAGCTAAAGCTGAGTTGGAGATTTGGAGTTGGTGTGTTAGGTTTCCTTGACAGTGTGGGCTGACTTGGGTTTTAATGTCTGATGTGGGCATGAATTAACATGAATTAACCTTATCAGGTTAAAAAGTCTGAAACCTAGTTTCTGTCTTACCTTTAGTTTAGTCCCAGGATTTGCCCAAGCTTCCACAACCTGACCCCAGCCTCAGTGTATGTTTCTCCAAGACTAAATTATCTCCCCAAGTTTTACCTGTTGATATTAAGAGATTTTTTTTTAAAAATATTTATTTCTTTAGGCTGTCCTGGGTCTTAGTTGTGGCATGCAGGATCTTCTCAGTTGCAGCATACAAGATATTTATTTGCAACATGCCAACTCTTAGTTACAGCATGTGGGATCTAATTCCCCCACCAGGGATTGAACCTGGGCCCCCTGCATTGGGAGTTGGAAGCCTTAGCCACTGGACCACCAGGGAAGTCCCAGTATTAAGAGATTTTTGAAGAACTTACTGGAACTCATGCAACAGTGATAGAAATATTGTTTTATAACTGAGGGCTATCCACAGGAGTGAACAGGTCATCCTGTGAGAATGTCATTTCATTTTGGCAGATGTGGTCCTATGTGAGAAAAGAGCAGGATGAGGGGGGAGGGCTGGTTTTGCCACTTCTGTGACCCAAGGTGAACTACCTTACCAGGCCACAGCAATCCCCCTGCCCAGCTCAGGAAAATGGGGTTGGTAGCATTCTAAAGGTTCCTTCTTTGGTCTTTCACTTTAGAATCAGCCTATAGACATGACATTAGCAGAAGATGGACTTCAACTCCTGAGCACAGCGCAGTGTGCATTTTAAAGCATGAAATAACTTTATTCTGACCTTACCCCAAATTACTATCACAGCATCCGATGACCAAAAATTATTTCAGCCGCTAAGATTGATTTGTGTGCAAGACCCAGACAGTTTCCACCATTCACCCTGTTTTCTCAACTCAAAGCTGCATTTTCTCTTGCTTAAAAAATTTGCATATTTTCTCAGTGCCTGTTTCTGACTCACAATAAACAATGCCCAGACCTCCTGCCAAAAAAATGTCCAAATGCGAAATAGTTGCTATAATAGTCGTTTTTGTGATGGCAACTTTGAGCTGTGTGCTTTTAAATTATAATTACTTTTTTTCCTTACAAAAAATGTGTATCTGTCTTGATTGCTGTAATTATGATTCTATACTTGCAAACACTTATAAAAGATTCATGTCATTGCTGTGCTTCATAAAACCCATGCCCTTCAATAAGCTTCCTTTGGTGACTGTTTATATGTTTGTGTTTAATTTGTGGCAGAGAAATCTAATGAGAAGCCAGTAATCACTGAGTGCATATAAAAATTTGTGTCCTTAACTAAATAGACCGAAGTGAATGGGGCAAGCCTATTACTGGCATGACAAGATTTAGAGTCATAGAATGTTGAAAGGGAAAGCGACTTAAGCAAAGTAATGTAGTCTAACCTCATTCTGGGCTTCCCTGATGGCTCATTCTGTAAAGAATCTGCCTGCAATGCTGGAGATGAGGGTTCAACCCCTGGGTTGGGAAGATGCCCTGGAGAAGGGAATTCAACCTCCTCCAGTACTCTTGCCTGGGAAAACCCATGGGCAGAGGAGCCTGGCAGGCTACATTCCATGGGGTCGTAAGAGTTGGACAGGACTTAGTGAGTAAACCACCATCAATCTCATTTTACAGATGACATGCAAGTTTGGAAGGGGAGGAATTTGTGGTTTAGTGATTAAAAATATGATGGGAGCAGGAATGGGACATCTAAATTCTAAGCCTGGCCCTGGCCCTGAGGAGTCCTGGCACAAGCTGACTTGACTTCCTCATTCACCCTTCTTCTCAAAGATGATGCCTCAACTCTGTGGATTGATGAGGGGCTCCCCTGAGGGAGAGAGGGGGGGACACTGAAATAGGTTCTGACATCCATCCCCTATCCATTCCATTAGAGCAGCTCTAGTTGGATTTATTTTTTATTTTTTTGGCCGTGTCACCCGATCCTTGTGTTGGAGGGTAGAGTTCTAACCACCGGACTGCCAGGGAATTCCTTCTCCTCCTTTTAAAATTTGATGTTTTCTGAGATCCTTTCTTCAAGTTTTACCACCGGAGATGGATTAATAGAATTTTTCATATTTGTGGCTGTGATGTGTCCATTTATTCATGTAATAACTTCTACTTAACCGAGCAAACTTCTGTATTAGTGACTGGGTGTGCAGTAGCTGTAAAAACAGACTCTGCTCTCAAAGAGCTTGCAGTCTAGAAAGAGAGAATTACAGAACAGGGTGGCAATCACTCTGGAAATTTAAACCCCAGGAATCTTGGGAGCACATAGAAGGGGCAGTCAACCCTATCAAGATTTGAGGAGGAAGAGAAGGAAGAGGAGAAGTTTGGGGTTGACTTTCCAGAAGAAATAACAGATGGTGGACATTCCTTTTAATGTTCTTTACTTTCTTTTCTCTTTGTCTTAATGAAAGCTACCGAGGACTTCTTTTGGAAAAAGATGAGAAACCAAACTTCCGAGAACTGTTAAGAGCTCTTGTCACTCACTGACTGTAATCCTGGGCAAATTGCTAAATCCCTATGAAACTCCATGTCAACATCTGGATATACAGGGCCAGGAATGATAGAATGTTCCACAAAGCACTATCACAAAGATCGAATTAGATAATGTGTGTAAAAGTGTTTATAAAACTATAAAGCCCTGTAAAAATGTGGACTATCATTATTGCTAACACTCTGCGGAAAGCTTTAATTCCCACTGACCTACCCAATCTTTCCCAATTACACCAAGATTCTGGTCCTGTGGAGGTTTGGCTCACTTCGAACAACTGGGAAGGGAGCCATTTCACAATGTGAGTCATAATTAATAGCAATAAGGCTTGTGAAATCTTCGTTAAAAAGCAGACCCTCTTTAGTTTTAGGATGAAGAGAATGTGTTACATTTCTGTAAATCATCATTGTGTCCAACTCTTCTTAGCTAACTTGGGATAAAATGGTTGATATAATTTCTTGCCATCTCCAGATTTATTGAGGGGGAGTCCTGTTGTTCTTTTTGTCTTATAGTGGAATTCCCTAGGCATCTGCCCTTGCTTCTTAAACTTCTTCAGGGGTCAAAACATTAGAATGTTCTAGAGAAACCCACTGGTAACTAAAAGGAGCTAAAGCTGAAACTCCAGTACTTTGGCCACCTCATGAGAAGAGCTGACTCATTGGAAAAGACTCTGATACTGGGAGGGATTGGGGAAAGGAGGAGAAGCGGACGACCGAGGATGAGATGGCTGGATGGCATCACGGACTCGATGGACGTGAATCTGAGTGAACTCCGGGAGATGGTGATGAACAGGGAGGCCTGGCGTGCTGCGATTCATGGGGTCGCAAAGAGCGGACACGACTGAGCGACTGAACTGAACTGAACTGAACTAAAAGGAGTGAAGTGGGTTGGCCCAGAGATCTGGAAAGGAATTACCTCTAGGAGAGGTGGTCTCAGTTTAATTCCAGCCTGTCTGTTGAACCTCCATACCATGAGGTTGTCTTTGCTGTTCAGTGTAATCTTCTTTATCTTTAAATGTGAGTGTGAATCATTCCAGTTTGTAAAGGCTCCTCTGTCCCCTTGGCTTCCTTACTCAAGTCTTGTTCCCTTAAAAGGTTTGCATCAATCTAAACCTAAAATCACTCCAGTGATTAAATCCTGTGGCTCCCTCTTGCTTAGGAGTAGAGTTCAAGGTTTTTTAACCTAGTGTTCTGGCTCCTCTGTAAGTTACCCTGAAGAAGGGCATGGCAACCCATTCCAGTATTCTTGCCTGGAGAATCCCATGGACAGAGGAGACTGTCGGGCTACAGTCCATAGGATCGCAAAGAGTCGGACACCACTGAACCGACTTAACACAGCACACACACAGTAAGAATAATGTTGAGCTAGGCATAGCTTCTCCAAGAGTCTCTGAGTCTCAGAGAAAGACCTGGAAAATAAGGCTGCAGGACAGGGTTCCCATAACTTTCTGTGGGCCGCTCCCACTGCCCACTGAATAATAATTACAGATGTGTTTGTGGCCTCCTAGAGAAAAAGGGCTGGTTTTTGGAGCACAGCACTTGTTCAAGGTTTGTTGAATAAGTGATTATGATAAAGGTTACTTATAGTTGTTCAACTCTTTGCAACCCTATGGACACTTTCTCGCCAGGCTCTTCTGTCCCTGGAATTCTCCCAGCAAGAATACTGGAGTGCATAGTCTTTCCTTTCTCCAGGGGATCTTCCTGACCCAGGGATCAAACTCGAGTCTCCTGTATTGCAGGCAGATTCTTCACCTTCTGAGCCACCAGGGAAGCCTAGCTACCCACTAAAATTGGGACTTTCAGGCTTCACATAGGTTCAAGATAAACCCAATCTGTTAAAAACCTAACCAGAATTCACCACCAACTTTTTGTTATTTTGCTTTTTACATTCGGGCTCAAAAGGAAAAAAAAAAAAAAAAGACAAAATGAGAGACCAGCTACCATAAGCACTATTTTTATGCCTGCTACCTCTAGTACTTTCACTGGAGTTAAATAAGTCCCCTTCATTGTCCTAATATTCTACAATTTCCAAACTGTAGAAGGAAAATTGACATTCCTTATGGTAATCCTAAAATGTAAACTATTTGAACAAGAATGGACAAAATCTCCCATGAACTTACAAATTAAAGTGAAAAATATTCAAAAAAAGTTAAAAGGGTTTCTAATCACATTCTTCCTCAAATTCCAGAATTCCCTTATCTTGAATGCTGAAATTTGATGGTTCTGTACTATGCTACAAAACTTACTAATACGTCATACTTCAAACTAATGGACATTCAAGGATAGGTTGGATTTGGTTGTTTCTTGCTATTGTGACATTTCCCCTCCCCTCCCACCACCTCAACGAATTCACCTACAACATACTTTATAATAGCATGTTCAAAGAAAATTCTTGAAAGTTTTCAAAAGAAATAGCATTTGCCATATCTTTTTTTTTTTTTAACTCTGGAATAGAAAAATTAATATGATTTCCTGGTCCTGTGTCTCCTACCCACAGTAGCATTAAATAAAATACATATAGAGACTTGTTCATAATTTCTTGCTGTTTGGTTTATTTAGTATTTCTATGAAGGAAAAAATGTTTGAAGGCTCAAGGGTCTTATTTATAAAATACAGGAAAAGGAGGAAATATGTGTTGAGTAAACCCAAGTTGTCCCAAGGGCATTATTGCTATAGCTTTCCAAAAGAGACAGTGGTAGTTAAAGGTAGTAATTCCTAATATTTCCCCCAGACTACACCCTTGTAACTCAGATGAACTCTAAACTGAGACTCTTTGCATGTCATTTTCTCATTAGGTTTTGATTATAGCCAACAAAACTTTCACTGGTGAATTACTTCCCTTTTCTGGGGTTCACCAGACTCCTATAATGTCTGTGCTAACTAAAATAACGAAATGATTTTTAACTAAGATTTGGGGATTAGAAAAAAAGGGATAAAGAGAGGGCACTAGAGCCTTCTCATCTCTATACTAACCAAAGTATGGTTTTCTAATCCCTTTTCTTGTCCCCTACTCCAAAACAACCAGAAATAAAAGATGGAAATGCCACTTGGCTTGAAATTCCATTTAAAATTCTATAAAGATTTCTCTTTTAAGTTCTCTGAAATACAAGACATTTCCGCAAGAAATGTGGACAAGTTAGTCTTAAATCCATGGCTCACAGAGGACTTAAATGCTTTAAAATGTAGTCAAGGCATTGAGAAATGGCGCCTAGGCCAGAAGTGCCAACATAAAAAGTGATTTTGTTTGTTGCCAAGTGTTATTATGTCACTTATTCATAGGAATTACATTTAATATTTACTGTGTATCAGGTATAAAACCCATTCTTGCTCTCAAACAACTTACAATTTAGTTGAGAAGCCAGAAATTTTACCAGGATTTTTTAAAAGAAAAGAGTGGTAGCAGACTTGTAATTAAATGTTAAACTATGTGATACAGATGCTAAGTGACCTAGGAGATAAAAGAAAGAGAAAGACTGCTGAGGCTTGGGACTGCCAAGAGCATATATTTTCAATAAACCCTTAGAATGACGCAATTTTAAAAGTTGTTGTAATTGCTGCTAATTTATACTTTTAGCATTTACATGATTCACCATTGCTTTCCAACCAGGAGATGTTCAAAAAAGTATAAACATGCAACAGTTGAGACTTGGCAGGAGACATATCTTCAGAATCTCCCTGGATTTGCTAATGAGATAAAAAGACATACTTTCTTGTTGGAAAACAGACGTAAGAATTAAGTGGATTTTGTATGGGGAATATGAGGTTTAATAAACAGGAAAACAGAACTCTGGCTGTAATTTTTGGTATGAGTTTTGTTTCTATTAAACATTTTTCTTCTTGCTAAACAAATTCTAAGTTTTGGAGTTGAGTCAGGCTCAAAAAAATTTTTTTTAATTTTTAAAAATCTATTTTCACGATCTATTTTCTTTCTTAAGAAAGGTGGACTAGAAGTGCAAGTTACAGTCTCAAGGAAATGAGAATTTTCTAATTCCTAAAAGACAATGGGGCAGGTAGGGGTGTAGAGGACATTTAGCATCCTTTAAAATTGAGGCATCTGTCTGCACAGCAAACTTATCTTTTGAAATTACGAAACTTCAAGTGTGCATTTATACTCTTGGTCTTAAAATGCTTTTTACTTTAGTAGTCTAGCAAAGATCTTGGTCTCTTTGTGTTTCTTACCTTTTTAAATCTTTGCCATCAAACAATTTGAGCTAAATTAGATATGTTATAATAAAGTTTTAACTGCTAAAATAGAGGCATGTCTCATCTTGTGTTTTGAGTAAGTTTAGCCAAGTTTAGAGCATTATAGCATTTTTTTAAATCCATATTTGATTGCCTTCTGGGTCTTCCCAAGAAATGTCAGTTATTTCCCCAATTCTAAGAAGAGGGACTCTTTCATAATAGTGTACAACCAGGCAAAAGAGCACACTCGTGTTTCCTTAAAGGGAGGAAACCAGCAACAGTGTGAGATAATTAAATTTAGCTCCAGAAATCTCTTCTTTGAAACGTTCTAATCAAGACTTCAAGCTTTCTGAGTGTGTTTGCGCTTTATTCTTCAATTCTTCCTGGTCCCGGTTTTGCATTTCTAATGAAAGTGAACTGACAAAGCGGCAAAGTGGTCTAAGGAGCAAAACAAAGCCAACAAGCAGGCTTCTGGTGCGCCAAGATTAATCAATATTCCAGAAACCTCGGGTTTCTCCCCTCCTTCCCTGTGGTGTTTTCATTTTTCCCCACTCCCCCTTTCCCGGGCACAGACTCCGCCCCTTTTCTTAAGTTGCCCTGATAGTAATTTGCAGTTTCAGAGCACATGCACGCCTCGCTCACTGCGTTCTGTTGCTCTGCCGTACCTGCTGGGAATTCACCTTGTCATTGCCTGGGGTATCTTCCACCCGTTACAAAATCCGAAAAAGGTAAGTCTGACGCCCTGTTATTCCTGCTGGGCTTAATTTCTCATTCCATTTCTCTGCCCCTGTATTTTGTTTCCCAGGCAGAGGAGTAGCGAGAGTAAAAGCTAGCCATTTTGGTAGATAAAGTCCATGTTAGTGATTTAATGCAAGGAGCGTGTGGTGTCTATTTACGCCGCGTCCTCTCTTAATTTGGAGTTGAGTCATTCAGGGTGGATTGGGGGCAGATTGTGGTTCCGGCGCTAGAAAAGAATCAAGGCTGAGCTGGTCTGTTGAAAAGTGACTGGTAAAGGGAATGAGAGATCAGTAGAGGGGAAAAAAAATCTGGTCTCTCGCGTCTCCTCTGCTTTACTTCTCCCTAAACGTTTGATCTGCTATGAAGTCTTGAACGACCTGTACGTCTTATTACCACTGACCCCAACCTGCAGTTTTATTTAAAAGTCAAAGCTGTTAGGGTTGTTTCCCCCACCCGCCCCGCACTTGAATTTGCCAAAAGCTTCCGAGGAGTCCCTCGCTTTCTAGTTACTTCCCCCACGGACGCACACGCTGGCTGTTCGCCAGATACACACGTCCACAGGCACCACTGCTTTTTCCTTGGATTTATTGTGGGAAAGGTTATGGATTAGAAATCTTGTAAAACAGCTGGAGTAATTTCTTGATCTTTCAAAAGAGCTGATTTCTACCAAGGGGAGATTTACTTAGATATGTTTGAATAACCTAGGAGCACTTTAAAGAAACTGGAAACCACACTAACTGTAATGTTTGGAATGAAAATTGGACTCATCTCTTCATCTGTTGTAGAAATCCTAAATTTTAAAATACAGAGAAGTGGGTGATAGTTTCCTTAGAAGACTTCAGCATGTTTGCCACAAAGATAAATGCTACTTTGTACTTCTACTTGTGACCAAAATGTAAATGAATTATGATTTCAGATCATTTATAAATGTGCCCAGCCCACTTTGCTCATTTCGTGAAAAAAGCTAAAAAGAGTCATTCTTTCTCACGGCCTGTGGGTACTTGTGTTCTTTTCATAAGCATATTTACTATTGGATGTTATCATGACTTTTTTCTTAATGAAGAAAATAGTTACTTTATTATATATAACAGAAACATCTGACTGAAATCACAACATCTTAATTCATTTTATTGAGCTAGTTATGCCTTTGCCCTGTATACAACATAAGCCATTCAGTATAGTTATTGAGTGTTTTCTGTGCATTTAATTCAGTTGGACATTTATTGAGGGTGAATCCTGTGTAAGGCGCCCAGCTAGGTTCCAGGGGATCGGGTTGGGGTAGGTGTTGTTCCGTCACACCCAGCTCTGATGAGCCCTTTTATAGCTTCACTGGAGAGGGAAGGACAAATTTTTAAAAATGTAACACAAGTTCCTGCTCATATATTCTGGATTTATGCACATGTCTCACACGTGGTTCAGTAAGATATCCACATTCGAGCCCTGAGGTCTGGCATTGCTGCTCTCCAGTCCTTGATTCCTAGTGAAATCATGCAATTTGCCAGCTTCCCCTGGTGTGAGGCAGCCCTGATTTTTCACCCCTGGAGGCTGTAACTCGTGTCTCTTTCTCTCCTGTCTAGTTGTGTTCTTTAACACCAAAGAGGACTGGCTTTCTGGGGCTGATTTCGTGACACTGAAGTTCAAAGCTGAGACACTCTAGAGAAGTAAAATATGACGAAAAGCAATGGAGAAGAGGCCAGGTTGGGAGGCAGGATGGAGAGATTCCAGCAAGGGGTCCGTAAACGCACACTCTTGGCCAAGAAGAAAGTGCAGAACATCACAAAGGAAGACGTTAAAAGTTACCTATTTCGGAATGCATTTGTGCTGCTCACAGTAACTGCAGTCATTGTGGGTAAGTCATTTGATAATACAACCCCCTTCCAAAAAAAAAACAACAACTGGATCTTGCTTCTCTGGGGCATCTGACTGCCTGGGAAAATTATCAGATGAACTGATTGTAGGTATTCAAAAGGACCGCCCAGGCTTTCCTCTGAATTGGAAGATACTTTTTTTTCCCCTTTACATGACAGTCTGTTAGCACGTTTGGAACTTTGATAAACATGTGGGAATCTGAAGAAGCATCCTTAGGCATTATGCAAATCAATTGATTGTGTGGAGAAGGGAAATACATCAAATGTTTTTCCATCTTATGTAAGAATAAAAGAGGATAATTTAATCATTAGGCCTGAGCGGTCAAATAACAATAAAAACAAGCAAGCACAGTAGATCTGGCCAAAATGTGATTGTTATACAATGTAACTTTCATTTAAAACTTATTTACACAATTAGTATACCCAAATTGAGACACAGGTCCCTGATAGTAATTATATTCTAACTGATGCTGACTTGAAGCTGAGTATCAACTCTTAGACTTAGAATCTTTTTTTGTTTGCACTCTCTCTCATCCAGTGACTGGGAAAGGTAAATTTTGGAAAATGTTAACAGATCTCTCATTCATTCATTGCCTCTAAGTGCCTGACATAAATGGCTATAACTCTTTTGAAACATTTTAGCCTCATACTAATTTAACATTGTTGACATCAATCTGTACAAATGAAACATTATTGTTTTGCTTGATTTGTTATCTGAAATTACAATTCATTACTTGTGGGTAGCATTAATCTTACTATAAAATGTAGTTGAAGAAACTCCATACTTGGGATTTTTGGCTGAACCAATATAAACGTCCTTAGGCTAGTAAACAGATAAGCCAATGCCATGCTGTTAAAAAACAAAACAAAACAAAAAACAACAAAGCTTAAATCTGCCACCAGAAGAGGTTTCAATCTCTAACTTGAAGTTTGCTAAAATCTCCATCAAATATAAGAGGCAATGACAAAACAACTAAGAAATTCTGTAGCATGTAAATATAATTGTAACTTTATCCCCCAAAATGGAATTCTTAGATCACAGACAAATATGAATATAGCAGAAGAGTAGTTTGTCACAAGACTTTAGATACATTCCATTTCAGTATCATTGGCTCCTTTTAGTAACTGTTGTTGATTAATGAGCATTCAATTAATTCTAGAGATGTTCCAAGGGAAAGTGTCTTGACTGACTGGGAGAAGTAATGGCTTTCCTTAGGTTGCCAGGTTTGAGTACCTTCCTGGAAGAGGTATTTCAGTGCTGTGTCACTGTCTTGGCAGTTGATGTAAAATACATTATTTTCAATGAATTACAGTCATTGTCAAGCCAACTAATAGCTGCATAATACCAACAGTGAACATTTATACAGCACTCTGCCAGCTACTTTCTAGGTGTTTTGCTTATATCACTTAATCTTTAAACAAACCTGTGAAGACTGTGGATAGGTATGATTACTCTGATCTTCATTTTATAGTTGAGGAGACTGAGCATGGAGAGATCAAGCAACTTGGCCAACATCACACAACTAACAAATGTTAGATAGAGCTGGAAGTGAAACTCAGGCTGTCTAGAGCCAGAGGTGATTTCTCTTAACTACTCTGCCGTCTTGCCTCTCTGCTCTCCTGACTAGTTTATATCTTATGAGAGTTGCCAGGAAGAAAAATGCTGCCGTGTCTTGGTAGAAGCCAGTTACCAAGCAATGTCAGATGCATTCACATAGCCTTGTAATTTTGCTATATGATTTACTCAGTTAAATTCAGCAGAAAACGTATAATTCTCCTACAAATGATTAAGCTGCCTCCCTATCATAAATTTAACAAATACCCATTTATTTTGTAACCCTATCCATATAATAATAGAGCTTAGTGATACTGGTGTGTGTTTGGAAAAGATGTAGAAACACTGATTCAAAATGGTGTTCTAAACACAAGAGTTCAATTCTACGACAGAAGTGTTTCATTTAAAGAATAGAGAAATAAAAAGTGATAAAAACCTGAGCATGGAAAGCTGATTGATGGAGAAGGAAGTTCTTAAGTGACTAAAAAGAAATAAAATCTCTAATAGAAGGAAGATAATCCCAGATTTAAAAGTCCATTTTCTCTTTGAGTTCTGGGATCATTTCCTAGCCCAATGAGGCGTTCCTACAATTTGTGAGATTTGTGATGAGTTGGCTGAGCTGGGGTAGATAGCTTGGCAGGTTGCCCTCGGTGTTGGCTTTACTAATGGAAACTGAGGAGGTAGAAGTAAGGAGAAGAAGCCACTAACAAAGAAACAAATAAAAAGAGCTCATTGACAGTCAGAGAGACCACTGAGTCTACACCAAAGACTTGGAATCTCAATTTAGTAGCAAACATTTAGGAAAGAAGGAAGAAGCTTCGGTTATCTTTTGGTGCCTCTTCCATAGAGTGAAAACATGAATTTAGCTTGTCACTGGTGCATGTCTACATCAACCTTAAAGAAATATTAGGAAAAGGACATGTCTGTGCATGTCTGCTCAAATTTATTTGCTGCAGCATGAGAAAAGACTGGGAAGTTGCTGGGAAGAAAGAAGAAAATAGTTTCTTTCCCCAAAGATGAAATGAGACAAAAGAACTATAGCTATTACTTAGTTTTCAAATTCTTAGGTCTTGGTTGCTTTTACTAAGAAAGAGTGGAAAAACCTACATATTGGGGTGAATTTTTTATTCCAATCTATTTTATCTTTTTGAAATAAAGTAAATGTTCATTTAGTGTGTGGAAATAGAAACTAGAAAAAGAGAGGAAGAGTAGAGACATGTAAATCCATAGCTCAAAAAAGTAGAGAATTGTAAATATTAATATTTCCATAGCAATTCCTCTACAAACACAGGCATAGAACTATGTGAACAATTTGATATCATTTCTAAGTGATATCAAAAGTCTGAACGTGCCAGGTTGCAAAGCCCATGTAACAGGAACAGGTTAGCAACCTAAGAGAAGGCAGCGCCAAGTGCTAGATGTCTTTAGAATAGTTCATCATGAGAGCATTAGATGAAGTGTCTTCCCGGGCTATTGCAGACAGCTGCTGACAAAAGCCATACTCAGAAAAGTGGTTACTGTCCTTCTTTCTCCAGGAAGCCTTTTCTCATTTTCAGCTGTGGTCAGTTGTGTTAGAGTGACCTCAGACATCTCCCTGAAAGAAAGGAAAATCCTTTGTCATGGTCAAATCACAGAGTGTTACTCATTTCATGTACAGGGAACGAAGAGACAATAAAGTGAAATCTCAGGCCAAAGAATTATGAAAAAATAGGTCTTAAGATCAGCTTCAAGCAGAGGGAATCTTTAAATAGAGTTGCAGAGAATTAGATGGTGGTTTTATCTGAGGAAGTTCACAAATACGGCACCTATTTTTTGCTGTTGGTCTTAAGACAGACAGACACACACACAACGTTAATGTTTAGACTATTCTTTATGTGACTTTGAGAGAAATTGGTGACTTTTTAAAAAAGAAAACCTGCTGACTGAATGTGTATATTACATTTCCCACCATTCCCTGACACTCTTTGGCAATAAGTTTCAATTGCACTAAAATTGAGTGCAGTTCAATAATATCTCTGAAAGGACATGCAAGAAATGAGCCACCATGACTGCTTCTTGGGGTAGAAATTTGGATAGGTGGGGAGTAGGATGGAAGGAATGTTACTTTATCCTAAATAAGTTTTTGTATAGTTTAAATGTTTTAAGGGCTGATTAGCTCAGTTGGCTATGGCGTGATGCTAATAAATGCTTTATACCACATTCACACATTACCCCCTGTGATCTATTATTTGCTGAATAAATACGTTAATTTTTTTTTTTTAAGATTCAGTGTTATTCAGTGATTTAACAAATATTGGATAGTGTATATCTGGCCCTGTGCTTTGAGATGAGGAGTCTCTGCCCTCCAGTCATTCAGTAGGAGAGATGGATGAAACATGAGAAGACAAAGTGATATACAGGGTTTAGATATCGTATTAGAGGAGTTTGTAGCATTCTTTAAAATGAGATCATATTTGTATATACAGTGCTGTATCATATATGAGGTCTTCCTGTGTTGGTACTTTAGAGATTCTGCTGTATTATTAACAGCCGGACTTGGAGCCCTAGATGTTCCACGTGGAATAATTTTTTTTTAAACTGTGGCTTTTGATGAAGGATAGATCTGGGTTCATATGCCTGCTGTACTTAATCACTGTGTGAACCTAAATGAGGCGTTTAGCTATTCTGAAGTTTCAGTTTCCTCATCTATCGTTATATGTATACAGTATATTGTGAACACTTACAGGGTGCCAAGCAGTGCTAGAGTAAGCCAGGGAGGGAGGTATTTTTATTCTCATTTTATAGATGAGGAAACTGAAGGTCAGCCACAGTTGATTCACAGTTGATGCATTTTGACCATGTTTCAAACCCACTCTTCTGTCTCCAAGTTCATATTCTTACCCACCACAGTGTTCTGGGTGCTCATCGCTGCTCTCAGGACATGTTCATTCTTGTTTTATTACAACAGTTAACTAAGGATGTGCACTGACACATCAACACAAGGCGTGGAAAGGAGAGATTGAATCGACAGTTCAGAACAAGGGTCACTCCTGAATCCTGGTGGTTGATTACATGTAAGTTGACAGAGAAAGTGGCCTGCAGGTGAATCGTCCGATTTCTGGTTTGGGTGCCTGAGTGATAATGGTGCCACCTGTCATGGTGGAATACAGGAAGAAGATGGGGGAAATAATAAGCTGAGTTTTGGACATACGGAGTTTGAGATGCAGGCTGCCACTGCAGTGGAGATACAGTGCAACAGGCTCACAGAGATTTGGATAGTAGCCTTACCGTCTCCAGGCCCAGTGAAGACAGGCTCTGTCTTTGAAGGTAAATGAATAATGATGAGTGAGTCAGGTTATTCTACAACATAAGCTACTCTGTAGGTGAGTCTATTCTGAGAGCAGTATTAACTCTAGGGCCCTTCTTTATGACTAGAAGCAGTAATCTCCCAGAAATACTGTAGTGGTATTCTGAGCCTCGGACATGTAACACAATATCCAGCTGAGTCAGTTTAGCTCAACAGGTTCATCAATGCAGTGAACTGTCAGCTGCTGCACTGAAGTGACAGGTCTTGGGGCCAAAGTAGCCAACTATTTGAGTCAGTGGCCCCCTGCTGACACCTTCCACCTTACTAAGAGAAGGGCAGCTCCTCTCCTGTTGAACAACAGGAATCCAAAGAATGGTGGATGGATTTCTGTTTCCTTCAACACTTCCTGGAAAAGAGAAGAAGAGAGAGAGCTTCCGGAAGCTTCAGGAAGGGTGGCTCCCAAGGCAGGCCCTCCCCTGGTGTTACCAAAGCCCAGCTATTTGTGGTCACACAACGGAGGCTCCCCGGGCAGAGGGCTGAACTGGACGGGTTAGGCTTTCGGAGCTAGAACCACAATGCCCTGCTCTAGAGAAATGACGCAGGGATTGAATATTAGGGATTAGAGTCTGAATTTTTTTTTCTTTTTTATCTGCTTTATCTTCTCCCCCAGGGAGCAGAACTATAGAAAACTTGTCAGGGACAGCAATAGCAAATAAGTGACTTGCATTAGCTGACTTGATCCTAGCCCTCCCCATACCCCACCTTCTCTGCAAGCTTTCCAGGGAGCTGCCTCCTGTCGTGGGGACAGAGTCCAGGACTGGAGAGGGGAGTGGATCAGAGCTATGGATTCTGGAGTCAGACACTTAGGGCTATGTCCCACTTCTGGAACTGAGCCTCTGTTTCCTTGCATGTAAAATGGAATAATTATAACACCTCTCTGCCAAGATTTATATCCCAGTTCTGCCATTTACAACCTTGTAACCTTAAATCACTTCCTTAAATGTTTGGCAGACAGAGTGTCTGTAGGAACTGTCCACGCTTTTCCTTTGCTTCCCATCTTTGCTATGGCATCAAGTGGAAATATGCACAGGTTTGATGATGCTACTTGGTCAGAGGACGGAGACCCAGGAATGAGGGAGGCCTGGGAGCTGGAAGCAGAGAAGTCAGTCACCTGGTTTAGGTCTAGAAGTGGCTTTTGTTTCCTTGGCTAGAGAAAAGATCCAAGAGAGTTGTAGGAAGAGACCTAATAGTTGTTAAGGGCTCTGAGAGCAGAGATGAAAGCCTCAGAGTAAGTGACACCATCCTTATCTGTTCCTTATCTACCTGGCGTCTTGGGTCAAAGCAGAAAGCAATCTCCAGGCAACTGTTTATCACTACATAGCTTGCTCAATGCAGGGAGTACGTGACAGCCACGGCCCCTCTCAGGAAAATGGGAAGTTGCTGGAAAAGTGGTTTCAATAAATGTTGTAACATACTCAATAGCTCATTTTTGTTCCTAGCACTTGGGGACCCATCAGAGAGTCTATCACCTCCCTGATTTCTCCTTTTCTCCAGCATTTTGGTGTCTTCCTTGTTGTTTAGTCACTAAATCATGTCCGACTCTTTTCAAACCCCATGGATTTTAGCCCGTCCAGCTCCTCAGTCCATGGGATCTCCCAGGCAAAAATACTGGAGGGGGTTGCTGTCTCCTTCTCCAAGGGATTTTCTTGACCCAAGGATCAAACCATGTCTTCTTCATTGGCTGGGAGATTCTTTACCACTGAGCCACCAGGGAAGCCCATTTTTGGTGTCGACTATTCATTAACTGTCACCCCCCCATTGGAGTGGGGGGCAGGAAAGATGAGGGGTTCTGGAAACTTGGAGAAAATGTTGCTGGTTTCTAACAGAGCTGGTAGAGGTTGTTTTGAAGTAGGGGTAAGGCTTAATGTTGTTCTAAGATTATCTCTCGGTTCTATCTTCTTTCTGTTAAATCAGATAAGGCAATCAGAGCAGGCAATTTCAAATCTGTTTCTGTTAAAAGTAGGCCGTCAAATAAGTAGATATGTTCAGAACAATTACCTGCAATAATAATACTACCTTCCATTTTTCTGTGTCACTTTACAGAGCGCTTTCTGTTTGCCCTCTATAGCAATGTAAGTCCATGGCCAGTTCATCCCCTCTTCTATTAGTATCTGGGAATGTCTGGAACACAGCTAGGAAAATGCTAAGAAATCTAAAGGTCCTGCTTACAGACCCTGCTCTGCCATCAGCTCCCCTTATGATTTTTTAAAATTTTTATTTATTCTATTTTCGGCTGTGCCCGGTCTTCATCGTTTCATGTGGCTACTCTCTAGTGGCAGTGTGCAGGCTTCTCGTTGCAATGGCTCCTCCTGTTGGGGTGCGTGGACTTTAGACCTTGTGGGCTCAGTAGTTGGGGCCCACAGGTTTGGTTGCTCTGTGGCATGTGGACTCCTCCCAGACCAGGGATCGAACCCATGTCCCCTGCATTGGCAGGAGGATTCTTAACCACTGAACCACCAGGGAAGTCCTCCCTTTATGATTTAAAACAAATCTCTGGTCCTCACAAATTCTCACCATGCATACATGCTAAGTTACTTCAGTCATGTCCAATTCTTTGCGACCCTACGAACTGTAGCCTGCCAGGCTCCTCTATCCATAGAGATTCTCCAGGCAAGAATACTGGAGTGGGTTACCGTGCCCTCCTCCAGTGGATCTTCCCCACCCAGGGATCGAACCTGCATTTCTTTCATCTCCTGCATTGGCAGGTGGGTTCTTTACCCCTAGCACCACCATCAGCAAAATACATTTGGACTAATGTCTGCTGCCAGCTCCACAATTCTATCATTTAAAGTCTAATTTGCCTTCCTCTAAAGCTATATATGAAATAAGATACAAGAGTGTTTGCAGCCCATGACGCTGTATCATTGCAAGGACCTTTTCCCTGAACTCATGATCTCCCAACCCATTTGAGCCAGCCTCTCTAAACTAACAAGCAGCTGCCTTCTCTTGCTTTGCATTCTTGGCTGTCAAGTTCCTGACTCTGGGTAATGGCCAGTGTTACCTACGCAATGTTCGAGGACACACGTGAGGCATATCTCTTCAGCAGTCACTTCCAACCTTCCGTCTTCTGCTAACCTATCATAGGTCTGAGGATGAAGATTTTGGGTGTCTGTTTTTGCTGTAAACAAGGTTGTGAAGAGCCTACACTATTTGGAAGAGGCAACTGGAATTTAAGCCCCGTCTTTCCCAAGCTGTACATTCCAGGTGTTAGAGTTCTTGATATTTATGGAACACTGGGGTGCCATCATTCATCAGGTATTTGATCTGGCAGCGAGGTGAGCTGTATCATTGCTGTGAGTTGTGGAAACACAGAGAGCTCTCCAGCACACAAAGTATTGCCATTGTACTGACTGCGGATAAAAATTATGAGTTTTATGTCAAGCTTCAGTGCAATCAAAGCAGCCCAGAGCATATTCCCTAGACCAAGAATATTCCCATCACTAGGCCCAATCAAAAATGTGCCCAAGTTGTTTTGAAAGCAAAAAGAAAAGAATAAAATCCCCAAAAGTAGATAAAGAAAGTTATACCCTGGCTGAATTAAGGCAAGATTTCCCCTGTGTAGCTTATCAAAGAGTTGAAGGTAAATTTAGGAGCAGCGAGATGAAAGGCACACTTGAATTTTGAATTTCAAGACTGAGTCCCTGTCTCCTGAGAGGACAGCTTCATTCTTCTTGGCCCCAAAGAGACTTCTCCAGTTCTCCAGCAATGATTCCAGGCCACACACTGCTGTCTCTTCTCAGAGAGAAAACAGCGGGCTATTAATGACAGACTTTCTATTCAGAATCTTGTAAGATGAAGCTCATTTGTCCCTAATGAGAGTAGAGATGGACAATTACTGCCCTTCTCACCCTAAGATGATGGCCTCTGCGTTTAGATCCATTGCATCATTGGAAATTCCATCTTTAAAGCAAGAAAGGCAAAACCCCAGAGATCCATGTGTTTGTTGCTATCTTCATCATGTTGTTGAATGTGAAGACAAAGAAAGAAAGAAATTATGTCTTTTTAGAGATGCCTATGACCCTAGTTGGTTTTGATTTTTTTTTCTATTTTTTTACTTTTGTCTTAGATTTGCTTTTTTAAGGCAAATGAAGTAGTCCTGTGCTAAAGTTGAGATTCAGTAAACTTACCAGGGCTTTGTAATTTCTGGTATTGGGATGCTTTACACAACATGGTGGATGAGGAAAGAGCATACCTTTGCCGAGCTGTTGAGTCTCTGAGTCTTCAGTTCTGGGGCACTTGTAACTCCAGCTAATGGGGTGAATTGGCACATGAGCCTCAGATGACTGAGTTCAAAGTTTTTTCAGAGTCACTTCCTTGTCTCCAGAAAAAGAAGAGCCTTTGGTCAAAAAGTGATCCACTCAACTATAAGCCTGAGCACAACTAGTGTCTCCTCTCTCCATGACCGAAGTTAAGTAAATTCATTATTAAAATAGATTGAGGACCAGCCGACCCAGACCCAGAATGACCTTTTAGAAAGATCCGGGCATCAAGCAGAAAATATGTAAAATAGAATTCCATCAGATTGCTTTTTGTAGTTGTGGACCATTTTTGTGTGTTTATTTTGTTATTTAACTTATGAAATAAATCACACTGCCCCAAATCAAAAAGAACAGAAGTGAAATGAAAGTGTCACGGCCACCAAAACCCTCCCCCAGGGATCTAAATTGCTATGTTATCAGTTTCCTCAGTGTATGTAGAGTGATTTTATGAGCATAAAAATAAATTCATATTGATTTTTTTCGGTCTTTTCCAAATAGTAGCATAGTATATATAGCCCACTTCATACTTTGCTTTTTTTCACTTTGAAGCATTCTTTGGATGTCATTCCTTACTGGCACATAAAGAGCCTCCATTCTTTCAGGGCTGCATTGTATGGGCAAATTATAATTCATTTAAACAACCCCCAATGTAAAGGTTGTTTCCAACTCTTCTAAATCATTTTTTCAAACGGTATAATGAATTATCTTGGATGAAAGTTATTTTACCTTAGTATAGTATGTCTATAGAATACATCCTTTACAGTGAAATTGCTGAGACTAAGGATATGCGCATTTGTGATTTTGATAAATATGGATAACTTACACCTCACAGAGGTTGTTGGCATTTACTCTTTCAAATTGTGAGATTTGAAAGTTTTCCCAGTGGGACTGCTGCCACAGGTAAAGATGAGTGGACTTTGCAGTTGTGGACCACAACTAGTGGCAGCGAGGTGAGCTGTATCATTGCTGTGAGTTGTGGAAACACAGAGAGCTCTCCAGCACACAAAGTATTGCCATTGTACTGACTGTGGATAAAAATTATGAGTTTTGTGTCAAGCTTCAGTGCAATCAAAGCAGCCCAGAGCATATTCCCTAGACCAAGAATATTCCCATCACTAGGCCCAATCAAAAATGTGCCCAAGTTGTTTTGAAAGCAAAAAGAAAAGAATAAAATCCCCAAAAGTAGATAAAGAAAGTTATACCCTGGCTGAATTAAGGCAAGATTTCCCCTGTGTAGCTTATCAAAGAGTTGAAGGTAAATTTAGGAGTGGCAAGCATGTGACACATAGCAAAGGCATAGGGGGAACTTGGAAAATTTTAAATGTATTTTATTTTCAGTTTGTGCTCACAACTATATACGTACATGTGCTGTGCTTAGTAGCTCAGTCATGTCCAACTCTTTGTGACCCTTTGGCCTGTAACCTGCCAGGCTCTTCTGTCCGTGGGGATTCTCTAGGCAAGAATACTGAAGTGGGTTGCCATGCCCTCCTCCAGGGGATCTTCCCAACCCAGGGATTGAACCCAGGTCTCACACATTGCAGGCAGATTCTTTACCATCTGAGCCACCAGGGAAGCATATATAGTTATGTAACTATAAAATATAATATATATAGTTATAAAATATAATATATATTTAAACCAGAAATAAAGGCAACAGATTCTGGTGATTATAGTTCCTATTTCTAAAATAAAAGACTTTTTTAAAAGGACAATGGATTGGACATTTACTAGATCTATAGAATTATTTATAAATTACATTACCATTTTGCATAGCCTGTGTTACTGCAATTTGAAGAAGAAAGTCACACCACATTGAAAGCCATTCTGCTCTCCCTGGGACATTCTGTGCTCACTATGCCATTTGGTTAATATTTATTGAGCCCTACTATGTGTCAGGAACTGTGACACGAACGGATCATCTAGTGATAAATAAATATTAGTCTCTGTCTTAAAAAAGAAGGAGAAAACACCAGATTTTTCAGAACTCCAGGGTTCTTGGAATTCGCTTGGGTCCCAGGGCTGCACGCCATGTGGCTTTGAGTCTGCGTCTGTACCCTGCCTGGTGTCCGTCACCCACGGCTGGTTATCTGGGCACCATTGGTGGAACAAGGCTGGAACAGGTATTTCCCACCTCCAGCAACAGGAAATACCAAAGGACAAAACAATGAGCCAAGTCAGGGCCCAAATCTCTGAAGGATGTGGGAACTGAGGAGTGGGGGAGGGTCGAAAGGTTGACTCAACACAGGGCAGCTTCTCACCAGGAAATGCCTGCAAGTTTGGGCTGAAACAAAAGGCCAGGGAGCTGCAGACCCCCAATCCCCCTACCCCCAGCAGGTAAACTCTCCATTATTGCCTTGGAGTCTTTATAAAAATGAGTTAATGGTGCTTTATGTCCAGCAGCTTCCTCAAGCTGACATAAGACCGGCCTTTAACATCTCCAAATGGATTGGCCACAGTCTAACAAATTTCCAAAACAGAAACTTTTATTCAATCTCTCAACCTGTTGCGTACCCGCCATAACAGCCGTAATGGCCAAATTGATAAAGCATTTTATGACTTACTACAAGTTTCATGTGCATTATCAAGGACTTTAGAATTCATTAGAAGAAACAAGATGAATTCATAAAGAAGCTAAGCTAATGCTCAGGACATTTAGCTGAGAATATTACACTTCAAGACGATCTTAGATACTGGCTTTCTGATCTAGTTCTCCCATTTTTGAATGGGAGATTAATGAAGAGGGCAAGGAGAGCAAAGAGATTACGTGACTTGAACGTAGGAGCTGTGGAAATAGGAAGATCCAAGCCTATAACCCCATTTTGCCAACATCTCTTACTGGCCGTGTAATCCTGGGCAGACAGCTTATTCTTTCTAGGGTTCAGTCTCCCCATCTATACAGTGATGATTCTAAGTCCTGCATGTCTGCTATGATGATTCAATCATTTAAGTGAAGTGTTTACTTGCATAATTTACTAACAGCATCTGACTTTCAGTCCATGATCTTGCTATTGCATCACACCTGCTGTTTTTCACACTCAAAAAAAAAAAAAAAAAATCAACCTGCCTTGTCAGAGTATTAGGGATTGAGAGCTATCATGCCTCGTTTGTGAATCTAGGAGTCAATCAAGAACCAGTTTCCCAGATCATGAGAGAAGCCACGGTTTGGCAGACAGGAGATGTCTCTAAGGGCAGGCTCCTGTGTTCACACAGCACAGTAAGGAATCAGATTCACTGTGGAGCTAAGTCATTCCTCTGTTCAGGAGACTGTTCAACAGCAGCTGGAGGCCAGGCCTAGAGACTTGACAGGTCAGACAAGCCATGAATTACCCTGTGAAGCTTGCTTGTTGGTGTGGAGAAACTGATCTCGCTTTTAGCCAATAGAATATGGCAAAGGTGAAGGGTGCCACTCCTGTGATTTTATTACATCACACGTTGTTGTTGTTTAGTTGCTAAGTTATGCCTTTTTTGACCTAATGGACTGTAGCCCGCCAGTGTCCTCTGTCCATGGGATTTCCCAGAGAAGAATACTGGAGTAGGTTGCTTTTTCCTTCTTGAGGGGGTCTTCCCAACCCAGGGATCGAACCTGCATCTCCTGAGTCTCCTGCATTGGCAAGTGGATTCTTAACTGCTGAGCCACTCCGGAAGCCAGATCATACTTTCAGTTCAGTTCAGTTCAGTTCAGTCACTCAGTTGTATCCGACTCTTTGCGACCCCATGAATCAGAGCATGTCAGGCCTCCCTGTCCATCACCAACTCCCAGAGTTTACCCAAACTCATGTCCATCGAGTTGGTGATGCCATCCAGCCATCTCATCCTCTCTCGTCCCCTTCTCCTGCCCCCAATCCCTCCCAGCATCAGGGTCTTTTCCAATGAATCAACTCTTCGCGTGAGGTGGCCAGAGTACTGGAGTTTCAGCTTTAGCATCATTCCTTCCAAAGAACACCCAGGACTGATCTCCTTCAGAATGGACTGGTTGGCTCTCCTTGCAGTCCAAGGGACTCTCAAGAGTCTTCTCCAACACCACAGTTCAAAAGCATCAATTCTTCAGTGCTCAGCTTTCTTCAGAGTCCAACTCTCACATCCATATATGACCACTGGAAAAACCATAGCCTTGACTAGACGGACCTTTGTTGGCAAAGTAATGTCTCTGCTTTTGAATATGCTGTCTAGGTTGGTCATAACTTTCCTTCCAAGGAGTAAGCGTCTTTTAATTTCATGGCTGCAGTCACCATCTGCAGTGATTTTGGAACCTCAAAAGATAAAGTCTGACACTGTTTAGATTGTTGTAAACTTAAGGCAAAGTAGTGCTAACTTTTTGTTTGTGTGTGTGTTTGGGTTTTGTTTTGTTTTGTTTTTGCTACAAAAATGAAAAGACCGTAGCTGGGAAATAGTAGCATTTTGTACATAAAACCATTGGTACACTATCAACTTTTGGTGTTACTGCTACATGCTTGAATCATCTTACAGACAGCATGGTCTTTCTGGCTAAAGACCTACAGGCCAAGCCTTTTCTTGGTAGGAGTTTGAATGCGCTTTGACTGGTTTGCAGTGTAAATGCTTAAAGAGCTAGTTGGCTCATCTTGGGTGGGCTTCTGGTAGTTTTCTTACAGCTGGCCTCAGAATGTGACGTCCTCCTCTCAAGATCAATGCCACTGTCACCTTTAAATTCTCTTGACATCTGAGCCTTTAAGCGGCATCATCTCTTTCTGAGAATTTTGCATTGTAAGTAATAATTCTAGAAGGCTTTCTACCAACTCTCCGAACAGAGTTTGGAGATAAGGCAGGAATCTTAGTAAGACTTTTTGTTTCAAACTCCAATATCCACCAAAACTTAAATTGGGTGACTTGATCTAGTTTATTTCTGATTGTGCCTCGTTCTTTTACTTTTAAATATGTTCGGACTTCTTAATGTTTTCAGTAATTTTTTCAGATTAGATATGGACCAAATTCTTAAAACAGGTCTTCAGCTTTTACTTGTGTGTGTTTGGCCTTCAAAACCGAGCTAAGAATGTGTTCTTTCTGAGGTACCTGGGTGCATATTGTGTCTTAGTTTAGAAAGTGAAGTGATATTTAATCTTCCAAAGAAGTATTTGTTATATAGACTTCCTAGGGAGAACAGTGAGCCCCTGAAGGACTCCCTTCTTGTGCTTTACACATTAAGAGAAAGAATTGAATATTTTTGAAAATGCATCTTTGTTCGTAGCAATTAACTATCTACAGTTAGTTTTCATCCCTGTAAATATCTTTGTTCATGTATTTCCTAGATTCTAGAAATCTTGTTAAAATACCGAAACAAGAGTGCCATAAGCCTACTGGCTGAGAATGAGTGATCTTGATATTGCTCGTGACATCTATGTATTACATAATGTCACCAAGATGCCAACTTTGCAAACTTTGCTTTGTCTCTGACCCGTCCTGTTAGGAAGTTCTTCTGGTTTTTATTGTTATTTCCGCAGAGTAATCAATAATAAAGGGTCTGTTCGTTTGCACTGAAGATCTGGTGGCCATAAAGGTCTTTATTAATTCTGGGAATATAGATCAATGTACTTAAGTAAGTGCCCACTAATGGAACCCAGCTCTGCAGAGGCATTGAGTTGTTTTACCAAAGGGAAGTAGGCTCCCCCATCCCTCTCCCAGTAACAGGTCAGGACAGAGTGGAGAGGATGCTGAGACATCTATGCATCAGGGTGTGAGAACGTTTCAGAAAAGGCTTCATTTCTGTAATCAGAAACCTGAATTGCTTACCCACCAAAAGCCATCTCTGCGAGCAGACCATTTCCTCTTGATTTTGATGTTGATCGCTGGCTGACCTCACCACTCTGGCTTTACCTCTAACTGCCTGTCCCAGCAGAAAGCTGAAGAAAAAAATGTCTTTTGTTTCTTCATGTAACAAATGCATTGAAAACAGCTAAATGTTAACTTCATTAATTCAATGAAATCTGTCCTCAACTTAAGCTCCATATTTAACCTAATTAGTTAACCTAATTCAAAATAGAATGAAAAGGTAGATAAAATATTGCTCTTTAAAGTAGTGTCATGACTATTTTTTTTAACACCAAAAACATTTTGTATTGGGGTATCACCAATTAACAACGTTGTGATAGTTTCAGGTGAACAACAAAAGGACTCAGCCACACAGATACGTGTATCCATTCTCCCCCAAACCTGCCAGTGACATGACTATTGAGAGGCCCTGAGTACAGCGTAGTGGGTGATGATCTGGGCCCTGGAGTTGGGTGTGAAGTCCAGCTCAGCCACTCAGCTGGCCTGGAAGAACTTGACCACCCATAAGGTGATCTTACCTACACAGGTTTGTGGTTTTGGCAGTTTACCAACCTTGTCGATGACTGGGTCTTCATCTGAGATATAGGTGGTGCTAGTCGTGGCCTCCATGATATCTGTGCTTGTGAGAACGTGGCATCTTGCATGTGCTCAAGACTGATATCATTAAGCGAGAGAATCTGAAGCATGTTTTCTTTTCATGTCTTTCCTACCTTTGTGTACTGATGGTTTCCAAGGATTAAAATGTCTGCCCTGGAAGGAAAAGGCAGGCTACTTTAATGAATAAATTCTATTTAAGTTTAGTTAAATCATTCCATAAAAAAGGACTTGGTGTAACCATTTTAAAAAGTGACTTGATACTAATAGCCATACTGTAGGACCTTCAGCAAGTCAGAGGATCTGTGGAAGGTTCCAAGATGTGCTGGGTACCTCCACAGCATCTTCAGCAGATCAACGCTTAGTACTCAGTTGCTTTTATGGTTTAGAGATGCTTGAAGACCCAGAGGTCAGGTGCATTAGAGAACTGTCTTTAGGCAGGCTAAATGGAAGAGAAGGTACATGGAGCACTCAGAAAGAAAGAGACTGGACACAGCTGAACTGGTTATTGAGAGCAAAATAGAATCAGTGTTGGCAATGGTTGGACTCTGGGGAGTAGGATCAAATGTACCTGATATTTAGAAAGAATAATCCCTTCTTTCATCTACACTAGCTTGTCTCTTGTTCTCAGAACCTATATCATAAGTAGAGAAGCTATCTTGCCAATTTTTTAAATTATAATTTAAATTTTCTGAACTAGGCAGGATCCTACCTACCTTTGGCAATATTATTGTATCAATACATGAGTAAATACACGAATTTAGAAATGAACTTGTAAAGCCAAGCTTTCTTAAATTGTTGCTTGAAGGATATCTAAAATTCCTACTAGCTTGGTATGGTCAAATTCCAGAAGACCAAAGCGAGTTTCTCATGTTTACTGTGCATATTTTTTGTTACAATTGAATGTCCAGTGTTTAAATGCATTTTAACAAAAGTCACAAAACATAATTAATACCAGTGTAAATTTGATTTGGAAGTAAGGTAAAAATTTTAAATATTTATTTATTTACATGCTTATAAGATAAAGCATTTAAATTAGTAACAACCTTTATATGAACAAGTAGGAAAAAACCAGAGATAAACAGAGCTTTTTATAATTCCTATCTGCTATTAATACTGCTGTATCAAATAATGCACAATGAAAACTGAAGTCAAATCCTTTACCCCAAACCAAGTTCCAGGAAGATTAAAGGTTCAATATTTTAAAACCAAGCGAACTATCAGAAAAGGAAAAATATATTAAAGATTTCTCAAACTTGGGAGGGAAATTAAAGTTTATAACTCTTAAAGAGATCATCTAATAAAAAAGATATGTAGACATTTTTTTTATATACAGATATACAGAATACCTATATATTTTAAGTAATAATATATGGCAAGTAAATTAGGAAAGTAGTTATAGCAAATGCCATTTTAAATATAGGCAGAGAGTAATTATCTCTATTACATAAAGAATATATACCAAATATACACACACATACATAAACTCTTAAACTATCAAAATGTAATAAATGCTTGGTGAAAATACAATTGAGGGAATGGTCAAGATCACTAAATATTAAGTAAATTCAAAAGAAAACAAATATGCATACTATTTTCTCCCCTCATTCAAAAATTCTGCTTCTTTTAAACAATTTTTTATAATGCTCTCTGTTCTTAGAGGTATAGGAAATAAGCTATCTCAATTCACTAATGAATTAAACTGCTGAGCTAACCCATTGAGGAAGCAGATTGATAGTATGAATTGAGGTAGTCATACGCTTTATTTTCTTCCAGTTTTATTGAGATATAATTGACATACAGCACCATATAAGTTTAAGATATACAGCGTGGGAATTCCCTGGCAACCCAATGGTTAAGACTGAGCTTCCACTGCTGAGAGACAGGATTCAATCTCTGGTCAGGAAACAAAGATTTCACAAGCTACACAGCTCAGCCCCATAACCCCCACAAAGATGTACAAGATAATAATTTGACTTATTGTTGTTCAGTCACTTGGTCGTGTCTGACTCTTTGCAACCCCATGGACTGCAGCACACTAGGCTTCCCTGTCCTTCATTATCTCGCAAAGTTTGCTCAAACTCATATCCATTGAGTCAGTGATGCCATCCAACCGTCTCAGCCTCTGTCGTCCCCTCTCCTCCTGCCCTCAGTCTTTCCCAGCATCAGGGTCTTTTCTAGTGAGTTGGCTCTTCACATCAGGTGGCCCAAGCAGTGGAGCTTCAGCTTCAGCATCAGTCCTTCTAATGAAGGTTCAGGACTGATTTCCTTTGACTGGTTTGATCTCCTTCCATCATGAAATTATTATCACAGTAAGTTTGGTGAACATCCATTATCTTCCAGATACAAAAATTGAAGAAATCGAAAAATTTTTTTCCTTGTGGTAACTCAAATTTTACCCCTTTTAACAGTTTTCGTATATAAGTACAGCAATGTTAATTTATCATGTTGTCCATTACATCCCTAGTATTTCTTTGTCTCATGACTGGAAGTTTGTAGCTTTTGACCACCTTCCTCTAATTCTCCTTCTGCCCACACCCTGCCTCATGTAACCACAATTCTGATCTCATTTTCCATGAGTTTGGTTTTGAAGTGAGATTGACCTACAACACTATGTTAGTTCCTGGTGGACAACATCAGTTCAGTTCAGTCGCTCAGTCGTGTCCGACTCTTTGCGACCCCATGAATCGCCAGCACGCCAGGCCTCCCTGTCCATCACCAACTCCCGGAGTTCACTCAGACTCACGTCCATCGAGTCAGTGATGCCATCCAGCCATCTCATCCTCGGTCATCCCCTTCTCCTCCTGCCCCCAATCCCTCCCAGCATCAGAGTCTTTTCCAATGAGTCAACTCTTCGCATGAGGTGGCCAGAGTACTGGAGTTTCAGCTTTAGTATCATTCCTTCCAAAGAACACCCAGGGCTGATCTCCTTCAGAATGGACTGGTTGGATCTCCTTGCAGTCCAAGGGACTCTCAAGAGTCTTCTCCAACACCACAGTTCAAAAGCATCAATTCTTCAGTGCTCAGCTTTCTTCAGAGTCCAACTCTCACATCCCTACATGACCACTGGAAAAACCATAGCCTTGATTAGATGGACCTTTGTTGGCAAAGTAATGTCTCTGCTTTTCAATATGCTATCTAGGTATTTTCATACATTTAAAAATGATCCTCATGGTAAGCCTAGACTGTACATTTCATACCCATGACTCATTTGTTTTGTAACTGGAAGTTTATACATCTTAATCTCTCTCACCTCAATCTCTCCTCTTCCCACCCAGTAGCCAGATTCTTTAATGCACAGGTTCCCTTTCCCTGAACCATGCTAAGCAAAATATTCCTAGATAAAAACCAGCCTTCATATATTCATAATGGAGTTGTTCATAAAGTAAAAAATGTGAAACAACAAAATGACAACAAAAAGAAATATTAGGTACATTTTGATACAATCATTAGATCTGTTATCATGAGGCTTAAAAGTGTTGTTTAATAGTAACCATATATAGAAAAGTATTGTCTTCATGATTTCAATATATTTCACTCTGTATGGGAACATTCTGGGAGGAAACTCACAGAAGCACTAACAGTGGTTGTCTGCCCTACTGAAGAGGCAGGAGAATGAAATGTAGTCAGGAACAGGAGATCTGAGTCCAAACTGCCTGGACTTAACTCCCAGCTCTGCCACTTCAGTGACTGTTTAACTTTGATATGGAAGAGCTATTGAAATTGGACATGTTTTAAGTTCACTGTGATTAAATTTCTCTGTGAGTAAATTGGTGGTAAATTAGTACATAATTCCTGGGATTTTTTTTTTGAGGATTAAATATACTAATACAGGCCAGGAAAGGAAGGAGAAGGAAATGGCAACCCACTCCGGTATTCTTGCCTGGAAAACCCCATAGACAGAGGAACCTGGCAAGCTACAGTCTGTGGGGTCTCAAAAGAGTTGGATACTACTTAGTGACTAAATACAGGTAAGCACTTAACAGCAATGTTTAGCAAATAGTAGGATTTCAATAAGCATTAGCTATTTGCTGTTTAAATGGCAAAGCAAATAAAGGCAGGGTTTTGCCTAGACTTTTCTACCTTTTCCCAATCAACTTTTCTACATCAAACATGTTACTGTTATACTGAGGGAAAGCAATAAATATTTTTCTGAACGTCTTGAAAACTGGGTCAGCTGGATTTTCTAGTAAACATAGATTCAGCTCATAATTGAGATATCATAGATTCAGCTCATGATTGGGATATCACAGTATATAATCAAATGGATACTTCATTGCTGCTGGAATCCAAGAATTGAAATTGGAAGTTACAGTTACAACTGAAATGAACTTTGTGTCTCATTTTATAAGAAGTTAGGATGGCTCAGTTTCTTTAAAGGAAAGATTGCTTCCTTTGAAAAAACTTGTGTCTACACAGTATTCACTTCCCCAACCTCTAGCCTCTAGACTACTCAGTACTTCTCTATAACTCACATGTTTTAGTAATAACAGGGCAAAATTTTTGAAAATATTTATAATAATGAAATAAGCACATTTTAGAGGTCAAGGGTTAGCAAACACCCTCTTCCAACAACACAAGAGAAGACTCTACACATGGACATCACCAGACAGCCAACACCAAAATCAGATTGATTATATTCTTTGCAGCCAAAGATGGAAAAGCTCTATACAGTCAGCAAAAACAAGACCAGGAGCTGACTGTGGCTCAGATCATGAACTCCTTATTGTCAAATTCAGACTTGAAGAAAGTAGAGAAAACCACTAGACCATTCAGGTGTGACCTAGATCAAATCCCTTATGATTGTACAGTGGAAGTGAGAAATAGATTTATGGGACTAGATCTGATAGACAGAGTGCCTGATGAACTATGGACAGAGGTTCGTAACATTGTACAAGAGACAGGGATCAAGACCATGCCCCCAAAAAAGAATTGCAAAAAAGCAAAATGGCTGTCTGAGGAGGCCTTACAAATAGCTGTGAAAAGAAGAGAAGCGAAAAGCAAAGGAGAAAAGGAAAGATAAACCCGTTTGAATGTAGAGTTCCAAAGAATAGCAAGGAGAGATAAGAAAGCTTTCATCAGTGATCAGTGCAAAGAAATAGGGGAAAACTAGAAAGACTAGAGATCTCTTCAAGAAAATTAGAGATACCAAGGGAACATTTCATGCAAAGATGGGCTCGATAAAGGACAGAAATGGCATGGACCTAACAGAAGCAGAAGATATTAAGAGGTGGCAAGAATACACAGAACTGTACAAAAAAGATCTTCACGACCCAGATAATCACGATGGTGTGATCATTCACCTAGAGCCAGACATCCTGCAATGCAAAGTCAAGTGGGCCTTAGGAAGCATCACTATGAACGAAGCTAGTGGATGTGATGGAATCCCAACTGAGCTATTTCAAATCCTGAAAGATGATGCTGTGAAAGTGCTGCACTCAATATGCCAGCAAACTTGGGAAACTCAGCAGTGGCCACAGGACTGGAGAATTGCACTCATCTCACATGCTAGTAAAGTCATGCTCAAAATTCTCCAAGCCAGGCTTCAGCAATACGTGAACCATGAACTTCCAGATGTTCAAGCTGGTTTTAGAAAAGGCAGAGGAACCAGAGGTCAAATTGCCAACATCATCGAAAAAGCAAGAGAGTTCCAGAAAAACATCTATTTCTGCTTTCTTGACTATGCCAAAGCCTTTGACTGTGTGGATCACAATAAACTGTGGAAAATTCTGAAAGAGATGGGAATACTAGACCACCTGACCTGCCTCTTGAGAAATCTGTATGCACATCAGGAAGCAACAGTTAGAACTGGACATGGAACAACAGACTGGTTCCAAATAGGAAAGTGAGCATGTCAAAGCTGTATATTGTCACCTTGCTTATGTAACTTATATGCAGAGTACATCATGAGAAACACTGGGCTGGAGGAAGCACAAGCTGGAATCAAGATTGCTGGGAGAAATATCAATAACCTCAGATATGCAGATGACACCACCCTTATGCCAGAAAGTGAAGAGGAACTAAAAAGCTTCTTGATGAAAGTGAAAGAGGAGAGTGAAAAAGTTGGCTTAAAACTCAGCATTCAGAAAACTAAGATCATGGCATCTGGTCCTATCACTTCATGGGAAATAGATGGGGAAACAGTGGAAACAGTGGTGGACTTTATTTTTGGGGGCTCCAAAATCACTGCAGGTGGTGACTGCAGCCATGAAATTGAAAGACGCTTGCTCCTTGGAAGAAAAGCTATGACCAACCTAGACAGCATATTAAAAAGCAGAGACATTACTTTGCCAACAAAGGTCTGTCTAGTCAAGGCTATGGCTTTTCCAGTAGTCATGTATGGATGTGAGAGTTGGACTATAAAGAAAGCTGAGTGCTGACGAATTGATGCCTTTGAACTGTGGTGTTGGAGAAGACTCTTGAGAGTCCCTTGGACTGCAAGGAGATCCAACCAGTCCATCCTAGAGGAGATCAGTCCTGGGTGTTCATTGGAAGGACTGATGTTGAAGCTGAAACTCCAACCCTTTGGCTACCTGATGTGAAGAGCTGACTCATTTGAAAAGACCCTGATGCTGGGAAAGATTGAAGGCGGGGGCAGAACGGGATGACAGAGGATGATATGGTTGGATGGCATCACTGACTCAATGGACATGGGTTTGGGTAAACTCCAGGAGTTGGTGATGGACAGGGAGGCCTGGCGTGCCGTGGTCCATGGCGTCTCAAAGTCAGACACGATTGAGTGACTGAACTAAACTGAACTGAGGTGGAGTCTGGAAAGTTAATTAGGGAAAGGGGAGAGGGAGAGAATTTATTCACTACATTTGTTAATTTCTAAACATTTCCAATGGTATCATGCATAATTTGATTTGCATATAAATTATTAAATATTTTAAAATTCTATTTATTTATTTTTGGCTCCACTGGGTCTTCATTGCTTCGCTTGACTTTCTCTAGTTGTGGCAAGCGGGGGTTACACTCTAGTTGCAGAGTGCATGCTTCTCATTGCAGTGGCTTCCCATTGCAGAGCACAGGCTCTTGGGTGTGTGGGCTTTAGTAGTTGCAGCTCATGGACCTTAAAGTGTGGGCTCAGTAGGTGTGGTATACAGGCTTAGTTGCCCCTCAGCATGTGGAATCTTCCTGGACCAGGGATTGAACCATGTCCCCTGCATTGGCAGACAGATTATTAACCACCAGAGCACCACAGAGTACTTCATTTTGATATTTTTTAAAGTTCCAGGAGCAGAATCAAATTAAGGGAAAAATTGCTTTCTCTCTCTCCTATTATCCCCTAAGGTTTTCAGGGAAGATTTTTGGAAAAAGTGGTAATTTTGAAATCCTCTCTCGCCAGCAACTAGCCAAGTCCAGGATAGTTGCCAAGGCAATATCAGGACCACGTAGACAGAAAGTGTGGGGCGTAGATAGGGGGATGATGAAACTGGATTCACAGTGTGAGCAAGAGGAGTTTTGTTTTTTTTTTAATTGTAAAAAATAAAATTACACTACCCTTTATAAATGGTTATGCCAGCAGTTCTAACATCTGTTGTTACAAAGGAATGTGAATATAATAAGCCTTTTCCCCCTGTATCGCCTTGTGTATGGGTACATCCTTTGTTTCCTAGATATGCCCCAGTCTTTATAACTTTGTCCTGGGCCGTGTCAAAATCGGTTGCAAGGTAGACAAAGAAACTTTTCATTGGCTAAGACCAGGAACATTTTTTTCTCTAACTTCTATTTGAAGCCCTGAATTCTGCCAGACCCTTTGAGATTATGGTTGAAAAGGCAGGCAACACCCCTTGCAACAAAGCAGCACAAATATTTGCTGCTTAAGTAAACTGATTCTTGTTAGACAGGCATGATCACCAGCCAAATTCTTGCATATTTTTCTAGGTTTGTTACACTTTCAAGAAAGACTCAACTTTTCTTCCTTGTTTTGCTTTTTCCTTCAGGTACAATCCTTGGATTTACCCTCCGACCATACAGAATGAGCTACCGGGAAGTCAAGTACTTCTCTTTTCCTGGGGAGCTACTGATGAGGATGCTACAGATGCTGGTGTTACCACTCATCATCTCCAGTCTCGTCACAGGTACCCTCTGCAGTTTTGTTTTGTTTTTTCATGTGTGCTTATTGCCAAAGATTGCTTAGAAAAACAAACGCTTTAGGTTTCTGCTGGATGCATGCTCTGTTCTAGAAAATAAAAGTCCCTTCAAAATGATGGAAAGGACGCTTCAGTAATGCATGAATGATCATAACTCTCGTATTTTACCAATCACAAGAGGAAATGGATTTGAACCGCCACGTAATCTGGTCTGCCTCACTATGAAAGAGGCACCCTGCTAGACACTACACCACCAGCCTTCTCTGCCCACAGCGATGTAGTTGACAACAGCGTACAACAGGTCTGTTTTCTCACCCTCTTATCCCACCCAGATAACATCTGGTTGGACAGCCTATTAGCTATTGATGCAAGAATGCTTGTTCTCAGAGCCACCACGACTTGAGCGGGAGCCTTCTTGGAAGCCTCATCAAGAGGTAATGCCCACGACGCACTCACCAACTCTCCTGCCACCAACACTGTATCTTTTCCTGGTGAACCCGCATGACTTCTCCATTGTCCCCCATCCCCGTTGCCTTTTACGCTGGTGGGAGAATGGGGAGGGGGTGGGAGATTTCCCCATCCAGACACTTTGTCAGTTGACACTTGGATTGTCGAGGCGTGGAAGCTTGGCAGGATAGGATTCTTATTCTCTATGAACGCGAAATAACGATTTACGCCTGCGTGGGAAACGGTTTAAGAGTACATGTGATTGGTGAATACGAACAGAGCTAAAATTTTCAGAAAAATGTTTCTGTACGTTCCTCCCTGCCCACTGTTCTCTTTCCCCACAGCACATCTCTGACTTGGAGAAGGAATATCCGTAGACACTACCCCCAGCAGGATGGTTTCTGGGTTTGTAGCTCAAGCCCAGACCTCAGGTATTACTAGCCCTGTTTTCTTTTCCGTCCTTGGCTTACTGTCCACCCTTAGGCAGATCATTCTGTGAGCTGGCTCTCAGCATCTTTTCACCTCCCAGGGAGTTCGCAAGGATGTTTATAATCTCCTTTCAAGATCTCTGTGTAAAAAGACCTTCATAGAACAACTCAAAAGTCTTGAGGCAAGATTCTGACTGCTTCATGCCTTGGAGGGCTGGCCATTACATGGAACAGAAACTACATCAGTTTCTTTTTTTTCCCCAATGCCTTGCAGATCTCTGCTGGCTTCTACTTGCCCAGGTCTTCAAACAAGTGATTGCATGTACATAAAGCTCCCATTGGAAGATGAGTTGCCCATAAAACAGTCATGTAGACAGGATGATTTGGAGTACTTGTTTTTGAAATTGGTCTGGCCCATTGCTGACCAGAGGTAATCATAGCCGGCCACGATTCTTATCAGAGAAGCTACATTCATACTGAGGTGAGGGCACGTCCTCATTATGCATTTGCTGCCGTTTTTCTGGGAAGCAAGTTCTTGCAGCAAGCACTCAGAGAACAGAACTCATATCCACCACTTTGTTTAGTGGAACAGGGAGTCCCTTCCCACCACCCTATGGCTGGAGTCTGTCTTGAGTACCTGCAGTTTTCCTGGATGTAAACTGAGGGCCCTGTGTTCCTTTATGCTCTCTCTTCAATGGTGAGGCCAGTGTTTAGAGGTTTCTGCTTTCTGATAATTGTGCTTTAAAAAAAAAAAAAAACCCACTGTGTTACCCTTTATAAGAGGAGAGCCCTTGTTCAGTACAACTAGAGAAAATATTAGTTCCCTTTAGCAATCCTTTGAAGCAGAACTCCCTAGTGTTTTCTCATACTTAATACATCAATTTTGTTGCAGGAATAAGAACTTTGGTTGAGTAATTTTTCAGGGAAAAAACAACAACAACACTATGAGGCAGTCCCTCTGCTTGGTTAAAAAGAAACTGTGTGTAAACCTTGGAGAAATTATCAACATTTATGATACTGGTGTTAAAGAGAAAGGAATTTTAAACTTTGAACAACAGGTATAAAATGAACCTTAAAAGGTAACCTAATTGCAAGTTGGGGATGCCACCACTTGGGACCATTAAAAGAGTCTCAGTTCCTTTCTAGGACTGTTAAGGCAAGGGACATAATTATGTTTGCTAAAGATCTTTTCAAGGTGTTAGTCTCAAAGGAATAATTTCTAAGCTACATGATAATTTAGATACGATCAATTGGAATGAATGATAGATTCAATAAGAATTTCTTTCATGATTCAAAGTGCTGTGATTCTAAACCAAAGCAGCGTGTGATCTAGTGTAAATAAGAAGGTCCCCTTTGGGGACTTTTGCAAATTACACGTACACAAGAGGATCTCTGTGTGTATTGGAAAGCATTACCGGAGAATGTGTTGGGAGAGGACAAAGTGAGGGCCCAATATTTTAGAATGGAAAAGCAAGCTCAAGTGCCTCCAGTGACCAAGCAGGTGAGGGATCTTCATATATGAAGTGTCCTTTCAGGCTCCTTTTTGTTTTCCTACTTGATAGAGTCATGGGTACAAGGAAATATTTCTCTTCAATGGGAGAGGTAGCAGGGACGAGTGTGATGATAAATGGAAAGCGACAGCAGAACAGTGTAGACAAAGGAAGGAAAGGAGGTGATTATGACCTGAAAACTATCAACTCCATCCAGTTGTTGCCATGTGTCAATAAGGGCCAAATCTTCCAATTTTTCAAAAGAATCCAGAAATCCAAAAATTGATAAGAACCTAGATTTTTTTTTAAATTTATTTATTTTTGGCTGTGCTGGGTCTTTACTGCTCTGTGCAGGCTTTCTTTACTTGAAGTGAGCAGGCTTCTCATTGCAATGGCTTCTCTTGTTGCAAAGCACAGGCTCTAGAGCATGAGCTAAGTAGCTGTGGCACACAGGCTTAGTTGCTCCACAGCATGTGGGATCTTCCTGGACCAGGGATTGAACCCATGTCTCTTGCATGGACAGGCAGATTCTTAACCACTGGGTCACTAGGGAAGTCCAGAAGCTAGATTTTTTTAAACATTGACATAGGTAACAGAACAAAACAGTGCAAGCCAAACAAAGCACATCTGCAGGCTCAGTCCAACACTTATGCTACCAATACTGGGACTCAGGTTTCAGTGTCGGTGCTATTAATTATAAGAACGCACTGATAGACTTGTGCATGCATCAGCCTATCGCCGGGTTTCATATGTTGCCTTATTCCATGGTTGGCAGTTCCTTGTCAAAGCTTAACTTAACATGGAATCAGCTACTGAATGCCACTAAACAAGCAACTGTTGGAAAATCTCTTCATCTTCTGTGTTATAAATGTGTTGTGTCCTGGCCATGCTGGCCTTTTCGGTCCCCATCAGGAACACGAGAACTCAGCACTCTTTAAGTTCAAAAGTCAGTCCCAGGGTCTGTGCAGACAGAACTTGGAATGCATGAAACCCTTACTGCATTGCCTGCATTTTGTTTTAGAAGGTTCTGTGTGTTGTTTTTTCTTTAATTAGTTAATTAATATATTTTAGGCTGTGCTGGGTCACCGTTGCTGCACCGCTGTTTCTCTAGTTGTGGAGAAACCTTGGGTGCAGTGTGCAGATTTCTCTTTGTTGTGGGTTCTCTTGTGGAGCACGGGCTCTAGGGTGCATGAGCTTCCGTGGTTTCAGCAGGTGGGCTCAGAGTTGCGGCAGATGGGCTCAGTAACTGCAGTTCCTGGGCCCTAGAGCGCAGGCTCAGTGGCTGCGGCTCACGGGCTCTGGAGTGCATGGGCTTCAGCGGTTGTGTACGCAGGTTCTAGAACACTGGGTTGATAGTTGTGGCCCATGAGCTTAGTTGCTCCATGGCCTGTGGGATCTTCCCAGAGCAGAGATCCAACCTGCAACTCCTGCACCTGCAGGCAGATGCTTGACCAATGAGCCACCAGAGAAGCCTGGTTCTGTATGTTTTTAATCACATTTAAAGTCTGAGTGAACTCCGGGAGTTGGTGATGGACAGGGAGGCCTGGCGTGCTGCGATTCATGGGGTCGCAAAGAGTTGGACACGACTGAGCGACTGAACTGAACTGAACTGAAACTCTGAGAAATTTAAGTTAGATTTTCACGCTTGGAACATCCCTCTTGGTGAATTGTGGCACTAGACACCCTGTAAGTCATGTTCTCCTTTTCTCAAATTTGAAATTTCAATCCTTCCTAACATCCTTGGTATGTATTAGCATTCCAGAAGCTGCCAGAGAGAAGCCGGGAGAAAGCCTAACGGCTAGATTTGTACTCAAGTACGTATTTTTTTGAACAAAAGGAATACATCTGTGCCAACGTACCACACAATAAAATGGGGAGTTGGCACCAATTTCTATTGATTTGGTCAAGATAGGCAGCCAAACTGGATATTTCATGCCATAAATATGAGTTGGTTTGACTGACTTAACCCTGATTAAATTCACTAGATAATAGTTAAACTCCATTTCAGATTGCTCTGTGTAGACAGCTACCACCTCACCTCCTCCTTACTTTGGATTCTTTTCAGAAAACTAGTGCTTTCTTTTCTCATTCTGAGTGTGCATTCCTGCTCAATCTCTTACCCTGCAAGAAATCTTCTGTGTCTCCAGTTTTCTGGAAGGGGAAAGCATCCCTTTTGACAAATGATCTTCCAAATCTGTAGACCTGTGATTCAGTGAAATATAGGACTTCGGTATAGGTGAAGCCAACAAGCTCCATTCAGCAAAGGGCTCCCTTACTTGAGAAAACAGAAGTAGAGACAGTGAATGGTGAACCTCAAAATATGGCCCCTTATTGTCAAAGAAAAGACAGCTACAAGAAGAACGATCTAAAGTTTTGTCATTTCATTTAACACAAGAGGGCAAGCAATGAGCTAGACAATTCTTGGTTCTTGGACATATGAAGGTTTTGTGAAGGTCTTGCAAAAATGAAAGCCAAAACACATAAGAAAATTTACTATTTTAAATGATACATTGTCGTGGCTGAGGAGTATCGCTGAGACCTTGATGAAATACTCCAGGTGCTTATGTACAAGAAAAGGGAGAGTAGATTTCTTTCCTTTTTTCCCCTACACATACATTTCATTGAAGAAGGAAATATATCTATCTGTGGTGGGGAGGAGTGTCTTTGAGCCTCCTTTTCGTTCTCTGTAAAATGAGTTCATTCATGGTATCTGTGTCATGGGTCTGTTCTGAGGATTTATGCTTGGCACACAGTTCAGTTCAGTTCAGCTCGGTTGTGTCCCACTCTTTGTGACCCCATGGACTACAGCACGCCAGGCCTCCTTGTTCATCACCAACTCCTGGAGTTCACCCAAACCCATGTCCATTAAGTCTGTGATGCCATCCAACCATCTCATTCTCTGTCGTCCCCTTCTCCCACCTTCAATCTTTCCCAGCATCAAGGTCTTTTCAAATGAGTCAGCTCTTCGCATCAGTTGGCCAAAGGATTGGAGTTTCAGCTTCAACATCAGTCCTTCCAATGAATATTCAGGACTGATTTCCTTTAGGATGGACTCGTTGGATCTCCTTGCAGTCCAAGGGACTCTCAAGAGTCTTCTCCAACACCACAGTTCAAAAGCATCAATTCTTCAGTGCTCAGCTTTCTTTATAGTCCAACTCTCACATCCATACATGTCTACTGGAAAAACCATAGGCTTGACTAGATGGGCCTTTGTTGGCAAAGTAATGTCTCTGCTTTTTAATGTGCTGTCTAGGTTGTACATGCTCAGTTACTGGTAGCTACTGGTGGTAAGGATAGCAGCAGTAAGAGCTGTCCTGGTCCACACAGTATGAGTGAAAATTCTAGAACAAGAAGAGAGAGCTTCAGCTCAGGGACATGTAACTAAGCTTCCAGATTCCTTACATTTTATTTGTCTGTGGTCTTCACAGTGATCATTTTCCTATTAAAGGTTGATTAAAGAAACCATGAAGTTAATCGAGTAGCAACTGGGAGCCAGGGAGAATTCCTTCCTCTCTACTGGAAGGGACTGGTTTCTGCCCTGTAGTGTGGGACGGGATGACCTTATTATGGCTGCATCATTCTAAATATTATCATTGGTTATACAACTGCCCAGTCCTTACTGAGCAATGAGGCCCCAGTGTGCAGCACCCTGGAATCCACAGGGCAGCAAAGTCTACTTGCTGCTTATATGCCACAAGCGGAGCCTTCCTGGCTAATCAAAAGTTGGACAAGCGGAGTCTGTCTCGACACAATGCTTGGCAGCCTAGAAACAAGCCACCCAGAAAGCAACTTCGGCCCAGTTCATTTGAAGCCAGCAGGTTGGCCCCACTTCATTTTTTCTCTAGATCTGTTGACAAACATGGGGAGGGAGGCTGAATTACATCCACAGAGACAAAGAGATTGTAAGATATAATAGGAAGACCCACCTGAGAGCTGAAGAGATCGCCTGGCTTTTTTTTTTTTTTTTCCCTGTAGAAAGGAAATCTGGGAAACTAAATACTTTTTATTTACTTTTGGGTTTTGTTAAAAGGTAGACCAAATTATTTAAGTCTAGCTGTCCCAGAAAATATCTACCTTTCCATCACAAATAATTTCATTCAATAAGCACTTGAATTTTTTTTTTTTAATGTACCAGACAATTTCTAGGACATGAAGATGACACAGAACTTCCCTGGCAGTCCAGTGGTTAAGCCTCTTGCTTCCACTACAGGGGGTACAGGTTCAATCCCTGGTCGCCAAGGTAGGATCCCAAATGCTTCAAGGCACAGCCAAAAAAAAAAAATTTTTTTTTTTTAATGAGGAAGACAAAACCCCTGACTTAAGGAGTTCATAGTCTGGTGGGAGACTTGCAATGGCAGTGTCATGGATAGGGACAGTGACCCAGGGAGGAAGAGCCCAGGGAGGGACACAGAGGCCAACTGTACTCCCCAGGTTTCAGGCTCCCTAGTCAGGAAGCAACTCTACTAGCAGAGAAGAAGCTGTTTAGGTTGTTGTTCCTACACTTGGCTCACCATTAAACACTGCAAGAGCCGGAGGTTGGGCCCTGGGCAGCTCCCAGCAAAAGTAACCCTGGGATGTGTGGCCTCACAGAGGGAAGAGGCACCTGACGGGGTTTCAGCCACAGAAACTCCCTTCGGGAGCAGAGCCTCTTGGCTCTCAGTGGGGGACACAGGAGATTAGGTCCGTCTGAGCTGGACGGCAGGGAGAGGACGTGCCTTGCAGTCCAGCGCCCAGAGTGGCAGCCCCCTGCCCTGCACCCTGGAAGGCGGCCCACAGCCGCTGCCTGAAAGTTTTGTGGGTCCATAGTCCAAGCTTAAGTTGAACTTGTCTCCTGTGAGGTCCAGGGAGAAATAGAGGATGACAGTTTGGACGGCTTCTGGAAAGCACTTGAGCAACAGCCTCGAATTTTTCTGCCAGTTCTTCTCAGGTGCCCAGTCCTCCTAGGCCCTTCACCAGCCTGGTTGCCTTCCACGTCCCCTTGTGTTCCCAGAGGTGAGCCCAGTGTTCCAGGTGTCACATGACCAGGTCGGGGCAGTCACCGGACCCAGTCCTCTGCTCATACGGACTGGGGTGGGCTCAGCTGTCATCAGTGGCAACAGACCCCTGGCTCAGAGGAGTTCAGCCTATGGTCACCTAACCCCTGAGAAACGAAGTTTGTGGAGAAGTTTTTGTGGTAAAAAATCGAACAGTTCTTGAAAAATTATAAGCCCCAGGCTCAAGGCTTTCCTAGAAAGTTTAGGCTTCTATGACTTGGGAATTCTTCTCTGTGAAATTTCAGCAGCTTCAAGGTAGGTAGCCTACAGTTTTGATCAGTTCCAGCTTGTAAGACATTTTTGAAAGTTTCTTTAATAAAATTTTTTTTAAAAAAAGATTTAAAGCTTCTTTTAAAGTTAAATTAGATGGCTGGATGGCATCACTGACTCGATGGACGTGAGTGAGTTTGAGTGAACTCCGGGAGTTGGTGGTGGACAGGGAGGCCTGGCGTGCTGCGATTCATGGGGTCGCAAGAGTCAGACACGACTGAGTGACTGAACTGAACTGAACTGATTCTCTAAGAAAAATAAGATCCCCAAACACCCCCGCCCCAACCCCCCACCCCCAGTTTATGTTACCAATCTGGTAATTTCTTTCAAACTACTCTGAAACTGCAAGTCTGTGGGCGGTGCTGAAAACAGGTGCTTTTATTCTGCTGATATGATAATGGTTTTCAATAGAGCAAGGATGAATCCTGACTGGAGATTTGTGCTTGAGGACACACACAGACAACCAGTTTATTAACTTTGATTTGAATGGATTTCTGCTAAGAAAACTGCTTACCTTGAAAATGACTGGGAAAACTGCCTTCAGTTATAAATTATGCATGTCCCATAAAGCCAAGTAAAAAGGTGCTGGAGTATCTGCCATCAGAAAGAGACAGAGATAGAGACAGAAAGAGAAAAGTTTCTATAGCTGGATAAGGCTTTCTGTGACAATGTCATGGATTTTATGTCTTCAGGAGATAGTACCCCTTCTTCTCTTTGTTCAGTGTTTAGTGGGTATTTCATGATAAGCAGAAAGAAGGCTTTTGGGGGTGATGATATTTTCTGCTGAAGGATGGATCTGCTGGAATGATCCAGCCAATTTTGAGCCTATGTAAAATCCAGCTTGCCGAGTCAACCCCAGATGGAAGCCAGTTTACTACCCATGATTGCAACCTGTTTAGCTAGCCCAGCAACATCTACATTTTCAGTTAATACTGCTTTCAGATGTCCATTTCCTGGACTCCCATGTATGGGGAAATAGGTTTTGCTGTCTTTGTGTTTAATTTGTTAAACAATTACTTGAGTTTTCATCTGAGTTTTTCTCGGAGGGAAGAAACTTCCCCTAAATTACCACGGGGGTTTCCTCTCACAGGGCGCTGGATGAAGGGAGGCCAGTGTCTGAGCTCTGTGATGCTGGGGGCAAGTAAACAAGTCAGAAGAAGCTCTTGGCTAGCCATTTAGAAAGAGTTTTAGAAGGAAGAGCAAGGTGGCAAGATGACTGCAGACTTCCTAGGTTCAGCCTATTGAAATGACATTTATATTACCAGGACTTGTCAGTGCAGTTGAGGGAGAATATAAATATATACATACCCAAAATCTTGTCTCGTCTATAGTACCCTTAGATCCCCTCCCTCAACCCTCCCCCACCTATACGCCTTCCCACCATTGGATTATTTTGAAGCAAATACCAGATTCTTCGTTATGTTTCTAAAAGCAAGAACACATAAGACAGGAATGATATTTTAAGATAATTTTAACTTGTTTCATGTTTCCATAATGTCCTACCCCACCACCCCCGCACACATGCACACCAAGAGCTGTCTGTCACTTTAAAAAATTGTTGCCAACCAAGTTCTTTCCTTTTGTGGTACAAACTTCTCTACCATTGCTTTACAGTAATTACCAAAATCTGCTTCCAGAGAGCATGATACATCTCTGGTATAAGATAATGCAATAAAATGTTGATGCTATGAAATTTGGGGACACAATTTTTCATTGTAGCACAATACAAGTATGTGTGTGCACACATAACTTTGTGTGTTTTGTCCAAAGCTCTTCCAACTCTGAAAAGTACTATGGTCTGACTGTTGCCTCTACTCTTTGTAATTTACAACTTTTCCAGAATTTCTTTCTGTGCTTTATGGTATCTCACATAGATTATTTCTTGTTAAGCTATCATTTGAACACATTGTTCTCAAAGGAATTTGTGCTAAGAGCTGAAGTTTCAATTATTTTAGAACTTTCCTAAAGAATATCGCAAAATTTTCCTGAGTTGGTACATACCATAAAATCCTTAATATCAGCATACCTTACCTACACACTAAGTATTTTGGAGTTTGGGAAAGAATGAATACATATATATGTATGGCTGAGTTGTTTTGCTGTATACCTGAAATTATCACAACATTATCAATTGTCTATACTCCAATATAAAATAAAGAGGTTTTTTTCAAAACTAAGATGGAAACATTAATAGCTTCTATACTAGAATCTTGTAACTTTTATACTAGAATCTTGCCTTCTTTTTTTTATTTTAGAATAGAATTTGGTAGTCTTATCTTGGGACCTATACTTAATGACATATCTGAAAGCATTCCTTTGGCATACTTAGGCTTATAGCCAGGCATTAATGTAGTAGTTCTTAAACATATTTAAGAATAACAAACTGGAAACTCATAACACTCTCATGGGTATATTCAAAATGTTTACATATTGAATGATGTAGGAATACATTTACTGTAAGAAAATATGACTCTTATGCAGTATAGGAACAAAACTATAAGCATATTTCCACAAATAGTATAAGCTATTAAACGAAAGCATGATTGACAGTTGCAAAGTTTGTAATATCATTTAGGTATTCATAATTTTTAAGTCCTTTTTCTGCTAGCATTCACATAAGTAGAGGCAAGAAATACTGAAAAAAAATTTATAGTGAAAACTCAAAAGAATTCGATCTACTGACTTTATTCATTTTTTTTCCCCTCTGAATTGGGCATGTGGCATCATTATTTGATCTTAGCAGAAAACAGATGTTTTATGGGAAAGTGACTGACGTCACTGTATAATTTCCCATTAAATAAACATCTGAACACTAAATTTACAACTAGCAAGTGAGGTCAAGTGCCTGAAAAGTGCTGTATACCCCACAGAAGCACATTTTCCATCTGTGAAGATGGGTGTGTAGCAGTGTGTATCAGTCTTTCAACTACTAGAAACATCCTAGTTGCCAAACTTTGCCTCTATCACTGCTTTCCGTTGTTCTTTGGAATGATAGAAGCCTATTTTACAATAGAAAGAGAGAGGTTTTTATTTATATGACGTTCCTAAAATTATTTCTTGGTATTGGTAGACTTAGCTTTATTTTATTTCAAGGTGGTTTTTATTTTGTTAACAGTTTTGCTGAAATGTAACTCACACACATACAATTTACCCCTATTGTGTGTAATTCAGTGGTTTTTAGTGTATGCATGAGGTTGGGCACCCATCATCACATTAAAATTTTAGAACATTATTATTACCCCCTGAAAAAAAACCCACACTCCCTAGCCATCACCCCCTAGTTACTCCATTTCTCCAGCCCTAAGCAAACACCAAACTATTTCCTTTCTCTATGCACCTATCTATCCTGGACATTCCGTATAAATGGAATATACGGTCCTTTGTTACTAGTTCTTTCAGAGTTCATCCTTGTTGCTGTGCATGTTAGTGTTTTATTCCCCTTTATGGCCAAATGATATTTCGTTTTCTGAACATCCCATGCTTTATTTATCCATTCATTACTTGGTAGACTTCAGGGATTTTGTCTGTTACAGGCAGGGTGCCCTTATGAATAATGCTGCTGTAAACTTTCCTGGGTCTATGTTTTCATTTCTCTTGGGTCTATACCTCAGAGTGGAACTCCTGGGACATATGATAATTCTCCTTAAAACTTTGGAAGAACTGCCAGACTGTTCTGTACTATTTGTACCATCTTACATCCCCACCAGCTGCATGGTGGAGTTCCAGCTTGTCTACATTCTTGCCGACACTAACCATGTCTTTTTCGGTTTGTTGGGGTTTTTTTGTTGTTGTCTTAACTTTTACCTATAAAAGATGTATGTTTTAGCTAAAACTTTTGAAGTCATAAAAGTCTCTGTATTATAACTGAATTTTCCATTTCAAAAAAGATAAAGTTCAAATATTACATCTTTGGTTGTACTAAAATAATTGTTGAAATCCTTTAAAATGTATGTGGACTCATCAATTACGACTTTTTGTTTGTATTAATTTCTTTATAGTGAACACAAATCAACTAAAAAATAAGACAGGGGACACAGCAATGTGACTATACTTAACACCACTAAACGGTACATTTAAAAATAGTTAAGGTGGTAAATTTTATGTTATATGATCTTTAACACAAACATTTTTAAAAATAAGGTAGATGTAATTTTTTTCCGGTTTTTATTTTTAATTGGAGGATAACTGCTTTACAATATTGTATTGGCTTCTGCCATACATAAACATGAATCAGCCATAGGTGTACATATGTTCCCCTCCCTCTTGAACCTCCCTCTCACCTTCCACTCCAAAAATATGATTTTTTAAGTTAATTGTTTGAAGCATAGTTGCTTTATAATGTCGTGTTAGTTTCTATTGTATAGCAAAAATGAATCAGTCATACAAGATGTGCTATGTTAATGTTCTTTTGAAGAGACATTCTAAATATTCGTCTAAATATTCT